>NC_042616.1:95526722-96170611 GCF_901001135.1 Rhinatrema bivittatum | reverse complement strand
GTATATTTGGTATGTTCACTAAATCAAGCACACAAAGTATCACTTCATCAAAGCTTTGATTGCGAGATAGGCAATGAGATACTAGCGGTGTCTCTATTCTTTTTTGCTTTAGATATTCTATGTTCAGAGATGAAAGTTTTAAATTGACACTTGATCTTCCCTATGTAGAGTTTTTTACACGGGCATTGGGCTACGTAAACAACCCAATGAGAAGCATACGCTGAAGAGAATTTAAAAGGAAAAACCCTCTTCATGATCGGATGAATACATTCTCTTGCTGTCATTGACACTTGACAGGCATGACAATGTCCACAAACTGCTCCCAAAAATTGTGATGTATTACTGATATTTTCATGATAAAAAGAAGGACATGGTCTTTCTTCCAAGTTTTTACCGCTGATCTTGACTTGTTGTCAAAAAAACATGGGTATCTTTGTATTAAAGACCAATTCTTTTGTATAATTCTTTTGATCTGACGGGACCATTTTGAATATTTAAATACACATGCAATCAAATTATTGTCCCTGGTCTTATGTTCCATCACAGCATCTTATTTGAATACAGCACACATGTCTATCCCTTTTTTAACACTGACGCAGCCAGCACTGGCAAAATGTGAATCACATCAGGCTCCTATTGTTCAGCCATAAGCCTAAGAGTCGCTAGTAAAGATAAGTTGGAGAATGTTTTCTCACTAGGTAAAAAACAGCATGACAAAGAGTATAAATTTTGAAAGAATAATGGGAAAACTTTATCACATCTGGTTTTTTCTTGCATATTCGTTATTGCTATGAGATTTTCTCCTTTAGTGTTTGTGGTTACTCTGAAGAACTTCCAGCCAGAAGGTATGGGGGGGGGGGGGAGTGGAAGGGGGAGGGAGGGGACTAGGAAGCAACTTGTCTACAAGAAATTGCTTGATTTAGGAGCAGGCAGATGGGGTTGGGAGGCTGGAGGTGCGGGAGACTGGCACCATTTTTTTAAATTTACTAGAGAAGGAAGGGGTTTATGGGTGAGGGTGCAGGCCCGGCCCCGCAGGGGCTGATCGTTTGGAGCTTTGGGGGGGAGGTGTCTTATAATAGGGGCACTAAGCTCATTGTCTTGTTTTTTTAAAATACCTTGCAGCTTGTGAGTTATCCAGCTACATTTTGTGAATGTTGACTTCTGAATGCGTAGCCCTCAAGAATTATAATCTTCTGGAAATAAATGCCTCTGCTTTGGAAAGCTAAAGTTCACTTTTGATGATAGCTAAAAACAGTGCATTCATGTGGTTTTTTGTTTGTCTACCAAAGAGGTGGTTGGAAAGCAAGAAAAGAATGCAAAAGAGTGAATCCAGTCTTTTTCATATTTGTAGCATTCTGCAGTTGGTTATTCAGATTTTAATCATTTATTGCTTTACTGAATTAATATTTTCATTTCTTTGATAAAATTATCTTTTAACAGTTGAAGATATAACATGTTTACTTATATTTTAAAGAAAACTGAAAATAGAGAAGCTGATAGGAACTGGAAATATATTACTGAACAGTAGAGGGTAATGTTGTCCCACATACTGCTTCAGCAAGCTGCAAAAGGCAGATTAAGTTATCTGTCTGTTGACAGAATATGTGCATGTGTGTGAGGAATCCAAATCCTTTCCTTCTTATCCTGATATTACTTAGCCATAACAACACAATTACAGCCTTCTGTGGGGGGATTTTATTGTATGCTATTCATTTAAGAATGGCACTTCTATAGTACTTATTAAACAATTATTTTTAAAAATACACTGGACCACAGGATACAAAGAAAGGAAATTTAGGTAAACAGTGATGTTTCTTCCCCTTGAAGAAACTGAACTGTCACCCCATAGAATGGAAGGCATCACCACAGGAGGAATCTCACAGGGATCACTCACTACACTGTGTTGGATTAACAAGCCTCATTGGGGCCTATGCCCTAAGTTTAATGTACCATTAGTGTAACATTACCACCCTTTCAAAGCATGTGTTATTCAGCATGTGATGTACTCATGCCATAGCACACACCCAAGTGATAACACCTAATGCACCTCCATATGTTCATGTAGCACCCCCTACCTAGTGCACCTTTAGCTGGAGGGCACACTTGATATCAGTGCTTAGCCCTGACTCAGTCCTGTAAACCCTGGTATGGATCCTCCAGTAGGGGGAAGGATGACCTTCATGGCCCAAGGTGTTTTACTGATATAGCACCAAGGAGACACTTGACACAAGATATGCCATTCCAAAATTAAATCTTTAGTGAAACAGTTCAAATCAATACTACTTTGGTGTTATTTTAAAAGACGGTATATCAAGAAATAATCCAAAAGCAGATACTGAGATGTATCAAGGAAGTTACTGATCCTTGCTGTTACCACCTCCTGGGGTCTCTCTCTAGACTCCTTTTCCTGGAGGTTTAAGGTTCCACAGATGCTGGGCTCTCCGCCTCCCCAGGATCCTTCTTGTGCCTGATTCTCCAAATGGTTCATTCTCTCCTTGACACCTCTAGCCTCTCTTCTGGACTCCTTTGCACTCCTTGATCGGCTGTGCAGCTCTGACTTTACTTTCTTTTTCTAGCTCCTGTTGTTTAGTTCCGTAGAGGCACGCCACATTCACTTCTCACTGATCCTGCATGCGTAGATCCTTGCTCAGAAACAAAATTTAGATGAGGGGCCTCTTTACCCCATAGGCGGACAGACCCAGGGTGAGAGGTTTACTCCCTCACCACCAAGGTTTCTCAGAATCAGTTAATCTATAGCAAAGTATCAGAAGCACCACCTTCCATTCTCACTATATGACTCTGAAGAAAAAAAGGGTAGAAGGCAGATTTTCCCCCTTCCCTAAATTCCAAACTTCTACTCGCCTCCTCTCTGTTTCCCTATTTCTGAACATCTGACTAGAAGACTCTTGGTTTCTCTCTTCAAACCCTGGGCTGCTCCATTGTAGCCATAGCAAATGGTTTAGTTCACTCATTATTCCACCCATCTCAATATGTGCAAGGCTGAGAGGAGCATCAACTTTAGTGAGGGGACCATAGGCCCTTTTACACTAACATGCTAATAAGGTTTCATACCCATATGAAAACTTAACTTCCTATGTACTAAGGTGTTATCTAGGTAGATCAGCAAATAGCAAGCACTAAAATGGAAAATAAAATAAATTAAAATTAAAAACAAAATGAAAAAAATGGAACTCCCCGTCTCAAAATGAAATGAAATTAACAAAAAGTGTGTACACTGCTACAGAATGGACTTTTTGGTCATGTGTTAGTCAGATCAATGCTAGGGATGTGTGCGGAAAACTTTTCAGTACAGTTTCTTTTTTAAAATGTTTTCACCTCCATGATTCTTTTGTTTCAAATGAAAAACATTTTTTCATTTATTTGTGTCAACATTCATTCGTTTCCCATTAAAATCAAAGAGGGAAGCAATGCATCCTATTCTGAGCAACAGCAGCAGAGAGAAGAGCACTTCCGGAAACAAAGAAAGGGTCAAAGTGGCACCAGGTGTGGCATCCTAACCCCCAGCTTCTCCTCCCAGTGAATTAGACTGTTGGACCAGAAGGAACAAATTCTTACTCATGGGTTACACAGCATGGCTAGCATCTAAGCATCCTTCTTTTTGAGGTGGTCTGAGCCTATCTTGGACCTGCTCTGCAAAGAGTCTACGAATAATGCCAATCCTGTGGGCTCATCCCCGCTATGACCAATTCTCAAGACCACAAATAGATCACTATGTAGGAACTTTATTGAAATATTTGTTTATAAGTACACAGAGTATAGGGAAGGTGTGCAAGAAATTCAAAAACTGTCAGTCAGCTTGCCTTTTGAAACTCCTTCAAAGAACACTTGCCAAACTTCTTCTTAAATACTTAGGAGCAGATTTTAAAAGGTACACGTGCGAGATACATTTGTGCATGCTACCCGGCACGCACAAATGTACGCCCGATTTTATAACATGCGCGCGCAGCCACACACTTGTTATAAAATCAGGGGTCGGCCCTCGGGTAGACCAGCTGGCTTTCCCCGTTCCCTCGGCCTCAGAGGGAACGTTCCTTCTCCCCCCACCTTTCCCTCCCTTCCCCTACCTGTCCCACCCCCAGCCCGAAAAAAATAAAACCCATACCTTTGTTTTAGAAGTTAGGCGTAACTTGCGCACGCCGACTGAGTGCTGTGCCGGCGCGCAATCCCTCGGTTGCTGTGCCAGAGTCCTCGGCCACGCCTCCCGGACTGCCCACGGACCACCCAGCCATGCCCCCTGACTACCCCCACCACGCCCCCGGACCGTCTGTCCTGCCCCCGTCCCGCCCCCTGCCCGCCCATTCAGAAAAGCCCCGGGACATACGCGTGTCTTGAGGCTTTACGTGTGCTGCTGGGCCTTTTGAAAATAGGCATGCTGCGCGTAACCCCCCTACGCGCGTAAATCCTTGAAAATCTGCTCCTTATTTTTCTCCATTAACATAGTACTATCTGACCATTTTTAGCCCTTCCATCAAGTGCTGTCTATCCTCTTGTAATTTTCCAGACAAGCCAATGACGGCTTGTAAAAACACTTCCTTTTTCTTCCCAGCATCTGTTTTTTTTTCCTCATGACCACAAATGAGCTAGCTCTTAAGAAATTGTTGCTTCTATTCTGATGCTTAGATTTATTCTTCATGCTGTCTGCTATTTGCAGAGTTTCTGGTTCCTTGTTCTCATGCACAGTTGCAGCTCTCCTTCACCCACTCAGATTTCCATATACCTGGGTCTTGGACTCTGGTTCATTCTGTCGGACTTTAGGTGGTCACTAGTCAGCATTTTACAATCTCTGTTCCTTCTGGAAACCCTCAAACCTTTCCTCAAGAATATTGACTATGGGGATTACTTTACCCAGATTGGGTCTTGTGAAACTGAAATTTTCCATGGCATCCTTAATGGGCTGTAGGAGGTGATCTACAGTTATCTCATTTTCTAGAGACAAATTTGTTGTGTCCGTCGGTTGCAGACGGCTGCGCCCTCTCTGCATCACCTCTCTTTTCTCTTTTTCCGCTTCATTGGGCAAGATGGCTGCCTCTGTCTCTCCTCGTTGACCTCTACGGCATCCTCGCTCTGGCATGGGCAATTGCGTTCGCCATTTTTCCTCTGAAGTCACCTAGGGCACATGCGCGTTTGTCGGCCCTCCTTTTGAGTACGTCAAGGCGTAAACCTCGGGGGCGTCCCCACCGCATGACGTCACTACCTCCAGGTATTTAGCCTCCGCTCTCCATTCCAGCTATGAGTTAGCAAGGAATCTCCCTGCTGATCTCTGCCTGTTACCAGACGCCCCCGCTCTGGGTAATCTTGCTCCGGAAACAATTTAGGTACCTGCTCCTCGGGGGCCTTGCCTTGCTCCTACCTTCCCTTTGGGGATATCAGCTACCACCAAGGACTCTCAAGGTACCTGTTCCTCGGGGGCCTTGCCTTGCTCCTTTCTACCTTCGGGGTTACCATCTTCTGTATGATGCTTATGGTACTCGCTCCTCGGGGACCTTCCTCCGTCCTGGATCTCCTCCCTCGGGGGTTCCTCTCTACAGCAGCTTCCAGCCTCAGAGTGAGTACCTTTGCTCTTGGTCTATCTCTGCCTTGTCTGACCTCTGCTATTGTAGATTCTTGGCCTACCCCACAGAGCGGACCACTACTGGATCTACCTTTTCTGGCATATCACCTATACCCGGGTTCTCGGCCTACCCTGCTCCACGGACCAGTACCGGACCTGTCATCCTCTGAAGACCTGGTGAGACTCTTTATCTGCGCCGCAGAGTACAGACTGGACTACGCCATCAGAGACTCTTCTCCTCTGGCTGGGTTCACAGCCCGTTCCCCGGGCCACCAACTACATTGCTGTATAATAAAGCCTATCATTCCGCTGTGTGTATTACTGCTAAGAACCAGCCTATCACTACAAGTCCCCACAGAGCTCCACCCTGTGGGAGGAGTCATCTTTCGTAGTGACCAGGGGTCTACAACTCAATGTCTCAAACACAACAAAATTATAAAAAATTCTTTATTGCTCCACTTATCTCTGCAGCATTACATAGGTGGACTTCTACCTGGTGCCTATGTAGTGAATGAATGACCCCTTGTTCTAAAGCCTCCTTTGTGTTGAAAGAGGCTTACCTCTTGAGATATTTAAATGTCTCTATTATATCTCCCCTATCTCGCCTCTCCTCTATTGTATACATATTTAGATCTCTAAGCCTATCCCCATATGCTTTAGAATGAAGGCCACTAACAATTAACAGACTTAAACCAGTTTATATCCTTTTGAAGGTACGGTCTCCAGAACTGTACACAATATTCCAAGTGAGGTGACACCAGGGACTTATAAAGCAGCAATATCACCTCCCCTTTTTTGTTGACCATTCCTCACCTTGTGCAGCCAAATATCTTTCTGACTTTGCATTGCTTTATCCATTTGTTTGATACAACTACACTGGCAATTCAATCATATATCACAAAACTACTGATACCAAAAAACATATAGTGACATATATGATGTTACAATCTTTATTAATTTGAAATAAAGGAAATTTCCAAAAGACTTTGCTTTCAAAATTTCACATTACCCCAAGGAATACCCATCTAAAAATCCCAACCCATAATCACACTCCATTCATACCTCCTTACACACACACATTCTCCATAATACCTCCCAACATTAAAATTTCTCAAATTTTGCTCTTATTCTCAAAACGAATTTTTTACATGCAGAAAAAGATTCTCATTACAATACAGATCTTCAAAATAAATTTGTTCACAAGCAGAAAAAAATTCTATTTCTCAGATTTTTCTCTGGTTCTCAAAACGAAATTCCTTCAATTCCTCTTCATCCTCTCAACGTGTTTCGCCTTTCCACAGGCTTCTTCAGGAGAACTTTAGAGAATTTCCTGCTGCTTATACATCTTCAGCATGTTCGTTAATGTAATATTCCCGTACAGGTTTCATCTACAACGATTAACATTTTTTTAAATAAAGATATATTTCCCAACAAACCCTATGCACAAAAATATTTCTTTAAACAACATTTGTTTGGCAACCTTAAGATCATCAGATACAATCACCCACAGATCCCGTTATTCTTTTGTGGTTAGAAGAATTTCACCTCCGGTACTGTTCTTCTCTCTGGGGTTCTTGCAGCCTAATGCATAACTCTGAACTTTTAGTATTAAATCTTAGCTGCCAGACCCTAGACCATTCCTTGAGCTTTACTAGAGCAGTGTTGTAAAGTCCAATATTAGGTAATTCTGATCTTCTCATCTCTTTACTTATCATTATTATCTCATAACGTACCCAAGGTCTCTTTCCTCTCCACAAAAATGTAGTAAATCTAAATTTTAGTGATGCTAAACCAACCTGCTTTAACCAACAAGGTATCATTTGTAGTCTTTATAGGAGTTTTGGCAGGAGAACCATCTTAAAATGTGCAACACTACCCATTAAGCAGGTCATGCCATATTTTCAACTGCATTTTAAATCCTTCAAGTACCTCTGAGAAATTTACACTATAAAGGATTGTTGGGTCAATTGGGATCCATATCCTCAAATATTTTAACTTATCTGTTATCCATTTAAAGGGAAAATTACCCTGTCATTCCACCATTAAATAAAAACAAAGAGGCATAGCCTCAGACATCAAAATTTATCTTTAGACCTGCAAAAGATTCATTTTGAGTAAAAATTTGTAATATTTGTCCCACTGCTGCTTTGGCATTGCACACAAATAACAACAGATCATCTGCGAAAATAGAAATTCTCATCTTATCTTAGTTCCCTGTTTGCAAATATCTCAGTTTAATTACCAAGGGCTCTAGTGAAAAGTAAAAGGGAGAGTAGATAACCCTACCATGTCCCTCCCTTGAGCTCAAACTTCGAAGACAAACCTCCATTGATGAATAGTCTTGCTCCTGGTGATTTATAAAGAAGTTTTTTTACATTCTATGAATTATTCTTTATTACCCATGGTATGTAGTATCAAAGGCTTTTTAAGTATCTCAACTTAAAATAAACACTTCTCCATTTCTCACTTGAGTTGAACATAGCACAGACAGTATTTTGTGAAGATTATTGATCCCATCTCTACCCACCACAAAGCCTGTCTGATCTGTACAATTAGAGAAATGATTACTGTTCTCAGTTGAGCAGCCAATGTGGTTGCAAAGAAATTGGGTGATAAGCAGTGGGTGATACATTCGGTGGTCCCTGGGCAGGCCCATGGACTGCCGCTCTTAACTCTGGCCCTGAGCCCATTCTGTCACTGGCAGACCCTGGGGGAGGCCCCTGAAGACAGATGCAGCAGGCCACTGCATGCCTCCCACCTCTGCTGCTTCTGAGGACGCCACACTAGTTTCCTCGTGAGCACACGCAGGCCACCTTACTCAGCCAGCATCCAATGCTGCAGCAGTCCCAGGCCCTCTTAAGGCACACGCATGCTAGAACATGCCCTACTTAAAGAGCCAGTGGCGGGAAACGTCAGTTGACACTGCCTACTGACATCACCACCTGGGGCTTATATAAGGCCACTCCGGCAGTTGCTCCTTGCCTTGGCAATAGGTTGGATATCTTGGCAGAAGCAAGTTTCATCCTGCATTTCTGATCTTTTTTCCTGTGTTCCTGATCTTGTCAGCTTCTGGTCTTTGTTCCCGAGTTCCTTTATTCAGTCTTGAGGTCAGTCCACATTCACAACAGATTGCTGAGGCTATGAACCCTGGCAGAGGCCCTGGCCCTCTAGGCCATCCCATGCCTAGCCCAGAGACTCCAAGAGCAGCAGCACTTTCTTGAGCTCTTGGCGGCTTCCATGGAGCAACTAAACATTGCCTAGATGCTCTCATGGCGTTGACTGCACCAGCCCCGCCTACAGCAGCTTCTCCCAGTATTGCATCTTTAAGTCACCTCATCCTGCATCTGCCTGCTCCTCCTCGGTATGCTGTGGATTCTTGAACCAATGCTACATGCATTTCTCTCTCCAGTTGGCACTCTTCCCTGAAGACTTAGTAAAGACGACTTTTATTCTTTCCCTCCTTGATGGTAAGGTTCTGGCATGAGCATCTCCATTGTGGGAGTTTGTGGACCCAATTCTCCAGGATCTTCAGCAGTTCATGACCTCATTCAAGACAGTCTTCAATGAACCCAGTTGGCTGGCTATCTCAGGCTCTGATCTCCTCTGCCTGCACCAGGCTACTCAGTCTCTAATGTACTATGCCATAGAATTCAGGACCCTGGCCACTGAGCTCAATTTGAGGGAGGATTGCCTCCGCAGTATCTTCATGGAGGGTCTGTCCTCACAAATAAAAGATGAGCTAGCTGCCCATGAGCTTCTGGAGTCCCTGGAGGGGCTCATTGAACTGGCTGGCTAGACTGACTGCTGTATTCAACAACGGGCTAGGGAGCTCCATCCCTCATGCAGGTCTATCAAGCTGGCTTCTTGTTTCCAGAACCCGCCTTCACCGCCAGCATTAGTTCTGGCACTCCAGGTGTGCCCAGATGAACCCATGCAGCTTGGACAAGATCGTCTCACTCCTGAAGAGAGACTTCATCAATGCCAGCTTGGCCTCTACCTCTACTGTGCCTGTATGGGGCACTGACTGACCCATTGCCCCATCAAGCTGGGAAACTTACAAGCCCATTTCTAGTGGGGAGATAATCCTAGGCTTCATGACTCCTGCTCTCCAACTAACCTTTCCAGTGATCATCACTGTGGGTGACCGTAACTTTACAATCCTATCTCTTATGGACTCCAGAGCGGAAGGAAACTTCCTGATGAAAGCTCTTGTAGACCATTTGCAACTTCCTATTGTTCCCAGGAAGTCCCCTTTAATCATCTCATCTATACATGGATGGATCCATTGCCTGGTCAAATCACCTTTGCAACCATAATGTTTACCATGCAAACTGGTATACTCCACAAGGAGAATATAGTTTTCCATGACATCGATTAACCCATTCATCCAATCATCCTGGGACTCCCTTGGCTCCAGCTGCACTGACTGCAGTTTGACTGGGCCACATTGAAGCTCATCCATTGTGGTTCACAATGCCATGATTCATGTTTGGAGTGGGTGGAACCCCCACTCCGCTTACCATTGGCTACTGCTCTCCTGGGCCTCCCTCCACAATACAGCAACTTTGAGGATGTCCTCTCAAAGAAAAGAGCTGAGACCTTGCCACCTCACAGGGAGTATGACTGTGGAATAGTTACTGCCTGATATCAAACCTCCATGAAGCAGGGTATACCCCTTGTTTCTCCCCAAGGCCAAGGCCATGTCAGAATACATCTGCGAGAATTTAGATCAGGGTTCATTAGATGTTCCACATCCCCAGCCGGTGCTGGGTTCTTCTTTGCAGGTAAGAAGGATGGTTTGCTCCAGCTTTACATTGTCTACCAGGGCTTAAGCACTATCACGAAGGAGGATTGGTATCCTTTACCGTTAATCTCAGAACTGTTCGACCACCTCCTGGGGGCGAAGATATTCCAAAACTAGACCTCTGAGAAGCTTACAACGTGATTCAAATTGTCTGGTAATGAATGGAAAACAGCATTCAACACTCGGGATGGCCGTTACAAGTATTTGGTAATGCCCTTCAGGCTATGCAATGCCTCAGCTGTCTTCGAAAAGATAATGAATGAGATTTTGCAGAATCTCCTCTACATTGGTGTGATTATATATCTCAACGACAACCTCATTTTTTCACAGGATCTCAGTTCCCATTGCCAGGATATCCATTTGTTTTTGGAGCGGCTACTAGAAAACAATATATATTCAAAACTTGAGGTGCCTATATGAAAGGGAGAGCCTCCCCTTTTTGGGGTACATTGTTTCCAGAAAAGATTTACATTTGGATCCAGAGAAGATTAAGAACATCTAGGACTGGCCCTAGCCAATAAGATTACAATCCCTGCAAACATTTCTGGGCTTTTCCAACTATTACTGCCACTTCATTGTGAATGACTTCAAGATCACAGCACCACTCACTACTATCACCCATAAGGGAGCCAACATGAAGGTTAGCCCCCTGAAGCTTTAGCAACCTTTCAAGAACTAAAGGATGCCTTCCTAAAGAGATCCTGTCTTTACCATACAGCTCTCATATGCCCATTCATTGTGGAGGTGGATGCCTATAGGGGGTTCTCCATCCTTGCTCGTTCTTCTCAAAGAAGTTCTCACTAGCTGAGTGCAACTATGGCACTTGGGACAGGTAATTTCTCACATTCAAGCTAGTACTAGAAGAATGATGCCATTGGTTAGAAGGTGCTCAGCACTGCATTACCATCTACATGGATCATAAGAATCTGGAACAGCTTCATTATGCTCAATGACTGAATGCATAAAAGGCTCGCTGGGTACTGTTTTTTGCATGCATTGATTTTGAGTTGAGATATCGCTGGCTCTCAAAAACATCTGAGCTGACGCCATCTCATGTTCCTTCTAAGTTGAGGATGCACCAGAACTACCTAGGCATGTCAGGATTCTACTAGTCACCTTCATGACCATCCCACCAGGAAAGATGGGCGTTCCCAACAAACTCAGAGAAAAGGTATTGAAATGGTCCCATGACTCCCACGTCACAGGCCACACTGGACAGGCTTGAACCCTCGCACTGCTTCAACAATACTATTGGTGGCCTCAAATGAAGCAAGATATTAAGGCCTATGTGGATTCTTGCCCCATCTGGGCTAACCCTGGGGATTGTTACAGCCATTGCCAGCCCCCAGGGAACCCTGCACCCACTTGTCCACAGATTTCATAGTGGACCTCTTTCTCTCACATGGTACCACCATAATTTGGGTGATTGTTGACTGCTTCTCAAAGATGGTTCATTTTGTCCCACTTATTGGTCTCCCTTCTGCACCGGAACTAGCACACCTTTTCATACTCCATGTCTTCCATTTACACGGATTATCTAAGCACTAGACCAGGGATTACAGTTCATGACAAAATACTGGCACTCACTGTGTAAATAGTTTAAATTAACCTTGGACTTCACAACCACTTACCATCCACAGGGAAATAGCCAGTCCAAACCTACTAACCGGTCACTCAAGGGCTTCCTACGGACCTATGTCAATGAACACCAAGATAATTGGGCTTACCTTCTGCCCTGGGCATAATTCTCTCACAATTCACACATCTGGAGTTCTACAGGATCCTTACTATTTGAAGTGGTCTACGGTAGACAACCATTGCCTTCTCTGCCCCTCCCCATGGCAGTTCTATCACCAGCTGCACAGTTATCTGCCCAGGAACTCCAGTATCTCTGGACCCGCACAAATATCCTCCATTAGAAATTGGCCCAAAGAGCCAAGAACACCACTGATGCACACCAGAGACATGCTCTTCAGTTTAAAGTGGGTGAGTGAGTGTGGCTGAGCACATGTCACATACATCTCAGAGTACCCTCTATGTGGCTTGCTCCACAGTACATCGGGCCTTTCTCTATCCTCCATCAGGTAGGACCCATGACCTACCAACTAAGACTGTCTCCCGTGTTAGTTTTACACAACGTGTTTCACATATCTTTATTGAAGCCGTTGATTCTCTCATGGCCTTCGAGAGTGCCCCCTAAACCTCAAGAAGTGACTTCTAAAGATAACACTATATATGAAGTAAAAGAGATTCTGGATTCCCGGTGCCAGGGCACCTCAACTCCTGGAAGGGATATGGCCCTGAAGAGAATACTTGGGAGCCCGCTTCCAATATTTTGGATGCCAAGCTTTTAAGGGAGTTTCACGCTTTGCACCCCAAGAAGCCAAAACCCTCAAGAAGGGGGTTTAAGAGGGGAGTACTGTTGCATTTGGTGGTCCTCGGGGCAGGCCCATGGACTGCTACTCTTACCTCTGGCCCTGAGCCCGTCCTATTGGTGGCAGACACCGGGGAAGGCCTCCGAAGACAGACATGGAAGGCAGCTGCATGCTGCTTGCTCTGCCGCTTCCAAGGTCGTCGACACTATTTCCCCATGTACATGTAGCAGGCCATTGTGCTCAGCCAGCCTTGATGCTGCAACAGTCCCGTGCCCTCCTAAGGTGTGCGTGTGCTCGAAATTGTCTTTTTTAATTGGCCAGAGGCGGGAGATGTCGATCAGTGCTTCCTGATGACATCACCACCTGGGGCCTATATAAGGCTCCTTGCCTCGGCAATAAGTCTACTACCTTAGTAGAAGCAAGTTGCCTTCTGAATTCCTGATCTTCATTCTTGCATTCCTGATCTTTGTTGCTGTGTTCCTGGTCTTCATCTTGTCAGCTTCTGGTCTTTGTTCCCCGAGTTCCTTCGTTCAGTTCTGTGGTCAGTCTTCTGTTCTTCATCTTCATTCCTGTGGTCCAT
Source organism: Rhinatrema bivittatum (assembly GCF_901001135.1). Lineage (NCBI taxonomy): Eukaryota > Metazoa > Chordata > Amphibia > Gymnophiona > Rhinatrematidae > Rhinatrema > Rhinatrema bivittatum. The sequence goes on along the minus strand of NC_042616.1, from coordinate 96,157,280 downwards.
CTAGGCTCTTCAGTGTCTCCTCCTATCCACCTGCACTGTCCCTCTCCTCCCTGCCTGCCTTTCCTTCCTGCCTTCCTTCAGATGGATTTCTGATTTTGACTTTGGCTTGCCCAACATTGACTCTGATTGAACTCCATCTGCCACTTACCATTGCCTGCTTCTTGTCCATGATAGAACTCTGCCTGCCATAACCACTGCCTGAATTGATTACAATTGAACTCTGCCTTCCTCTGACCACTTCCTCTGACCAGCCTGAACGCTGTCTGCCATGACTGCTGCCTGACTCTGAATTCACCTGAATCCAACCTGCCCCAGATCCTGGCCTGTGACTTGACCATCTTGATGGACCTTCACCTCCTCTGCAGAGGCCCGCATCTAAATCCTGCTGGCCCCAGCACTCGTGGGCTCAACCTACGGGAAATGAGGGCTGATATAGACAAAGCTCCAGCTGGTCTGCCACAGTCAGCTCCACCCAGCTGATGATGGGAAACTGCAGGGCTCCTCATCAAATCTACTTCAGTGCAAAGGTCCATATTCTCAATGAGGGTTCCCTTAGATTTTTACCCTTCTTAGGTAGTATTATAATAATTGCTTGATTAATCTCATTGGTAAAAAAGACACATTGAAGTGCATAATGATACATACCCCTTAATGGAGTGAGGAGCTGGAATTTCAGAATTTTATAAAATCCAGGTCTTAGTTCATCAATGCCCAGAGTCTTCCCCAATGCCAATTTACTTATCACTTGAAAAATTTCCATATTAGGCTTATTAAGCTTATTAGCCTTACTCAACTTAACTTAGGTAGACATTCCTTGAAAGAAAGTTTCACACTTCTCATAATCAGTCTCTTTCCTGCTATATATCAATATAATATTGCTTGAAAATCTCCATGCTTTCCTTAATGTCATTTTTCACTTTTCATGGTTTAGTTGTAACCTCCTAATGATCAATTTTGTCTTATCCCTTATGTGAACTGTGCTAGCATTTAGACAAACTCAAAATCTCTGCATCTCTTTGCATTCTCTTTTTTGCTCTAAAGGCTATCACCTTTCCCCTCATCATAGCTTTACCAGCCTCCCATAATAAAGTCAATAATATATCCAGGGTTTTATTTAATTCCACATATTCTATCCAACATTCCGTCAAAAAAGTGTAGAAAACAGTAGGGATGTGAATCGTTTTCCATATCGTCTTAACGATAGAAATCGTGTGGCAGGGCAAGAAAATCGTCTTAGGCACGATTTTTTAGTTAAAAAATCGTTAAAAATCGTTTTTTCCGATTAGTGCGCACTAACTCGAGTTAGTGCGCACTAACGGGAGTTAGTGCGCACTAACTGGGAGTTAGTGCGCACTAACTGAAAATGATACAATTTGACACTTTTCAGGTCAGTTAAGGTCAGTTTAGGAATGAATATGTATTCCTATTGGCTGCCCTCTTATTTATTCATGTTACCAAGTTTCCTACTGACAGTATATGGGGGATGGGAAATGGAAACAGTTGGTAGCTTGACAAAACAAGTAATGTGATCAGTCAATGTGACTAGAACTTGTGCCCTAACCCTGATACCAGGGGTATTGTGATCTTCCTGCACACAGTGCCCTATCCCTATTAATACCAGGAGTGTTGTGATCTTCCTGCACACAGTGCCCTATCCCTAATACCAGGGGTGTTGTGATCTTCCTGCACACAGTGCCCTATTCCTGATACTGGGGGTGTTGTGATCTTCCTGCACACAGTGCCCTATTCCTGATACCGGGGGTGTTGTGATCTTCTTGCACACATCCCGGTATCAGGGATAGGGCACTGCATGCAGGAAGATCACAACACTCCTGGTATTAATAGGGATAGGGCACTGCATGCAGGAAGATCACAACACTCCTGGTATTAATAGGGATAGGGCACTGCATGCAGGAAGATCACAACACCCCTGGTATCAGGGATAGGGCACTGTGTGCAGGAAGATCACAATACCCCGGAGGAGTGAGGGTCAGGCAGCTCCCCCCTGTCTGTGAAGCCAGCCTCTCACTAGTAATGCAGGGAGGGAGCTGTCTCAGACTTCACCATCCTCCCCCCCCCTCACCCACACACCATTCACTAGCTGGGACATGGGGGAAGTCAGGAGTGAGGGTAAGGCAGCTCCCCCCTGTCTGTGAAGCCAGCCTCTCACTAGTAATGCAGGGAGGGAGCTGTCTCAGACTTCACCATCCTCCCCCCCCCCCTCACCCACACACCATTCACTAGCTGGGACATGGGGGAAGTCAGGAGTGAGGGTCAGGCAGCTCCCCCCTGTCTGTGAAGCCAGCCTCTCACTAGTAATGCAGGGAGGGAGCTGTCTCAGACTTCACCATCCTCCCCCCCCCCCCCCTCACCCACACACCATTCACTAGCTGGGACATGGGGGAAGTCAGGAGTGAGGGTCAGGCAGCTCCCCCCTGTCTGTGAAGCCAGCCTCTCACTAGTAATGCAGGGAGGGAGCTGTCTCAGACTTCACCATCCTCCCCCCCCCTCACCCACACACCATTCACTAGCTGGGACATGGGGGGAGTCAGGAGTGAGGGTCAGGCAGCTCCCCCCTGTCTGTGAAGCCAGCCTCTCACTAGTAATGCAGGGAGGGAGCTGTCTCAGACTTCACCATCCTCCCCCCCCCCTCACCCACACACCATTCACTAGCTGGGACATGGGGGAAGTCAGGAGTGAGGGTCAGGCAGCTCCCCCCTGTCTGTGAAGCCAGCCTCTCACTAGTAATGCAGGGAGGGAGCTGTCTCAGACTTTACCATCCTCCCCCCCCCCCTCACCCACACACCATTCACTAGCTGGGACATGGGGGAAGTCAGGAGTGAGGGTCAGGCAGCTCCCCCCTGTCTGTGAAGCCAGCCTCTCACTAGTAATGCAGGGAGGGAGCTGTCTCAGACTTCACCATCCTCCCCCCCCCCCTCACCCACACACCATTCACTAGCTGGGACATGGGGGAAGTCAGGAGTGAGGGTCAGGCAGCTCCCCCCTGTCTGTGAAGCCAGCCTCTCACTAGTAATGCAGGGAGGGAGCTGTCTCAGACTTCACCATCCTCCCCCCCCCCCCTCACCCACACACCATTCACTAGCTGGGACATGGGGGAAGTCAGGAGTGAGGGTCAGGCAGCTCCCCCCTGTCTGTGAAGCCAGCCTCTCACTAGTAATGCAGGGAGGGAGCTGTCTCAGACTTCACCATCCTCCCCCCCCCCTCACCCACACACCATTCACTAGCTGGGACATGGGGGAAGTCAGGAGTGAGGGTCAGGCAGCTCCCCCCTGTCTGTGAAGCCAGCCTCTCACTAGTAATGCAGGGAGGGAGCTGTCTCAGACTTCACCATCCTCCCCCCCCCCCCCCCTCACCCACACACCATTCACTAGCTGGGACATGGGGGAAGTCAGGAGTGAGGGTCAGGCAGCTCCCCCCTGTCTGTGAAGCCAGCCTCTCACTAGTAATGCAGGGAGGGAGCTGTCTCAGACTTCACCATCCTCCCCCCCCCCCCCCCACCCACACACCATTCACTAGCTGGGACATGGGGGAAGTCAGGAGTGAGGGTCAGGCAGCTCCCCCCTGTCTGTGAAGCCAGCCTCTCACTAGTAATGCAGGGAGGGAGCTGTCTCAGACTTCACCATCCTCCCCCCCCCTCACCCACACACCATTCACTAGCTGGGACATGGGGGAAGTCAGGAGTGAGGGTCAGGCAGCTCCCCCCTGTCTGTGAAGCCAGCCTCTCACTAGTAATGCAGGGAGGGAGCTGTCTCAGACTTCACCATCCCCCCCCCCCCTCACCCACACACCATTCACTAGCTGGGACATGGGGGAAGTCAGGAGTGAGGGTCAGGCAGCTCCCCCCTGTCTGTGAAGCCAGCCTCTCACTAGTAATGCAGGGAGGGAGCTGTCTCAGACTTCACCATCCTCCCCCCCCCTCACCCACACACCATTCACTAGCTGGGACATGGGGGAAGTCAGGAGTGAGGGTCAGGCAGCTCCCCCCTGTCTGTGAAGCCAGCCTCTCACTAGTAATGCAGGGAGGGAGCTGTCTCAGACTGGTATCAGGGTTAGGGCACTGTGTGCAGGAAGATCACAACACTCCTGGTATTAATAGGGATAGGGCACTGTAAGAGATGACTGTAGTAGATTGAATAAAGATCTGATGTTTCTGCTCTCCTCACACCAAACAAAAACAACACACAAGCAGAGAAGCCCTTCTTACAAAGCTGAGCTAGTGAGTTAAGTAGGAGGAAAAGTAAACATACTGGTGCCAGTGTGGCTACTTAAAAAATACACTTACCAACAATCAATTACATATATTTGAACTGTGTACAGTTCCAGCCAGGACCACCTTTCTAAAATGCACAGTGATTGGCAAATTCAACATGCACTAGCATTTCAGGTGCCTGCTAACAAAAATAATAAACAAACAAGTTCTAGTCACGTGAGTGCTGATCATTACATTACTTTTTTTGTCAAGCTTCCAACTGTTTCCATTTCACATCCCCCCAACCATTACCTCAGTATTAGCCTTGGTAACATCAATAGATAAGAGCACAGCCAGCCAATAGGAATACATACATACATATTCATTCCTAAATGACCTTTACTGACCTGGGAAGTGTGAACACTTTGTTTCATTTTCTGTTGGTGTTCGTTAGTTTCCAGTTACATTTCCCATCCCCCCAACCATCACCTCAGTGGTAACCTTGGTAACATCAATAGATAAGAGGGCAGCCAGCCAATAGGAACACATATTCATTCCTAACTGACCTTCAGTGACCTGGAAAGTGTTTATTTGTATCATTTTCAGTTAGTGCGCACTAAATCGAGTTAGTGCGCACTAACGGGGAGTTAGTGCGCACTAACTCGAGTTAGTGCGCACTAACACGATTTAACGATTTTTAACGATAAATCGTTAGAATTTCTATTGTATCGTGTTCTATAACGATTTAAGACGATATAAACATTATCGGACGATAATTTTAATCGTTGAAAAACGATTCACATCCCTAGAAAACAGTATCAAGAAATGAGCCTGGTTTCATTCTCCAGTTAAATGCCTAATTAACCTGTTTTCTTAGCTGTAAGGAGAAAAAAACTAGGACATGATCAAAAATAGTAATAACTCCCAAAGTGGCTCACTTTACTGAAGAAAAAATATCCCCTAAGTATATAATTTTATGTGGATTAAAAAAAAAAGTAGAATTCTCCAGATATCAAGCAAGCTTAACTTCTAAATTACCAAATTTACCCCTTTTATTTGATGTTGTATCTTAGGAATCTTTGGGGGCTTACAATCCTCTCTACTATCTACTAATATATTAAAATTCCCTCCCAGTAGTATTATATAGTCTGTATAGCCCAGCATTAAATACACCAGTTTCTTAAAGATTTCATGAAAATAAACATTAGGTGCATAAATATTGGCTAATAAGAATTTGACACCAAGCATCATAACCGTTCTGCCTTCTTCATCTTTCATAAACTTGTTTAACAAAAAGGGAAGTGTTTTCTGTATCAAGAAAGCCACCCCCAGTTGTCTCCTAGAATATGAGAAGCCACATTTACAGTGTAATGGAGGAATAATAGATTCTTGTATTTGTTTCTTGCAAGGACACACAAATATTGAAAATAACTGTTTAATCATAAAAAGGGCTGGTGACTTCTGCATTTCTTTACATACACTATAATGGAAAGTGATATGCTAGAAGATTGACAAGAACTGCTAAGGATTTGAAATAGTATGCCATATGCTGCTGTCCGTCAGACAAAGATGCAGTCATTGATCAGTTTAAAAATACTGCAGATGGGACTTTGTTGCTATGTGGTACAAAATAGCCACGACCATTTCAGGCTAGAAGCACTGGGGTAAATTTTCAAAACTTTATGCGCGTAAATCCCTGGGACGCGTGTAAGTCCTGGGGCCTCAGGAAAGGGGCGAGGGTGGGGCATGGCTAGAGGCGCCTGGCACAGTGGCCATTTGCCGCTGTGCCAGGGATTGCGTGCCGGCAGGGTGCCCGCGCACGCAGCTTGCTCCTGCCCCGAGGGAGGAGCAAATGGTAAGATAAGGATTTGGGGGGGGGGGGGGGGGGTTGATAGGCTAGGGGGCGGGAAGGTTAAGGGAAGGGGTAGGAAGGTTGGTATGGGGGGGTAGGGAAGTTCCCTCCCAGGCTTGTCCTAAATTGGAGTGGACTGGGAGGGAACTGCGGAAGGCCGCAGGCATCTGCGCGCGCAGATTGCACAAATGTGCACCCCCTTGCGTGCACCGACTCCTGAGTTTATAACATTCGCGCACCGGGCGCATGCATGTTATAAAATTGCGTGTCCATGTGCGCGCGCCGAGTGTGGCTATTCATGAAGGACTGGTAAATGAAGTACTTTTATGAAAAAAGGACTGGAATGAACATCTAATCAGAAAGAGACACTTGTTCATAACTTCAGTTTTAATGTGTTGAGAAAATTATAAAAGGAGCTATTTATATAGCAATCCTTGGGGACAAAGAAGATAGAAAGGAAAGAAGACTTCTCTGCAGCCTGTCTCCCCGGTTACTCTAACTTGGTCCTCCGCTCTGTCATCCTGTCTTGCCCCTATCAACTTTCTGCCACTCTGCCTTGCTGCCATACACCAGGTGACTCACGCAACTCCTTGTGGTGTTCTTGCCACTCTCATGGTTCCTCAGTGTGTTGGTGCTAGACTTCCTGCTTGCTATGTTCCCCCTTCATTGTGCTGTAGGATATTGATGCCACTTGTCTTGCCACTTTGCCTGTCGTGCTGCCTTCGAGGGTTCATGCATCTGCTATCGGTGCTCTCTTTTGAAGCTGTGGTGTGTTTTTGACACTCTCGCTGCTGCTTTGCCCCTCTGTTAAAGCACTCTTGCCACTCCTGGTACCCCTTTGCCCCTTTAAAGTGCTTTAGGCTATTCTTGCCACTTTGGTGCCACTTTGCCACAGTCTAAGTACCTTGGAGCTCTTTTCTCATTCTGATGATTGCTCCCCAGAAGTTTCATCAGAATTAATAAGAAAACCCCAATTCTGCAGCCAAAAATAGGCTGCAAATACTTCCCCCATTGACTTTAATGGGAAATCGGAAAACGAATCAAACAAATTGGGTTTTTCTCCATGAAACAAATGCAACGAATTTGAGTCCTGGCGAAACGAATAAGAATAGAAACAAATTTTTTCCTTCTGCACATCCCTACAATTTAATATGCTCACTGTCTATCATGTGTGTTTCCTGCAAGGCTATCTGGATATATGCTCTTTTAAGAATACTGAGTATTTTGTAGGCAAATGTAGTTTACACGGAGCGTCAGTTGTTACTACCCTAAGAGACGGCTTGGTGGTAGCCTGCATGGAGCAGTAGTAGTTGCTGCTACCATAAAAAACTTGGTGGGCAGACTAGATGGGTCATTTTAATCTTTGTCTGCCATCAATTACTAACGTACAGTATATTATGTTATCTACATTTAGGGGTAGATTTTAAAAAGCATTTACTCGAGCAAAACTGGTTTTTGCTCGAGTAAATACACTTTACTCAAGTAAGTGGGCTTTTCAAAATTGCTACAATATATGCCATTGAATTGTCCATAGGATTTACTCAAGTAAGTGCACTTTACTCGAGTAAATAGCTTTTGAAAATTGCCACGATAGTATGTCACATTGACATGCGTAACTCCTTTGAAAATGACCCCCTTAGTGTGGTGATAACTTCATCACACATATTACCAGCAGAGATTAGATGAAATATTTCACTCAGATTGTTTTAAATAAATAGTATATAATGGATCCCCTAGCATCCCCCAGTCTAGGCAATCAAGAGCATCCGCCTTAGGCACTCCATTATGGACATAATTCAGCATCTTGCCAAAAGAAGGGAAAAGGTCACATAGCAAAATCATCCAACTCAGAACTGTGTTTCCCATCCCTCCCCCTTTTACTACTAAGCCCCCCTAAAACATAAATATTGCATTCAGATCCACAAACATACTTCTATCCCACCCCATTATCCACAACAATATTAACCCTTTTGTTCCAAGGGATCTCCATCCTTTAATTATGCCATTCCACATCTCCCTTGTCATATTAGCATAGCCTAGAAGATGTGCCTGTGGGATAACCTCCTTTGATAATACATTAAACATAATAGATCATGGTGCTACCCAAAACTTGTATCAGCTGTCAGCTCTCAAACAAGAAAAATAGCAGTATAATAATAAAGCAGAGGTACTGTAATAGAAAATGCAGCAACTTCTTCTAATATCATATGATAAATAGCAGAAACAAGAAGAAATGTAACTCAAGTATATTGTTTATCTAAACCTATTGCAAAATAACCTATATCTAAGCCACAGCATCAGAAACTGGCATCTCTGAGAGCAGAGATGCCGGTTAGACATTATTGTTGAGAGATAATAAAAGACCCCTGAGGCAGGCGGGAGGCGCCAAAACATGGGCCTGTGTTGGATTACATTTTGGTTTTGCAATTATGTGAAATGCACACAGCGTCAGCCTATTGCGTTCAGCTAAGTATTCATTTTTTCTTTTTGGGGATATAGTATTTCTATGCCTATCAGCATATGAATGATTCATTGGTTTTGCTTCTGACACCATCTGCAGCCCATTGTAAGGCAAGAGACGGGTTATTGAATTTTATCACTTATTTTCTGATGCTGTGGCTTAGATATAAGTTATTTTGCGATAAGTTTTGATAAACAAGATACTTGAGTTATACTTCTTGTTTCTGCTATTTATCATAGTCTAATAACAAAACCATGCAGATATCCATGATATGCCTGTATGATAAAAAAATGCTGTTCCAATTAAGTAAAGCAGAAAGTTTTGGACATCCAGATGGTTATCATCCACTGTTAATGGAAGCAGTTTCACAAACTACAGGTCTCCATAGATTGTCTATCATCAAATTAAAGTCGGTATTAGTGATATACCCAATCAAAAAGGAAAACAAATCCTTCTGATTCACATTAACATGCTGCATTGTATTATCCAACACATCAAAAAAGAAACTCCAGCAGGTGCTGACAATTTAGGTTTATAAACGGCAAACATAGAAGTGTCAAAAAAGTAGAGCCATCACCAACTTAGTAAAGGTTCTTCCAGCATCCAGTGCAGGATTGGTAGGCTCCCTGGATGGACCCAGAGAGCGCCTGCCACCAGGAAGCAGAGCATAATAGGAGACAGAGGCTAGCTGGAGCTTCGCCACTAGCAACCCGGGGACCCCACGGGTTGAGCCCTTTGGTACCCGGGCCGCCTGGTCTTAGCTGGGCCACGCAGGATCTCCTAGATAGAAAGGTCAGAGGTGTGCCCGCCACGATCAAGGGTGCGTGGTCGATATTCAGGCCAGATGTCCGGGATGCCTGAGAAGGCCAGAAGAGAGTCTCTGAATGTATAGCAAGGATCAAGGCCAGATTCAAGGAAGTGTGGTCAGCCAATGCGAGGGTCAGAGCCAGTAATGAGTCCGTGGATAGTCAGACAAAGCAAGGGTCAAATACCTGTAGTCAGTCTGAGGGTAGTCAGCCAAAGCAGAGGTCAGTTTCCAGGAGACAGTCAGACATGGTCGAATTCAGGCAGAGGTCAATTCCAGGCAGCGTGCAGACGTGATCGTAGAAGCAGGCAGAAGGTCAGGGGCAGGCAGCAGTCAATCGTAGTCAGGAACAAGCAGAGGTCAGTACCGAGAAGACAGTCCGAGAGGTCCTACCTGTGGAGATGAGGAGACAGAAGGACACTGGAACAGAAGGACGCTGGAACAGGACTGGAACAGGACTGGAACAAGGCTGGAACGAGACTGGAATACAGACTGGAACGCATAGGCAAACTAGAAATCACTGGGTGATCGACTCGATTGCCAAGGCAAGGAAGTGAGGGTAGGAGCTTCCTGTTATAGTGTGATCAATCAGTGCGCGCAGCAAAGCTGGGATCCGCCCCTGGCCCTTTAAGGTGCCGGGTGGTCTGCACGCGCGCACCTAGGGGCGAGGCCAATGCCACGGAGGACGCTGAGCCCTGCCATGAGGCCTGGCTGGAAGACAAAGGCCCGGCGACTGCCGCCATGGGACGCCGAGGCCTAGCTGTGCTTGCCACCGCTGCAGGAGAGGATGACCCGGGACCCTTGGAGGAGCTGGAGAGGTGAGCAGGCCCGGGCACGGGCCGAGCATGGATGGGACACGCAACAGTGGACCCTGTGGTTAGAAAATAGTGTGGTATCCTCAATGAGCTGTGCTTGAGTCTTGATAGACCATGGTCTTTCTTTATATAGTCCAATAGTAACAAATGTAATGAAGCAAGAAATTAGAGATCCGAAATATTTCAGACAATCATCCTGATCATCTGGCACATATTAAGCCAGATAATCTACGTGAAAGCATCTATCTGTTCCACCAAAGTAAGGTAAAGTACTCTTCCCTTATGCTATACTCGCAGTTTTGCAGGAAAATGAAGAGCAAAATGGATGCCTTTTTTTTGAATAGCTCTGAACACACAGGAGAAAGCTCTTTACATTGAGCAACAGTAAATGCAGCCCCTCATCCTCCACTTCTTTCTGCTTGCAGTACTTACAAATGATCTTGACCTTATCAGCCCAGTTCAATAGTTTCACCATAACTGGCTTAGGTTGCCCAGCATTCTCTTTCAGATGTCTCACTCTGTGTGCTCTCTTGCATACAATCAGTGAAGACTGTATATCTAGGCCTATTTTTCTGGGATCATTTCTCCACAAATTGTGTTAATTCAATGCCTCTTACCAGCTCTGACAGTTTAATCATTTGCAGATTGTTGTGCCGACCCCTATTCTCCAGGTCTTCAATTTAACCTATTTAATGGTCATTTTTAAAAAAAATTCTATAATCTGTTGTTCTACACAATCCATTATATCTTCCTGCACTTAATTTATTTGCTCCGCATATATAATCCTTTGAGAACGCAGCACAAAATTCTCTCTTTCATCCATGGCTGATTGAAGATTACTATCACTGTCTTCCAATGCTGCTGAAACACTGTTAAGACCGTCGGTCGGAGTCGGCTGTGACTGCGCCTACTCACATCTTATACTGTCCTGCTTCCCTTTCCAGGCCTGCTCGCGGTGGGGGCCAGCCTCTACCGCCGCGTGTCGCATGGTTCTTCGTGGCGGCCAGGACAGCGCCACCACCCATACTGACTCCGGGCCTTCCTAGGTGTGCGCATGCACCACCGGGCCCTCTTTTGAAGTTGCTACGGCAGGAACCTCAGGGGCATCCCTGACTGATGACATCATTTGCTCGGGGTTCTTAAGCAGCGCCTTTGCCCCCTTTTAGCCGTCTTGGCAACGAGTTCCATTGCTGCACTACTAGCTCCTGTCTCCTCGGTCCTGTGGTGACTTCTCGGATCTTCTTGAACTCTGGACCCTGGCTCAGGTACCTGCTCCTCAGAGTCCTGATTGCGCTCTCTCCAGAGACTCAGTCTCCTGGCTTCCCGGGCTAGCCCTACGCCCTCCAGGATTCCTACCTGCCAGCTTCCCGCTCCTTGGGGTTGCCTCTGGGAATGTTCTGACCACTTGGACCTATCTCCTTGCTCCCCCACTCCTCGGGACAGTGCCTATGTTCTACACCAGAGGACTTCCTGGGCTTCCCCGCTCCTCGGGGCAGTGCCTACTTTCTAACACCGGTGATTGCGTACTTCCCTGCTTCTTGGGGTTGTCTATATCATTACCTGAAGACCCGACTCGGGGTTCCCCGCTCTGCAGGTTAGCCTACGTCATTGCATCAGTACCTTCCTTGCTGCGCAGCTCCGCTCCTCGGGGTTGCCTCTGCAGTATACCTCCTGCACTTCCTGCCTCGCGTTTCCCCGTCCTCGGGCCTGCCTAGCGACACCCTCTCAGAGGTCTCGGCCCAGCTACTGCTCTCCAGCCCAACCTATTTACTGTGAGGTTCCTCATTGCTGTATCTCTCACCCTGCTCCTTGGGACCTCCCCACAGATTCTCTCCCAGAGCTCCTGCTGTACCTGACCTCACCTCCCGACGGTGTGGACCTGTGGGGCTCCTCCCCACAGGTGGTAACAACTCTCACCTCGGGCCAAGGATCCACGAAACCCACAAACCATAACAAACACTTTTAGAAATATTTGTGATTTTCTCCTCTGGGAACACAGCAATTACCTTATCTGAGGCCTCATTATTGGATTCAGGTGCCACTTTGATCTTGTTCATCCTGCTCTTGTCCTATGTTAGATGAACTATTTTTATATGTATATCCTTCTCCTTGAGTAACAGAGATTTATCCATATGACTTCAAAATGTAAACCACACAGCATAAATGAAATTTGACAAAGCAGAAAAGGCGATAGCTCAGTGATTTAAGGGGGATCTCTCGGAACAGGCTCAACACACATTCAGCTAGGTGGACTGCATCATCGGAAATCCCTCTTTCTAAGTAGTTCACACAGTAGAAAGGTTTCTGCCAGTTTTAACAAACTATAAAAAGCTTGAAAGTACTTTATTCTCATTTAGAGTAGATGAATATCATGCCATGTAATGTCACTAGGTTTTAACAGAAAGCAAAGGTATTACAAGGCCTTTCAGCTACTTAAAATGTTATCCTGTCTCTGCACGCAATTCAAAGTTATCACTGGGACTTTTCACTAAATAGTGAAACTATTTTTAAGCCTAGTTACTCAGTCTATCATTTATATTCAAAAAATGTACCACCAGGACCTTTGGTTATCTAAAATCTTACCCAGTCTCTAACTCAAATTGAAAAGGTTTTAATGAAACAATTCACAGTTTAGAGTGTGACCTAGCCTCTAACCAAAATTACAAAGGTGTGACTGAAACTTTTGAATCTAGGTCTCATCTATTCTGTTTTACTGGGAATTTAGAGTCTAAGTCTCACCTAGGCTATAATCAAAATTCCTGATGCATACAATATGCAAACAAAATTTCTGCTTATCTATTTGGAGGTCCTCTGGAAAGAAAAGAGAAGCACACAAATGTAATCATGTCAGATAATGAGTTCTAGTTCTGGATCCACTGGAGTTCCTCATCCTAACTTCACTACTTGGGTGTGGGGCAGGGATTTCTGAAGAACTCAATTGATATAGGTCAACTTCCCAGAGGCCGTTTAACATGCACACGCGCGCCATTGTGTGCATGTTATAAAATGGCCGCATCCATGTGTGCATGCCAGGAACCGCATGCACAGGTCTTAAAATCGACCCCATTATGTTTATAGTCCCATCTGTTTTCAGTTTTTCCTGAGAAGAAGGGAGGGAAATCCCACCCATTTTCCCCAGATACACCAAATACCAAACATCAAAGGACTGATGAAGCTCATGCAAGGATGGCTCCTGACAGTCTTGTCCCATACCCAGGAACACTCCAGCAGGGTAATTGGACATGGGAAAGTTATCCTAGTTATTGATTCCCTGTTACATGTAACTGCTTTTCTGCACCATTGTTCAAATTGTAAAGTTTATTGCACCCCTGTTTCTTGTGAACCAGCATGATGGGACTACCGTCTTGAATGTTGGTATATAAAAAAACTTAAATAAATAAATAAAATAAATACATGTAGGAGAAACAGATTGCTCATATCCATTCCTATATCATTATACCATGTCATAGCACACGTGTGTGGTTCAGATAAGCCTCTATTCCCCAATGTCTCTTCCTTGTTGCTCTTTATAATACTGTTGTGAGCTGTCAGAGCATTCTAGCATTGAAGGTGGGAAATGCCAGTTCTTCTGTGCAGAGATACTTCAAAATACTGCAGCCAGAATACTGACGGGAAAAAAGAGGAGGGACCATATAACCAAAACTCTAGCAGACTTACATTGGTTACCCATCGTATACAGGATAAAATACAAGGCCTTATGCACCATACACAAACTAATATATGATAAAGAAGCAGACTGGCTAAACACAGCCTTACGAGTACACGTTCCACAAAAACCCCTCCGCTCAGCAAACAAAGCACTACTAACAATCCCTTCAGTAAAGTCAGCAAAATTAACCCAAGTGAGAGAAAGGGCTTTATCATTGGCTGGGCCCATACTATGGAACATGATGCCCCCTGAACTCAGATTACAGAATAATCTCAAAACTTTTAAGAAAAATTTAAAAACATGGCTCTTTAAAAAAGCCTTCACTAAAGAGTCTGGAGGGTAGAGAATGAAAGTACAGGTAATGCAGATGAGAATGAATTTACTCAATCCTACATTTAAGAAGTCATATCTCAAAGAGATAGTAACTCAATAATATACCTGGACTTGACCAACATTACTCAAATAATGATTTTATTTATGAAATTGTAACCGAACTTTATTGGCACCTGTTACAATGTACAATATCCTACATTTACTTACCTTAGTCTATGTGCCTATTTGTAAACCGTTGCGATGGTATATAACTTAGTGACGGTATAGAAAAGTTTTTAAATAAATAAATAAATAAATAAATAAATAAATAAATAGATTTACCTTATGAGTAACCAGTGTTACTCCTCAATGGACATGGCAGATGTTTATTGCTGTAGAAAAGATAGAATGAATATATGGAAAAAGTTCAGTTTTCTTGTTTTCCTAGTTAGCCTTATATTAATGCATATAATCATGCTGAGTTAATACCAGAGGCATCAGAATTCATTTTAGGATGGTATAGGATATGTTTTCCATATATATTTTAATTTTCTATTTTTTTCCATTATTTCTCATGGAGTAGAGCTACTTAAGTGTTAAAGAATATATGTAAATGAAGACAAATGGTGGTTAAAGTAGGAACAGGTTTTTTTTTCTTGCCCTTATTCTCATATCACACCTTGAGCATGCTTCCACAGCCCTGTCTGCATCGCTCCATGGTGCGACCTCAGCTTGAGAATTGTGTGCAGTTCTGGTCACCACATCTCAAAAAAGATATAGCAGAATTAGAAAAGGTACAGAGAAGGGAGACCAAAATGATAAAGGGGATGCAATGATTCCCTTATGAGGAAAGGCTAAAGAGCTTAGGACATTTCAGCTTGGAGAAGAAACGGCTGAAAGGAAATTTGATAGAGGTCTATAAAAAAAAAAAAAAAGAGTGGAATGGAACAAAAAAATGTTAAACAGTTGTTTACTTTTTCGAAAAGTACAAAGACCAGGGGACACAATGAAGTTACTAGGTAATACATTTCATTTAAAACTAATAAGAGAAAACAATTGCATAATTAAGCTCTGGAATTTATTGCCCAAGGATGTGGTGAAAACTATTAGTGTAGTTGCGTTTAAAAAAAGTTTGGACAAGTTCCTGGAGGAAAAGTTCATTAACCATTATTCCTGTACATACTCAGAAAAGTCCATAAACCATTATTAAGGTAGAGTTGCAGAAATTCACTGCTTAGCTGGGATAAGCAGCTTGGACTCTCTCTACCCCTTGGGATCCTGCTAGGCACTTGTGACCTGGATTGGCCACTGTTGGAAACAGAATACTGTTGTGCCCATTGGCTGCAGGCAGCTGCGGCCTCTCTGTCTCACTTCTTTTCTGCCTTTCTCCGTTCCAGTTGGCAAGATGGCTGCCTCCGCTTCCACACGCCGACCGCTCCGGCTTCCCCGGACCAACAAGGGCGATTGCGTTCGCCATTTTCCTTCTGGGATCACCTAGGGCATGTGCGCGTGCTGGCCCTCCTTTTACATACGTCATGGCAGGAACCTCGGGGGCGTCCCCTCCGCATGACGTCACTACCTCAACTCCATTCCAGCTACGAGTTAGCAAGGATTCGTTCCTGCTGAATTCGCTCAGGTTACTGACGCCTTCGCTCTGTACTCTACTCCAGACGACCCAGGTACCCATTCCTCGGGGGCCTTGCTACGTTCCTGTTTTACCATTCGGGGTCAGCTTGTTCCAGCTAAGGACACTCTTGGTATCTGCTCCTCGGGGGCCTTGCCTCGTCCTGGGCCTCCGCTCCTCGGAGGTCCCTATCTTCATCTACCTGTCTCTACAGAGAGTGTACCCCAGCTTTCCAGCTTGTCTCTCTCTCTCACCTTTCTACAGTGTGGATACATGGCGTACCCCACTACCGGATCTACCTTACAGGCCTGCCATCTACAGCGTGGATTCACGGCATACCCCGCTCTGCAGACGACTACCGGATCTACAATCTATTGGTGAGAGTTCATCTCCACGGGTCACGCTGCGGAGTATCAGCGAGACCACCCCTCTGGGACCACCCTCCTCTGTGAGGAGGCACTCTGCCTACTCCTCGGGTTATTTCCATCATCGGCTGTATAATAAAGACTCTCTTGACTTCTGTGTGTGTACCATTAGAGCCAGCCTATCGCAGCAAGTCCCCACAGGGCTCCTCCCTGTGGGAGGGTCCATCTTTTGCTACGACCAAGGGTCCACAACACCACTAACACATAACACATACTGGACTTGATGGACCCTTGGTCTGACCCAGTATGGCAAGACTTATGTTCCTCCTGTCAGTATTATAGCCTACACATAATGCATATCTCATAAAAGATATAATTGCAATGGAGAAGGTACAACCAAAATGATAAAGGGGATGGAACAGCTCCCCTGTGAGGAAAGGCTGAAGAGGTTAGGACTGTTCAGCTTAGAGAAGAGACGGCTGAGGGGGGATATGATAGAGGTCTTTAAGATCATGAGAGGTCTTGAATGAGTAGATGTGAATCGGTTATTTACACTTCCGAATAATAGAAGGACTAGGGGGCATTCCATGAAGTTAGCAAGTAGCACATTAAAGACTAATCGGAGAAAATTCTTTTTCACTCAACGCACAATAAAGCTCTGGAATTTATTGCCAGAGGATATGGTTAGTGCAGTTAGTGTAGCTGGATTCAAAAAAGGTTTGGATAAGTTCTTGGAGGATTACTCCATTAACTGCTATTAATCAAGTTTACTTAGGGAATAGCCACTTATATTAATTGCATCAGTACCATGGGATCTTCTTAGTGTTTTGGGTAATTGCCAGGTTCTTGTGGCCTGGTTTGGCCTCTGTTGGAAACAGGATGCTGGGCTTGATGGACCCTTGGTCTGACCCAGCATGGCAATTTCTTATGTTCTTATGATCAGTTGAGCAAACCTGCTTGTCAAAACTAGGCCCAGTTGTACCCAGCTGATCTCTGGCTTGCCAGACTCACTGATTGCAGTCATCTATTAAGACATCCTGATACTTCAAAGAAATGGTTGTATACAAGTACATGCTGAGATGTTGTGTGGCTGCCATGTTTGTCCATTTAAACGCATGGAGATAAAGCTTACTAAATAAAAGCAAAAATACCCTTTTTTGAACTAACAATACATTTCTTGAAGAGCTTTCAAGAGTTAATACACTTATCCTCATCCATTTTTATTAGTTAACCTTTATTTCCATGTTAAAAGGTGCCATTGAAGTAACAAAAGAAAAGCTCACATCAAAGGCCACTGATTAGAGAAAAAATCATGGGAACAAAGACGCAAATGCTGACTTGAATCACAAGCCTTTTTCTATTTAAATGATGGCTGATTTGTGAAACATAGAAAGAAAGTATCAGGAACCATCATAGGACCATCTCAACAGAGTACCAGGGATATTCATTCATTTTCTCGCACACACACCTCCTTTCTCCCTTTGTCCCTCTGCTACTTCGCCTTTCACTCATGCACTTGCACAGCTGCTCTGCAATACACAGGACTGATAAAAAGCTCATTTTCTTAGATAAAATATTCTTTATTATATGAATACCTGCCTTTATGTGTATCTTATTCTACTACATCTACTGTCCTGGCCCGCCCCTCGCCACCCCGCCCCTGCCCCCCGGCCTGCCCCTTTGAGAGGCCCGGCCCTTTGCTGCGCAACGGGGGTTATGGGCTCGGCCAAGACATTCCAAAAGTGCATGCGTGCAGTGCGTGCAAGGCCCAGCCATGCACGTAACCCCCTGTTTTTACGAGTGCAGGCTTCTCAAAACTAGCCCGAAAGCATGGATCAGATGATGGTGCAGGGAAGTGGGTTTTAGGTTTGTTAGGAACTGGGAAACATTCTGGGGAAGGGGAATCTTTACTGACGGGATGGGTTCCACCTTAACCAGAGTGGGACCAGGCTGCTGGCACTGACCTTTAAAAAAGAGATAGAGCAGCTTTTAAACTAGATGAAGTGGGAAAGCCAACAGTCACTCAGGAGCACGTGGTGTGGAATGATATATCCTTGAAGGATACTAACAAAACAAATAGCCCAGGTGCCTTTAAGTAAAGAGCTGACAGAGTATAAACACTCCAACTTACCCCTGTCAACTGATGAGCAGGTTGTTCATACAAACAAAAACATACTTTGAAATGTCTGTTTACAAATTCTAGAAGTCTAAAAAATAAGATGGGAGAGTTTGAATGTAAAGCACTGAATGAAGAAGCAGATATAGAAACATAGAAATGAAACACAGAAATGACAGCAGAAGAAGACCAAACGGCCCATCCAGTCTTCCCAGCAAGTTTTGCACTTTTTTTTTCTCATACTTATCTGTCACTCTTGGCTCTTAGTAACCTTTTGGTTCTATTTCCCTTCCACCCCCACCATTAATGTAGAGAGCAGTGATGGAACTGCATCTAAGTGAAATATCTAGCTTAATTAGTTAGGGGTAGTAACTGCCGTAATAGGCAAGCTACACCCATGCTTATTTGTTTACCCAGACTATGTAATTCAGTCCTTGTTGGTTGTTGTCTGTATATAGATCCACTTTTCTTCATTCCCCCTGCCATTGAAGCAGAGAGCTATGCTGAATATGCATTGAAAGTGAAGTATCAGACTTTCTCCCCAGACGTTGAAGCAGAGAGCTATGCTGGATATGCATTGAAAGTGAAGTATCATTGGCATCTAAGAGATCTGGTGGAAAAAGGATAACCACTGGGACACTGATACCAGGATACAAATTATATCGAAATGATAGGATGGTTCAAACTGGTGGAGGGGTGGCATGATATGTTAAAGAGAGCATTGAGTCAAATAGGATAAAATTTCTGCAGGAAACAAAATGTACTCTAGATTCTTTATGGATAGAAAAATTTCATGTGAGAAAAGGAATAGAAAAACATTGGCGGTATATTACCGTCCACCTGTCCAGAATGAACAGATGATGAAATGGTAACAGAAATGAGGGAAGCTAATCAAATTACCATCGCAGTAGTAATGGATGATTTCAATTACCTAAGTATTGACTAGGTATATGTCATATCAGGATATGCTAAGGAGGTAAAGTTTCTAGATGAAATAAATGACTGCTTCATGGAGCAGCTGGTATAAGAAATGACAAGAAGGGAAGCTATTTTAGACCTAATTCTTAGTGGAACAGATTTGGAGTGAGAAATAATGATGTTGTGGCCACTTGGTAATAGTGATCACAACATGATCAAATGTAACTTGATAACTGGAGGGAGGACATTAAACAAATCTACTGCTATAACTTTCAAAAGGAAGACTATGATAAAATGAGGAAAATGGTTAGGAAAAACCTGAAAGGAGCATCTGCAAAGGTTAAGAGCTTACATCAGGCATAGACATTGTTTAAAAATGCCATCTTAGACTCCCAGGGCAGATATATTCCACATATTAAAAAAGGTGGAACGCCAAATTGACATCCTTAAAAGATTGAGATGAGAGAGGATACTCTAACCAAAAGAACATCTGAACATCTTTCAAAAAATGGAAAAGGGATTCAAATGAAGAAAACAGGAAAGGGCATAAGCACTGGCAAGTTAGAAGCAAAGCATTGATAAGGAAGGCAAAGAGAGAATTTGAAAAGAAATTCGCTGTGGAAGCAAAAACTCATAATAAAACCTTTTTCAGGGACATTCGAAGCAAAAAGCCTGCAAAGGAGTCGGTTGGACCATTAGATGTTGAAGAGAAAAAAGGGGCACTAAGGGAGAAAAAGGCCATAGCAGAGAGAATGAATTCTTTGTTTCCATCTTTACGGAGGTAGCTGTTGTGACTATCCAATCCCGGAAGTGGATCCTTGGGCCGACCGGCCAGGAAGGACGGTCGGGAGGCAGAACACACACTGGGCAGACGAGACTTCACCTGGAAACCCGTGATCCCTCCAGAGGAGCTGTGGGAGCCCGGGTTGCTAGGGCTTAGGCGTCTTCACCCTGGAAGCCCGAGGTCCCCCCAGGAGGAGCCCGTAGGGACCCGGACCGCTGGGACTTAGGCGAAGTACTGATGAACCCAGGAAGAGTGTGAACCGGAATCAAGGCTGGGTGCAAGCAGGTCGAGATGAAGTCTCGGAGCGGAGTCAGGACTGGAGGCTAACAGACGGAGTCGGGGTCACAGGCAGAGGTCGAGGCAGGCGGCAGGCAAGCGGAGACGGAGTCACGGACTGGAGTCAAGGCAGGCGGCAGTCAGGCAGAGTCGGAGTCACTAGCTGAAATCAGGGCAGGCAGCAAGCAGGAAACGCTGGTCAGGCAAGCAGGATACAAGGCAGGCAGGCAGGAATCAGGAACCGACGGAACAGGAGGCAACTAGCACTTCAGGAAGTGACCTCGTTGCAAGGCAAAGTCTGAACTCTCGGGCCCCCGTTTAAATCCCCTTACCGGCATCTGACGTTATCAGGAGGCGGACCCTGACATCCGGGGCTCAAGGTAGAAAAGCCAGGTCTTTGCGCGCGCGCGCGTAGCAGTCCCGGGGGGCGGAGTCTTCGGCGGCGTCTCCCTCGTGGACAAGAGGCAGGTGGCACCTTATAGCATAACCAATTTATTTTTTGAGAACAGAGTCCCCCTCATCAGATGCATGAAATATATGGGTAAAATATATGGAGATAGGGACAAGGAGAGGATATAAAACACTGAATAAGGCAGGGCAGCGTGTGGAAAGAAAACCTTAAAAGCATTATAGTCCAGGCTAATGACAACAGAGGTAAGTGTGAAAAGACAAAATGCTTTGAAAACAGTTAAGTTCATAGATATTTGTAGTGTGCCATGAAGCCATTGTCTCTGTTCAGACCTAGGGTGATGGTGTTAAGTTTTTTGAAGAGTTCCAGTTTAGCAGTTTCACGCTGGTGTGTCCCTTTGAAGTTTCTTTGTAGGAGCATGGCAACCTTAAGGTCAGATAGAAAATATCCTGGAAGGTTAAAATGTTCTTCTGCTGGTTTCTGAATCCTGTTGCACGCCCCGTCTGCGCCCGGCTCACGCACGGGCCTGCTCACCTCGCTAGCTCCTTTGCAGGTCATGGGTCGGCCTCCCCTCTTGTAGGGCCAGGGCGGGTCCTAGCTCTGCGGCGCGCCCTGATTTAACGTACAATATAAGGAAGTCCCTGCCTGCACTTCCTTGCCTTGGCAATCGGGTCGGCACTGTAGGTGTACTAGTTTGCCTCCGCGTTCACAGTTTTGTTCCAGTCTTGTTCCAGCGTCCTACTGTTCCAGCCTTGTCCAGCATCCTTCTGTTCCAGCGTCTGTCTGTCCTGTCTCCCCAGGTACTCCCTTTGATTGTCTCTCTGGTACTGACCTTGGCCTGTTCCTTGATCATTCTGCTCGCTGCCTGGATCCTGACCTCTGCCTGCCTTGTGACCTCGTCTGACCTCTGGAACCTGACCCTTGCTTCGTTGACTACTCCTCAGACTGATCCTCGGATTCTGACCTCAGCTGCCATTGACCATGTCTCCTGATTCTGGCTTTGTCCCTTGCCTTGTCATCGCCTACGCTGTACTGGCCTTCCTTGCTCCTCCAGACCTACAGCCTAGAGTCCGACCGCGCTCCCTTGCTACTCATGGGCACGCCTCTCTACTACCTCTCCGGGAGACCCTGCAAGGCCCACCTAAGTCCAAGTGGCCTGGGTCCCTACGGGCTCTACCCGGGGGGACCGTGGGCTTCCAGTGGTGAAGCTCATCCTAGCCTTGTCTCCTCCAGTGCTCCACACCCTGGGGGCAGGTGCTTCCTGGTCCCTACTAGGGAGCCATTCTCCACTGCTTCAGGACAAGGGTCCACCTCCAAGCACAACAAATACTGCCATTTATAATGTCAAATGTATGTGTATTTATTCTTTTCCTTAGGGATTGACCTGTTTGTCATATGTAGACAGCAAAGGGATATTGCTGGCAGGTGATAGCATATATTACATTGGAAGAAGAGCAGGTGAATGAGCCCTGGATATTGTAGTTGATGATAGATCCTGTGATGGTGTTGCCTGGGTTAATATGTGGGCAGAGATGGCATCTGGGTGTTGCGTCCATCAGTCTCAGACGGCTTCGACCTCTGTGCCTCACCTTTTTTCCTTCTCTCTCCTCAAGCCTTAGGAAGATGGCTGCTGCCGTGTCTTCATGCCGCGCTCTCCGGTGTCCCCGGATCGGCAACGGTGACTGTGTTCACCATGATTTTCCTGAGGGCCTCCTAGGGTGCATGTGAGCAAGCCACCCACGTCTTTATCCACGTCATGGTGGGAACCTCGGGGGCGTCCCCTCCGAGTGACGTCATCATATCCTGGTATTTAGCCTGCCCTTCGTTTGCTAACAATCTGAGTTAGCAAGGATTGGATTGCCTCCGGTCTAAGCTGCTCTGCCGCTTCCCAGCTGCCGCAGGAAGCTCTCTCTGCCCTTCGGGGTATTCTTCACTAACCTGGGTACCTGCTCCTCGGGGGCCCTTCAGCTCTATTTCAGGTACCTATCTTGGGATATCGGGTACTCGCTCCTTGAGGGCCTGCTCTCCCTATCTGGTGCCTGCCACTGAACAACTTCTGCCTGCCAAGACCTTCAACAATACAGCTTTCTGCTTCAGTGAGTACTAACCCTTTCAGTCTGTCTCACCTTCAACTTCAGCGCACGGTGTCCACATCCAGGACCTGCTCCTGCTATGCCGCGCTGCTTATCACCTACTCAAGTGTGAGACTGGTCTCCTCTGCTGAGGACCCCTGGACTACTTCACTGGGTTATCTTCAATGCTGCCTGCTCCCCGGACAGTACCATCGAGCTGTACAATACAACCAATTTCTCTGTGTCTGCGTGTATAGAGTCTAGCCTAGTACTGCGGTTCCTCACGGGGCTCCTCCCCATGGGAGTGGCCATCACCGCAGTACCCAAGAATCCACTCCAACACCTCGTAACCATAACACTGGGTTTCTGGCAGGGTCTGGCTCCTGAGTTTGTGTCATTGTTGAACAATTTGGGGTTGCTGGTGAGTATCCATTTTAGGTTTGGGGACTGTTAGAAAGCCAGGATAGGCTTGCCACCTACAGATTGTGAATTGGTGATATAATTGTCCTGGATGGGTTGTAAATCCTTGATAATATGTTTCAGTGGTTTCAACTGGGAGCTATGCTAACAACCAGATGATCCTATAGCAGGGTGTTCCTGGGTATTTGTCTGGCTCTGTTGATCTGTTTTCCTACCTCATTGGGTGAGTACTGTAATTCCAAAAATATCCATTGCAATTTCTCCATATGGGAATCCCTCTCTGAGGAGTCAGAACATATGTGATTGTACCATAGGGCTTGGCAATGGACCTGGTGGTAAGAGGTGGATGGAAGCTGGAGGCATGTAGGTATGTATGGCAGTAAATAGGGATGTGAATCGTTTTCCATATTGTCTTAACGATAGAAATCGTGTGGCAGGGCAAGAAAATCGTCTTAGGCACGATTTTTTAGTTAAAAAATCGTTAAAAATCGTTTTTTCCGATTAGTGCGCACTAACTCGAGTTAGTGCGCACTAACGGGAGTTAGTGCGCACTAACTCGAGTTAGTGCGCACTAACGGGAGTTAGTGCGCACTAACTGGGAGTTAGTGCGCACTAACTGAAAATGATACAATTTGACACTTTTCAGGTCAGTTAAGGTCAGTTTAGGAATGAATATGTATTCCTATTGGCTGCCCTCTTATTTATTCATGTTACCAAGTTTCCTACTGACAGTATATGGGGGATGGGAAATGGAAACAGTTGGTAGCTTGACAAAACAAGTAATGTGATCAGTCAATGTGACTAGAACTTGTGCCCTAACCCTGATACCAGGGGTATTGTGATCTTCCTGCACACAGTGCCCTATCCCTATTAATACCAGGAGTGTTGTGATCTTCCTGCACACAGTGCCCTATCCCTAATACCAGGGGTGTTGTGATCTTCCTGCACACAGTGCCCTATTCCTGATACTGGGGGTGTTGTGATCTTCCTGCACACAGTGCCCTATTCCTGATACCGGGGGTGTTGTGATCTTCTTGCACACATCCCGGTATCAGGGATAGGGCACTGCATGCAGGAAGATCACAACACTCCTGGTATTAATAGGGATAGGGCACTGCATGCAGGAAGATCACAACACTCCTGGTATTAATAGGGATAGGGCACTGCATGCAGGAAGATCACAACACTCCTGGTATTAATAGGGATAGGGCACTGCATGCAGGAAGATCACAACACCCCTGGTATCAGGGATAGGGCACTGTGTGCAGGAAGATCACAATACCCCGGAGGAGTGAGGGTCAGGCAGCTCCCCCCTGTCTGTGAAGCCAGCCTCTCACTAGTAATGCAGGGAGGGGGCTGTCTCAGACTTCACCCTCCCCCCCCCCCCCCCCCTCACCCACACACCATTCACTAGCTGGGACATGGGGGAAGTCAGGAGTGAGGGTCAGGCAGCTCCCCCCTGTCTGTGAAGCCAGCCTCTCACTAGTAATGCAGGGAGGGAGCTGTCTCAGACTTCACCATCCTCCCCCCCCCCCTCACCCACACACCATTCACTAGCTGGGACATGGGGGAAGTCAGGAGTGAGGGTCAGGCAGCTCCCCCCTGTCTGTGAAGCCAGCCTCTCACTAGTAATGCAGGGAGGGAGCTGTCTCAGACTTCACCATCCTCCCCCCCCCCCCTCACCCACACACCATTCACTAGCTGGGACATGGGGGAAGTCAGGAGTGAGGGTCAGGCAGCTCCCCCCTGTCTGTGAAGCCAGCCTCTCACTAGTAATGCAGGGAGGGAGCTGTCTCAGACTTCACCATCCTCCCCCCCCCCCTCACCCACACACCATTCACTAGCTGGGACATGGGGGAAGTCAGGAGTGAGGGTCAGGCAGCTCCCCCCTGTCTGTGAAGCCAGCCTCTCACTAGTAATGCAGGGAGGGAGCTGTCTCAGACTTCACCATCCTCCCCCCCCCCTCACCCACACACCATTCACTAGCTGGGACATGGGGGAAGTCAGGAGTGAGGGTCAGGCAGCTCCCCCCTGTCTGTGAAGCCAGCCTCTCACTAGTAATGCAGGGAGGGAGCTGTCTCAGACTTCACCATCCTCCCCCCCCCCCTCACCCACACACCATTCACTAGCTGGGACATGGGGGAAGTCAGGAGTGAGGGTCAGGCAGCTCCCCCCTGTCTGTGAAGCCAGCCTCTCACTAGTAATGCAGGGAGGGAGCTGTCTCAGACTTCACCATCCTCCCCCCCCCCCTCACCCACACACCATTCACTAGCTGGGACATGGGGGAAGTCAGGAGTGAGGGTCAGGCAGCTCCCCCCTGTCTGTGAAGCCAGCCTCTCACTAGTAATGCAGGGAGGGAGCTGTCTCAGACTTCACCATCCTCCCCCCCCCCCCCCTCACCCACACACCATTCACTAGCTGGGACATGGGGGAAGTCAGGAGTGAGGGTCAGGCAGCTCCCCCCTGTCTGTGAAGCCAGCCTCTCACTAGTAATGCAGGGAGGGAGCTGTCTCAGACTTCACCATCCTCTCCCCCCCCCCTCACCCACACACCATTCACTAGCTGGGACATGGGGGAAGTCAGGAGTGAGGGTCAGGCAGCTCCCCCCTGTCTGTGAAGCCAGCCTCTCACTAGTAATGCAGGGAGGGAGCTGTCTCAGACTTCACCATCCTCCCCCCCCCCCCTCACCCACACACCATTCACTAGCTGGGACATGGGGGAAGTCAGGAGTGAGGGTCAGGCAGCTCCCCCCTGTCTGTGAAGCCAGCCTCTCACTAGTAATGCAGGGAGGGAGCTGTCTCAGACTTCACCATCCTCCCCCCCCCCTCACCCACACACCATTCACTAGCTGGGACATGGGGGAAGTCAGGAGTGAGGGTCAGGCAGCTCCCCCCTGTCTGTGAAGCCAGCCTCTCACTAGTAATGCAGGGAGGGAGCTGTCTCAGACTTCACCATCCTCCCCCCCCCCCCCCCTCACCCACACACCATTCACTAGCTGGGACATGGGGGAAGTCAGGAGTGAGGGTCAGGCAGCTCCCCCCTGTCTGTGAAGCCAGCCTCTCACTAGTAATGCAGGGAGGGAGCTGTCTCAGACTTCACCATCCTCCCCCCCCCCCTCACCCACACACCATTCACTAGCTGGGACATGGGGGAAGTCAGGAGTGAGGGTCAGGCAGCTCCCCCCTGTCTGTGAAGCCAGCCTCTCACTAGTAATGCAGGGAGGGAGCTGTCTCAGACTGGTATCAGGGTTAGGGCACTGTGTGCAGGAAGATCACAACACTCCTGGTATTAATAGGGATAGGGCACTGTAAGAGATGACTGTAGTAGATTGAATAAAGATCTGATGTTTCTGCTCTCCTCACACCAAACAAAAACAACACACAAGCAGAGAAGCCCTTCTTACAAAGCTGAGCTAGTGAGTTAAGTAGGAGGAAAAGTAAACATACTTGTGCCAGTGTGGCTACTTAAAAAATACACTTACCAACAATCAATTACATATATTTGAACTGTGTACAGTTCCAGCCAGGACCACCTTTCTAAAATGCACAGTGATTGGCAAATTCAACATGCACTAGCATTTCAGGTGCCTGCTAACAAAAATAATAAACAAACAAGTTCTAGTCACGTGAGTGCTGATCATTACATTACTTTTTTTGTCAAGCTTCCAACTGTTTCCATTTCACATCCCCCCAACCATTACCTCAGTATTAGCCTTGGTAACATCAATAGATAAGAGCACAGCCAGCCAATAGGAATACATACATACATATTCATTCCTAAGTGACCTTTACTGACCTGGGAAGTGTGAACACTTTGTTTCATTTTCTGTTGGTGTTCGTTAGTTTCCAGTTCCATTTCCCATCCCCCCCAACCATCACCTCAGTGGTAACCTTGGTAACATCAATAGATAAGAGGGCAGCCAGCCAATAGGAACACATATTCATTCCTAACTGACCTTCAGTGACCTGGAAAGTGTTTATTTGTATCATTTTCAGTTAGTGCGCACTAAATCGAGTTAGTGCGCACTAACGGGGAGTTAGTGCGCACTAACTCGAGTTAGTGCGCACTAACACGATTTAACGATTTTTAACGATAAATCGTTAGAATTTCTATTGTATCGTGTTCTATAACGATTTAAGACGATATAAACATTATCGGACGATAATTTTAATCGTTGAAAAACGATTCACATCCCTAGCAGTAAATGAGTTTCCAGTATAATGTGGTTCTTATGTGTCCCTCATGTAGTTGGACAGTGGTGTCCAGAAAGTGGACTTGTTGTTTCAGTTGTTTTTACATAAAATGCTTCTGCTAAGTCTGAGATAATTAATAAATAGCATTGTTTGCCTCACAACCTCAGTCACATATAATGGAAAGCCATCCATAACCTCTGAAAAAATACAGGCATCAGTATCAAAGAAGCTGACAAAGGAGGAGCCATGGTAATCATGAATAGATTGGACTATACATGAGAAGTAAAGAGACAACTATTACGCACCCCGCCTGCGGCCGTCCCGAGCAAGGGACCGCTCACCTGCATAGTTCCTCAGTGGGTCTTGGGACGACCTCCCTCGCGGTGGTTGCCAGCCCAGCTAGGCACCGGTGTCCCATGGCGGCGGTTGCCGGGGCTTCCACTGTGCGCCAGGCCTCACGCCGATGTTCGGCATCTTCTACCATGCTAGCCACGCCCCTACACGCGCGCTTGCGGACTGCCCGGACACTTGTAGGGCCGAGGGTGGGTCTTGGTTCCGCAGTGCACCCTGATTGATCTAACAATATAAGGAAGTTCCTGTCTCCCTTACCTTGGCAATCGGGTCGGTTTGTATGCTAGATTGTCTCTGCACTTGTTCCTGCTTGTTCCTAGTCTCGTTCTAGGATCCTTCTGTTCCAGTTATGTTGCTGATTTGTTCCTGCATCCTCATTCCTGAGTCCTGCCTGTTCCTGTGTTCGTCATTTTGTCTACCCAGGTAGTACCCTCGTACTGACTTTCTGGTACTGACCTCGGCTTGCTCCTGACCTGCCTGCTGCCTGTCTATGACCTCAGCTACTTCCTGACCTGCCTGTCTGTCTTCCGTCTGACTCATGACCTAAGCCTGCTTCTGACCTACCCGCCTGTCTGCCACCTGCCTCAAGACCTCTGCTTGCCTCTGACTTCGTCTGGCCTCGGGATATGACCCCTGCTTCGTTGACCACTCCTTGGACTGACTTATGGACATTGACCTTTTGCCTGCCTGACCTCATCTCCAGATTCTGGCTCTGTTCCTCGCCTTGTCATCACCAACCCTGTTCTGGTTCTCCCTGCCCCAGCTCAAACCCGACCGCACTCCTTTTGTGTCTGTGGGCACGCCGGACTTCCATTCTCCCAGGAGACCCTGCGAGGTCCACCTAAGTACGGGATCCTCCCAGGGGGGACCTCGGGCTTCCAGTGGTGAAGCTCTTCCTAGCCTCTGTCTCCTCCAGTGCTCTGCCCCCTGGGGGCAGTTACCTCCTGTTCCCTTTCAGGAGCCATTCCATCCCTGCCCCAGGACAAGGGTCCATCCCCGAGTGCAACAACAACTCTCCAACACAATATTTTACAAGCCCCTGCTCTCAGATACCACTGGAGAATACCAGAAGAAACTACACAATCTCCTGAAGGGATTCCCCACTGTAATATGCCAATAGATTTACCTGGACACACACCCCAGGAATTTCAACTAGGCATTTTTTACTTATTACCCAACATACACAAAGCAGAGAACCCTACACGCCCCATTGTTTCTAGCATCAGCACCCTCACAGTAGGAGTGTTTGGCTACATGGATAATAAAGGAAGAAAGTGTGATATCACTTCAAACTGTTCAATAATATCAAGTGAGATTTGTTCATTCAAAATGGACATTTATTCAAAATGCTCATCAAAAAATTGCAATAGACTGTACAGTCCCTCGATATGGCCCTGTTTCACCAAGGACTGAGTCTGGAGGAACCAACAAGGAATCTCACATCTATTAGGAGAAAGGATTCTAATTAGAACAGCGGCAAATACAGAAACTGAA
This sequence comes from Rhinatrema bivittatum, assembly GCF_901001135.1. Classification (NCBI taxonomy): domain Eukaryota; kingdom Metazoa; phylum Chordata; class Amphibia; order Gymnophiona; family Rhinatrematidae; genus Rhinatrema; species Rhinatrema bivittatum. Next base: position 96,128,133 of record NC_042616.1, on the reverse strand, counting down.
TACCAATGCTTAAAATAAAGAAGAAGTTACAGACTATTTCTGAAGCAGTTTGACAGTTCTGAAGTAAATTGGACATGTAGAAGGTACATGCATCTGCAGAAAGAAAAATAATCAGATCCACAGAAAAATGAAGTCCCAGTATATTAATATACAATGCTTAGAATCATATATATGTTAGAAATACATATCATAAGGAATATTCATACACAACAGTTATTCATGCAAATATTATTTTGGCAGCATTTTTGGTAGCATTTTAAATAGTATATATGGAGAAGTTATAGCAGCGCCATCTTATAAAGTGAAAAGTGTGCCAATTCGCTCAGCCAATGAGGAAAAATCACATGAATAGAGTCTTCTATCAGAAATAAAGAAGGTTTTGTTGCACTGGAAGTGTACCCTTGGCCTGGTGCAGGATTGGTACGGCCCTCCGGTCGGACCCGGAGAGCGCCTGTCACCAGGAGGCAGAGCACAGGAGGAGACAGATGCTAGTTGGAGCTTTGCCAATAGCAACCCAGGGTTCCCTCAGGTTGAGGCTTTGGTTGCCCGGCACGCCTGGTCTTAGGTGGGCCTCGCAGGGTCTTCTAGAGAGGAAGCACAGGGGTGTGCCCACCACGAACAAGGGTGCGCGGTTGATGTTCAAGCAAGAGTGTCCAGAGGTCACAGGAGACCAGAATAGAGTGTCCGAGTGGATAGCGAGGATCAAGACCAGAGTATCAGTCCAGAATGGTCAGCCGAAGCAGGGGTCAGTACCTTTAGTCAATGTGGGAGTAGTTAGGTCAGGCAGAGGTCAGGTTTCAGGCAGTGATCAGACATGGTCAGTGAACAGGCAGAGGTCAAGATCCGGGCAGCAGTCAGACGAGGTCAGGAGCAAATCAAAGGTCAGTACCGTGAGATCAGTCCAAAGTGTACTACCAGGAATGGAGAGACGAAGGAGCAGGAGACACAGGAAAAGGAGACGCTAGAACCGGAGACACTGGAACAGGCAAACTAGATAACACCAGAGTGTACGACCTGCTTGCCAAGGTAGGGATCATGGGTTTGAGCCCTGCCATAGCCTGTCTTATCAGTGTCTTACATTTAACTTGCCAACACTTATGCATTATCCTATTTTCTTCTGCTGGATCCTTCTTCCAATTTTTGAATGAAGATCTTTTAACTAAAATAGCCTCTTTCACCTCCCCTTTTAATCGTGCCAGTAATCGTTTTGATTTATTTCCACCTTTCTTAATTTGTGGAATCATCTGGATTGTGCTTCTAGGATGGTATTTTTTTTTAACAATGTTCACACCTCTTGCACACTTTTTACCTTTGTAGCTGCTCCTTTCAGTTTTTTTCTATTTTTCTCATTTTATCAAAGTTTCCCTTTTGAACGTTTAGCACGAGAGCAGTGGATTTGCTTACTGTCCCCCATCCAGTCATTAATTCAAATTTGATCAAATTATGATCACTATTGCCAAAGCCCCACCACCGTTACCTCCTTCAATCCTGTGCTCCACTGAGAATTAGATCTAAAATTGCTTTCTCTCTCATCAGTTCCTGAACCACTTGCTCCATAAAACTGTCATTTATTTCATCCAGGAACTTTATCTCTCTAGCATGCCCCGTTGTTACATTTACCCAGTCAATATTGTGGTAATTGAAATCTCCCATTATTACTGCACTACCAATTTGGTTAGCTTCCCTAATTTCTCTTAGCATTTCACTGTCCGTCTCTCTATCTTGGCCAAGTGGACGGTAGTATACTCCTATCACTATACTCTTCCCCAACACACAAGGGATTTCTACCCATAACAATTCAATTGTGCATTTAGTCTCATGCAGGATCTTTATCCTGTTAGACTCTATGCCATCCCAGACATAAAGCGCCATCCTGCCTCCCAGATGGTCCTCTATGTACTGCGATATAATTTGTAACCCGGTATAGCACTGTCCCATTAGTTATCCTCCTTCCACCATGTCTCTGAGATGCCAATTAAGTCTATGTCATCATTCACTGCTATACATTCTAATTCTCCCATCTTACTTTTTAGACGTCTGGCATTAGCATACAAACTAGGGATGTGAATCGTTTTTTGACAATTTAAAATATTGTCCGATATTTTTTAAATCGTCAAAAATCGTTAAAGAGTGCGATACAATAGAAATTCCCCCAATTTATCGTGAAAAAATCGTTAATCGGGTTAGTGTCCACAAAAGGGAGTTATTTGGGGGGGAGGATGGGAAAACGGCACACCAAAACAACCCCTAAATCCATCCTGACCCTTTAAAACTAATCCCTTACCTTCCCCCACCCTCCCAAACCCCCCCAAAACCTTTTACATGTACCTGGTGGTTCAGTGGAAGCCCCGGGACCGATCGCCCGCTCTCTGGCCATCGGCTGCCACTCATAAAAATGGTGCCGATGGCCCGATAAAAGAAAAACCCACCCGACCCTTTAATACCATCCCCTTAGCTTCCCCCACCCTCCCGATCCCCCCAAAACATTTTAAAATTACCTGGTGGTCCAGTGGTGGTCCCAGGAGTGATCTCCCGTTCTCGGGCCGTCGGCTGCCACTAATAAAAATGGCGCCGATAGCCCTTTGCCCTTACCATGTGACAGCGTATCCGTGCCATTGGCCGGCCCCTGTCACATGGTAGGAGCACTGGATGGCCGGCGCCATTTTTATAGATGGCGCCGGCCATCCAGTGCTCCTACCATGTGACAGGGGCCAGCCAATGGCACGGATACCCTGTCACGTGGTAGGGCAAAGGGCCATCGGCGCCATTTTTATTAGCACAGCCGACAGTCCAAGAACAGAAGGTCACTCCTGGGACTTCCGCTAGATCACCAGGTATTTGTAAAAAGTTTTGGGGGGGTTCAGGAGGGTGGGTGAAGCTAATGGGTCAATTTTAAAGGGTCGGGGCGGGTATTTTTTTTATCGGCTCGGGCCTCACTAAAAAAAATTAGCGATGTGAATCGGAATTGGAACCGATGCCGATTCACATCTCTACCGATCAGATTTTTTTCTCTCTCCAGCCGAACCCGATCGTTAAAACGATCGGGCACACGATTCACATCCCGAATTCAAACATTATGTGTTTTTTCTTTGTATTTTCATTCTGCTTTTTAATTGATAGGGATAAATTGGAATTTATTTAGCTCAGGTGAGTTTTTAATTACAGGCACTTGGACTACTTTTCTTATTATTGGAACCTTACTGTTGGGATGCCCTAATTCTAATGCATCATTAGTTTCCTTTGAAGATACCTCTCTACAAACCACGTGCTGCTGAGCGACTGTCGGCTTTCCTCTTTGTTCTAGTTTAAAACCTGCTCTATCTCCTTTTTAAAGGTTAGCGGCAGCAGTCTGGTTCCACCTTGGTTAAGGTGGAGCCCATCCCTTCAGAAAAGACTCTCCCTTCCCCAAAAGGTTCCCCCAGTTCCTTATAAAACTGAATCCCTCTTCCTTGCACCTTCGTCTCAACCACACATTGAGACTCCAGAGCTCTGCCTGGCTCTGGGGACCTGCGCGTGGAACAGGAAGCATTTCAGAGAATGCTACCCTGGAAGTTCTGGATTAAGCTTTCTACCTAAGAGTCTAAATTTGACTTCCAGAACCTCCCTCCCACATTTTCCTATGTCACTGGTGCCCAAATGTACCACGACAGGCAGATCCTTCCCAGCACAGTCTAAAATCCTATCTAGGTGACACGTGAGGTCCACCACCTTTGCATCAGGTAGGCATGTTACCAGGCGATCCTCACACCCACCAACCACCCAGCTGTCTACATTTCTAATAAATGAATCACCAACAATGCCGGCCGACCCAACCCTTCATTCCTGGGCAGTAGCTCTGAGAGACACATCCTCAGTGTTAAAGGACACTGCACCACCTGGAGAGCAGGTCTTTGCTCCAGGATCCTTTCCTGCTGCACCAGGTTGATGCTCTCCAATCATGAGACCTTCTTCCTCCAAGGCAGCACCAGGGCTATTCCCAAATAGTTTACTTCTCCTCAATATTTAAAAAAAAAAAATTTCCCAAGCAAAACTTACTGATTCCTTTCAGCCACCAGCAAGTTGATCCTCTCCTCTCAGTGCTCAACCAGAACCCTGCCCTGGGGCCCTTGGACTGTGTCAGAGTGGAAGAACGTTACAGAAGTGGCGTTGGGATCCTCATGTGCCTCTGCTCTCCTGGCTCCTAAACTGGAGGGGTGGGGTTACATGATTTAGATTGCACTGAAAAAGGCAACACACATGTCAATTAGATGCCTCCAACCGTGATCTTTTCCTCACCAACAGCAAATGATCACTGAACAAAAGCCTTTTTAAATGCATCCTGTATTCATTTAAATAGATATCCACATACAAAAACATGCAGCCATCACTTTCACTTGTTTGCAGACCCAATCCCTCCCCCTTGTGGTCTCCCCAAGACCCCCTAGGTCCTACGGTTCCTGCTTACTTCTTCTATGGTGGTCTCCTAGATTGTTAGGGGCAGGAATGAGCCCCAGTGCTTCCTGCCTTGCCAGATCCCGTTGAATAATGGCGTTTGCTAGCTTTGGAACCAGTGCTATGTTCTTTTGGTCATATGCTTTATGGCTATATATTTTATGGTGGTTAAACAACATGAAGCCAGTTGCTGCTTTGTACCATTTTATGAATGGATATAGTGGGGGAAAAAATGACCGTGGCTTGCTCTTGACCCTGTCTGCTAGACTCCCCCACATAAGAGGTAGGCAGAGACTGAGGGTATGCGGCCCAGGGGCCATTGGGAGGCTGCAGGTAGATGGGGTGGAGCGGCATTTCTTTTTATTTGTTTTTTCAATGAATATTTGTTTTTGGTTTGGCAAAATAATCAAACTCAAAATAAAACATTAGAAAACAGGAACCCAAACAAAAAAAAAATCCAAAACAAAAACAAAATTACATTTTTTTTGTCTGCATAACCCTCCCAGGGATATCATCAAATGGGTCACAGTGACATTACTAACTCAGCATTTTCACAGGATGATTGAATAAATATTCAGAAAATGCTGATTGCTAAGGGATATTTGTTTATTTATTTATTTATTTATTGGGGGTTTTTATATACCGACATTCATCTGGGATATCACATCGGTTTACAATAAACTTAAAACTGCACATGATATGTGCTTGACAGATAACAAGATATAAATACAGAACACCTTTGCACAGACATTACCCTGATGAATGTTCTAGTTAGGTTTTAGTAAACCATTATGTACTAAATACATTTATTATTTCATTTTTTGAGTACCTGACATTTCTTGCTTTATTTTCCAGGTTATAAAAGACAGGCTTAGCCAGTCTAAGTACTACCCTATTATTTATGCATGGACTTGGTGCTTTTCTTAGAGAAGGCTCTATATACAGATAAAAAACTTGGAATGGGTCCTTAGGAATCCCAGAGGAAAGGTAGTATGGGAGCTTTCTACACAATAGGGAAGGCAATTTTCAGAGCAATTTATATGGGTAAAAAAAGGTTTCACCCACCTAAACCAGCTATCTGAAATCATACATCAGTGCAACTAAAAATGCAAGCATTATTCCTCAACTTTCCTACTTTTACAGCAGAGGAGGTGCTCCCAGACTTATATTTAGGTCAGGAGAGGAAAAACAAACACCTAGATTGCATTTTCAAATCTATGCACAAAATTCTACCTGCTAAATAGCAGGTGCAAGATACCATAGATTTTTTGTTCCCATGGCAATCTTCAAAGTGACTATCCTTGTGTACTTTCTTATTGAAAATCAGTGCAAAGACCATGGGAAAAATGAACAATTAGAATTTGCACCAATTAAAGCAGTTTGAAAATTGTCTCCACAATGTAAAAAAAAAAAAAACGTAATGAGAAAAGTTTCTATTTTGTAAACATCAAAATGAATAAGAAGAGGTCCTCTGTTTGAACAGGTTGTACAGCTTGTATCATTTGATGCCAATGCATTTTGCTTACTTATAGATTTCCTGTGGAAATGGACTCTGTTCCTAATACTCCATGGGCCAAATTTATTAAGGATTTCATTTTTCACAGACACAAAATGTGAGAATTTTTTCAATGCATCTGGTTCTCATTTGCAGTCACTAGACTGCCAGATCAAATATTCCGAGAGTGAGAGCCCTTTATTTTATTAATGTTCTCCAACCCATTTCCTATTTTATTTCAATAATCATTGCTCAGAACAGACTCCACTGGAAACAAATAGTAATCAAATGTTTGCAAGTAATTCAGCTTGTAAAGGTCAACTCAGAAAAGTGCCCATTTCAATCTTGGCAACTGTCAACTTAAGTGGTAGTAGAAATATTTATTATTTGTTAGATTCTCTGAATATATATACATGTTTTCCTCTTATGAGGTGGAAACAAACATTCTGGTGATTTATACTTGCTAATGTTTTATATAAGAGAATGTATTTAAATTTATTTATTTTTGTTAATAAGATTATGTTTTAATTATTGCAATCCACCTTGCCTTATCCCTGGGGTTATAAAGGTGGAGTGTAAATGCGTAAAATCAAATTAAATTATGTGATGGTATTTAAGTTATTGCTTTAAACAGTTGCCAGTTTACCAGTGGAACTTCATGTGGATAGATTATGGAAGAAAAAGAGAAAAGTCTGTAAAGAATATAAAAGAAAACAAGGCTTTTTTTTCTTCATTGGCATGTAGTTTATGTTTTTTTTTTGGATTGGGATCAGTAGTTTTCATGATGGGTTGTCTAGCCATCTTATCTTGCTTATCTAAGTATTAACAAGAGCACAACATGAACACTGAGCCAAATGCTTTCCAATAAATTGTTTACTAGTAGACAGCATTGCCAAACTACTTTAAAAGCCACGGAAAAACAATCAATAGTGTGTAGGATGGGTAACTCATAAGTACCTGAAAGGAGGACACTCTCCTCCAAAAAGGAGGGCAAAATGCAGGACAAAAATGTGCATTGAATTTGCATATATAATTAGCATATATGAATTTGAGTGTGCAGATATATTTACATAGATGCAACGTTACAAATTATTACTATAATTTAAATAGAAATACTATTCACCCTGTTGTGCTGTTCCATTTTTCCCTTTGTCGGGTAGGATTACGTCTATAATTAGGAGACATTGCTCTATTTTAAATGGAGATCAGTTATTTTCTGACTATCCTATATTTGCTCTGAAGAAGATCACTTGTTGAGGGACCAGTTAACCTCAGCTTCTTTACCAACTCCTTCACAAATCAGTTTGGGTCCGGATGGTCAATATAAATCTGGGGCTTGTTCAGTTTGCCCTTGTGTGTGTGAATTGTCTGAGGTTCATGTCAGCGTATTATGGCATACTTATAAATTACCTGCACATTTTGATTGTTTCTCATCTCAGGTTATTTATATCCAGTGTCCTTGTAGACTTTTGTATATTGGTCAGACAAAACGATGTGTTCGGACTTGGATATTAGAACATATGAGTTGCATTTGGACAAACAAACAGTGGACTCTGTGGTTGCTCAATGGCAATCATTGGGTCATAGTGTGGAAGATTTGAGGTTTTTTGTTATCTATCATATAGAGCTACATCAGGGTGGCAACATTTCTAGTCTTAGTTCAAAAAGAACAATGATTTATTTTTGAATGGGATACTCTAGAACCTCATGGATTGAATCAGGATGTTGAATGGAGCTCCTTTCTGTGATGGCTACATTTCACTTATTCATTGGCTCTTGGATGTAAATGTGGTTTCGTCATATAAGAACATAATAACATGCCATACTGGGTCAGACCAAGGGTCCATCAAGCCCAGCATCCTGTTTCCAACAGTGGCCAATTCAGGCCAATCCAGGCATTTATATTGGTTTTCTATTTAAACTTGGCAGTTAACATTATAAGCATGCACAGCGCTCTTTGCGGAATTGCTACTTTGTTTTGGATGCGGAGAGGTTTCTGATAGTGCATCTGGGTTTTTGTGAGTGAATATGATATATCTTTCTGGCTACTTGTAATTTATTGTTTGCAAAGTTATTGTTTAAAGGGTTATTTATTCATCTTTTGTGATTTGAATAGGTTGCTTCAATGTATGTACATCTATTGGCATGGCTTTTGTGGTTATAAAGATTCGTGGATGTGTAAGGGTGAGGATTTTTTGAAATTTTTTTCAGAGTTAATATATTTGGAATTCTAACTTATAATTTTTGTTTATTACAGATTCTGCTCATCATCATCACATTTTTTTCATTTAAAACGTTGGAATTGTATTCTTATGCGTGCCTCCACTACGCCTGACTACTCTTCACCTTTCCAGATGGACTCCAGCTGCTAGCTCCTCCTCGCTGGTGGCAGTGGGCCGCCAGCTCCGACCTCAGGTTCCCTCTGGTGCCTCCAGCCCTGCCATGCTGCCCAATGTTGCTGGCCAAGATGTCATTGTTTGTCGGGCCTTTCTGCATGGCCACAGAGAGACGCTGCCATCAGCGCCATGCCCCTTCCTAGGCATGCGCACGTGCATCATTGATTCTTTTAAAGGGCCCACGGCGGGAACCTGGCCGTGGACCCGGATGCTGACATCAGACTCCTCAGCGTATAAAAGCTCAGGCCTCGCTCCATAACGTTGCCTTTGCAACAGGTCTCCTTGTACTCCTCATACTCATTTCTATTCCTGAATCATCTCATCTTTATATTCCTGTCTTCCTGGTTCCCGGTTCCTGTTCTCCTAGTTCCTTTAGTCTATGTGTTGGATTGACTCTCTGGATTTGACCACCACTACGCCTGACTACTCTTCAGCTTCTCTCCAGCCCCGGACCTCCGCTACGCCTGACTATTCTTCATCTTCTCTCCAGCCCCAGGACCTCCGCTACACCTGACTACTCTTCAGCTTCTCTCCAGCCCCGGACCTCTGCTATGCTTGACCATGCCTGCCTTCTCTGTGCTCTGAACATTGCTTTGATTGACTATGCTTGCTTTCTCTGTACTTGACTTCTGCCTGGATTGACTACACCAGCCTTCTCTGTGCCCTGACCCTTGCTTTGCACAACTACGCTATAGACTTTCCTGTATCCAGAGTTCTACGTTGCTTGCCACAACTTCCTTTCACCACAGGCTCTGAACCTAGTCTGTCAGCGATGCCTCTCCTCGCCTATCCTATGGACGAGGACTTTCAAGGCTTAGGCTTTCCTTTGCTTGGGTGCCTCCAGTTACCCATTGTTCCTTTGGCACATGAGCCTCCATACTGAATCCCGTCCAGGATAGAATTATGCCATCTAAAGACTGCTGTCTCTGGGCTGAACTACTATTCTTCTCTTGCTAACCTTGAGGCTTACTTGTTGGCCCCGGCACCCAAAAGCTCAACCCGAGGAGAATGAGGGCTGGTATAGGTGAAGCTCCAGTGGCCTCTAGCTTCAGCCCACTTCATCTGCTGACAGTAGGGACCCATAGATCCTCACCTACAGGTTGCGTCAACTCCACCTCAGCCCAAGGGTCCACCTCCAATGCAGCATGTATTCCTGATTTTTGAAAAATTGTATATTTTTACATCTAGTGTTAGCCATATCGTCACTTGAAGTTTGTTACAACCACCATTTGATGATGGTTTATAAAGGGTTTTGTTTGATAAATTCCCGTTTGAGATTGTGTGCACGTGTTTGTTTTTAATCTTGTATTTGTATGTGTGCCCTGAAGAAGCTGGTTGTCTGCTGGCGAAACTGTGACCCATAGTTGGGAATATGTGTGGTTTTTAATTGATTGTGTTTATGTGCACATAACAGATTATTAAAAAATTGTTTTTGTATTTATATATTTGTTAAATACAAATTTTTATCAATTTGCCTTGGCACTTTATATTAATTTCACTTAGCCAGTGTCTTTCTAATTATATCTTGTATACCATGAAACATCTAACAGCATCTGCATATCACCCCCAAACAGATGGCCTGATTGAAAGATTTAATCAAACCCTAAAAACCATGCTGAGGACAGGGAGATGGGAGAAACTGGGATCAGTTAATGCCACTATTGCTTTTTGCAATTTGGGAGATGCCCCAAGCTTCGACTGGGTTCTCACCTTTCGATTTGCTATACGGAAGACTACTCAGGGGCATATTAGATGTGGTAAAGGAGATATGGGAAAGTGGAAGGATGCAGAAAACAAATGCACTCAGTTATGTGAGCTTGTTGAGGTACCATTTATAGCATCTATCATACTTAGCTCAGAGTAATCTGCTGCAAACACAAAAAAAGCAGAAAACATATTAATGCAAAGGAGCTAGGGCAAGGGAATTCCAGTCTGGAGATAAAGATTTGGTATTGGTGCCTGACGCACTAAATAAACTGCTAGCCAAGTGGAAAGGGCTTTTTGAAATAAGGAGGCAGCTGGGACACTTAAATTATGAAGTTTTGCAGGACCAGGGGAGGTCTCAGGTTTACTTTATAATTGTGCTGAAACCTTGAAAGAAGAGAGAAGCCTAATTACCCATGGGGAGGGGGGTGGAAGAAGAATTAGGTCCCGAGATAGGGGTTCTCCAGTACCTCTGGGAGGTGATGACTGGAGAAAACCTAACCAACAGGCAACAGAGTGAGTTAAAGCAGTTGATCAGAGGCTGGGAACATATTCTCTCCCCTACCAGGGTGGACCAGGTTGGTCCGGCATGAGACTGTTACGATGTCAGAGAAGATAGTCCCTAGCATTTCTGTACATCTGGATCACACACACAGAGATGGGATTACAAACTACTCTTTTCCAGAAGTCCACGGACAGAAACAATCTGCTACAATTTGAGAGCCATCATCCCAGGCATTTCAAAGAGGGACTTCCTATAGGACAATTTTTCAGGATCAGCAGACTCTGCTCCAATCAAGAGGATTTCTGTGTGCAGTCATCTAAACTATCAGCCAGAATTTGACAGAGAGGACACCCCAAAAAACTAATTAGAAAAGCTCTCACAAGAGCACGGTTTTCATCTCGTGACCAGTTATTAAAATATAAGGCCAAACCACAAACTGATGCTTTAGTTTGTGTATTGAAGCACACAGACCTTACTAAACACATTAAACAAATAATACAGCGGAATTGGCATGTGTTAGGCACACATGAGGAGTTTAGATCTTCACCCATGTTTTCCTATGTGAGAGGCACTAATATTATTAAACAACATGCCGTTAAACCCGCTCCAACAAAGACAACTGTTGTTAACACTCTGTTAAGAAAGCTGGGAGTTAGCAATCTGATGATGATCTGATGCCTGATGGGAGGAGAAATCAGATAAGAGTTAGAACTCTATTGGTATTTGAGGTAGTTGTGGGTGGATCCTTGGGCCGGTGGCAGATGACCATGCCCCCGGGGGAAGATCCCGGGAGGGACCACCGGTCAGGCTCAGAGTATGGAGACAAACACACACTAGTTCTTTTATTAGACAGTTTACTGAACCACCAGAGATGGCAGTAGTGAGCTGAATAGCCCGGCTGGGCTGTAGTTCCTCAGAGACTGGAACAGCGATCCCTGGAGGCTGAGCTGAGGAGAGACTGAGATATAGTGAGTAGGCAGGAGCACAAAGAAGAATATCTGGTAGAACTGAGGGAGACGAAGAAATTAATCAAGACAGCAAAAAGTCAAGCAGAAGAGAGGATTGCCAAGGAGGTAAAGAGAGGTGACAAAATATTTTTCAGATACATCAGTGAAAAGAGAAAAGTTCAAAGTGGTATAGTGAAATTGAAAGGTGGAAAGGATCAATGTGTGGAGAGAGACAAAGAAATGGCAGAAATAATAAACAAATACTTCAGTTCTGTGTTCCCTAAAGAGGACCCTGGAGAAGGACAGTCGCTAGTTAAAAAGAAACTGGAGGGGAGTGGAGTAGATGTAACTCCATTTACAGTAGAAAATGTATGGGAAGAGCTGGAGAAACTGAAAGTGGACAAAGCCATAGGGCCTGATGAAGTTCATCCCAAGATACTGAGGAAGCTCAGAGATGTGCTGGCGGGTCCGCTGTGTGACCTGTTCAATAGAGCCCTAGAAACGGGAGTGGTGCTGAGTGATTGGTGCTGAGTGATTAGAGAAGAGTGGTGGTGGTCCCGCTTCACAAGAGTGGGAACAGAGAAGAGGCTAGTAACTACAGACCAGTTAGCCTCACTTCGGTGGTGGGAAAAGTAATGGAGTCACTGTTGAAAGAGAGAATAGTGACATATCTACAGGAGAATTGCTGGACCAGAGGCAGCATGGATTCACCAGGGGAAGATCCTGTCAGACAAATCTGATTGACTTTTTTGTCTGGGTAACCAAGGAATTGGATCAAGGAAGAGCACTCGATGTCATCTACTTGGATTTCAGCAAAACCTTTGATACAGTCCCGCACAAGAGACTGGTGAATAAAATGAGAAGCTTAGGAGTGAGTGCCAAGGGGGTGGCCTGGAATGCAAACTGGTTGACGGACAGAAGACAATGTGTGATGGTAAATGGAACTCTCTCTGAAGAGAAAGCGGTTTTAAGTGGTGTACCGTAAGGATCGGTATTGGGACCGGTCCTGTTCAATATCTTTGTGAGCGACATTGTGGACGGGATAGAAGGTAAGATTTGTCTTTTTGCAGACGACACTAAGATCTGCAACAGAGTGGACACCCCGGAAGGAGTGGAGAGAATGAGACGGGATTTAAGGAAGCTGGAAGAGTGGTCGAAGATATGGCAGCTGAGATTCAATGCCAAGAAGTGCAGAGTCATGCATATGGGGAGTGGAAATCCAAATGAACTGTATTCGATGGCGGGAGAAAGGCTGATGTGTATGGAGCAGGAGAAAGACCTTGGGGTGATAGTGTCTAATGATCTGAAGTCAGCGAAACAATGTGACAAGGCGATAGCTAAAGCCAGAAGAATGCTGGGCTGCATGGAGAGAGGAATATCGAGTAAGAAAAGGGAAGTAATTATCCCCTTGTACAGGTCCTTGGTGAGGCCTCACCTGGAGTACTGTGTTCAGTTCTGGAGACGGTATCTCCAAAGAGACAGAGACAAGATGGAGGCGGTCCAGAGAAGGGCGACCAGAAAGTTGTATGGTCTTCATCAAATGACTTATGAGGGCCATACATGCCAGATTAAATCTCAGAGAAAACATTTGGATATATAGACTCAATACGGTTGAACTTGGTGGTTTAAATAATAAAATCGATTGTTATACACTCATTTAAGATTTTTTTATGTTGCTCAGAAATAGTTAGAAGAGTGTAAGGCCGCTTACGATGCAATGGTATGGACCGGTTAATTGACAACCAGTATTTCATGGGCTTTTTGGTGATATAAGAATGGCGGCTCCATTAGAAACTGATGACAGACGCTGAAGAGAAAACTGAAAGCGACACACTGCATGTTTGGAACAAGCACCATGGCAGAATTTGGAGGTGAGAGAACTTTTTCATATACAATTTTGGCGCCAATATATATAGTTGGAGATTCAATTTATCAACATAAATCTATGTTGATGTTTTTGACAGTAAATGCTGGACATATTTCCTGAGGGTGTAGAATGCACACCTCTTCATGGATTGAGGAACTGTTGCAACCCCTGAGGAAGGAGTAACCCTACGAAACCCTGCGGTGTTGGGAGTGTCAACATTGTAACAGCAAGTTGCTTTAAGTTTTATAGCACCAATTAATTGAAATAGGCAGAAAGTAATATTTGCCATATATGCTATATTTAATGACTACCAGCAATTACATGTTTTAAAAAAATAAAAAACAAGCAAAAAAAGAACAAAACATTTTGAATAAAGGATGCCGTGACTGATGATTATAATGCACAAATGGTGAGGGGTTGCAGAACAAGGCATTCTAACTCAAGCCAGTGCTTTATGATGGTCACTTGGCAACATATATAATTGTGTCCACTATAAAAATCTATTGTGAGAAATTTTTTTGATTTAGGGAAGATAGTCCAGCAGAAACAATATAAAATTCCAGAGGCCAAGAGGCGAGAGATATGGGACCAAACTGAGGAGATGTTTAAATTCGGAGTGATTGAGAAGTCAAGAAGTGAGTGGGCTAATTCAGTAGTGCTAGTGCCAAAGAAGGATGGCTCCACCCAGTTTTGAATAGATTTTAGGCAGGTTAATGCCATTTCTAAATTTGATACATACCTCATGCCTTGGATTGATGTTCTGATAGAAAAGCTGCAAGGGGCCAAGTATCTCTCAACTCTAGATTTAACAAAGGCATACTGTCAAATTCTGCTAGAAAAGACATCCTTCATAACCCTTCAGGGATTATATCAATTTAAAGTCATCCCATTTGGCTCCCTCAGTGTTTCAACGCCTTAGGAATAGGAACATCATCCCGTGGCCCCACTGGGAGTACATCACTGTGTATTTGGATGATGTAATTATATTTTCACAAACTTGGGAGTTAACCGCAAACTTGAAATAATTAACCACTGTGCTGAATACCCCGAGACAAGCCGGGTTAGCTGCTAACCCAAAGAAACGCACATTGGGCGACCGAGAAGTCCAATACCTGGGTCATGTGGTGGGAAATGGGATTGTGAAGCCACTTTTCCAAATGTCCCACACCAAGAATGAAAAAACAGATTCAGGCTTTTCTGGAGTTAGCAGGTTATTACTGCAAGTTCATTTCCCAGTTTGTGGATTTAACCACTCTCTTAACCTATTTTCCCCATAAAGGATGGCCAAACCAGGTACAATGGTGACCTCAGCATGAAACCACATTTAACCACCTCAAGGAAACATTATATCAAACATCCAAATGCAAACAGATACCTCAGAAATACATCCAAATACATCCAAATGCAAACAGATACCTCAGAAATAGGGCTAGGGGGCAGTCTTGTCTCTGGTGGTGGATATTGAAGAACACCCAATGCTATATCTATGTTGTAAACTTTTAGAAAATGAATGGGCATAAGTAACCATAGAGAGAGAGAATGCCTAGTGATTAAATAGGCCATTGAATCACTGAGGTATCATCTGCTAGGAAGGCCATTCCACACGCTAGTTACAGACCATGCCCCATTGAAGTGATTAAACAGTATCATTGCACAAATGCAAGGCTAACCTGCTAGTATTTGGCCCTACAAGTGTTTGACATTACAGTGCAGTAAACGGCTGGTAAGGATCATATGAATGATGATTATTTATCCGGGAGGGTGCTAAATAGGGAGAAACATTAGAGTCGAAGACTCTTATTAGAAGGGGGGAGGTATGTGATGGGCACTTATTCAGTTAAGTTAGCCAGATAAAGAGCCACACCTCAGAATGCCCCCAATCCACCCACTACATAGCCAGATAACTATTTACATGGCTAAATAGTTATCTGTCTAAGTGGTGGCAGCTGAACTTATCCAGCTAAGTGGCACTGAAGAGCAACAGTTATAAGGCATCATGAAACAAGAAAGAAAAAGCATTCTATCCAATCCTCCTTTAACTAGGACTAGTGGAAGTTTTCAAGATTGAATTAGCTTCCAAAGTTTGAGTATCTCGTAACTACAAAAAACACTCAGATGAGAAGGATCAAACAAAGACCTTATTAGTTCCTTGGAGCGTAATCAAACATTTACAAGGAAACCTCAAACAAAACAATTCTCCTGTAAAACTCATGGTTTCAAAAGAAGAAACATATGTACAAAACAATTCAGGATGAGTACATCCTTTACCTTAAAAAATATTTTGAACACCCAGTCGAGATCATAGATACATGTAATAATCATTGTGGAGACTACCACTGAGTCAGATTCTGATCTCTCTAAGAACTGGGTAAGATTTAAACTATCCAGAGAAATCTGGGGAACCTGCCCCAAATCCTGTTTCCTTTTTTTTATATGATGGTAGGTAAAGGACCTAAAAAAGAGGCAGAAATGATTCAGAAGCTATTTTCAAAATGAGAAGGCATACTTTAACATTTCAAGAACTGAAACAGTAGGCACTGTAGGAAAAGATAGAAGGTATAAGTTGCACTTTATTAATGCATTTTTTAAAATTCTCTAGCTTATGAATTAGCAGAAAGTCTTTAACAAAAACCTCTTCCCTGTCTTCAGATACTTGAATATTGTCCACCACCAAAGACAAATGCTTTCATGCTAAGAGTTTCAATCCCTTGAACAATGCATTTTTGGAGTGATTCTTCTAACTTCACAGAAATTCCCTGAACTTGACTTCTAACAATTCCATTGCTCTTTTACTGTACTCTTCCTAAATTATGTTGTCATCAATGCTGAAGTTCCAGATGAAGGGGAAATTCCTTTTTCCTTCCACTAACCTCCGAACAGCCGCAGGAACAGATTCCCAATCAACTTGAGTAACCAAAGTTCCATTCTCCTTAGCTCTTTCTCTTGACTTCACTATTTGCGATGAAACCCATTTCCACTACTGCTTCCAAACTGTTCCACTGCCAATCCCTCTATGCTTATTAAGCTTCCCGTTATCTCTGCACCTCTGACATCATCCAAAGGTGATGGTTTTGGCTTACTCCCAGCCCCAGAGACCTATGGGGCAAGAAGGGGGGTAGTTAAATAATTGCAACTCTTGGCTCAAACTGACCAACAGCTCTGAAGTCACCAAAGAGCCTCCTTCCAGCCCAAACTTCCTCAAGGATGTTTTGCAATGGAGAAGAAGTCATGGTGCCGGGCCAGAGGAGTCTTATCAGCCCATGAGGGGCTTGAGGGGGAATAGCTGGCACATCTGCCTGGCATCTTTTATGCTTCCTACCCATATAATTAGCAAGAAAAATGTTAAAAGTAAAGTTTAAAATGACACTGGAGAAGACTCTCGCTCATACTAGGATTGCTTCTGCGATCTTGGAAGCAGTCATGAATTCCTGATTGCAAAAGGATGTAAAGACATCTTGACTGAATCCTGGAAACCTGGGCACGACATCCATGATGCCCTTGTCATCGCAGACCACCTACATTTTGAGGGAGTAAAAGTCGTTATGGTTGCAGTGGGTATCCATGTCTCCCTTTGTGCCTTTATAGAGATATGAGTGCAATTGGTACTAGTCCCCAAGACAGAAAGAAAGTGTGCTCTGTTGTAGAAATCAGTCATTGTTTGTTGTTGGTTGTGTCTGTTCTGAGGAAAAGATATATATTGATGAATTTTCCTGATAAATGCAGCCCAGAACTACTCTATACATGTGAAAGTGGCAAACTGGCTTATTCCAGCCGTGAAACCTAGAGGAGTCTGGAAGGTGCTGGTAACCAAAGATTCTAAGGCGGCACTGACCTTGATGTGTATTGGCCAGTGTGGACCCTGTGGGTGGAAGGGTACAGATCCTGCTCTAACTGCTGGCATTGTACATATCATGATGGAAAGAGTAAAAGCAAATTGATCTCATGCAAATTCATTATGGATATCCTGAAAACCCAACTGGCTGTGGGGTTCCCAGGACAGGTTTGGGAAGCCCTGCTTCAGCATGTGGACCCTACACCACAGTGTCTGGATGATGCCAATGAGCAAAAGGGCATGCAAATGAATGGAAATACACTTACCAAAATTATCACCGTATGGGGCAATTTTCATATTGCTTGCATTGCTGCATAGTCCGCAAGGTACTTTTCTCTGCGGTCTTTGCACCAGTTTTCAAAGTGAAAATGTGCATGCACTTTCACTTGGAAGCATTTGCATCTGCTTTCTCTGTAGGTACTTTTTCCATGGAAAATAACCTGCATAGTTTTCAAAAGGTAATCCATGTGCATTATTTTTCCCCAGACCTAACACTCCTCTGGGAACACTCCCTGCTAATGCCGCTAAAAGCACGCATACTGCAGAACACCGCGTGTACGGTTTAGCTGGTTGAGATTGGGCAATTTTTAGACAGCCTCTTTTGCGTGCCAGGTAAATGGCTTTTGAAAATTGCCTTCCAGGTTACCGGTCTATGCACTAGTCAGCAACTACATGACAATACATCACCCACTCCTAAAAGCAGCTTTGCTGCTGGTAAAGAGAATTTAAGCTTTATTTTTTTTTCTAGGTCTAGTGCTTCAAGTTACCCATGAAATTCGGGTTCTGTGCAGTAGTTAATGCAAGGCAGTAACCTTACTGAACACAGTGCTTTGGAAGAACTCCATGTTTATTAATGCAGTTGGCTGCTCTGGCATCCTATAAAACCATCACTATACACATTAGTTTCATGATGTAGAACTAATCTATTTCTGGAAATGAACTCATAAAACAAAGATTGCTGAGTTACAAACAGATGGGACCCAATCCTTTCATTCACTATCAGTGCATTTTTAAATGCTGAACAATTTTGTGGTAAGGGCTCACAGAGATTCACCATGCCAAAACTGAATGTGTTTAATGAGCAGTTTGTGAACGTTTAGGAAGTTTAAATTATAGTACAAAGCAGGACTTTCTGGCACCTTTCACAGAAAGAAATCAAGAGAAAAGATGGGTTTAGTCAGTTTCTATATATAATATCAAAAATATCAATGGAAATCTTAGATTTGCATTTATAATAAAATGGCATTCTTCTATGTATTTTTTCTTTAAAAGTGCACAGACATCTGCTTTGTTAAAGTTTTCTGCATTTTGTGGCCGTGGATAAAGGTCTTCAGAGTTGATCTGCCTATTTAGTGTATATTTACCATATAATACTGGACTTACCAATTCAATTTTTTAAATTGAATAAATGCAGGAGAACAGGAAAGATTTGCATTCACCCTCTCAATAATCACATGACCTAAATTAATTTCTGTCATGGACAATGGGATAAATTATCTCCAGAGGTGTGGGCTTCCGGGAGGTGAGCTGCATGTGAATATCAGGTGTTCCAGAACACCTACTCTCATGAAAGCGGATATTTAGTTGCTATTCAATGTGTTTTGAAACATTCCAAACACAGGGGGTCATTTATCAAAATGCGATAAAGCATTTTCGCATGTGTTAAGGGCTTATCACATGCAAAAAGCCCTGTTAACATATGCGATCGCACCATATCGTATGGTGTGATGCAAATTCAGAACACCTTGAGAGAGAGAGAGAGAGAGAGAGAGAGAGAGAGAGAGAGAGAGAGAGAGAGAGAGAGAGAGAGAGAGAGACTGGCCATAATATTATGGCCCATAGGTAGGTATTTGTATCCCTATGGTAGGGCCACCTAGTAACTCGAGGTGGGGATTAGATAAGAGTGTAGGGGGTTAGGGGCCACTTTGACATTCTACGTGACACCTATGAACAGAACAGTGGTCTCTTGTGAAGATTTGCTGGCCTTTGGAGTGAGGAAACTCACTCCAAGATGAGATTTGGGCAAGGTTCTCTCAACCTAGCTTGATGGACTCTCTACCTGGGTAGAGACCGGTACTAAACTAGGGTTGGGTTTTGAGTGACCTTATTTGGCTAAGTATTCTCTGTTACTTAAATTTTTGTAATAAGCCGGTTTAGTACTTTTCAGTAGGTGCTTTACATTAAAAATACATCTAAAATTATAAATTAAAAATTATATAAATATAGCAGTTATTTAATACGTTTACACATAGAGACATGAGACAATAAATGATTAAACAATTTTCGCTCAGAAGGCTGACTACTGCCTGAGGCCCATTGAGGGCGAGAGACAGCAGATTAAATCTTTGAGCACACGCTGATGATATTGTCTCTAGTCTGACTTAAAGTTTCTTTGAGGTAATAGTTTATTGCTATTTCCCTCTCTAAAGTTTGTCACTTTTGTTTTGAGTGATTATTGGAGAGGTGGTTGCTTCTGTTTTTGTGATTTATTAGCAGTGAATGATGACATAGACTTACTTGGCATCTCAGAGAAATGGTGGAAGGAGGACAACCAGTAGGAGAGTAGGGATGTGAATTGTTTTTTGATGATTTAAAATATCGTCCGATATATTTTAAATCGCCAAAAATCGTTAGAGGCACGATACAATAGGAATTCCCCCGATTTATCGTCAAAAATCGTAAATCGGTGGAAGGGGGAGGGGAAGGGGGAGGGTGGGAAAACTGGCACACTAAAACAACCCTAAAACCTACCCCAACCCTTTAAAATAAATCCCCCACCCTCCCGAACCCCCTCAAAATATCTTAAATTACCTGGGGTCCAGTGGGGGGTCCCGGTGTGATCTTCCACTCTCGGGCCACAGCTGCATTAATAGAAATGGCGCCGGCGCTACCTTTGCCCTGTCATATGACAGGGCAAAGGTAGCGCTGGCGCCATTTTGGTTCCTGTCCCCCGACGTCACGAGCGCAGGAGATCGCTCCCGGACCCCCGCTGGACCCCCAGGGACTTTTGGCCAGCTTGGGGGGGCCTCCTGACCCCCACAAGACTTGCCAAAAGTCCAGCGGGGGTCCGGAACGACCTCCTGCAGTCGAATCGTGTTGGTCTATGGCCGCCGCCATTTTTCGCCGCCATTTTGAAAAATGGCGCCGGCTGAAGGCAACACGATTCAATTGCAGGAGGCCGTTCCGGACTGCTGCCGTTCCGGACCGCCGCTGGACCCCCAGGTAATTTAAGGCATTTGGGGGGGGGGTTCGGGAGGGTGGGGGATTTAATTTAAAGGGTCGGGGGTGGGTTTTAGGGGGTTTTAGTGTGCCGGCTCACGATTTTCACGATTTTCACGATACTTTAAACACCCAAATGGCAACAATACGATTCCCTCCCCCTCCCAGCCGAAATCGATCGTTAAGACAATCGAGGACACGATTCACATCTCTAGAGTATACTACCATCCACCTGGTCAAGATGGTGAGACTGACAGTGAAATGCTAAGAGAAATTAGAGAAGCTAACCAAATTGGTAGTGTGGTAATAATGGGAGACTTCAATTACCCCAATATCTAAATAGGTAAATGTATCATCGGGACACGCTACAGAGATAAAGTTCCTGGATGGAATAAATGATAGCTTTATGGAGCAATTGGTTCAGGAACCAACGAGAGAGGGAGCAATTTTAGACCTAATTCTCAGTGGAGCACAGGATTTGGTGAGAGAGGTAATGGTGGTGGGGCCGCTTGGCAATAGTGATCATAATATGATCAAATTTGAATTAATGATTGGAAGGGAGATAGTAAGCAAATCCATGGCTCTCGTGCTAAACTTTCAAAAGGGAAACTTTGATAAAATGAGAAAAATAGTTAGAGAAAAACTGAAAGGAGGAGCTACAAAAGTAAAAAGTGTGCAAGAGGCGTGGTCATTGTTAAAAAATACCATCCTAGAAGCACAATCCAGATGTATTCCACACATTAAGAAAGGTGGAAAGCAGGCAAAACGATTACTGGCATGGTTAAAAGGGGAGGTGAAAGAAGCTATTTTAGCCAAAAGATCTTCATTCAAAAATTGGAAGAAGGATCGAACAGAAGAAAATAGGATAATGCATAAATTTTGGCAAGTTAAGGGGTAGATTTTCAAACTGCGCGATTTGGCGTACTTTTGCGGGCGCATCAGGCGCCCGCAAAAGTACGCGGGATTTTAGTAGATACGCGCGTAGCCACTAAAATCCTGGATTGGCGCGCGCAAGGCTATCAATTCCGTATAGCCGGCGCGCGCCGAGCCGCGCAGCCTACCCTCACCTTCCCCTCCCTTCCCCTACCTAACCCACCCGCCCGGCCCTGTCTAACCCCCCCCTTACCTTTGTCAGGGGTTTTACGCCTCCCGGAGGGAGACGTAAATCCCCGCGCGCCAGCGGGCCGCTAGCGCGCCGGGATGCGACCTGGGGGCGGATCCTGAGGGCGCGGCCATGCCCCCGGGCCCACCCCCGGAACGCTCCCGACACGCCCCCTCAGAAAACCCCGGGACTTACGCGAGTCCCGGGGCTCTGCGCGCGCCGGTAGGCCTATGTAAAATAGGCTCACCGGCGTGCAGGGCCCTGCTCGCCTAAATCCGCCCGGATTTGGGTGGATTTAGGCGAGCAGGGCTCTTAAAATCCGCCCCTAAATGTAAGACAGTGATAAGACAGGCTAAGAGAGAATTTGAAAAGAAGTTGGCTGTAGAGGCAAAAACTCACAGTAAAATCTTTTTTTACATATATCCGAAGCAGAAAGCCTGTGAGGGAGTCAGTTGGACTGTTAGATGATCGAGGGGTTAAAGGGGCACTTAGAGAAGATAAGGCCATTGCAGAAAGATTAAATGATTTCTTTTCTTCAGTGTTTACTGAAGAGGATGTTGGGGAGGTACCCGTACTGTAAAAGGTTTTCATGGGTAATGATTCAGATGGACTGAACCAAATCACGGTGAACCTAGAAGATGTGGTAGACCTGATTGATAAACTGAAGAGTAGTAAATCACCTGGACCAGATGGTATACATCCCAGAGTTCTGAAGGAACTAAAAAATGAAATTTCAGACCTATTAGTAAAAATTTGTAACCTATCATTAAATTCATCCATTGTACCTGAAGACTGGAGGATAGCTAATGTAACCCCCATATTTAAAAAGGGCTCTAGGGGAGATCCGGGAAATTACAGACCGATTAGCCTGACTTCAGTGCCAGGAAAAATAGTGGAAAGTGTTCTAAACATCAAAATCACAGAACATATAGAAAGACATGGTTTAATGGAGAAAGTCAGCATGGCTTTACCCAAGGCAAGTCTTGCCTCACAAATCTGCTTCACATTTTTGAAGGAGTTAATAAACATGTGGATAAAGGTGAACCGGTAGATGTAGTGTACTTGGATTTTCAGAAGGCATTTGACAAAGTTCCTCATGAGAGGCTTCTAGGAAAAGTAAAAAGTCATGGAATAGGTGGCGATGTCCTTTCGTGGATTACAAACTGGCTAAAAGACAGGAAACAGAGAGTAGGATTAAATGGACAGTTTTCTCAGTGGAAGGGAGTGGGCAGTGGAGTGTCTCAGGGATCTGTACTGGGACCCTTACTTTTCAATATATTTATAAATGATCTGGAAAGAAATACGACAAGTGAGGTAATCAAATTTGCAGATGATACAAAATTGTTCAGAGTAGTTAAATCACAAGCAGATTGTGATAAATTGCAGGAAGACCTTGTGAGGCTGGAAAATTGGGCATCTAAATGGCAGATGAAATTTAATGTGGACAAGTGCAAGGTGATGCATATAGGGAAAAATAACCCATGCTATAGTTACACAACGTTAGGTTCCATATTGGGTGCTACTACCCAAGAAAGAGACCTAGGCATCATAGTGGATAACACATTGAAATCGTCGGTTCAGTGTGCTGCGGCAGTCAAAAAAGCAAACAGAATGTTGGGAATTATTAGAAAGGGAATGGTGAATAAAACGGAAAATGTCATAATGCCTCTGTATCGCTCCATGTTGAGACCGTACCTTGAATATTGTGTACAATTCTGGTCGCCACATCTCAAAGAAGATATAATTCCGATGGAGAAGGTACAGAGAAGGCTACCAAAATGATAAAGGGAATGGAACAGCTCCCCTATGAGGAAAGACTAAAGAGGTTAGGACTTTTCAGCTTGGAAAGAGACAACTGAGGGGGGATATGATAGAGGTGTTTAAAATCATGAGAGGTCTAGAACGGGTAGATGTGAATCATTTTTTTACTCTTTCGGTTAATAGAAAGACTAGGGAGCACTCCATGAAGCCAGCATGTGGCACATTTAAAACTAATCGGAGAAAGTTCTTTTTCACTCAACGCACAATTATCTCTGGAATTTGTTGCCAGAGGATGTGGTTAGTGCAGTTAGTGTAGCTGTGTTTAAAAAAGGATTGGATAAGTTCTTGGACGAGAAGTCCATTACCTGCTATTAATTAAGTTGACTTATATAATAACCACCGCTATTACTAGCAACGGTAACATGGGATAGACTTAGTTTTTCGGTACTTGCCAGGTTCTTATGGCCTGGATTGGCCACTGTTGGAAACAGGATGCTGGGCTTGATGGACCCTTGGTCTGACCCAGTATGGCATATTCTTATGTTCTTATGTTCTTATTTGTTATAAATGGCTCGACAAAGTTAAGAAACAGCTTAGAGTTTGTGTATTTGTTATAAATGGCTTGCCCAAAATAGGAAAAAGCTTAGAATTTGTATTTGTTATAAATGGCTAAAAAAAGGTAGAAAAAAGCTTAGAGCTTGTATATTTATTATAAATGGCTAGCCATAGGTAGGAAAAAGCTTAGAGCTTGTATTTGTTATAAATGGCTTGAAAAAGGTAGGAAAAAGCTTGAGGCTTGTGTATTTGTTATAAATGGCTCACCAAAGGTAGGAAAAAACTTAAAGCTCATGTATTTGGTATAAAAGGCTAGCCAAAGGTAGGAAAAAGCTTAGAGTTTGCTTGCATTTGTCTTTCCGTCCCTTCTACCCCTAGGTAATACTTTTATATATAGACAGGAGTCACTTTCACATTAAAAATCAATCAGCGTTTTATGTAAAACACAGGATTGCCCCAGCCCTTATCAAGGGTTTAATTATCCCACTGCAGGTCACTACCAGTAATAGTGAATATACCACGGACTCTTATTTACACATTCCTATCAGTTAGCTCCTTAAACATAACTAAGAACACAACATAATTAAGATGAAGGCAGCATCCAGGAGCAAGAAGGAAGCCTTTCAATTTTCAAATGTATGATTTTTTACCTACCGGTGAAAGTTTGTATGTGTGCACTTGGTACAAAGAGTTCCTGGCTCTCAGAATAAGTCCAATCTCTTGAAGCTAGAGTGGCAGACCTGGAGGAGCTGAGGCAGATAAAGAGGTTTATAGATGAGACCTTCAGGGACATAGTAGCCAAGTTGCAACTCCAATCTGGCAGGGCTGGTGCTGTCTTGGAATAGGAAGATCTCCTGGTCAGAAAGCATCAACCTGGAGCAGCAGGAAGTGATCCTGTGGCAGGGACCCACTCTCCAGTGGATACATTGTCCACTCGCACCGAGGAATTGTGTCCCAGGGCTACTGCCTAGGAGGGAAGGGTTAAGTCGATCGATATAATGGGTGATTCAATTATTAGGAATGTAGATAGCTGTGTGGCTGGTGAGCATGAGGATCACCTGGTAACATGCCTGCCTTGTGCAAAGGTGGCAGACCTCACGTGTCACCTAGATAACATTTTAGACAGTTCTGGGGAGGAGTCGGCTTTCATGGTTTATGTGGGTAACAACGACATAGGAAATTGTGGTAGGGAGGTTCTGGAAGCCAAATTTTGGCTCTTAAGTAGAAAGCTGAAATCCAGAGCCTCCAGGGTAGCATTCTCTGAAATGCTCCCTGTTCCATGCGCAATCCCCAGAGGCAGGCAGAGCTCTGGTGTCTCAATGCGTGGATGAGACGATGGTGCAAGGAAGTGGGATTCAGTTTTGTAAGGAACTGGGGAACCTTTTGGGGAAGGGGAGTCTTTTCCGAAGGGATGGGCTCCTCCTCAACCAGGGTAGAACCAAGCTGCTGGTGCTAACTTTTAAAAAGGAAATAGAACAGCTTTTAAACTAGAACAAAGGGGAAAGCTTCAATCATTCTGCAGCACATGGTTCGGAAGGTCATATCTTTGAAGGATACTAATGAAGCAGGAGAGTTAGGGCATCCCAACAGAGAGTGCACCCCAACAGAGAGGTTCCAATAAAACCAAAAGTAGTACATGTCCCTAAAACTAAATCAAATGAGCTAAAAGTTTCCAAACTATCCCTGTCAACTGAAAAGTAGGCTGTTAATACAAACAAAAAACACATTTTGAAGTGTTTTCTGATGAAAATGCCAATGCCAGAAATCTAAAAAAAAAAAGAAATGGGAGAGTTAGAGTGTATAGCAGTGAATGATGAGATATGGTCGAAGGAGGATAACCAATGGGACAGCGCCATACCAGGCTACAAACTGAATCACATTGATAGGGAGGAACAACTTGGTTGGGGGGGGGGGGGGGGCACTTTATGTCTGGGATGGCATAGAGTCCAACAGGTTAAGGATCCTTCAAGAAAATAAATGCATATTAGAAATTGTATGGGTAAAAATCCCATGTTTGTTAGTGAAGATAATAGCAATAGGAATATTCTACCGTCCACTGGCCAAAATGGTGAGACAGATGATGAAATGCTAAGAGAAATTAGGGAAGTTAACCAAATTGGTAGTGTAGTAATAATGGGAGATTTTAATTACCCCAATATTGGCTGAGTAAATGTAACATCAGCACATGCCTGAAAGATAAAGATCCTGGATGGAGTAAATGACAGCTTTATGGATCAATTGGTTCAGGAACCGACGAGAGAGGGAGCAATTTTAGATCTAATTCTCAGTGGAGCACAGGATTTGGTGAGAGAGGTAATAGTTGTAGGGCCGCTTGTCAATAGCGATCATAACATGATAAAATTTGAATTAATGACTGGAAGGGGGACAATAAGGAAATCTATGGCTCTGGCACTAAACTGTCAAAAGGGAAACGTTGATAAAATGAGAAAAATAGAAAAAAAAACCTGAAAGGTGCAGCTACAAAAGTTAAGAATGTGCAACAGGCATGGATATTATTAAAAAATACCATCTTAGAAGCACAATCCAGATGTATTCCTTGCAATAAAGAAAGGTGGAAGGAAGGCTAAATGATTGCCAGTATGGTTAAAAGGTGAGGTGAAAGAGGCTATTTTAATCAAAAGATCTTCCTTCAAAATTTGGAAGAAGGATTCATCTGATGAAAATAAGAGAAAGCATAAGCATTGGCTGCTTAAATGTAAAACTTTCATAAGACAGGCTAAAACAGAATTTGAAAAGAAGTTGGCCGTAGAGGCATAAACTCATAATAAAAACTTTAAAAAATATTTATGAAACAGGAAGCCTGTGAGGCATTCGGTTGGACTGTTAGATGATCGAGGGGTTAAAAGGACACTTAGGGAAGATAAGGCTATCGTGAAAAGACTAAACAAATTCTTTGCTTCAGTATTTACTGAGGAGGATTTTGGGGAGATACTCATTCCGGATATGGTTTTCAAGTGTGATGATTCAGATGAACTGACCCAAATCACGGTGAATCTGGAAGATGTCACAGGCCAGATTGAAAAACTGAAGAGTAGCAAATCACCTGGATCAGATGGAATACATTCCAGGCTTCTGAAAGAACTAAAAAATGAAATTTCAGATCTATTACAAGTAATTTGTAACATATTATTAAAATCATCTGTTGTACCTGAAGATTGGAACGTGGCCAATGTAACCCCAATAATTAAAAAGGGATCCAGAGGTGATCCAAGAAACCATAGACTGGTAAGCCTGACTTCAGTGCCGGCAAAAATTGTAGAAACTATTATAAAGCATAAAATCTCCAGAATATAGAGATAGACATGATTTAATGGGACATAACCAGCATGGATTTACCCAAGGGAGGTCTTGCTTCACAAATCTGCTATATTTTTTTGAAGGGATGAATAAACATGTAGATAAAGATGAACCAATAGATGTGGTTTATTTGGATTATCAGAAGGTGTTTGACAAAGTCCCACATGAGAGGTTTTAAGAAAACTAAAAAGTCATGGAATAGGAGGGGAGGAGATGTCCTTTTTTAAATTGCAAACTGGTTAAAAGATAGGAAACAGAGAATAGGGTTAAATGGTCAGTTTTCACAGTGGAAAAAGTTAAACAGTGGAGGACCTCAGCAATCTGTACTTGGACCGGTGTTTTTTTAAGGTTTTTATAAATGATCTGGAAAGAGGTACAACAAGTGACGTGATCAAATTTGCAGATGACACAATATTATTCAAAGTAGTTAAATCACAAGCGGAGTGTGATAATTTGCATGAGAACTTTGCGAAACTGGAAAATTGGGCATCCATATGGCAGTTGAAATATAATGTGGACAAGTGAAAAGTGATGCATATAGGGAAAAATAATCCATGCTGTAGCTACACAATGTTAGGCTCCATTTTAGGAGTTACCACCTTGAAAAAGATCTGGGCGTCATAGTTGATATTAGATTGAAATCATAGCTCAATGTGCTATGGCAGTGAAAAAAACAACAGATTTGATTATTAGAAATGTAGATAGCAGGGTGGCTGGTGGACGTTAGGCCCGCCTGGTAACTTGCCTGCCTGGTGCGAAGGTGGCAGACCTCACGCATCACCTAGATAGGATTATAGACAGTGCTGGGGAGGAGCCAGCTGTCGTGGTACATGTGGGCACCAGCGACATAGGAAAATGTGGGAGAGAGGTTCTGGAAGCCAAATTTAGGATTTTAGGTAGGAAGCTGAAAGCCAGAACCTCCAGGGTGGCATTCTCTGAAATGCTTCCTGTTCCATGTGCAGGTTCCCAGAGGCAGGCAGAGCTCCAGAGTTTCAATGCGTGGATGAGACGATGGTGCAAGGAAGAGGGATTCAGCTTTGTAAAGAACTGGGGAAACTTTTGGGGAAAGGGGAGACTTTTCTGAAAGGATGGGCTCCACCTTAACCAGAGTGGAAACAAGCTGCTGGCACTAACTTTCAAAAAGGAAATAGAGCAGCTTTTAAACTAGAACAACGGGGAAAGCTGATAGTCACTCAGCAGTGCATGGTTCAGAGAAATGTATCCTTGAAGGATACTAATGAAACAGGAGAGTTAGGGCATCCCAACAGAGAGGTTCCATTAAAAGCAAACATAGTCCATATGCCTATATGTAAAAAATCACCGAAGCTAATGATTTCCGAATTATCCCAAAAAACTGAAAAGCAGGTTGTTAAAACAAACAAAAAACACACTTTGAAATGTCTGTATGCCAATGCCAGAAGTCTAAGTAGTAAGATGGGAGAGTTAGAGTGTATAGCAGCAAATGATGAGATTGACATAATTGGCATAACAGAGACTTGGTGGAAGGAGGATAACCAATGGGACAGTGCTATATCAGGGTACAAATTATATCGCAATGATAGGGAGGATCAACTTGGAGGGGGTGTGTCACTTTATGTCCAGGAGGGTATAGAGTCCAACATAATAAAGATCATACAAGAAACTAAATAATCAATAGAATCTATATGGATAGAAATCCCATGTGTGTTCGGTAAGAGTATAGTGATAGGAGTATTCCACCGTCCACCTGGACAAAATGGTCAGACAGATGATGAAATGCTAAGAGAAATCAGGGAAGCAAACCAATTTGGCAGTGCAATAATAATGGAAGTTTCAATTACCCCAATATTGACTGGGTAAATGTAACATCAGGACTTGCTAGAGACATAAAGTTCCTTGATGTAATTGTTTCATGGAGCAATTGGTTCAGGAACCAACAAGAGAGGGAGCTATTTTAGATTTAATTCTTAGTGGAATGCAGGATTTGGTGAGAGAGGTAACGGTAGTGTGGCCACTTGGCAACAGTGATCATAACATGATCAAATTTAAGCTAATAACTGGAAGGGGGACAATAAGTAAATCTGCACCCCTAACACTAAACTTTCAAAAGGGAAACTTTGATAAAACGAGGAAAATAGTTAGAAAAAACTGAAAGGTGCAGCTGCAAAGGTTAAAAGTATTCAACAGGCTTGGACATTGTTTAAAAATACAATCCTAGAGGTGCAGTCCATATGTATTCCACACATTAAGAAAGGTGGAAAGAAGGCAAAACGATTACCATCATGGTTAAAAGGTGAGGTGAAAGAGGCTATTTTAGCCAGAAAAACATCCTTCAAAAATTGGAAGAAGAATCCATCTGAAGAAAATAGGATAAAACATAAGCATTGTCAAGTTAAGTGTAAAACATTGATAAATCAGGCGAAGAGAGAATTTGAAATGAAGTTGGCCATAGAGGCAAAAACTCATAATAAAAACTTTTTAAAATATATCTGAAGCAAGAAACCTGTGAGGGAGTCGATTGGACCATTAGATGACCGAGGGGTTAAAGGGGTTCTTAGGGAAGATAAGGCCATTGCAGAAAGACTAAGCGCCTCATTTTCTAACGTATCGCAGGCCTGCGATACTTTAGGGAATGAGGGGCGGGGAGCCAAAACAGGGGCGGGCCTGCACTAGCCGGCAGCGATCGTACCGTCGCGGTGCGATTACTGCCGGTTTCGCACCCAATAGCGCCACCATAGAAGGTGTAGCTATTGGGCGCAAACTCGGACGCGAAAAGGGCCTTACCTTTTTGTCATCCGCAGCGTCTTCGCGGAGTCAGCCCCAGTGATGCCCCGACTCCTCCTCTTCTGGGGCCGACTCCGCCCCCATTTTGGTATCGCACGCAATAAGGGACATTTTGCGTGCGAAACTTCCCTTATCGTGTGCGATCCGTTTAGAAAACAAGGCCCTTAATGAATTCTTTGCTTCCGTGTTTACTAATGAGGATGTTGGGGAGATACCAGTTCCGGAGATGGTTTTCAGGGGTGATGAGTCAGATGAACTGAACGAAATAACTGTGAACCTGGAAGATATAATAGGCCAGATTGACAAACTAAAGAGTAGCAAATTACCTGGACCGGATGGTATGTATCCTAGGGTACTGAAGGAACTCAAAAATGAAATTTCTAATCTATTAGTTAAAATTTGTAACCTACCATTAAAATCATCCATTGTACCTGAAGACTGGAGGGTGGCCAATGTAACCCCAATATTTAAAAAAGGCTCCAGGGGTGATCCGGGTAACTATAGACCACTGATCCTGACTTCAGTGCCGGGAAAAATCGTGGAAACTATTCTCAAGATCAAAATCGTAGAGCATATAGAAAGACATGATTTAATGGAACACAGTCAACATGGATTTACCCAAAGGGAAGTCTTGCCTCACAAATATGCTTCATTTTTTTGAAGGGTTTAATAAACATGTGGATAAAGGTGAACCGGTAGATGTAGTGTATTTGGATTTTCAGAAGGCATTTGACAAAGTCCCTCATGAGAAGCTTCTACGAAAACTAAAAAGTCATGGGATAGGAGGCGATGTCCTTTCGTGGATTACAAACTGGTTAAAAGACAAGAAACAGAGAGTAGGATTAAATGGTCAATTTTCTCAGTGGAAAAGGGTAAACAGTGGAGTGTCTCAGGGATCTGTACTTGGACCGGTGCTTTTCAATATATATATAAATGATCTGGAAAGGAATACGACGAGTGAGGTTATCAAATTTGCGGATGATACAAAATTATTCAGAGTAGCTAAATCACAAGCTGACTGTGATACATTACAGGAGGACCTTGCAAGACTGGAAGATTGGGTATTGAAATGGCAGATGAAATTTAATGTGGAAAAGTGCAAGGTGTTGCATATTAGAGATGTGAATCGGAACCGGAATCTGATCGGTTCCGGTTCCAATTCAAATCTTAAAATTTTTATCATCCGGCCCGATTGGGTTTTTGTTTATCGGCTGCGCTCGATCCGATAAACAAAAAACCCACCCCAACCCTTTAAAAATCGACCCCTTAGCTTCCCCCACCCTCCTGACCCCCCAAAAAATGTTTTAAAATTACCTGGTGGTCCAGTGGGGCCAGCACATGGAAGGAGCACTGGATGGCCAGCACCATCTTTAAAGATGGCGCTGTCCATCCAGTGCTCCTACCATGTGACAGGGGCCGGCCAATGGCACGGATACCCTGTCACATGGTAAGGGCAAAGGGCCATCGGCGCCATTTTTATTAGTGGCAGTCGATGGCCTGAGACCAGGAAATCGCTCCCTGCGCCCCCACTGGACCACCAGGTAATTTTAAAAGGTTTTGGGGGGGTCGGGAGGGTGGGGGAAGCTAAGGGGTCGATTTTTAAAGGGTCGGTGGGTTGTTTTTTTATTGGGCTATCGGCGCCATTTTTATTAGTGGCATCAAAATGGCGCCAATGGCGCAAGAGCGGGAGATCGGTCCCAGGGATTCCACTGGACCACCAGGTACTCGTAAAAAGTTTTGGGGGGGTTTGGGAGGGTGGGGGAAGATAAGGGTTTAGTTTTAAAGGGTCGGGGTGGGTTTAGGGGTTGTTTTGGTGTGCCGGTTTTCCTGCCCTCCTCCCAAATCCCCGATTTACGATTTTTCATGATAAATTGGGGGAATTTCTATTGTATCGCACACTTTAACGATTTTTGATGATTTAAAAAATATCGGATGATTTTTTAAATCGTCAAAAAACGATTCACATCCATATTGCATATAGGGAAAAATAACCCTTGCTGTAGTTACATGATGTTATGTTCCATATTAGGAGCTACCACCCAGGAAAAAGATCTAGGCATCATATTTATTTATTTATTTATTTATTTAGATTTTTTTATATACCGATATTCTTACATAAAATGTAAATCAAACCGGTTTACATAAAACTGTAGTTTTATTATCATATTGGATAATATCATAGTGGATAATACTTTAAAATCATCGGCTCAATGTGCTTCAGCAGTCAAAAAAGCAAACAGAATGTTAGGAATTATTAGGTGTTATGGTTGTGGACCCTTGGGCCGGCTGAGGCTGCAGATGTTACACTGTGGGGACCCATAGTGATCGTCGCAGCCGAGAGGCGGCGCTGAAGAGACTCCGGAGAAGACTTCGCCACTGGAAGTTCGAGGTCCCCCCAGGAGGAGCCCGTAGGAACCCGGACCTCTTGGACTTAGGTGGGACCCTATGCGACCAAGGATCCAGGCAGCAGCCGAAGAGATGGTCGATGAGGACGGCAGGACCCAGGGGGGCTGGAAGAGTCTTCACCCTCGGAAGCCTGCGGCTCCCCTGGGAGGAGCCCGTGAGAGCCGAGCTGCTGGGACTTAGGAGAATCTCCTGGGCCAGCAAGAACCGGATACTTGAAGAGGTGGAGGAACAGAAGTCGGAGTCCAGGAACGAAGCAGGGTCAGAAGCCAGAAGTCATAGGTCCGAAGTCAAAGCCAGGGGCAGAAGCTGGAAACAGAGTCATAGGATGGAGCCGGGTCAGAAGCCAGAAGTCCAAACCAAAACCAGGGGCGGCAGCGAAGACGAGGGCAATGGACGAAGCCGGGTCGGAAGCCAGAAGTAGAAGACAAGATCAAGATCCAAAAGCAGCTAGCAACTCAGGGGACTGAGTGAACCTCGTTGCAAGGCAGTGAAGATATCCAGAAGCAGGGTTTAAATACCCTGATAGTGTCTGACGTCATCCGAGGCAGGGCTTGAGTTTTCCTGTGCTCACCCCTTTAAGAGGGACTCCTCCCCACATGCACACGCCTAGGGGGTGGGGCCAGCCGCGGCAGATTGACGGCGTCTTCCGAGGAGGGAGAGACGCACTGGAAGTAGTGCAGGCCCAGGGAGGCCTCGAAACAGCCCGGGCCGTCCCCAAGGTAGTTGGAGGGACCGGGGGAATGCCCGGGACCCAAACAGTACCCCCTCTCCTACGTCCCCTTCTCGGGGGTCTGGGTTTAGCCGGGTGGTCCAGATGGAACTGGTGGAGAAGACCTTTGTCCAGGATATGGGATGAAGGTTCCTATGAATTCTCCTCCGGACCATATCCTTCCCACGAGAGGAGGTATTCCCACCAGCGATGGTGGAACCGAACATCCAGAACATCTTTCACGGTATAAGTGACATCTTGTTCGGCAGTGGCAAGGGCAGGCTCAGGAGGCTTGGCATGAAATGCTGAGAGAACCACAGGCTTGAGCAGAGATACGTGGAAAACATTATGGATCCTTAGGGTGGAGGACATGCGTAGCCGGTAGGACATTGCCCCCACCCGTTCAGCCACGGTGAATGGGCCCATATACCTGGGAGCTAGGCGTCTGGAGGGAATCAGTAACAGGATATTCCTGGTACTCAGCCATACCTTATCTCCTGGACGGAAGACTGGGCAGGGCGTCGTAGCTTGTCCGCATATTCCTTAGCCTTGGCGGCCACCCACCGGAGTTTCTCTTGGGTGGAGTTCCAGAGACTGCGTAATTGTCGTACCGTAAGTGGAACCGCAGGAGATGGTACCATCAACGGCAATGGCAGAGGAGGCCTCAGGGTCTTTCCATAGACCAACTGGAACGGGGATGGGTAGGTCGCAGAGTGTTTATGGCGGTTATAAGAGAACTCCACCCAAGGTAGCAAGGTGACCCAGTCATCCCGGAGGTCTCCCACGAAGGCCCAGAAGAAAGCCTTTAAGGTCCTATTAGTGCGTTCGGCTTGGCTGTTGCTTTGGGGATGGAAGGCTGTTATTAGGTCGAGTTGGACACCGAACTTTCTGCAAAGGGCTTTTCAGTATTTTGCAGTAAACTGCGGACCACGGTCAGAGGCTATGTGCAAAGGGAGTCCATGTAGACGGAAAATATGTTGCATGAAAAGGGTAGCTAATTCTGGTGCCATAGGCAGCTTAGGAAGAGGCACGAAGTGAGCCATCTTTGAGAATCGGTCGACCGTGACCCAAATCACAGTCTTTCCATCTGAGGTGGGCAGGTCCACAATAAAATCCATTGGCAGGAGAGTCCAGGGTTCGGTAGGGATTGGCAGAGGCTGGAGGAGTCCCCAGGGATGACCATACAAGGGTTTCTGCTGGGCACAGGTAGGACAAGACCGAACATAGAGAGTAACATCTCGTTTGGCCTGTGGCCACCAGTAGAATTCGGTCAGGAGTTCCAGCGTCCAGGCTGTTCCTGGATGCCCAGCAGTCAGGGAATCATGGGCCCATGCCAGTACCTTCTTTCAAAGTCGAGATGAAACCTCTGTCTTGCCCGCGGGGGACACCTTGGATGCAGCTAGGAGAACTTTAGCTGGATCCAAAATATATTGAGGCGGGTCGATGGTATCTTCAGTCTCCATCATGCGGGAGAGAGCGTCCGCTCTCACATTCTTGGATGCAGGCCGGTAGCATAAGGAAAAGTTGAATCTATTGAAGAAGAGGGACCAGCGCGCCTGCCGAGGATTAAGGCGTTGGGTGCGACACAGGTACTCTAGGTTCTTGTGGTCCATATAAACGACCACTGGGTGTTGAGCCCCCTCCAACCATTGTCGCCACTCCTCAAAGGCTAACTTGACGGCCAGTAGCTCTTTGTCCCCTATGCCATAGTTTCTTTCTGCGGGCGAGAATTTGCAGGAGAAGTAGGAATAGGGTAAGGCTTTGCCCCTGTTGGACAGCTGACTTAGAACGGCCCCGACTGCCATGTTGGAGGCGACAACTTAGACAATGAACTGGCGTTGGGGGTCGGGGTGGTGAAGGCACGTATCATGGAGGAAGGCGGTCTTTAGTTCCTGAAAGGCTCATTGCGCTGTTGCTGGCCAATTCCTAGCATCCGTTCCTCTTTTAGTGAGGGCCATGAGAGGCACCACCATACGGGAATAGTGTGGAAATTGGCGAACCCCAGAAACTGTTGGAGTGCCTTCACTCCCACTGGATGCGGCCAATCATTGATTGCCGTGACCTTCTCTGGGTCCATATGGAAGCCTGTGGAGGATATGATGTACCTAAGAAAGGGTAACGATTCCTGCTCGAATAGACACTTCTCAAATTTTGCATACAGTCGATTGTCTCGCAGTTTCTGTAGTACTCGTCGGACATCGTGGCAGTGCGTCTCCAAGTCCTTGGAGTATATTAGCACATCATCGAGGTAAACAATTACCAAGGTATGTAGCATCTCCCTTAGAACCTCGTTCATGAGGTTCTGAAAAACCGCCAGGGCATTGCAGAGACCGAAGGGCATGACCAGGTATTCATAGTGGCCATCCCTTTATTTATTTATTTTTATTTAAAAACTTTTCTATACCATCGTAAAGTTAGCTAACCATCACAACAGTTTACAACAAGGCACGATAATGAAAATATGAGTGGTATAGTTTACAAATTTAATCATGTGCCATCAAAAGTAAGACTAATCGGAGAAAATTCTTTTTCACTCAACGCACAATAAAGCTCTGGAATTTATTGCCAGAGGATGTGGTTAGTGCAGTTAGTGTAGCTGGGTTCAAAAAAGGTTTGGATAAGTTCTTGGAGGAAAAGTCCATTAACGGCTATTAATCAAGTTTACTTAGGGAATAGCCACTTATATTAATTGCATCAGTAGCATGGGATCTTCTTAGTGTTTGGGTAATTGCCAGGTTCTTGTGGCCTGGTTTGGCCTTTGTTGTAAACAGGATGCTGGGCTTGATGGACCCTTGGTCTGACCCAGCATGGCAATTTCTTATGTTCTTATGTTCTTATTAGGAAGAGAATGGCAAATAAAATGGATGTGTTAATGCTTCTGTATCGCTCCATGGTTAGATCACACCTTGAATACTGTGTGCAATTCTGGTTGCCGCATCTCAAAAAAGATATAGTTGCACTGCAGAAAGTACAGAGAAGAGTGATCAAAAGGGGGTGGAACGTTCCCCTATGAGGGAAAGGCTAAAGAGGTTAGGGCTGTTCAGTTTGGAGAAGAGACAGCTGAGGAGGGATATGATAGAGGTCTACAAAATCATGAAAGGAATTGAATGGATTAATATATAATGGTTATTTACTCTTTCAGATAATATAAGGACAAAGTGACACTCCATAAAGTTAGCAAGTAGCACATTTAAAACAAATCAGAGAAAATTCTTTTTCACTCAGCACAAAATTAAGCTCTAGAATTTGTTGCCAGAGGATGAGGTAAAGGCAACTAGTGTAATCAGGTTTAAAAAATGTTTGGATAAGTACCTGGAGTAGAACCCATAAACTGCTTTTAATCAATAGGGAACAGCCACTGCTTGTTGCCGGCATTAGTAGCATGGGATCTATTTATTGTTTAGGTACTTGCCAGGTACTTTTGACTTGGATTGGCCATTGATGGACCCTTGGTATGACCCAGTATGGCAGATCTTATGTTCTTAAGTTAGACAGGATATTCATTTTGTAAACTTTACATTGCAGC
Source organism: Rhinatrema bivittatum (assembly GCF_901001135.1). Taxonomy (NCBI): domain Eukaryota; kingdom Metazoa; phylum Chordata; class Amphibia; order Gymnophiona; family Rhinatrematidae; genus Rhinatrema; species Rhinatrema bivittatum. Next base: position 96,091,597 of record NC_042616.1, on the reverse strand, counting down.
TCTCTGCCTGTAAAGAGAAATTTGGACTAGATTATCAGCAATCTGCTGTGATCCAGAGTAACAGGATTGCATTCTGTGCACTCTTTCATAAAGGTTATTAAAAAAAATTATTGGAAGTTGAAAAAAAATCCCAGTTAGAAATATACCTTTAACTACCAATAAACTCTTTATAAATCACAGCTCAAAGTCTCAATTTTATTTCTTCACACTGTATATTCCATTCTTTCATTTGTATCATAAAATGCATGATCAGTCATTGCTTAGACTCTTTGATATTCTCAGGAACTTCAGAAGAGGCAACCTGTGCAGTTAGAAACGTGAATAATTAAATCTAAAAATCTAAATCCAATAAAAGCTAATCCAATAAACCAGCAAAAAGAATAATCCATTCATTATTGCTCACGTGGAAACATATTGTTCATTTAATCTTGGTATGAAATTTTGGACGTTTGCTTTATATTTAAAATACTTTCCAGCACAAAAAAATGCACCTGGCTAAGCTTCAGTAGAGCAAATGGAACACAAAACCATTTGACTGTTTGAAGTCGATATTGAAAGGCTGTTTTCTGGTTACTTTTTGAGTTATCTGCACAAAAGCCGAAGTTCAAATATTTCTATCTGCCAACTGCACACATTTTCTGTGCACAACTTTATCCAGATAAAAAGGAAATCGATGGAGGCCTTCTGAGGGTGTAACTATACTTTAACCGGTGAATACACAGATTTAACATTCTCCACCTAAAATGATGTGCACAGGTCTGGTTAGAAAAATAGCTGCTCCAACTTTATTTTACCTTTATCTACATTTACTCAGAAGCAGACTTATCTGGGTAAGCCCTGTTAAATCTCCATGCAAATTTGCGTGCGTAACTGTACCCAGATACATTTTCTGCTCTCTGAGTCTCTGAATATTGACTAGATTTTATGAAATGGCAATCTGAAATGTGGCCATGTCTCATGCTAGCATGAAATGTTTATACTCGTTACATATTTATTCACTGACTCCTTATTAGAGTTCAGCCAGAGCCGGGTGATTTCAAGAACAAGAAGTGTTCATTATCCAGTGCTAGACTCTGCACATGGGAAGAAGAGCTCATTAGAAATAAGAAGATTGCAGAAGGCAAGATACAATAAAAACAGAATCCTAGATCATTATTCCTTAAATCAATAATTTCTGTTTGATAATAGTACTGAAGGCAAGAATAATTCAAACTCCATACAAGTATAACATTGAAAATGCTACCATAATCCTACCTGGGAACCTCTCTGGATTTCATCCAGAAACTCAAGGAAATTGCATCCAGGGCCGGTGCAAGTGTATTAGGCACCCTAGGCAAACCTTACAGTCTGGCGCCCCCTCCCCATACACAGTTTTAAATTATGCATTTATAACATATTTTACATGAAAAATGACATTCTGAGGTAAGTTTAATATACAAGTTGTTGTGATAATTTCATGCACTGTTGTGATGCCAACAAGAAAACTTTGCATCTAGGAATTCATATGGCATCACACCTATTATGATATATTTCAGCATGGTCCTCCCATATCAACACAGTACTATCTGCCAACACTCAAAGAATAATAACCCCCTACCTATGAAAAAGAATACCAAAAATATTACACCAGAATCTAAAATATCAATACACCTCCTATCAGGAAAACAGAACAGGCTAAGCTACTACAGATCCCTGCAGAGAAACCGCATGCTAAACGAATGCTTCATCTCAGTCTTTGCATGCAGAACACAAACCCTCACCAAATACAGAATAAAGCCACATAAAGTATAAATAGAAATGTGCAGACAAAAACTAAACTGTAAAACGCATCACGCCAGACTCTATACAGTGTAACAATGGAAAAACAAAAATTCCACCATTCCTCGTGAAACAAATCAATAAAATAAAGATATATAAATCATGAATCATAATTATAAAATCATACAAATAAAATCATTTCAAAACAGCTGATGAATAGAATATCCAATAATTAAAGACTCATGCAAATTTTGAAAGCTTTACCAAACACTAATAAAATATTTCAAACAGCAGACACATCACATACTACCCAATAATTAAAATGATAGTCAATCAAGAAAAATGAACTTAAAAAGCCACCTTTATTTACCCTCTCCAGCAGTTCTCCTACTTCTTTCCCTTGCAGGCCATACCAGAAGCAGCAGTAGCTGCTGAAGCTGTCCTCACTGTCCTCTTCCTTAGGGACCACAACCAGTCTCTTCTGTCTCTCACACACACACACCAGACACACCCTCAGGATGAGTTTCTGTCTCTCACACACCAATCTTCTCCCCAACCAGTCTCTCTCTCTCTCTCACACACACACACACACACACACACACACCAGTCATCTCCCTGATCAGCCTTTCTCACACATACACACGTTACCTCTCTAGCCAGTCTCTCTCAATCACACATGCTCTCGCTCTCTCTTACTTACACACAGGCTTTCAATCACACACATGCTCTATTTCACTTACACACAAGCTCTCAATCACACACATGTTCTATCTCACTTACAAACAAGCTCAATCATACACATGCCCTCTCTCACAGCCACAAACCAGCCAAAAACATGCTCCATCTCTCTCGCGCACACACATTGATGCACAGAAGCACCCTCCCTGACTCACATATACACTAGGGATGTGCAGAGCAAAATTTTATGTTCATATTTTTTATGTCCGAAAGGGGGTCCCACTTGCGGCCAATATGGACATAAAAAAAATCCAATGAGTTGGCTATATGTACATATGTGCAAAAAAAAAAATTAAACCCCCTCACCCTCCTTAATCCCCCCCCCAGACTTACCACAACTCCCTGGTGATCGAGCGAGGAGTGAGGACGTCATTTCTGCAATCCTTGGCGAGAAGCATGTGACGTCGGTGGCACGTCGAGTGACGCGGCGTCACGTGATTCCCGGCTCGTTCGCGCCGGACGGCTCGTTCGGCCCAAAAAGAACTTTTGGCCAGCTTGGGGGGGCCTCCTGACCCCCCCAAGCTGGCCAAAAGTTCTTTTTGGGCCGAACGAGCCGTCCGGCGCGAACGAGCCGGGAATCACGTGGCGCCGCGTCACTCAGACGCGACGTCACGTGATTCCCGGCAAGTTCGCGCCGGACGGCTCGTTCGGCCCAAAAAGAACTTTTGGCCAGCTTGGGGGGGCCTCCTGACCCCCTCAAGCTGGCCAAAAGTTCTTTTTGGGCCGAACGAGCCGTCCGGCGCGAACTTGCCGGGAATCACGTGACGTCGGCGTCACGTGATTCCCGGCTTGTTCGCGCCGAACGAGCCGTCCGGCGCGAACTTGCCGGGAATCACGTGACGTCGCGTCTGAGTGACGCGGCGCCACGTGATTCCCGGCTCGTTCGCGCCGGACGGCTCGTTCGGCCCAAAAAGAACTTTTGGCCAGCTTGAGGGGGTCAGGAGGCCCCCCCAAGCTGGCCAAAAGTTCTTTTTGGGCCGAACGAGCCGTCCGGCGCGAACGAGCCGGGAATCACGTGACGCCGGCGTCACTCGACGTGCCGCCGACGTCACATGCTTCTCGCCAAGGATTGCAGAAATGGCGTCCTCACTCCTCGCTCCATCACCAGGGAGTTGTGGTAAGTCGGGGGGGGGGGATTAAGGAGGGTGAGGGGGTTTATATTTTTATTTTGGCTCAACAATCGCGATTTCCCACATATCGAACATATCTATGTTCGATATGTGGGAAATCCGATCGTTTATGTCGAATCAATTTTTTAAGTAAAAAAAAAATATGAGTTGCGTTTTACTAATGCGGTCAATCCGAATGCACACCCCTAATATACACCACACACACACACATACAGAAGCACCCTCCCTGTCTCACATACATATTACACTCTCACAGAAGCACCTTGCTTTCAGACTTGCAGCATTTTTCACTTTTACTAAAAGGGAAAGTGATGCTCCCAACCGTTAAATACGAAAACCACATTCCTATCAAAAGGCGAAATGACACCCTTCCTTCAGGTTCTGTCCTCCCAAGGGACAGCCACCCACACAGTACAGCTTCTCTTGTTTTACGCTCCCAGGCAATAAAGCAAGTGTCTTTCTTCAAACTATCAGTCATATGATTATTCATGTGGGAGATATGGAACCGAAAGACATCCTTAGTCAGCTTCCCTTTTAAATGGGAAGATTCCAGTCTTAGTCATTTAAAAATATACATTTTCTAAAGGCTTAAAAAAAAAAAAAAAAAAAAAAGCAAAACCATTTCAGATTCTATTCTAGTCTTCATGCTTAAAATTATGCTTAAAAAAAAACCAAAACCAAACTACACCTGGCATCAGTATCTTAAATTTGTGATTTTGCTGAGATGAACATTTTAAATACTTTAATTATTTTTGCTTTAGTATTTGTCTCTACCCACTTTAAGTTAAATTTTATTTTCCAAAAGAGGGATGCTTAAAATTCAGTAATTTTATCTTTCATCCAACTTTTCAAAAGTTCAGGTATATGTATTATCATATTACATTTTTTTAAACTGGCAGATTCCTTTCTCACATACACACACACTCACAGAAAGAAGATCAGCGCCGAGACTTAGGGGGTGCCGCGGCAGGCAGGCAGCCATCTCCCGACTCGCCCTGCCTCCCCCGAGTGTCACCCTCCCGACACCCCCCTAGTGGTCCAGCGGAGGTCCTGGGAGCGACCTGCCGCTCCCAGGGCCTCGGCTGCCACTAAGCAAAATGGCGCCGGTGGCCTTCAGCCCCTACCATATGACAGGGGCTACCGGTGCCATTGGTTGACCCCTGTCACATGGTAGGGGCTGAAGGTAACCGGCGCCATTTTGCTTAGTGGCAGCCGAGGCCCCGGGAGCGGCAGATCGCTCCCGGGATCTCCGCTGGACCACTAGGGGGGTGTCGGGAGGGTGACACTCGGGGGAGGCAGGATGAGTCGGGAGCTGGCTGCCTGCCGCGGCGCCCCCTAAATCTCGGCGCTTGGTCTCCATCTAGGCAAGTCGAAGGCTGCCTGAATTTTGCAAGGGCACTTTTTGCCCTTTCAAAATTCTGCTGCCTGCCGCGGCGCCCCCTAAGTCTTGGCGCCCTAGGCACAGGCCTAACTCGCCTAGTGGTTCCGGCGGCCCTGATTGCATCAATTGCTGTGTTTCCAGGGAAACACTTAAAGCTCTGGGCCTCTCTATTTACAGTTCTAGTTACTCCGGTTCAGGAAGCCTGCAAGAGAACAAGAGAGGAGGTGTGAGCCCAGAGCAGACAGTGCAGGCAGCATATGGGGAGAAATTGGAGACTGGCTGCAACAGATACAACTCAGTTTGCCCTTGTAATTCCAGGACTTGGGACTCACTCTGTTGCAGGTAGAGTGAGGGTGTTCAAGTCAGGGAGCTGTGACTTATAGAGGGTGGGAAGAAAGTCTGCTGATGTCATAGAGAGAGGAAAGGGAAGAAAGCTGGGGTCATATCTGGAAGGGGGTGATGGGTGAGCGGAAAGAGAGAGAATACAGATTAGTGGGGATGGTGATGGAAGAGAGGGTGCGGATATGTGTTTTCAGCCCTCTCCCTCTTCCCCACTAATCAACAGCAATCTCAGGGTGATCACAACTCAAAAGTACATACTGGATATATAATTTCTAATGGGTACAACACAATTAAATATCATACAGAACCATCAGATTTGTTCTTTTAGGAAAGTGTTTCATAATTGTAAACACAGCGCTGGAGACAGGCAGTAATAAAAGTGAACATTCATGGATTCATTCTAGTAAATGAAAAAAGGCTGAAAGTAACATTCTGGTTAACATAACAATGACAATAGAAAACGCATACAAAACTGCATAAACCTGTCCTCACAATGTATAATTAAGACATAACAAGAATGACAGATACATCGAGATGCTCACACTAATCAGATAACACAAACTATTTGAAATCTTTATTGTAAAAACATTAAATAGTAAAATAATCAAAGCTTAATAAGTATCTATGTCACTTTGTCTATGGTTTCTTCCAAATTGCCTTATACATACACTACTTTCCTTATCAAGCTATCAAGCCCTCCCCTCAAAACCATATTAAATCTCCTTCACATACATAAAGGACATGACAAACTAGACATACAACAAAAATATCTTCCAAAAAAGAAGGGAAAAAACAGAAGAGACAAAAGACAAAAAGCAAAAATCAGAAAAAAATTGCAAAAAACACACAAATGAAAATCCAAAACGAATAAGTCTTTACAAGTTCGTACTCAAATCAGGAATGCCAATTATTCACTATGTTTACTGTAATCCTCAAGGTTGATAGCCACAATAACAGTTCCCAAATATTACAAATAAATCAAAGTATTTCAACAAGGAACAAAAGCAAAACTATTTTGCATATACATAGCAGAGACTGTTGTGTGTGTGAGTGAATTTAATGCTCTTGAAAGGTACTGGAAAAAAGCACTAGAAATAAATTCTCTATTATCCATAGAGCAGGGATAGCACAATTAGTTGTAATCCTGTTCTGGAGGCCTGTTATCTGTGGGCAAGAAAGTAATTTGCCTTCCATGTCCATTCAGTCCTTGACTTGTCTATTGAGCATGCTTGATTTTTCCCTTTTTTCCATATATATGTCAAAATGTCAGGGAAAAAGAGATAATTGGACATATTCAGTATTTCTTACTTTGTACAGATTTCTAGTAGCTGTATCAGTCCTGGAGAAAACTAGATTCCTTACAAGATGTACTAACTTTTATTGAATCAGGAAAATGATTATCCAAAGATGATAATATACAAGAGCTTTCAGGACCATCTGGGTCCCTTCTTTGGAAGTGCCCACATGTTTACAATGTTTATGCAAAAATGTTTATAGAAATATAACATTCAGTGTAAATATAGACAACTTGATTCACTCAAATTAAGGATGAAGAAAAAATGTTACTGTCAGAAGTTGTCAAATTAAGGGAATATAAATAATCAAATCCTAAAATATAAAAAACAAATCAGAGGCCTTGTATATCTCAGAAAAGTCATGTAAACCCCATTTACACATCTTTTATATTGGACCCTGCTCTGAAAGTAGCCCTTTGATAAGACTGTTTAAAAGCAGGTTATCAAATAAAATAAGCATAAACATAATAACATAATAACCATTCCATTATAACATGAGAGATTCCCATTATTTTCTTCCCTTTATTTCAGGTTCTTTCATGATGCCACCAGTGTCTGTAACTGGACTGAATTAATGCAATGAGTATGCTTCCTCCTTGCTGTCTGCTCGTTCTGTTTCATATATGTGAGTCTGAGTGAAATGCTGAACATTTATATTAATTGCCTATTGATATGCCATCTGTGATGGTTGGCTGCAGTCTTGGAGTGAATATTTTCCATATGTGGTAAGTGTGGATTTTCTTCTGCTGTTTGGCCAGTGATGGATTTAGGGTTTTGGCACCCCTAGGCACTGTTGGTGAGGTTGCCCACTGTCATCCCCCTCTTCTCCCCCTTCCCCAAGGTTGGAGAACAGAGGGCAAAAGGTCAAAGGCACAGTCTCCCCTAGTTTCCTGTGGCAGCTCAAGGGTAGATGATCCTGAGGGCAAAAATTTAAAAATTCTGGAGCAAATTGGCAAACATTTCCATCGTTTATATTACATTACGAAACAAAAATAATTTTACACTACATTTATTAGTATAATTTATATTATTTATATCGGAAGGCAGGAAATCTTCAACTAGCCTGCTGCCCCAGCCCCTCCCAATTTCTGCTGTCCTAGGCACAGGCCTAGTGTGTCTGTTGAGGCCTGTGTTTGGCACTGCACGCACACAGATGTTCTTTGAAATGTTACTGGCTATTCTTTTAGTTTGATACATCATGGGATGTCATTGGTTATCACTTGAAGAAATGATCAGATATTTGCTGCGGCTTCTGGTAATCTCTCTTCTCCATTACTGTTTCCTGCTGTGGCCATCCCATTTATCTGTCTTCTTTTCCTTTTGATTGTCTGTAGGCATTTTATTTAAGATGTCATTTGTGGTTGATTAGGGAGGATTTAGGGAAAAGGTATAAATACTTGCATTTTTCTCTTCTTTGGCAGTCACACAGTGATAAGCTTCTCCTAAAGCGCAGACGCAGAAGGAGAAGGAATACTCCCCCTTCCCCTGTCCCCCTCCCTGCTAGAAGCAGAAGGGGGGAGGAAGGGAAGAGCCCAGACTTGTCATCCCTTCACTCTATAAGAAAGAAGCTGTTTCGTTTTATTGTCTGTCCTGTAAAATACATTTGTGTATCTAGCGAGCATCTTGTTTCTGTTCTAACTGTTGGTGTGATTTGTACGTCAAGATATCTGGTGCAAAGAAGAGGTGTGAGTGAAATATGGGGTCAACAAATAAGCTGAAGGTGAAATCTTTTCACTGAACTAATTTGATACAATTTTGACAAGTTTACGAAAACTCCGCTCACTTTATCAGGTCAAGGAAAACACATTGCAGAGTCACTGGGTTTGAATCATATGGAAAAGTGTCACTTACAACTCATTTGTCAACAGCCATTTCAGTGGTAGTAATTACATTCAATATTGATATCTTAAATATGTCCAGAGTCATAGCAATGGCCACATTTTCAGTTATGGGTAAAGATATTGTAAAAATTAACATTATGTACATATTAAATGTATTTTTTTTTAGCAGAAGTTTTAATTATCTTGCTTTTGCAAGAGACATAACATAACTGAGTCACCAATGAGGTTGGGTGACAAAACATTAACCTCCTTTGTTGTACCAAAGGCCAAGAAAAGACTGTTCTCAGCTCACAGCTCAAAGGTCACATCCTACACTTCAAGACATAATACATAACTGTTTGATGAGAACGGCAGGGGGAAATGTGGAAAACAGGATTTGCATTCAGACAACAACCAAAAAGGACTGAACTTCATAATCTAGGTAAACAAATAAGCTTATTACGACGATTACTACCTAAACCAATTAAGCCTAATACATCACTTTGAAAGCATATACAGCGTTGCTCTCTGCTTCAACGGTAGGGGGAAATGTGGAAAACAGGATTTACAGTCAGACAACATCCAACAAAGCATCGATCTGTGCAGTCTGGGCAAACAAGCATCGGGGTAACTTGCTGGATGCGGCGATTACTACCCTTAACCATAAGTCTTATGCTCACCTTTGATGCAACTCCAACATTGCTCTCTGCATCAATGAAAGGGGATGGCAGGAAATTTGAATCAAAACAGTTACCAACAAGGTTGATGAAACAGATAAGTATGGGAAAATAAGTGTGGAAGCTTGCTGGGCAGACCAGATGGGCCGATTGGTCTTTTTCTGCCGTCATTTTCTATGTTTCTATGTAAATCCTAAAGAAAATTATCAGAGTTAGCAGGCTAACCTAATTCATGCCAGAAATGCCGTTAAGTTATTTGGCTACATTTTAACTGGATAATGAGATATCTGGCTAAAGTTTAGCCGAATACCTTAGGGACATTTCAGGGGCATTTCTGGGAGGAATTAGGTTAGCCAGATAAGTGAAGGAAATATTCACAAACCAGCACTGATGTGGATAAACAACATGAGTTATCCAGCTAAATGCCTCTGAATATGGATCTCTTAATGTTTATTTCACTTCAGTTCCTTTGCAGATCAGAAATAAACATTAAAATAATAAAAAAAAAAAATCCCAAAACAGATATCAAACCAAAATGGGGCTTCCCTGAACAACCCTGCAGCTATCAGGCCTGAGTGGCAATGGCAGGAAACTGGATATCAATCTGCTTGCTCCAAATTACGAAATGCTCTTACTCCCACATGAATAAGCAGAAGTAACTGGCTGCTAGCACAGAAACATGGACAAGATACCTTCCCGGATCAGCGAGTGCAAGCTGAATCCTTCCTGAAACCCAGTCCAAACAGCTGCAGAGAGCAACTCGCTCTCCCAAAGGAAAGAAGGAAAGGAAGCTGCCAGGAGGCTGAAGAGTGTCTGCGCGTCGCTTGCTGCCGCTCCCTAGAATCAGCCAAATTTGCAAACACTCTTATGGATCAGATTCAGACGGTCTCTTACATAACCAGCATCTCCTTTTTATAGCCCTAATCACGTCTTCCACAGCTGTATTTGAGCATATAAAAGCAAACCTGATATTACCACCAGCAAAGATAAATAATAGGGGAACTACGACCTTTAACGCCTCCTTGGGAATCCCTTAAAGTAAGTAGTACTGGTGATGACCGTTTCCCAAAATGTGACCTGGCCCCAAAGTGCACAGACTGGTCCAGTCCATGCATCCCCAAGACAAAAATGACTGCAGTTTGAAAACTGAACCATCCTTTCTTTGAAATAGAGTTTTAAATAATGTGCACTAGTATTTTTTATGCCTCTGCTTTTCATTTACACTCTCCATATCACAGAGATTGGTTTACCTAAGTGCACTAAAGCGACAGTATGCAAATTCAAAACTGAGAATGTATGTGAAAAGCAGAGAAGTTTCTAAATTGTGGTCAATGAAGATGTCATCATTTAGGTGGCTTTGAAAGGCTTTCTTGAAGAAGTAGGAGGTATTTAGCTTCCTGTAATTAAATCTGTATTTTTGGTGCAGAAAGTAATTATTATTATTTATTTATTTTTTTTTTGCAATATCATTGTTCATGTTAACAAATTAGATAGATTACTTTTCAATTAATCTCTCAATCTTTTTATTTTTTTCCAATGGTGGTGTTGTTTTTTTCCCACTTAAAAATGTTTAGTTTTGTTTAAGTGCCTGCTGGTTTTTGTTTTTGTTTTATAAAAGAACGCAGTAGAACCATAACCTGGCCACAACATTTATTTTATAGCCCCTTGGGCTTGCTTCCACCTCCTCCCCCCATTTTAAAATGTGCTTCCCTGAGCAAGTGGGCTTTTACATATGTTTACAGCTCATTTATTTAACAGGAAAAGGAAAGGGGGAAGGTGTTTCCAAATGAAACAATTAAACTATTGTTCTGAAAACAAAAGCAAAAATGCAATATTAACATTTCCAACTAATTTGCATTGAAAGCACTTTTCTACCATTCACATATGTATATTTACTTTCTATGGGATAATTAGTTTTTGCTTATAGATATTGCGCAATCACATTTTTAATCATTTATTTATTTATTTGCATTTATTAGCCTCCTATACCGAGGCTCGGAGCAACTTACAGGGAAACATACACAATAAAATGATACAGCATGGTCTGATACTAGCATTCATTTTCAGGTAGTGTTAAACTCGGGTTATATTGAAGTGAATGATGCACAGTTTGCTTGGAAGAATACAAGGAAGATATGGCAATTATGGTTAAAAGATTTTATTGCAAAAAAAAAAAAAAGCAAAAATTGTTAATCGGCTACTGTACTATTGCACAAAGGAATTTGTAGTCCAGCTCTTTTAAGAAAAAATAGAATTATAAACACATAGCTGGAATGGAGCAAAACCAGGACAGGCTTAGCCTATCAAGATTGACCTGGGTCAGGTGACAAGAGGTAACAAACCCCTTGGTCTTAAAGGGGTTAACCATTAAATGAGCAAATATAATTTGTAAATCATAGAACAGTCTGAAATAGGCAGTGTGAAAGTTCCATGTTCAATCAATCAATCAATCAATCACATTTTAATTTCTAAAGACAGAGTTGGCTCTGGCTTGATAATCCAATTCTAGAATAATTTTCTATAGAATGAAGTCACTGTTTGTGCTGCCAGTTACCACCTAATTTCAAGCCAAGCATGATGATAATAATAATAATTAGCTTACTTATATAGTGCTTTTCATCAAAGCACTTACAGACAGATTGAACAGCCCTCACTAAACTTCTATTTCAGAACTGCCCTGAACATTTTGAAACAAAAGTCTTCTTGTTACATGTTGCACTAAAACTTTTTTCCTATTTTGTGACTAGGAAAAAAAAAAAAAGAATCTTAAGTACAGATTTTAAAGCAACAAAACAACAGAGGAAATATTTTTCATTTGACGATCGAGATCTGTTTCAATCCTTTAGATTGAAAATGGCAATTTCCCCAAGCTGAGACTTCACAGTCTCATTAAACCCAGTGAATATCCAGAGGTCCATGTTCAGGAGGGCGGTTAGTGGACAGGTTATCCAGCTAAGGTTATCCAGACACCTTGTCCTGTTTATCCCATTGAATATACTTGCTTAATGTTATCGTCTACTTCAACATAAGCTTGTGCTTCCAGTGTTGCCTCTGACAGAGCAGCACTGGAGGCACCGGGTGTAGGTCAGAGAGTCCCTCGTTCCTGGGTTGCATAAGAAAGGTTACAGGATAGGTGGGGAGGGTCTGGGAGATGGGGGAAAGGTGACCTTGTGTTGGGGGTGGGGAAGCAGCCAGATCCCATATTTATGTAAAAATCGGGACAGGGGTTAAATGTCGGCAAAACTTAGAAAGTTAAAAAGGTGTGTGAGTGTGTGTGTGGTGGTGATGGTGGTGCTGGTGGTGGTAGTGGTGGTCCGGAGAGTTAGAAGAATAAGGCCTGACAGGGACTTAGCATTGGCTTTGGTGAAGGAGGAAAGGGACTGGGATACTGATTCTTAAGTGAGGACAATGCTACTTAGCTAGATATTTTTTTTAAAGATATGCGGTTAAGTAGCGAGTTATCTAGCCACACAAGGCTAGGTTACTTAAAAACAGACAGCTATAAGAATATAAGAACATAAAAAATTGCCATACTGGGTCAGACCAAGCACTCATCAAGCACTCATCAAGCCCAGCATTCTGTTTTCAACAGAGGCCAAACCAGGCCACAAGAACCTGGCAAACACCCAAGCACTAAGAAGATCCCATGCTACTGAGGCAATTATTTATTTTATTTATTTATTTGAGTTTTTCTATACCGGCATTCACGGAGATTCCTTTCATGTCGGTTTACATAAAACGAGGGGTGATCAATACATTATAAATGTGCATAAATATAACATGAGAGTATACATTTACAAATAATAAATAATTTACAAATAATAACAAGTTATAACAAGTGCGTTGAAAAATCAGTTACAATAAAACAAGGATGGTTCTAACTGGGAGAAGAAGAAGAGGATGATAGAAGTTTAACAAGAAGTAGAACATGCAATGTTTGGTATGTCTGTATCAGTTTAATGGGTGATAATCCGTCTTTCTGTATTTGGTGGAAGAGCATCAGTCAGAGTCCGGAAAGGCTTTCTTGAACAGCCATGTCTTGAGTCTCTTTCTGAAGGTTGGGAGACATGGTTCCTGTCGTAATTCTAAGGGGATTGAGTTCCATAGTGGGGGACCTGCTGTAGAGAAGGCCCTGTCTCTCAGAGTTATATGTTGGGTGGTATTGGTGTGTGGTACCTGTAGAAATTCTCTGTACACTTCTCTAGTGGGTCTGTTGGAGGAGTGTTTTTTGAGTGCTATTTGTAGATGGAGTGGAGCTAGTCCATGGATATTTTTGAAGATTGTGGTGAGAGATTTATGGATTATTCTGTAGTGGATTGGCAGCCAGTGAAGGTCTTTAAGGACTGGCGTAATGTGATCTCTTCTTCTCTTGTTAGTTAGGATTCTTGCTGCCGTGTTTTGAATCATTTGGAGAGGTTTAGTATGGGATGATGGGAGGCCTAGTAGTATAGCGTTGCAGTAATCTATTTTCGCAAAGATTATTGCTTGGAGCACTGTTCTATAATCATGGAAATGAAATAGGGGTTTTATTCTTTTTAATGTGTGTAGTTTGTGGAAGCAGTCTTTAGTTGTTTGATTAATAAATGCTTTTAGGTTTAGTCTGTTGTCTAAGGAGACTCCTAGATCTCTTACTTTTGAGATTTGTAAATTGGCTGGCGGGTTCGTAGTGATTTTGCGGTTATCTGGTGTGATTAGCAGGAATTCACTTTTTGATTGGTTTAGAATTAGGTTTAAGCTGGATAGGAGGTCATTAATTTCTTTAAAGCAGTTTCCCCACAGTTTTAGAGTTTTATTGATGGATTCTTTGAGGGGGATCACAATCTGGACGTCGTCGGCATAAATAAAGTGTTTTAGGTTCAATTTGTTTAGAAGTTGGCAAAGCGGGAGAAGGTATAGATTGAAGAGTGTTGGTGAGAGAGAGGAACCCTGAGGAACTCCTTGTGAAGATGGGTATCTATGGGATTCTTTGTTGAAGATTTTGACTTTGAAACCTCTGTTCTCTAAAAAAGTCTTAAACCATGTCAGCGCTGATCCTGCAATACTGATGTTCGCCAGCTGGTTTAGTAATATGGCGTGGTTTACAGTGTCGAAAGCTGCCGATAGATCTAATAGGATCAATAGGAAGGCCTGTCCTTTGTCAAGGCCCAAAGTAAGGTAGTCCGTAAGTGAGATGAGTAGGGATTCGGTATTTGAGGCTTTTCTGAAACCAAATTGAGTAGGGAATAGAATTTTGTGTTCTTCAATGTAATCCGATAGTTGCGTGTTTACTAGTTTCTCCATCACTTTGGCAATGAAAGGAAGATTGGAAATTGGACGGTAGCTGTTAGGATCTTTGGGGTCCAGGTTTGGTTTCTTGAGAAGCGGTTTGATGGAAGCTAGTTTAAGGTCATCTGGGTAGTAACCCAGGGTGAATGAGCAATTTATGATGTCCGCTAGAGTTTTGTTTATGGTGTCCGGGATTAGAAGTAGTAGTTTAGACGGGATTTGGTCGAAGGGATGGGAAGAGGTCTTCATTTTCTTCAGAAGTGTGTGGATCTCTGCGGAGCAGTGGCTATTCCCTAGGGGGCAGATTTTCAAAGGCTACGTGTGTAACATATGCACGTAACCCGAGAAAATCTGCCCCTGCGCGCGCCGAGCCTATTTTGCCTAAGCTCGGCGGCGCGCGCAAGCCCCGGGACGTGCGGGTGTCCCGGGCTTGCAAAAAGGGGCGCTCCAGGGGTGGAGCTGTGAGCAGGGGTGCCAGCCGAGGGGCATACTGGGGGCTGGACCGAGGCTTCTGGCAGAGCCGCCGTGCTGAGGGATAGCGCGCTAGCAGGCAGCCGGCGCGCAAGTTACGCCTCCCCGGAGGCAGGTGTAACTTTCAAGATAAAGGTCAGGAGGGGGTTTTAGTTAGGGCTGGGTGGCGGGTTAGATAGGGAAAAGTGGGGGGGGGGGGGGGGGGATGGAAGGAAAGTTCCCTACGAGGCCGCTTCGCGCGCATGTTATAAAATCGGGCGTAGATTTGTTAGCGCCGTGTTGTGCGAACAAATCGAAGCCCTCGCGCTGTTTTTAAAATCTGGCCCTAAGTAAACTTGATTAATAGCAATTAATGGACTTCTCCTCCAAGAACTTATCCAAACCTTTTTTGAACCCAGCTACACTAACTGCACTAACCACATCCTCTGGCAACAAATTCCAGAGCTTTATTGTGCGTTGAGTGAAAAAGAATTTTCTCCGATTAGTTTTAAATGTGCCACATGCTAACTTCATGGAGTGTCCCCTAGTCCTTCTATTATTTGAAAGTGTAAAAAACCGAGTCACATCTACTCGTTCAAGACCTCTCATGATCTTAAAGACCTTTATTATATCCCCCCTCAGCCGTCTCTTCTCTAAATATAGCCATTTATATCCCGCTGAATATACCGGGCAAGTTATCTGGCTACCTTTAGCCAGATAACTTGCCCACTAACCACCCTACTGAATATTAGGGATGTGCAGAGCAAAGGTTTAAGTTCATATGTCCATATGTCCAAAGAGGGTCCCATTTGCGGTCAATATGGACATAAACAGAATTCAATGAGTTGAGTATATGTCCATATGTGCAAATAAAAATTTAAACCCCTCACCCTCCTTAATTCCCCCCCCCCCCCAAGACTTACCACAACTCCCTGGTGGTCCAGCGGGGTCAGGACGCCATTTCTGACCAACTTTGCAAGGAGCACGTGACGTCGGCGTCACATCGGAGTGACGCGGCGTCACGTGATTCCCCGCGGGTTCGCGCCGGAACGCTCGTTCGGCCCAAAAGGAACTTTTGGCTAGCTTGGGGGGGCCTCCTGACACCCCCAAGCTGGCCAAAAGTTCCTTTTGGGCCGAACGAGGGTGCCGGAGGGAACTCGCGGGGAATCACGTGACGCCGCGTCACGTGATTCCCCGCGAGTTCCCTCCGGCACCCTCGTTCGGCCCAAAAGGAACTTTTGGCCAGCTTGGGGGGGCCTCCTGACCCCCCCAAGCTGGCCAAAAGTTCCTTTTGGGCCGAACGAGCATTCCGGCGCGAACCCGCGGGGAATCACGTGACGCCGCGTCACTCCGACGTGGCGCCGACGTCACGTGCTCCTCGGAAAGGCTTTCAGAAATGGCGTCCTGACTCCTCGCTGGCTCACCAGGGAGTTGTGGTAAGTCTTTGGGGGGGGGATTAAGGAAGGTGAGGGGTTTAAATTTTTATTTTGGATCAACAATCGCGATTTCCAACTTATCCAACATAGCTATGTTGAATAAGTTGGAAATCCGATCGTTTATGTCTTATCACTTTTTTAAGTTAAAAAAAAAAAAAAGTAGCGTTTTACATTTATGTTCAATACGAATGCACACCCCTACTGAATATAGACCTCTGGAAATTTCAATTAAACTTCAAGACAACTATAAGACACTTTCAGAATGAGTGAGGGGTGGGGTAGTGTCCTTTAAAGGAAAGAAAATATAAATGCTTTTAGGTTGTTTTATCACAGTAGAAAAAAAATTAAGAAAACGACCCTCCATTATTTACATCTGACAGGGCAATTAGAATTATTACAGATTAAGCCAGCCCCGAGGCTCAGTTATGCACTGCCATGCAGAAGGACCTGTGTTCAATTCCAGCTTAAGTCTTCCACTTCCTGGGTCTGCCTTGGCAATAGCAACATCTGCCAGCTAGATTAAGGACCCATGACTGTAGAGCTCCAGAAGGAGCACTGGAGCCTGGCTCCCAACCAAGGACTGCCGCTTAAATGACTGGACCAAAGTTAGGAGGGAATATAAGATAGAGGAAAAATCCGACAATAGTTACAAATGAACGCTTGGGGAACCAGATCTCAGCTCTGGTTCCAATTGAGCTAGAGAAACCCAAAGGAGCAGGAGGAAACTGTTGGGTCAAATAAAATATATAATAATTATAGACTATTCATTCAGAGCAGCACCATCACACTGTTCTGTGAATTTTAATTCTTGTTGCTTCAACAGTGTACCTAAAATGTCAAAGATTTGAGTAGTGACTGTGACCTGAAGTTTGATGGTCTTAAAAACACAAAGATGAATTATTGGGAGGGTGGAGGAAGAACAATTGAAAACAAATTTCAACTTCTGAGTTCAAAAATAGAGCTGTGGAGGCCTGACTTTCTCCATGGAAGTTTGTAAATGGGATTTACATAATTTATAAGCCTTGTCCTTAGTTTTAGATATGCAACATTTTGCTCACCTCATTTCACCCCGTCATCCTCTTGTTAGCCCTTTTCAGATATGCATCCTCCAGATGACATGGTACACATCTAAAATAGGGAGGAAGGGGGCACTGCTGTTGAGGAAAGTCAGAGGTAACAGAAAAAGTGGTGGGGTAACTCTTTATGTCAAACTCAATATCCAAGCAACTGAAATGCAGGGGGCATGAGGAAAGAGGAATGCACCGTGGGCTACCTTAATAAAGACAATGGTATTTCCATTTACACTGGCAAGATATACAGGCCTCCCATTCAGACAGAAGAATTGGACAGAGATCTGGCCGAAGAAATCCAAAATGTGGGAAGAAAGTGATTATGGGAATGAGAAGCCTGTGCATGTGAAGAGTGAGCATGGGAATGAGAAACCTGGGTGTGTGTGTGAGACACAGTATGGGAGGGAGAAGCCTGTATATCTGAAAGAACATGGGAGTGGGAAGCCTGTGTGTGTGTATGTATGCATGAGAGAGATCAGGTGACTGGTGTGTGTTTGTGTGTGTTTGTGTGTCTGTGTGAGAGAAAGAAAGTGATTATGGGAATGAGAAGCCTGTGCATGTGGAGAGAACAAGCATGGGAGTGAGAGACTGGCGAGTGTGTGTGAGACAGAGAAAGTGATTATGAGAGTGAGAAGCCCGTATATGTAAGTAGAACACGGGAGTGGGAAGCCTGTGTGTGTGTGTGTGTATGGCATGAGAGAAACTGTTCAGGAAGGTGACTGGTGTGTGTGTCAAAGACTGTTTGGGAGATGATTGGTGTGTGAGAGACAGAAACTGGTCCTGGGGGCATGACTGGTATGGTGTGTGTGTGTGAGAGACATGGGCCCTAAGGAAGAGGACCATGAGTATAGAGCTTAGCCTCTACTGCTGCTTCTGCTGTGTGCTACGGCCTGCATGGAAGAGGAGTAGGAGAGCTGCTCGAGGGGGTAAGTAAAGGTGGCTTTTTAAGTTTATTTTTCTTGATTGACTGCCATTTTAATTATTTAATATTATGTGATGTGTCTGCTTTTTTTGAAATATTTTATTGGTGTTTGGAGAATTTTTAATAGTTTTTATGAGTTTTTAATTGTTGGATGTTATTCTGTTCATAGCTGTTTAGAAACATTTATTCTGCTTATTAGTATAGTTTTACAATTATTTCTGTGTGGGGATCTATAGCTGCTTGCTAGTTCTGTTTTCCTAATAAGAGGTGTATTGGTTTTTAGGGCCTGATTTAATATTTGTAGTGTTGCCTTTCTATAGATAAGGTTGCTCCTGTTTGAGTGTATTCCATAATACAGGTGTAACTGTGTGCGGATTAGTTTATGTGCATTACTACAGATCCTGGGAGTATGTTAGGTTGGTTCTGTGTCTATTACCGAGATGAGATATTTTACTAGCATGTAAGAGTTTGTATTAGTCTTATTTGTTGTGTTTTCTCAAGAGGATATGCATTGGTGGTAAACTGCTGTCTTTTCATAAGTAGGGCTATTGAGCCTGGAAGTAGAAGGAGTTTGAGTTGCTGTTACTGAGATGACACCAGAACCAGAATATCTTTTTTGTAGGGTGAATTGTATGGGGAATGTCATAATTCTGCTTTACATACATTATTGTGGGTCAGGGGGGTTCCCATGGATGCAAACTGTACTTTTACATCTAGCCCCGTGACGATCATGGGTCAGTGTGTCACACATGTGAGAACCATCTGTCAGGTGTGTCCCAACAGAAAAAAGGTTGAGAACCACTGGTCTAGATAATTGGTCATGGTGTGAGGCTCAAAGTGAGCAGATTTGGGAAGTAGTTTGTGGACAGGCTACTTGTCCATAGGTAACTGGAAATCCAGGTGGTGGGTGGGAGATTGTTAGGAGAGAGGCACTCACAAGAGAATAAATCCATATGATGCAGGGATGTGGTGAAGCTCTGGAAGATTTATTTATAGGATATTATAAAATATTTAGGAAGTAAAACAATTCTCCAGGCCAGCGATTCTTCAGTTTTCCAGAGATATCTTTTTCTTTAATCTGACAGCAAATTACAGGACTGAGATGGGCTGGAGAGCTGTGTACATCTAGAAGTGCTGTAGACTGATTAGCACCAGCATCCAGAACCATCAGTTAACTAAGATCCCCCCTCAGTTTAATGTCTGACTGCGCCACGATTAATCAGAAAGTTCAGGTCCTGCTAACAAGATCAGATTTCTGCTTTCCTCTCGCTGACACCATCACTGCATTGTGTTGTGAGCAGAGAGTTGTGAGAGTGCAGACATGGGAGTTACAGCCAGGGAGAGGCTGAGCTCAGACAGGAAAAGAGAGAAAAAATGCAGTACAGAGAGGATCATGGGCGAGAGACAGACATTTCATGGATCATTCATTCTACTAGCAGTAAAGCCGGTCCAAGGCTGGGGAAATACTGTGAAGTGTGGGAAGTGTGTAATTAAGATCTCTGGTAGCACAATCACACCCCCATCCTTTCTTTTCTTTATCCCCCTTCCAAAGCCCCTTTCACTCCATTTTTTCACTTGCTCTTCCCCCTTGCTCTTCACTTGCTCTTCCCCTTCACTCTTCACTTGCTCTTCACTTGATTCCTCCCATCTCACAGCCTGAGAAGGGAGGAATCAAGTTCCATACAGACAGAGCTGGACCCTACAAGGGAGGGGCGGAGATCAGGTTGCACGCTGGTGATACAGGCATGGGGCATCTTTCCTCTTTATTATATTCAGATTATTTTAATTAATTTGTACTGAACTGAATTCAGTTGCTCCTCCTCTGCCACCTCTCCCCTCCCCTCCCCATCAGCCTCACATGGTCTCTCCCCCCCTCTTGTGATGTTGTGATGACAGCAGGTGACATAATAAAAGGCAAAGCTGCCAGGGTCTCTATTATGCTAAGGATGGCAGCAAGCAGGGAGCATTTCTGCTGATTGGGGCTCTGGATAGCAAGAGACCAAAGGACCTGAAGCTTCTGGAAGTAAACCACAAGCAAGAGGAAAAAGGAAAGGAGCATTGACTCAACATGGAAATGAACTACAAGCGAGAGGAGAAAGGGAAGGAGCATTGACTCAACATGGAAATGAACTACAAGCGAGAGGAGAAAGGGAAGGAGCATTGACTCAACATGGAAATGAACTACAAGCGAGAGGAGAAAGGGGAGGAGGATTGCAGCACAGAACAACTCTACCCGGAACTGAATATTGTAACAACCCCTCCCATCCCACCCTCCAATGCTCCCTCTGCTCTCCCTCCTCCCTCTCTCATCAATCTCCCTGCCTTATCTCCTGCTCTCCCCCTTCCATGTTACTTTTTCTCCTTTGCTCTTTCCTCTCTTTCCTCTCTGCCCACTTGCCTTTGCTGTTCTCTACGTTTCCTCCCTTTCTCTGTCTTGTTTATGCTTCCCCTTTCCCTTTCCCTCACTTCTCCTTTTAGCAAAACACTTTTAGTGGTTAATATTATTTCCCTTCCATGTAAAATTCCCTTTTATTACCATTAGAGTCATTGCTGCTGAGGGTCCCTAAGGGAGACAGAGCTGTGGGCTAATAGGGACAGACAGGGAGAGTTTGTACAATCTGAGCTGATCTTATCAGCA
This sequence comes from Rhinatrema bivittatum, assembly GCF_901001135.1. Taxonomy (NCBI): domain Eukaryota; kingdom Metazoa; phylum Chordata; class Amphibia; order Gymnophiona; family Rhinatrematidae; genus Rhinatrema; species Rhinatrema bivittatum. The sequence continues at coordinate 96,070,675 of NC_042616.1, read as the reverse complement.
CCCTCACAGCCCACTGAGACAGGTGCAGCATTCAGCTCTGCAAAAAGGTTCACTTGAAAACCAGTTGAAGTTACTGTGAAATTCCTTTTTTTTCTTCCCCTGCTTGTAATGCAGTTTATTTAAAATCCTTTGGGTTCACTGTTCTGCCTTCATAACAAGCTCTGTCTATTAGCACTGTGGATCCTAGGTAAGTGAGTTTTTCAGTGATTCTTGTATTTTTTGGATGTGCAGTCTTTATTTGTCTGGATACTGTGAAACCCCAGGTTTAGGGAGTCACAATGTCCTCAGAAAACCCTCCTGAAGGAGCAGGTGGTAGGGTACTTGGGAAACCCAGTTGGTGGGTGGGAGGTTGTCAGGAGAGAGGCACAAGTGCAGGAGCAGGCAAGGCCTCTGCAGTGCTTGCTAGGATCTTCAAGGTCCAAGCAAGTGAGCAAGGGTTTAACCTCCGAGTGTCAGCTGATGCAGCTTTTGCTTTATTTCTGCTATGAATGTTTATTCCAGGGAGGTAAAGGAAGAGATGTGATGTGTGCTCTTCATTCCTGCCATGAATATTTAATTCTGGGTGGCTCTTGCTTTGTTTTCCCTGTGAACATTGAATTCTTGGGGTGGAAGGCTGCAGGAAGGAGCCAAGGATGAGGCAGGAGCTCTTGTGCCACTCTCCAGTCCTTATGAATATTTAATTCAAGGACAAGGTGGGGAGATGAACCAAAGCTGGAGCAGCAGATCATGCTTGCTCCTGCCGTGAACATTTGATTATGGGGGGGAGGGGGAGGAGTCAGACACGGAGCAAAAGCTCCCTCCATGAACCTCTCGTTTGGGGCTCTGGCAGTGGCTGCCTGGGACTGAGCTGTGGGTCTCGTCTGGGTCTGGATGTTTCACAGCCTTGACCTAAATAATCAAAGTATGCAAGGTCTGGCCAATCCCATGTGAATTTTAACCTGGAGGTTTGCAGTGATAAGGAATGCAGAAGTACACATCTAGATTTGCTTTGTTTATTGCCCCCTCAAAAATACCCCTGCCTGCTTTTTGTGAGGGAACGTAGTTAAAGGAAAACTCTGCATATAGTTTTCTCCCCTGTCCGAACTCCAAACCAGAAATATTTACAATACAACATGGGGAAAAGCCCATGCCTTGTTATATGCTCCTACTTTTACTTGTGTAGAGGATGGACGATAATCAAACAGCCCATTTCTGTGGATAAAAGAGCGTTTTACCCCCGGAAATGGCTTTCATTATTGTCCTCCCTGTATATAATGGTGATGTGCGTTCAGCCTTACACATTTTAAAGTCTGAACCTTTCTTTAACAGATAAAGAAGAAGACCGAAAGACTGTACCCCTCCCCTCCCCTTGACTGACTGTACCCCCTCCCCTCCCCTTGACTGACTGTACCCCGTCCCAACTGACTGTACCCCCTCCCCTCCCTGTACCCCTCCCCTTGACTGACTGTACCCTCTCCCCTCCCCTGACTGTACCCCCTCCCCCTTGACTGTACCCCCTCCCCCTTGACTGACTGTACCCCCTCCCCTCCCCTTGACTGACTGTACCCCATCCCAACTGACTGTACCCCTCCCCTCCCTGTACCCCTCCCCTTGACTGACTGTACCCCCTCCCCTCCCCTGACTGTAGCCCCTCCCCTTGACTGTACCCCTCCCCTCTCCTCCCCTTGACTGACTCCCATCCCCATCCCCGTGTGAATGTGCATGAATGTGTTCCCTCACCTTCCCCTCCCCTAACCTCCCACTCCCTTGCCCCTTCCATCCTTGACGCCCTTCCCTTTTCCCTTTTCCCACCATCAATCCCATTTCAGAACCCGGTAAGTTTCAGCTACAGTCTGTCCGGTTTTTAAAAATTACCCATCTTCTCCAAAATATTCCTGAAAAGTATTGTCCTATCTCACGTTTGCCTGTCTTGTCCAAAATGTTTAAAAAAAGTAGTTCAAGGTCAACTCTGGGGCTTTCTAGAGAAGATGTTAGTGTTTCATGCTAAACATGCAGGTTGCAGGAAGTGCTTCAGCATGCAGACAGTACTCACTGTCCCTTTATGCAGCCCTAAAGGATTTCCCTCTTCTTTGTCAGCCCTGGTTATGTCTTTGTTACTAGTTTTAACAGGATGCATTCATTATGGCCATTTATTTATAGCAGGGAATTCTGTTTATTTTATTCTTAGTACATTGCATTGACTTCCTTTTTTAAGATTTTGTGATTAATCAAGCTAATAAATCATAATCATAATTAAACAAAAAACATGACAAACAATCTAACAGGAAATCAATAACAGAGAAATGAACAAAACTCACAATCTCCAGAACAAAATAATCTGAGTGAAATTAAACTTCACAGGCTCTTTCAAAGAGCCAAGTTTTGAGGCTTTTCCTAGAAATCCTGAATTCTTTCTCACTGTGTAAAGAGAGAGGAAGAGTATTCCAAAATATGCAGCTAAATAGGAAAAGCCCCTCTCTCTTGCATGCTCCAGACAAATTTCCCTAGGAGAGGGAACTGGAAGTAATGCCAGCTGAGATTAACGTAATCACCTTGCAGGCTCATCAGGAAGTAAGAGAGGCCATGATACCTGGCCATGATAGCCTGCAAATTAGCCTAAGAAAATAAAAACAAATCTTTGTGCTAGAAGAGAAGTGAGGAGCAAAACTTAATGAGTTATCAAACTTAACTCCTAATAAAATAACATTATTTCCTAACTGAATAGAAGGAGCTGCCATCGGTGTGGAAGGAAGTGAATTTAATCTACATTTCTAGTAAAACAAATGCCTTCCGAGTTTCCTGGGTTTACCTTTATCTTCTTTTCCCCTATCAATCCCCTCCCCATCCAGGTGGTGAGGGAGAGGAAGGTGAATAGAGAGATTATTGATAAATCTGTATTAATAATGCATCTAAATGGCAGATGAAATTTAATGTGGGCGAGCAATCCATTCTTTGGGATTCTGCTGACCTGGATTGGCCACTCTCGCAGGCAGGATGCTGGGATTGATGGACCTTTGGTCTGATCCAGAATGGCACTTCTTATGTTATTTATCTAGCTCCAGCAGCAGAGAGAGAATAACTGATGTTATTCCATTTATTTTTAAGTTCAGACACATTATCTAACCTTGCTGGCCTTTAGATGTAAAGTATTATGCACTTTACAAACTAGAGGCATCATCCTCTCACTGGCAGTGCGGCCCGATTGATGGTGAGGGTGCACAGTGCCCATGGAGGGACATTCTTGTAAGATGGAGCAGTGAAATTGCTCTGTGGGAAGGAATTACCTGCTGGGGGTTGCACAATGGCCAAGGTTTGTGCTCTATCACTGGCAGGTCATGGGTAATAACCACAGTGTATGCGAGCTCCAGGGGAGGGGGATGGGGACATGCAGTCAAAGACTGGAGAAGAGGGGTGAGGTCAGGGATCATACGGGAGGGGCCTCTGGGGTCGGGAGGGGGTGAGGTCAGGGGTCATGGTAAGGGTGGGCTCTGGGGCTAGAGTAAGCTCTGGGGTCAGGGGAGAGGTGGGTATTTTTTTTAGATTTAGGTGTAGGTCCTTCAGTGAGGTTAGATCCTCTGGAGCTGCTCAGGGTAAGTTTTCAGGAAGCTGCTCAGTGCTGAACCGGCTAAACTAAATTTGGGAACATTTCCAGCCGCCATGCTGTGACCTAAAATGTACCCAATAAACGTAATCAACGCTTATGGCCACTCAGCAGATCTTCTGAAAACGTGCCCCTTACCTTGTATACAGAAATGGACACAATTAACTTTGTGATAACCAAGATCGATGCCTGTACCGCAGATGGAAAGTAGGACATCAGGAAATGCTCACACATCTCCTTTCTTTCTCTTTCTGGTTCCGCTCGTCCTGCCAACTTCTGCACCGGTGCATTAGATTTTCCCTTGACATCCCGTATCCCGTGTGTGTGTGGTGTGACTGCAGTGAAGACAAGGTAAGGAGCCTTTGCAAACATCACTTTGTGCCCTGTAATACTTTTAAAGGTCCTTGGTCAGCGGATTTGTCCGGCTGAGTTTGGAATTTAGCAGGACAAACCACAAAGTATTAAAATTGTGGGCCAATGAATGGTTAACTTACCTGGATAAAAAGAGATGACCGGGTGTGGGGCTTATGTTTAGCTGGGTAGCAGCCCTGAAGTTAGCTAGATAAACTTACTCCACTGTCTTTGGATCTATCCAGCGGGAACTCGTACCTGGGTAAGTCCAGCTAACTTCCTGCTCTCGGCACCGCTGCATGAACCTATTAGTTTATAAATATTAATGAAGAAACATTTTGTTGGTATTCGGGGACTTCACAGTGCTAATCAGTGATTTCTCAGAGACGAGGAGTCCCTCAGAGCACAGGGAACCGTCTGCCCTCTATAGTTACTCCAGTGAGCCTTAGCAAATGGTTTAGTCCACTCACTACCCTAAACTAGGTCCTCCTCTGGGAGGAGCTTAGACCTTACAAAAGGCACCCAGAAAAGACAAAACTAACAACAACTGAGGAATCACTAAATAGCAGTCAAATGTTTATTTATTAGCACAATCTGTGGTCAGAAGACCTCACTGATTCAGATGCTGGTTGGTTACTCCAGCTCTACCTGACACAGAAACCTGAAAGAACTGTGTGAGACTTGGTGCAGGACCCTGCTGACACCCAGTACTAACTCACCGGTCACTAATCCTTCACAGAAACAGTGCTAATAAATGAATGTTTGTTATTATATACAAGAAAAGGATTTACAGTTAACTCAAAAGGCTTGAAAAACTGGAAACAGCAAAGAGGAAAAAAGAAAAAGAACAGTAACTGTTGGTACTTAACAGTTTGTCTGCAGAGTGAAATGCTGCATCCTGCCCAGTCAGATATGAGGGTCCTGTGCAACCTTTTCCTGTCAACCCACAGCCGTACTTCCCAGCTGAAACAGGTCTCTCTCTCTCTCTTTCTGCTAATTCCAACTCTTATTCTCTCAGCCCGTTCTGTCCTTCTAACAGATCCTCAGCAGCAGTGCAATATCTGCTGAAACGAGCATCTCTCTCTCAGTGTTACAGTCTCTCTCTCTCAGAAACTTAGCAGCAGGGTGAAGACATCGGTCCTGGGATTCATCCCCTCAGCTCCTGGTGCCAGTGGAACACTGCGCTCTTAGACAGCCTCCTGCTGACCGGCTGAAGATCATCTGAATAAAAAAAAAACATTCTCTCAATATACCAGGCAAATTATACTAACAATTACAACTCCTGCTCATCACCAAGAATAATTTTCCAAGTGCATGGCTCAACTTTGAGCTGTATCGGAGGGACATTTGAATTTCTGCTGACTCCGCCCTTCCAGCTCTGCCTCAGCTCCATCCCTGAAACACCTCTGCTCGCTGCCTGTAAAAGACTATTGATTAGAGCAGTGGGCTGGAAGCCAGAGTTTAAATCCCACTGTCACCACTCCTTGTGGCCTCAGGGTCAGATTGTGAGCCCACTATGAATAGAGAAATAACTACAGTACCTGAATGTATTTAATGCATTTAATGCAAGAATGTCGGTATATAAAAGTTAAAAATAAATAAATAAATAAATAAATGTCATCCACTTTGAAGTGCTGAAAGTTGGAATATAAATAAAAAATTAAAAAAAAACCCTCAGGCTCCTGATTGATTTACCCAAGTAACCTCTACAGTACTGATTCAATGGCCCATTTCTTTTTTTTTTTTTTGTTTAAACATTTTTATTGACAATGATAACAAATGAGGTTCATAACAGTAACATTACAATTCAATACAAATAATGGAATACACAATTGTCACCAATGAACTAGCATCTGTAGCTAAGGTTTTATGATAATTATAATAGTACATTCCCCAGTCCCCTCCCCAGCTACCGGGTATTCAACACTGGGGAAAAAAAAAAGAAAAGAAAGAGAAATACATAGGAAAGGAATAGAGATTTACAATATCATGCTAATCAGTTGCATAAAGGGAACATTCTGCTTATATGGAAAGTATATAAAAGTTATCCAACATATGTACATGGCCAAACATATGGTAATGCCACCCACACAGATAATATACGCCAAGACCTGAATACATACCGAGAATGCTATGTGGATACAGTTACGCCGATTGCTGAGCTTCCAACTACTGCAGATCTGATCCCAAACGTTATGAAAAGCTGGCAGGTGATCCAGGTGAACCGCTGTGCGGCGGCCTAGTTGATAACATGCATGTAGTCTGTTTTGTATTTTAGCCAAACTGGGCAGTGTGCTGCTAATTCTGTACGAGCTGCAATAAAAACTTGTAATGCAAATCGTTGTGTCTCTTTATTCAGCCCCTGTATAGGTGCTCTCAGTAATACATGCCAAGGTTTAAACTCTAGTGGAGTATGGAGTATCCGGGACATCCAATCTATAATCAATGGTCAGAAACAAGTCAAATTAGGGCATGTCCACCAGATATGATAATATGTACCAACTTCCCCACACCCCCTCCAGCAGTACTGTGAGACTGCTGGACGAAATTTATGGAGAGTAACTGGCGTATAGTGCCAGCGATATAATAATTTATAGCAAGTTTCCTGCAACCCAGTGGAGATGGAACATTTACCAGCCGCTAGGTATATGGAGTTCCACTCCGTATCTGATAATAAGTGGTCGAAATCAGATTCCCACAAGGCACGTAACACTAACGCATTTCTGCAATAATGCTTGAAAAGATTACCCGTCAACTGCAAGGTGCCACTGCGTAATGCTCTGTGCGGAAAGTGGTGGAATATAGCGTATAGTAAAAAATCTACTGCGTCTAGGGGGTAGTGACTTTGAAGCTGCGCACTGGTCAAAAGAGTGCCCTGTAATTGCACATTTTCCCACTTAATAATCCCTACCGCTTTCCATGCCAATGAGACTTTATTATGATGGGAATGTGGTAAGAGTATTAGTAAATAAGTGGGTCATGTTCGAGTTTAGTTCCTTACCTACTAAGAGCTCTTTTCATTGACGCCACACTCTAAGGGTGGTGCCCAGGGAGCTTGTTAGATAACCAATAGGACCCCAGGTAGATTGCGGTTGCCATGGGATTGCCGATATCGGTAGCTCTCCTAACAGGGCCTGCTCCAACATGACCCATTGTGGTATCTCTGCTGTTCTGTGTAGCACTACCAGTGCCCTTGGCTGTGCCACACTAAAATACCATGCTTGATTTGGTAATTGTACACCACCTCTGTTTTTGGGGAGATACAGGGTAGTCCTGGCTACTCGAGGGGGTCGCTTGGGCCAAATAAAACCGCATATCATTTGCTGTCACTTTTTGAGAAGAAAGAAGGTATATAAATGGGGATGGTGGTGAAAAAGTATAACAAACGGGGTAAGATGTTCATTTTGATAATTGCCAATCTACCTAGCCAAGAGTGCGCGTGTTGTAGCCAACGGTCAATATTCCCTTGGATAGTACGGAGAAGAGGAGTGTAGTTGAGTGCGAACAATTGATCAGTATGTGGCCCGATATGGACTCCCAGGTATTTCACAGATGAGTTCACCTATTTAAATGGATATCTTTGTCATAAAAGTTGGACGACATCTTGAGAGAGCGTCAGCTTTAAGATTTCGGATTTGTCACAGTTGACCTTCAATCCAGAGACTGAGCTACTTCCTGCATTACTCCCGGTAGAGAGGAAGTTGGGTCCATTAGTGTTAGCATAACATCATCAGCGAATAGCGATATTTTGAAGTGATTGGAACCCCTCTGGACTCCATGTATACTGATGGCCTGTCGAATCCACGTAGTAAAGGCTTCTAAAAATAAAGCAAATAACAGAGGGGATAAGGGACATCCCTATCTAGTAGGGATGTGAATCGTTTTTGAACGATTAAAATTATCATCATATAATTTTAAAATCGTCCAAAATCTTTAGAGTGCATGATACAATACAAATGCCCCCGATTTATCGTCAGGGGCATTTGTATTGTATCGTTAAATAGGGCGCGGGAAAACCAGCACACCAAAAAAACCCTAAAACCCACCCCGAACCTTTAAAACAAATCCCCCACCCTCCCGAACCCCCCCAAATGTTTTAAATTACCTGGGGTCTAGTGGGGGGGTCCCGACGCGATCTCCAGCTCTCTGGCCACGGCTGTGTTGAGAAATGGCGCCGGTGGCCCTTTGCCCTTATCATGTGACAGGGCAAAGGTAGCGCCGGTGCCATTTTGGTTCCTGGCTCCCGACATCACGCGTGCAGGAGATCGCCCCCGGACCCCCGCTGGACCCCCAGGGACTTTTGGCCAGCTTGGGGGGGCCTCCTGACCCCCACAAGACTTGCCAAAAGTCCAGCAGGGGTCCGGGAGCGATCTCCTGCACGCGTGACGTCGGGAGCCAGGAACCAAAATGGCGCCGGCGCTACCTTTGCCCTGTCACATGATAAGGGCAAAGGGCCACCAGCGCCATTTCTCAACGCAGCTGTGGCCAGAGAGCTGGAGATCGCGTCGGGACACCCCCCCCCCCACTGGACCCCAGGTAATTTAAAACATTTTGGGGGGTTCGGAAGGGTGGGGGATTTGTTTTAAAGGTTCAGGGTGGGTTTTAGGGTTTTTTTGGTATGCCGGTTTTCCCGCCCTCCCCCGATTTACGATTTTTAACAATTTTTAACAAAAAAAAAACACGATGATAAGATTTCCCTCCCCCCCAGCCAAAATTGATCGTTAAGACGATCGATCACACGATTCACACCCCTACTATCTAGTGCCACGTCTAATAGGAAATGGATTCCCATATCGACCATTAGCCTTCACCCTGGCGTGAGGACACTCAAAGCTTCCTTAACCCGTAGTAGTCAGTGATAAATGGTTTTAGACTGAGTGGTACTATGTTGTTGTGACAGTGTCGCAAGGTCGGCTAGTAAGGAGGTTTGTTTGCTCTCTCTCTCTCTCCTTATTGCAATGAGCCGCTCTAGTGATAACTAGCCTGCGGATCACCACTTTGGAGCACTCTCATATAGTGACAGGGGACATGTCATCAGTTTGATTTTCCCAGAAATAATTAGATATTTCATTTTCCAAGCGACACGCGAAAGTCTTATCTTTAAGTAGGCTATCGTTAAGTCTCCGGGGGCGAAATCCTGGGTTAGGGTCCTGAATGTGCAGGTCTGCCTAAACCGGAGCATGGTCGAACCATGTTATATTATCAATTCCTACATTACCTATCATATTCTGAGAGTGAGCAGATATGAAAAGATAATCAATTCTGGAGTAGGTGTTATGGGGTGCTGAGAAGAATGTGTAAGATCGTGAGTGAGTATAGCGCTGCCTCCAAATATCCACCAAACTCCATTTTTCCAGAAAGCGAAGCCATTTTGTCTGCATACCAACAGTCCCTAAGTTCTTAGAGGAGGAATCGACCAGGGGATCCTTAGTGGCATTAAAATCGCCTCCCATAATTAATTCCCCTTCCATATGTTGTTGGAGTAGGTGATCAATATTTTGAAGAAAGGGTGCCTGATTTGTGTTCGGGAAGTAGGTATTTAAAACTTCTAAGACAACCCAAGAAAACACCAAGAAAAATCCACAGCCTCAAAGAAACATAAAGCATCTAAGACAACTAAAGAATTCACAAGACACGCCACATAGCCACTTCCAATGGGCTAGCATAACTACCTAAACTATATAATAACCATGATGTAAATCGTTAAAAAATATGATGTAACAATGTTCTCTAATACAGCGGTTCTCAACCGGTGTGTCGCGACACACTAGTGTGTCGCCAAGCACCGGCTGCTGTGTCGCGAGCTCCCGGTCTCTCCCGCTGCTCTTTTCTTCCCTGCTGCCGTTGCCGCCAAGCTATCAACACGTTCAAGCCCAGTGGGAACGGCAGCAGTGCTAAACGAAGCTGTGGCACTTGTGGCTGGGCCTTTTCTTCTTCCCGCGCCTGCCCCCCCGTGACCCGGAACAGGAAGTGATACGCGGTGCGCGGGAAGGAGAAAGAGCAGTGCCGCGTGATAAAGTAGCAGCGGCGGCTGCAGCATCGGCCCTCGAGCAATTGAAGCAGCCGGTAATCGGGAAAGGAGAGAGCAGCTTGAGCCTCCCGCGGCCGATGGGATTCTTCTTTCTTGGCTTGCAGGGGCTGGAGGAGGAGGCTGCTGCAGCTACCATTTGGGGAAGAGGAAGTGAGTGAGAGAAAGAAGCAGCCAGCCTGCGTGTGATTGAGAGCATGTGTGTGAGTGAGAGAAACTGGTCAGAGAGCTGATGTGTGTGTATATGTGAGAGACAATGAAAGTGACTGCTCAAGGAGATGACTGATGTGTATGTGAGAGTGTGAGACATTAGTCAGGGAGGTGACTGATGTGTGTGTGAGAGAGAGATAAAGCATTGAAGTGAGAAATCTGGGTATGTGAGAAAGCATGGGCGTAAGAAGCCTGCGGTTGGGGGGGGGGGGGGATGGATGTGTGTGAAAGAAAGCATGGGAGTGAGAAGCCTGATTATGTGAGAGAGCATTGGAGTGGGAAGTCTGTGTGTGTGTGCATGCATGAGAGAGAGAGACTGGTTGGTAAAGTGACGGTGTGTGTGTGTGAGAGAAAGAGACTGGTGTGTGTGAATGTAAGAGAAAGAATGTGATTCAGGGAATGAGAAGCCTGTGCATATGGAGAGTGAGCATGGAAATGAGAGAGAGACTGGTGTGTGTGTGTAACAGAGAAAGTGAGTATGGGAATGAGAAGCCTGTACATGTGAAGAGAGTGAGCATGGGAGTGAGAAATCTGGATGTGTGTGAGACACAGCATGGGAGGGAGAAGCCTGATTATGTGTGAGAGAGAGCATGGGAGTGGGAAGCCTGTGTGTGTGTGCATGCATGAGAGCGAGAGACAGGTTGGTAAGGTGACGGTGTGTGTGAATATGAGAGAAAGAATGTGATTCAGGAAATGAGAAGCCTGTGCAGTGGAGAGCGAGCATGGAAATGAGAGAGAGACTGGTGTGTGTGTGTGTGTGTATGTATGTGTGTGTAACAGAGAGAAAGTGATTATGGGAATGAGAAGCCTGTGCATGTGAAGAGAGTGAGCATGGGAGTGAGAAACCTGGGTGTGTGTGAGACACAGCATGTGAGGGAGAAGCCTGTACATGTAAGACAGAACATGGAAGTGGGAAGCCTGTGTGTGTATGCATGAGAGAGATCAGGTGACTTGTGTGTGTGTGTGTGTGTGTGTGAGAAAGAAAGTGATTATGGGAATGAGAAACCTGTGCATGTGAAGAGTGAGCATGGGAGTGAGAAACCTGGGTATGTGTGAGACACAGCATGGGAGTGAGAAGACTGTATATCTGAAAGAACATGGGAGTGGGAAGCCTGTGTGTGTTTATGCATGAGATAGATCAGGTGACTGGTGTGTGTTCGTGTGTGTGTGTGTGTGTGTGAGAGAAAGAAAGTGATTATGGGAATGAGAAGCCTGTGCATGTGGAGAGAACAAGCATGGGAGTGAGAGACTGGTGAGTGTGTGTGAGACAGAGAAAGTGATTATGAGAGTGAGAAGCCTGTATATGGAAGTAGAACACGGGAGTGGGAAACCTGTGTGTGTGTATGGCATGAGAGAAACTGTTCAGGAAGGTGACTGGTGTGTGTGTCAAATACTGTTTGGGAGATGATTGGTGTGTGAGAGACAGAAACTGGTCCTGGGGGCATGACTGGTATGGTGTGTGTATGAGAGACATGGGCCCTAAGGAAGAGGACCATGAGTATAGAGCTTAGCCTCTACTGCTACTTCTGCTGTGTGCTACGGCCTGCATGGAAGAGGAGTAGGAGAGCTGCTGGAGGGGGGTAAGTAAAGGTGGCTTTTTAAGTTTACTTTTCTTGATTGACTGCCATTTTAATTATTTAATATTATGTGATGTGTCTGCTTTTTTTGAAATATTTTATTGGTGTTTGGAGAATTTTTAATAGTTTTTATGAGTTTTTAATTGTTGGATGTTATTCTGTTCATAGCTGTTTAGAAACATTTATTCTGCTTATTAGTATAGTTTTACAATTATTTCTGTGTGGGGATCTATAGCTGCTTGCTAGTTCTGTTTTCCTAATAAGAGGTGTATTGGTTTTTAGGGCCTGATTTAATATTTATAGTGTTGCCTTTTCATAGATAGGGTTGCTCCTGTTTGAGTGTATTCCATAATACAGGTGTAACTGTGTGCGGATTAGTTTATGTGCATTACTACAGATCCTGGGAGTATGTTAGGTCGGTTCTGTGTCTGTTACCGAGATGAGATATTTTACTAGCATGTAAGAGTTTGTATCAGTCTTATTTGTTGTGTTTTCTCAAGAGGATATGCATTGGTGGTAAACTGCTGTCGTTTCATAAGTAGGGCTATTGAGCCTGGAAGTAGAAGGAGTTTGAGTTGCTGTTACTGAGATGACACCAGATCCAGAATATCTTTTTTGTAGGGTGAATTGTATGGGGAATGTCATAATTCTGCTTTACATCCATTATTGTGGGTCAGGGGGGTTCCCGTGGATGCAAACTGTACTTTTACATCTAGCCCCGTGACGATCATGGGTCAGTGTGTCACGCATGTGAGAACCATCTGTCAGGTGTGTCCCGACAGAAAAAAGGTTGAGAACCACTGTTCTAGAAGCAGGGCGATCTTAGATTCTTTGCAGAAAAATGTTTCGTCAACTGGTAACAGAACCCATATAATAAATCTAAAAGGAGATATTATACAGGAAAAAGAGCCCACTGTGGTTTTCTAAAGAAGTAGCTGAAAAAGTAAGGAAATAAAGGTTAATGTTCATAAGCTACAAGAGATCACAGAAAGAGGAAGACAGGTGACAATATCTGAAAAGCAAAAATGCAAATGGAATAAAAAATAGAAAATATAGTAAAACAGGGGGATTATATTACACCGGTCTTAAAATATTTACATTGGCTTCCAGTATCTTTTAGAGTTCAGTTTAAGTGTCTATGTTTAATTCATAAAGCTATTTTTAATGTTAAAAACAAATGGTTTAATGCCTTGCTCCAGCAACAGACAACACAACATAGTTTAAGAGCAAAGTACCAAGGACAACTAGCAATTCCATCACCAAAATTAAATAAAATACATGAATGAGCTTTGTCTTTGGCTGGCCCTTTTATATGGAATGAGCTACCAAGCGATCTGAGATTAGAGCCAATCTTTTCAAGTTTTAAAAAAAAAATTAAAACCATATTTATTTAATCTCGCATTTGGAGAACAAAACAATGAAGAGGAGTAAGTAAATTTGAAGGACAAGGAAATTGGCTAGATTACCATTGTTGTGAGTATCTTTACTGATGCTGTGTTACTTTATATTGGATTTGAATACTTTTATGAATGTTTTATTGTTTTTATTTTGATATAACTAATTGCTTTAGAATGTAAACCAGTATGATTTCCTTTGAATTCCGGTATATAAATTGAAACAAATAAATAAATAAATGTTAGTAATAATGCAAAAGTGGCATTGTGAGACTCAGAGGTGAAGGGAAAATGCATAACAAATATTTGTATTCGTTGTTCATTTTGGAAAGGGCAGGAGCAGAGCCACATAAAATGAACACAAATAAAATTGAAGTGAAAAAAACCTCAATCAATTTTCAGAAAAGTGTGTTGTGAGGAGCAAACTAAATTTAAAGCAGATAGAGTAATAGGGCCTGATGGGATACATCCAAGTGTTCTAAGAGAATTTAGAGAAGTTCTAGCAGTTCCTCTGGCTAACCTTTCAATGCTTTTTTAGAGTTGGGAGTAGTTTTGGAGGACTGAAAACAGGTGGATGTAGTTCTTATTCACAAAAAGGAAGTAAATAGGAGTCTGGGAACTACAGACTGCCTTGTCTGACCTCTGTAGTGAGCAAATTAATGGAATTGCTGCTAAAACAAAGGATAGTGCAGTTTCTGGAATCCAGTGAATTGCAAGATCTGAGGCAGCATGACTTTATGAGAGGTAGGTCTTGTCAAACCAATCTGATAAATTTGATTGGGTGACCTCAGAGTTGGATCGGGAAGAGCGCTAGGTGCAGTATACTTGGATTTCAGCAAGGCCTTTGACATGGTTCCACTTAGCTGACTTATAAATAAAGGGGCATATTTTCAAGGATAAATAAAGGGGCATATTTTCAAGGATTTACGCATGTAGTGGGGTTACGCGCGCCAGGCCTATTTTCTAAAGGGAAGGTCTAATAAAACAAATCGGAAGGCGGTCCCACATAGCCAACGCAAAAAACAACAAAGGGACTACCTTACACCGTGGAAGATTTTATTAGAGGTGCCCGACTCGAACTGAGTTTCGCCAACAAGGCTGCATCAGGGGCTTTATGTTGTAAACATACTCTCACCACAGTAAGAGTCAATATACCAATCTGTGAATTGATTGTTGCAATAAACTTTCAAACAGCGATCTGTCAAAAAACAAGCATCATTGCAAAGGCCTGGCCGTGCGCGTAAAGTGCCAGGATGCGTGTAAGTCCCAGGGCTTGAAAAAAGGGGTGGGGCGGAGGCAGTGGCTCCTGGTACAATGGCCATTTGCCGTTGTGTCAGAGATCATGTGCCGGCAATCGGCCGGTGCGCTCAACTTGCACCTGCCTATAGGCAGGCGCAAAAGGAAAAAATAAAGATCCGGGGGGGTTAGAGTAGGGCTAGGGGGGGAAATGTTAGGGGAAGGGGTGCGAAGATCAGGCTAGAGGGAAGGGAAATTCCCTCTGAGGCCGCTCCAATTTTGGAGTGGCCTCAGAGCGTAAATGTGCAAGCGCCAGGTAGCACATGCACATATAGGCCACGTGCGCTTCTTTTAAAATCTACCCCAAATTGAATACCCTTGGAATTGGCCTTAAAGTGACTGAATGGGTTAGCAACTGGTTGAGTGGAAGGAAACAAAACATAGTGCTAAAAGGCATTTATTATAAGGAGATAGATGTTACTAGTGATGTGCCAGAGGGATGGCACTTGAACTAGTTTTTTCAATAATTTTGTGAGCAACATTGCAGAAGGATTACTAAGAATGATTTGTCTTTTTGCTGATGACACCGAAATCTGCAGTAGGGCAGACAGCCATGAGGGTGTGAAAAACATGAGAAAGGATCTTGTGAAGCTTGAGGAATGTTCTGGATCTGGTAGCTAAAGTATGCAGAGTTATGCATTTAAGTTAAAAAATATAAAGGAGTGGAATAGTATAGAAAGTGAAATTCTTGTAAGCATGAAAGAAGAGCAGAAATTGGAGGTGATCATCTCTGATGATCTTAAAGTGGCCAGAGATGACAAAAACTAGAAAAATGCTTGGGTACATAGGGAAAAGAATGGTCAGCAGACAAAAGGAGGTGATATTGGCCCCTGCAAATCTCATTTGTAATACTATTGTTCTGGAGACCACATCTCCAAAAGGATTTAGTAGTTTTGATGGGTCTGTGGAAGTAGGGGTTACATGTATGTTAATAAGTTTACTTAGATTTTGTATGGGATAGGGGATAGGTGTCTGGTGGGAGGTTTGAGATTAGGAGCCTGAAGGGTTTGTTTTGGGTTGGGATGGTGGTCTGGAATAGGTTTTGCTTAACCATGAGATGGGGACCACAGATATAGAGTTGGAGTCAAGTTTCATACTTGAATGAAAAATTAGGTCAAGAGAATGGCCAAATTTATGAGTGGGAACATTGATTAGCTGAGGTCAGCATGTTGTGTTGGAAGCTGGCAGTGTGCTCTTTGAAAGGAGTTTCTGCATGATAGTTGAAATCACCTAATACTAATACGTTGTGAGTGGTGTTGATAATGGTATATAGGAATTCAGAGAGAAAGAAGTCAGAGTAATTCTCTGGTAGGCGGTAGTTAAGCATAATTCGGGGTCCTTCATTGCCTTGAAATGTCATTACTGGGCAATCTGATCTGCCTATTTGCTTGGCAGTCACTAGTTTGAGAGCCAAAAAGCATGTAAAGATGTAGCCTGACTGGAAGTGGGACTTCTAAAGAATGACGTAGGAGAGACCTTACAGTCTTATTTCTCAGCAGTTTCTCAGGAGGGGTTCACAACAGATGTAGAGAAATCCAAAGGAGCTATACATGATGAGGAGCAAGAGACTAATTTGCATGGACTGGGACAGAGACCTTGCGTAATAGAGTCTAATGATATGAAGATGGTGAAGCAATATGACAAACCGGGTAACAAGGGCCAGAGGGATGCTGGGTTGCATAGAGAAGCATAACCAGCAGGAAAAAGGAAGTGATAATACAAATCATTAGTGAGGCTTCATTAGGAGTACTGTGTTCAGATCTGAAGGCTGTATCTCAAAAAAGATAGAGACAAATTAGAAGCAGTCCAGACAAAGATAACTAAAATAGTGTGGGTTCTGCACTGAAAGCCATATGAGATGAAACTGAGAGACCTAAATATGTATACCCTAGAGGAGAGGGGAAACAGGGGGAATATGATACAGACTTTTAAATACCTGAAAGGCATTAATGCACAGGAATGAAACCTTTTCCAAAAAGGAAAAGGAAAGGAAACTGTAGGACTAGAGAAGGTAGAATCAGGAACAATATCAGGAAATGCTTTTTCAGAGAAAGGATGGGGGATACCTGGAATGCCCTTCCAGAATTCAAAAGGACATGGACTAAACACAGAGGATCCATAGTGGTTGGAGGATAATGCATAAACGTAGGATAATGCATACATGTTGGCAAGTTAAATGTAAGACATTGATAAGACAGGCTAAGAGAGAATTTGAAAAGAAGTTGGCCGTAGGGGCAAAAACTCACAGTAAAAACGTTTTTAAATATATCCGAAGCAGAAAGCCTGTGAGGGAGTCAGTTGGACCGTTAGATGATTGAGGGGTTAAAGGGGCACTTAGAGAAGATAAGACCATCGCGGAAAGATTAAATGATTTCTTTGCTTCGGTGTTTACTGAAGAGGATGTTGGGGAGGTACCTGTACTGTAGAAGGTTTTCATGGGTAATGATTCAGATGGACTGAATCAAATCATGGTGAACCTAGAAGATGTGGTAGACCTGATTGACAAACTGAAGAGTAGTAAATCACCTGGACTGGATGGTATACACCCCAGAATTCTGAAGGAACTAAAAAATGAAATTTCAGAACTATTAGTAAAAATTTGTAACTTATCATTAAAATCATCCATTGTACCTGAAGACTGGAGGATAGCTAATGTAACCCCAATATTTAAAAAGGGGTCCAGGGGCGATCCGGGAAACTACAGACTGGTTAGCCTGACTTCAGTGCCAGGAAAAATAGTGGAAAGTGTTTTAAACATAAAAATCACAGAACATATAGAAAGACATGGTTTAATGGAACAAAGTCAGCATGGCTTTACCCAAGGCAAGTCTTGCCTCACAAATCTGCTTCACTTTTTTGAAGGAGTTAATAAACATGTGGATAAAGGTGAACTGGTAGATATAGTATACTTGGATTTTCAGAATGCGTTTGACAAAGTTCCTCATGAGAGGCTTCTAGGAAAAGTAAAAAGTCATGGAATAGGTGGCAATGTGCTTTCGTGGATTGCAAACTGGCTAAAAGACAGGAAACAGAGAGTAGGATTAAATGAACAATTTTCTCAGTGGAAGGGAGTGAGTAGTGGAGTGCCTCAGGGATCTGTATTGGGACCCTTACTTTTCAATATATTTATAAATGATCTGGAAAGAAATACGACGAGTGAGGTAATCAAATTTGCAGATGATACAAAATTGTTCAGAATAGTTAAATCACAAGCAGATTGTGATAAATTGCAGGAAGACCTTGTGAGACTGGAAAATTGGGCATCCAAATGGCAGATGAAATTTAATGTGGATAAGTGCAAGGTGAAGCATATAGGGAAAAATATATAGTTACACAATGTTAGGTTCCATATTAGGTGCTACAACCAAGAAAGAGATCTAGACGTCATAGTGGATAACACATTGAATTCGTCGGTTCAGTGTGCTGTGGCAGTCAAAAAAGCAAACAGAATGTTGGGAATTATTAGAAAAGGAATGGTGAATAAAACGGAAAATGTCATAATGCCTCTGTATCACTCCATGGTGAGACCGCACCTTGAATACTGTGTACAATTCTGGTCGCCGCATCTCAAAAAAGATATAATTGCGATGGAGAAGGTACAGAGAAGGGCTACCAAAATGATAAGGGGAATGGAACAGCTCCCCTATGAGGAAAGACTAAAGAGGTTAGATCTTTTCAGCTTGGAGAAGAGATGGCTGAGGGGGATATGATAGAGGTGTTTAAAATCATGAGAGGTCTAGAACGGGTAGATGTAAATTGGTTATTTACTCTTACGGATAATAGAAAGACTAGGGGGCACTCCATGAAGTTAGCATGTGGCACATTTAAAACTAATCAGAGAAAGTTCTTTTTTACTCAACGCACAATTAAACTCTGGAATTTGTTGCCAGAGGATGTGGTTGGTGCAGTTAGTGTAGCTGTGTTTAAAAAAGGATTGGATAAGTTCTTGGAGGAGAAGTCCATTACCTGCTATTAATTAACTTGACTTAGAAAATAGCCACTGCTATTACTAGCAACTGTAACATGGAATAGACTTAGTTTTTGGGTACTTGCCAGGTTCTTATGGCCTGGATTGGCCACTGTTGGAAAGAGGATGCTGGGCTTGATGGACCCTTGGTCTGACCCAGTATGGCATGTTCTTCTTATGTTCTTATGAGGAAGGAAAGGAAGAACAGAGATAACAGGTGGTAACAGGTGTAACATTTCTGTACAGGGTTAACCTGCATGGAAAAACAGTTTTTGGTCTCTGTCCTCTGTCATTTACTATGGTTTGCTAGGAATGTTCTGATTGCTAATGCCATTGAGGAGCTAGGGAATAAAGTTGAAAGTGATTATTCATCCTTTGCAGAAATTCAGGAGTTTTCCCCTGCTGTTTTCCACCTTCAGCTCAGTAATGTATATCATATCCAAATGGCTGAGAGTGAGGATTTTCAGCTTGTCTCACACACATATATCACCTCTTCCACAGGGAATAATTTCCTAGAAGCTATCTCACATTCACATATCTCTTCTTCGAGGATTTTAACAAGAAATGTCCAAAACATGTTTTAAAAAAAAAAATCACAGGCAAATCTTGTTGTAGCACCTCAGTGGAATTTAGGTGTAACCCTGCTGTACTTAGTATATATAATATACAGGTATGTGGAAGCTAACTGGAATATTCTGATCCTGACTAGTCTGTGAGTACTATGAACCTGTTTTATACAATTGTTTCAGTTAATAAAGGTCAAGAGAATCTGTTGCCTGCTATGTAATGAATAAACTCTGCACTGAATAAGAAGATATCTGTGTTTCATATCCTGTGGCTAGCAACCTGACAATGGAATCATAGCATACATACTCCAATGTAACCAAAACATATATTTTGCTTATATAGTAATTGTCAGGTTCCCTTACCCTATCTATATGCATTCTTTTCAATATTCCCATGGATTATTTACCCCTTCTGACCATAGCTACCAAATCATAAAAGCTAATATGTACTATTCTTTCCTCACTGCACAACTATATAAACAGTTAAACCCTCTGTGGTAACTTGGCGATAGTGGCTTGGAAACAGCCAGAAAGAATAAGGAGGCAGAGTCTGGCTGTTTCCCATTTGTGCAATTTATTTACAGTGGAAAATTGAAGAATAAAGCAAAATGAACAAATGATACATCTCATCTTACTTCAGGAAGACGCACAGTCCTCAAATATAGCAGGGTTTCTCATACAGTAGCTTCAAGCCTGCTCCCCAGGGACTCTCTAAATTTTCCAGGCCCGAGTTCTTAAACTTTGGTGAAGGGCTTCTCCCTTCAACCAGGATTCCCTGTGGGTCTGTATCTTTAAGGAGGACCAGGCGAGGCAGCTGTGCCTGGTCCTTTAAGGTAATCTCAGGGAGTTTTCTACAGACTTCCCCGCCTACCCTCCCTCTCAGCCCTGTCAAGATGAGCACCTGTCCGTACCAGAGAGACACCTCTTTGGACAGGAAATCCACATTGGCATTTTCCTTTTCTGCCCTATGTCTGATTTTTTAGTTGAAGGGCTGTAGGGCCAGGAACCATATCATCACCCTCACATTGGACTCCTTGTTCCTATTCATCCATAGGAGCAGTTGATGGTCCTTTATGTGCATGAACTGCCATCCTAACAGATAATAGCGCAATGCCTCCAAGGCCCACTTGACTGCCAAAGCCTCCTTCTTAACCGTTGAGTAGCGCCTCTTGCATGTCATCAGCTTCTGGCTAATGTATGCCACAGGACGTCCTTGGCTTTCTTTCTCTTGGACTAAGACTGCTCCCAAGCCTACCTCTGAGGCATATGGTCTGTACCGTGAAGAATTCAGTGAAGCCTGGACTTATCAGGACCAGTTCAGAGCAAACTGCATCTTTCAAATCTCAGAAGGCCTTCTCTGCTTCTACTGACCACTGAATCTTCTCTGTGCTTTCTTCAAGAACAGCCTTGTGAGAAGCTCCGATTTCTCTGAGTAATTAGGGATAAACCTTTGGTAGTACCCCGTGAGGCCTAGGGACTGTAGACTGTTACCTCCGGGGGGGGGGGGGTTAGGGGGGTGTCCATTTGTGGTTGAGGGTAATGATGTTGTTTATAGTGATCTCTTACCTGGCAGTGGGTTCTGTGTTGCCCCACAGAGCATACAGTCCAATGCCCTGCTCCAAACTAGGTCTCCCATAGGGATAGGGTCGCAAAACCCACCCAGCACTGTCTCCCAGGGAATGATGGGGAGGAAAGGATAGGATAAAAGAGTGATAGAGTGATAACTTTTAACAACTTTATTCTACTCTTAAAAAAAAGAACAATTGCCAACAATGTATTTTTTCTATTTCCTTTAGCTTATCATTAAAGACAGATTAGTTCAAGAATTCAAGCAAAATACTCAGATAAGTAATCCTCTATTCTTAACTTTTTCTAACTACAATCTATCTTTATATACATATATTTTAGGTGAGTCTTTGTGGAATATTTATGTCTTGCTGCAGCTGATCTCCTTTAGGGAAGTATGTTTTATTTACTTTTGTGTTTGACCTTGTCTGTGTTGTGTCTGTATTCTCCTTCTTCCTCTCCGTTCCTCTTTCTCTTGCTCTCTCAGCTGTTTTTAGTTTTTCTGTGTGTGCTAATCTCTTTAAATGTGCCCTCTGTTGTTCATTCAAATGTGTTTGAGATGGTGTATGCACACGCTGACCTTTCGTATTTTTTCTGGTTCTGGCTGATGCTACTGGGGTTTGAAGTTGAGGAGCGCTGGCAGAAGCTTTATCTTCGACGACATATTATTATTTACTCTTCTCCCTACTATCCTATACTTTATCAATTTAATACCAGCGGAGGTTAGTGAGTTCCCAAAGTACGGTCCCAACGGCTTAGTGACACTGTGTAACTATCTGTTTAAAACAAAGGATAATTGTATCTCTCTACTTTAGAACAAGGACAGAGGGTCTCTGTATCAGCCCTAATCTTTCACACCTTTTCTCTATGTAGAGTGACTTTGGGAGCTAGAGTGACAGCCGCTTCTTTATTAAAGGTGGTTGTTTGCTAAATTGCAACTGCTTGCTGTGATGTACGCTGTGGTGCCTTTATTTCGGTGTTATCCTGTGCAAGATTTCTCACATGAATGTAGTAGGAGGAGCAGACGCTCTCCCACACAGGTGGCCCCCGCTGTTTGCTAAATGGCACTAATCTCTTTTGAAGCAGGGTAAAGTTCTGTTCTTCGTTTCTCCTTTACAAATGTTACCGCCCTTACTTGCATTATCCCATGGCCTCTATGATGCTGTACCACAAATTCTACTCACTCCAAAGCCTGTCCTAGGCTGACGCTAGTTCCCGCTAGTCAGTTACACTTAACAATTATCACTTTCCAGCTCTTCACCTTACTTTGGCCAGTTATCTTCTTTAAATATAATCTATGACATTCATTCACTCATTCATTCACTTCCCACTACTGTCCTTGACAGTGTTATACACTTTTTGGGCCCAGGAGAGGAACAACAGCATAAAGCTCCTGCTCTCATCAAACTTCTCTGGGCTACTGGTACAAATTCTTAACCTTCTCCCTTCGTTACTGAGTCTAAGATTATTCCTCTAGCTGATGTCATGAGGATAAAATAGTTCTTAAGGTCTAATGGTATCCACATTAAATGATGTCCTGTGGGTGTCCTTTCTGTCTGGTGATTCTGTCACCTGTGTTAGGGACTTTTTGGACGGTTTTAAAATTCCTTAACCTTGTGTCTGTTTTTCTGCACTTTCTGGCATTTTAACCATGGAGTTTCTTTTTGCGCAAGCCTGCTCACTGGTAACCAGGGAAGCCGATGTCAGGAGGCCTCCGTCACGGCTTTGGTCTCTCATCCAGTTGCCATGGCAGTCCTAGTTTTATCCTGCAAGGTGCTGGGCTTAACCAATGGAATAAGGAGGAAAGGGAAAGTAACGTTGCTGTGAAATTGTGAATTTTTATACTTTCTCAGAAGGTGTTTTCTTTGGTCTCACTTTTCCCTTTCTTATCTTTACAGCCCTCCAAATAATTCATAAGCCCCTGCTGTCATCATTGTATGTTATTTAGAAACTGTATCAGAGTATCCAAATCTCTCTTTGTTGTCCCCAACCAACATTTCCTGGGATTTAAGTATTTTAAAGGGCTTTATTCCCTAAAATGGATCAGGGCCCAAATGGGGAAAATACCATTTTTAAAACTCACTCCAGAGCCAGGGAGTTGGTATCAATCAGGTGGCCACCAGCTTAATTTTATTTAACTTTTCTCCAATTTTTATTTATTTTTACATTTTTGCCAGCCCCTGCCCCAAAGCTGCAGATCACTGCTGATCTCATCAGCATCAAGGTTTCACAGGGCCCTCCAATGCTAATCACCACATTTTTAAAAGAAATTTCAGCGGCGTTAAAGTTCCCCTCACTTACCAGCCGGCCTTGGACTCCAGTAAGGGAGGAAGCCAACAGTGATGACAGCTCGACGCTGTTCCACTTACTCGGGCTCCTCCTCTGTCATGTGGCCTTTCACTCTTTCTCTTTCCCATTTGGCTCTCCCCATAGCTGACAGCTGTTACTTTCAACACACTCACTGCTCTTGCCCAACACTGCCCAGTAGCTCCCTTCTTGCAGCATTGGCTGCTCTAGCTCTTGCGAGTTTCTGGCTGCTTTGGGCCCTTTTCCACTGCATTGCCTCTCCTCCTTAATGGACCCCCTTTATCCCCATAGCCAACATTGCGGCCTCCTTGTGGATCCACAAACAGGGCCTACTCCCTCTCACCAGGCCACCACACTATTTCTCGGCCTCCCTTTTCTGTTGACACTGTCTCTCAATGCAACCCTCTTCCCTGGGAAGCCTGACACCCCCACAGGATTCTCCCTTGGAAAACAGACCGCTAACATCATTAAGGACAGGTATTTAATTATTTATTATTATTATATGTTTAACCTCCTGTCCAGAACGCTCTCATTTTTGCCTTTGTTTGTGGAACTGGCACCCGGGTGATTGCGTCTATCTTCGGAGTCTGCGTATGGACCTTGACCTTCCCCAGGGTGTAGCCAACATA
This sequence comes from Rhinatrema bivittatum, assembly GCF_901001135.1. Lineage (NCBI taxonomy): Eukaryota > Metazoa > Chordata > Amphibia > Gymnophiona > Rhinatrematidae > Rhinatrema > Rhinatrema bivittatum. The sequence continues at coordinate 96,047,204 of NC_042616.1, read as the reverse complement.
TTGGACTCCTTGTCCTCCCAGCAAGCACTTCTTAGGGTTAGCCATTAGTCCTGCTTTTCCTCGGACTGATTAGCCTGGACTCGGGTTAGATGTGTCTTCCAATTTGGGCTGTACACCATGATGTCATCCAAGTAGATGGCTACGTAGCCTTCATGTGGGCAGATAAGGCAGTCAACCAAGTGTTGAAACTTTGTGGAGGCACCATGGAGACTAAATGGGAGAACAGTAAACTGGAACAGTCCCCCTGATGTCGAGAACACAGTCTTTTCCTTTGCCACTGGTGTGAGAGGTACCTGCCAATAGCCTTTAGTAAGGTCTAGGGTAGAGATGAACTGGCCTGATCCAAGACTCTCAATCAGTTCATTCACTCACAGAATCAGGTACACATTGAGACCTTATTGACCTTTTTAAAGTCAATGCAGAACCTTATGCTACCATATGGCTTCAGCACCAATACTATGGGGGAGGACCAATCACTGTTAGACTTCTGTGTGCTGAGCAGCAGCCCTGAGTCGCGGGGAAGCCCTGCATTGATGGCAGCTGTCTGCCACTACAGGGAAGGATGACGTCAGACCGGGGCTGCCTTGAGTGAGTGTGGCCAGTTGCGGAGCACTGCAGCCAGTGCGCATAACACCTAGAAGGTGGCTTTGTGCTAGTTGTATGACCTTCTGATAATATGGTTTGGAAACTAGGAGTTGTTCTATCAATTCCCCTTCCAGACTTCCCTTTGTGACTCAGTAAAATATATCCCCTTTCATCAAAAGATAAGGAGAACTAAGGTCTGTAAGCTGCACTCTATGGACTACCTTTCAGTCCACCCTCTGTATATGCTCTTGGGCCCACTTAATGGACACATCCTCTCTCTGGGTCCGCCTGAAGCTTCATAGGTCACACACCCCCTGGTCCCACTCAAAGGGGCCACGTAAGACATTCTGGATGGGTTGCTGTTCTTCCCCTGACTCTGACCCTGTTCCCTCAGCTGTCTCTAAATTAGTAACATAACTGTTGCCTCCAGGACTTAGGAGTCTTAGAGTCTTTAAGATACAGATCTAGATCCTCCCAAGAAAAGAGTTCTGGAAACTCCAATTCTTCTTTGTTGTGGTCAGACACACTCATTGTGAGCTAGTTCCAGAGGCTCTTGAAGTTTGGACAGTCTCGCCCTATCACCACAAAGTAAGGTAGCCAAGGAAGAACTCTGACTTCAATTTTTTTCTTGGCTGACTGGGGTCTTTAGTTGCAACCAGCTTGTTGGATGCTGCCATTAGTCCCATGGTCGCATGCCAGGGACACTAGTCAATGTAGACTCGCTTCAGTACTCTCTTCGGATGAGAATTTTCACACTCCCAGAGTCCACCAGTGCTTGGGGTGGAACACCATCTAGGTCAACTGTAATCACAAAAGTAGAAATTTCCTGGCTAGGGTCATTCACAAAGTTATAAAAGTGTGTGGCCATGGCATGAATGTCCAAGGGTTCATCTTCTCTGTGGAGACACTCTCTGGCAAAAGGGCCCCTTTCTCCACAACTGAAACATGGCAGCCCAGTTTAGGGTTTTGCTTGAGGTGTAAAGTCCAGCTGGATCTGCTGATTGTCAGGGCCTCTGGCTCTTAGAATTCTGTCATCCTCTCCCTGGGTTGAGTGGCTTCTCTGGGAACCATGGTCACTCAGACATGGTTTGAGCCTGGTAATAGGCCTCCGCCACTTCCAGCACCTTTTCCAGTGCAAGGTTTGGACGTTATCAGACCCACTGTCACATAAGTTGTTTCAGGCTGTCCAGGAACTGTTCTAATAGAACTGCTTTGCCTACCTCTACTCCGGTCTTCCCTTCCCAGGTGCAGCCACTTGCAAACAATATTCTTGAGTCTGTGGAACAGGTTCCTTAGGTTTTCATCAGCCTGAAGAACTCCCCACCAAAATTACTGTTGGTAGGCTTCTGGGGTGAGTCCTGCTCTCTTTAGGATGGCGGCCTTGCAGGTACGTGGCCTTTCCTTCCGGATTGGCGGTTTGGGAGCCCTCTTGACTACTCCTGGTGAGTAGATTCCCCAGATAGGTAGCCCTCCTGTCCTCTGGCCAGTCTGCCAGGCATGCTGTGTGTTCAAAGCTTTTTAGGAAACCATTAGGGTCTTCTTCTGGAGTCATCTTAAGTAATGTCGGTGACATTGGAGATGCACTGGTTACCACAGTTTGCACAGCTTGTGCTATCTGTGTTACACCATGTGCTGCTGCCTCATATGTTCTTGCAGTGCCTGATGCTGAATAACCTGGGTTTGCAGGGTGATCTGCAGTTGCAGCTTACCTTTAGCAAGGACCTGGATTAATTGCTCCATCTCTGCTTCTTTCTAAATTGCCTCCCAAACTGGGTCATTCTCCAGGGAAAGGAGATGGAGAAAAAAAAAAAAACCTCCTGCTGATTTGTCCAGCTCTGACTCATTTTAGAACCCTGACTGTAGAGGTTAGGCTGGCCCCCGTAGCCTGCTGTATGAAGGGAGGCTGAAAGAACTGGGAGGCCCCATGAAAAATTAAAAAAAAACTGTAAGGTTTTTTTCTCTGCAGTTGTTTTTGTGAGCCCTTGCCTCTGCTTCCCACTTTGGCAAGAGATCCCAATTCTACCACCATATGTGGTAAAATGGCGATAGTGGCTTGGAAACAGCCAGAAAGAATAAGGAGGCAGACTCTGGCTATTTCCAATTTGTGAAATTTATTTACAGTGGAGCATGAAGAATAAAGCAAAATTAAAAAATGATACAGCTCACCTTACTTCAGATAGACACACAGTCCTCAAATATTGCAGGTTTTATCATCCAGTGGCTTTCTGCCTGCTCCCCACAGCCTCTCTAAACCTTCCAGGTCCTGAATTCTTAAACTCTGGTGAAGGGCTCCTCCTTTCACCCAGGATTCCCAGAGGGTCTGGAACTTTAAGGAGGACTGGGCGAGACAGCTGTGCCTGGTCCCTTACGGTAGTCCGAGGGAGTTTTCTATAGGCTCTCTCACACCCTCATATAACTTCGCACACAGGAACAGGCTGCTTTTTTTTTTTTTTTAACTCCAAAATACTTATTAAAGGAGACAATCTGAAAAATATAGTCCTTGCTGGAGGATAAAACTGAGACAACACTAACTAGGAAAAATTCTCAGAACTGACACAGTTTGATTGAAGCCTTCTTTGAATACTCAGCTGAGCCAAGTGAAAAAGCAACACTTTCTGTGGGATCTCAGAGAGACAGAAGTAAAAAGGAGCTGCAAGCTGATTAAGAACTGCTGTCTGAAATGAAAGGGGATTTGGCGCCCTAGGCACCTTCAGCCTTGCGTCGCCGTCCCCTCCCCACGTCATGCTGCCACCAGCCCGCCCCCGGTCACAGCCCCGACTCTAGGAGCAGGGACCACATGCCGCCACTCTCCCACCTTCCCAACCTCCCCCTCCACCCCAAAAAACCCTCACAAAACACCTGGTCCAGCAGGGAGCCCAGGAGCGATCTGCCGCTCCCGGGTCATCAGTTGCCACTAACCAAAATGGCGCCGGTGGCCTTCAGCCCCTACCATGTGACAGGGGCTCCCGGTGCCATTGGTTGGCCCCTGTCACATGCTAGGGGCTAAAGGCCACTGGCGCCATTTTGGATAGTGGCAGCTGAAGCCCCGGGAGCGGTAGATCGCTCCCGGGCCCTCCGCTGGACCACCAGGGGGGCATCGGGAGGGTGGCACGACGGGGGGGGGGGGGGGGGGGGGGAGGGGGAAGCAGGGTGAGGTGGGGGCTGGGCAAAATTTTGAAGGGGCACTTTTTTCCCTTTCAAAATTCTGCCACCTGAAGTGTCTCTGTGCCCTAGGCACAGGCCTAGCTTGCCTAGTGGTTCCTCCAGCCCTGCCCTGGACTTAACCAAGAAAAGCAAAGTTTACAAATCTCTGTGCTCAGATACATAAAGTAAATTTGCAATGCAATATTGCTGCATTGGAGACAAAGCTCTGTCCACAGTGGAATCTATACAACTTTGTTTCCAGTGCAGTTGCTGCGCCAACAGGCTCCGCAAGGCAGGCATCGTCGTGCCAAAACTCTACCTGCATCAGGAATTGGATTTGTACACTAAGCCGTGCTTTTTTTTTTTTTTTTACAATATTCACAATATTTCTTCATTTTTTATTGTTGGGATGTTTCTAGTCGAAAAGATTTTTAAAACAAAGGAGTTTTTTGTTTTTTTTTAATAAATAGAAACTGTATATGAATTGGTAAATGATTAGGTGATGGGAATCTGCACTTGTATAATACAAAGTTAGGGCACACTATTTTAAATATAGCTGATGTTTTTCCTAATTATTGTAACAATTAAACTTTAAGCTGGTAAATGCATTGATAAGGATTTACATGGATGCCCCACTTATTTTATTTTAAAGATTTTACCGCTACAATCTGAAGAAGTAATCTATGCAGGAATGTGATTGCGGCCTTAAATGCTCAGGCAGCCTGGAGTTGAAAGACTTAGTCAGGTGAAAGCTAGGACCTAAGCTTACAATTAGCGCAGGCTACATAAGAACATAAGAAAATGCCACACTGGGTCAGACCAAGGGTCCATCAAGCCCAGCATCCTGTTTCCAACAGGGGCCAATCCAGACCATAAGTACCTGGCAAGTACCCAGGTTCATCATTAAAGTGTAACACTTCTTCATGGGTCCACTTTTAAGTTGCATGATACAGGCTTACAATTTACAGCCTCCTCTACCAGCTCATTCAGTATAGGTGCTGGTCAGTAAACAAGTACAAAACATCCCATAAAAAGAAACTTATTACAAATAATTAAAATGATAAGCCTGGAGAAGACAATCTCTAAAGACATTTACCTGAATAAATAGGTACTTATCAGAGTAAAACGGCTCAACTGAAAATGTCTCTCCTGGCTATACTCCTCGTTGGTTGATTGTTGTTGATTTCAATGTTGTCGGTTCGGTTTGATGTGGGGTTGCTCTTATATTCCTGTTTGCTGTATTGATTAAGGCTTCTTCTTCCCTGACTGCTGATTGTCTAACCTTGCTTCTGCCTATAGACTGTTCACTTGCTGTTGAGTTACAATGATTAATAAAACAGCTTTGCATAGTTCTCTGGACCTAATTCCCAGTTTGTAAAGGCGGGTTTTCCCCAGCTGCAAAGCTTGGAAGGTCCCATCCATAATGGCTGCCCATATTCCAGTCAGGGATGCCTTACTGTTACATAACTCTAGTTCATCATGCCCTTTTTGTGTTACCCATAGCGCCCATATTACATGGGTACCAGATTATACAACATTTTGGATGCCACGGTTTAAAACTTCTTTAAGTACAAGTTTCACATGCTTCACCTATACTTAGAATAAATCTACACTGGTCAAAGTGACATTAGATGCTCTACTGGAGGTGGCAAGTAAGTAATAGTTCTGGTTTCCCACTCTATAAGTATTCATTCTATGGTCTAACATGGCCATATGTATTTTCCTTTCTTTCCTTCTTTCTTTCTTTCTTTAGCCCACCTGTTAAATAATAAACATTAAAAAAAGGTAAAATTCAAATTATAGGTGCTCAGATCACAGGCTTTAATTAAGCCAGTTGAGGCAATTTTTTCTATAGAACGCTTTCTTTTCCCTGACAAACCCTTGTTGAGTTAAAATTTATATACCTCCTTAGTATTTAGAAGGGCTGGGGTGAGTTTACTGATTGCCTTCACTCTATACCTACCCCACACCCACCCATCCATGTCTTATTGTTCTTATATAACTTGGTTTGAGGCACAATGACTAGAGTTCTCGCAGGTTTGCCTAATAAAGTAAAATAGTTCCTGACCTCAACTAATCCCCACATATTAACTTACCTTTGAGATTTGTTCTTTCGTTTGTAGTTTGTTTAGAATTGCAGAGAACTGTTTTAACCTATCTGGAAATTATTCATCTGGATCAGTAATATCTCTAAAAATCTCCTGCAGACACTGCTCACTGCCCCATTGGGATCCCTACTAATGTGTTTTAAGCAGAGAGATCAGGCAGGTAGAGTAGTAGTTGAGGAGCATACTATCTATTCAATAGCACCCCCTTGTAAGGTTGCTGAAGTGGTTGCTGCCTAGGCCTATATAAGCTCAGAACCCCTTCTGGATGTATGGATTTTTAGTGGGATATCAGAGAGTGAAGCAAATTTTGTTTGAGTTTCTGATTTCTTTTTGGTTAAGAAGAAATCCTAGGCTTTACGCATTATGGCATGGATTAGGAGAATTCAGACTTTCTCTTTTGAGTTTGTTCCTTTTGAGAATGAGAGAACTGAATTATTCAGAGAAACATGGAATGACTTATGTATTCCCAAGGTCGGTGGTAAACGAAGATGGTACGTCACTGGTCCAATGCGTCGGGTGAACAGAAAGGGTCTGATGTATCTGGGGCAGATGTAGTGGGTACTTAGCCAAACCTTATGGCCCGGCTTGAACTCTGGAGCCGGTCGGCGAAGAGCATCAGTGGACTTTTTAGCTCACACAGCGGCCTGACGCAGACGGAGGTTGGAACAAGTCCAAAGGGCCTGGAGGGTGTCTGCTATGGCATGGGCCGTGGGTGAGGGTACAGAGAGAGGAATTGGCAAAGAAAGCTGGGGTTGTCTGCCACACACAAGCAAAAAAGGAGAGACCCTGGTGGATGCTGCAATGTAGGAGTTATGGGAGAATTCGGCCCAGGGAAGTAACTCTGCCCAGTTGTCTTGTTGGTCATTGGAAAATGCATGAAGGAAACATTTGAGGGAGCAGTTCATCCACTCAGCTTGGCTGTTGACTTGAGGGTGGTATGTGGTAGACAAACTGATGGTGATCCCAAACTTCTTACATAAGGAGCGCCAGTAGTGATGTCCATGGGCAGGCTGTGCAGGTAAAACATATGCAGGAAAAAGAGGCGTGCTAACTCCAGGGCTTATGGTAAGGCAGGCAAAGGGACAAAATGAGTCATTTTGGAGAATCGATCCATGATGACCCAGATGACCGTATTCCCCCTTGATGCTGAAAGGTCTACCACAAAATCTGTGGACAAGTGGGTCCAGGGCATTCTGGTGCTGGCAGAGGTTGGAGTAATCCCCAAGATCAACCTACCAGTGGCTTCTATTGGGGCGCATGTTGGACAGGAGTCCACATAGGCACGGGTATTGGAGGACATTGTGGGCCACCAGTAGTAGCATTGGAGGAGAGTCCAGGCACGTCCTGGATGGCCAGCTAACTTGGAGTCATGTGCCCAGCACAAGACCTTCTCCCAGAGCCAGCGGAGTACCACCGTCTTCCCAGCTGGAACAGTCACTGTAGCAGACAGGCAGATACGAGCAGGATCCATGACATGACATGGTTCATCTTGAGTGTCTTAAGGCTTGAAGGAGCGGGATAAAGCATCCACTTGGAGGTTTTTCTCCACAGGATGATAGCGGAGATCGAAGTTGAATCAGGAAAAGAATAATGCCCAGCGGGCCTGGTGAGCATTGAGACATTGGGCATGTTGGAGATGCTCAAGGTTTTTGTGATCGGTGAAGATCGTAAGCTTAAACTGGGTGCCCTCCAACCAGGGACGCCACTCTTTGAAGGCGAGTTTGAAAGCAAGCAGTTCCCGATCCCCTATGCTGTAATTTTGCTCGGCGGTGGAGAACTTATGAGAGTAAAATGAGCATGGATGGAGGACTCCTTTGGTCGAGTGTTGACTCAGGACTACCCCAGCCCCTATGGCAGAGGCATCCACTTCCACGATAAAGGGGCAGTTCGGGTCTGGGTGACACAAACAAGGGCCCGAGAGGAAGGCATCCTTCAGGCTCTGGAAGGCAACAAGGGCCTTGGGAGACCAGTTCTTGGTATTGCTGCCTTTGCGAGTCATGGCCATAAGAGGCGCAACTAACAGGGAGTAATTCGCTATGAAATGGTGGTAGTAGTTGGTGGATAGGATAATAACCTAATTTATATATTTTACCTCAAATACCCGTTTCTCGTACCTTTGTCCAGATGTCTCAAACTTTACTTCTTAATTCTCATTACTTCCCCTCTAGGTTCCTGGAGGGTACCTCCTCTTTCTTTTCATCAACATCCTGATGATGTGGATGTGGTTACCATCAGAGGATGCCACAGGTCTTCTTGACATTCTCCTTCTCCCAAGGAATATAGATTCATTCCTTCCAATAATACATTGGTTCTCTCAGGATAAGAGCCATCACTCCTTCCAGATGGAATACACTGGGCCCTGAGTACTCAGGCAAGACTAAAAAATAAATCCTTAAATGGGAAAACCAAAGCCCAAGAGAGAAAGTGTGGAAAAATGTTCTTCTCTAAAACCAAAATGTTCCCAAAAAGACATCTTAAATTTAGACAAAGGCTCCCTTTCTACTTTTCCATATACTGGCCTCTTTTTCAGAGGGTTCCAAGGGTCCATCCCTAAGAAAAACAAACAAAATAGGAAACAGAATAATGACTTTCTGCCCCTATCAGGAATAACCAAAAAGTCCACACCCTTGCATCGATTCTGTAGGGGGCCTAAAGGATCTCTACTAAGAAGAATATCCCATTACCTTGGGTGGGGGATGGATGCAGTATAATTGTGGGTTTAGCTCCTCCATGTTGGGGACCCCAACGTATAAAAACCATTGATACCATTAAAAGGTGTGGATATATTCAGGCACAGCTGCACTGCTGAATATATCCAGCTATCTAAAAGTTAGCCGGATAAGTTTATCTGGCTAACTTTAGGACAAGTCTATGGGTCAGTCAGAGCAGGTTGGATAGTTTATCTGGATAACCCCCAGAATGCCCCTAACTTATCTAGCTAAATTCTATCCAGCTAACTTATTACCTGGCTAGAATTTAGCTGGAGAAGTGCCCAAATCTTTATTTAGCTGGATAATTTCTCAGTTATCTGGCTAAATGCTTTTGAAAATGGATCTCCTGAACTCTGCTAATATAGAGGTGCTTAGAATAGGAAAGTGAAATATTAATAGGCCACTTTTGTATACTGAGGTAGAATCTGTGAAAGTGTCTGTAGCCAGTCCCCTGTTTTGGTTCTTTATCCTAGTCTAGGGGGGCTATGGGTGTAGATTCAGGTCTAGGTGGGAAGGAAGATTTCACTTCCAGGGTCCCTGTTGCTATCCACCACAATCTCCATGAGCACTACACACTCTGTATTGATTTCCAGAAGGTGCCAAATAATGATAATAAAAGCAGGGAAGCCAACACCAGCACAATTGGGAGAAAACCAGAAATAACAAAAGGGTCTATCCCAGTAAGTCCACACTTGAGTGAAACTCAGTGAAAACAATGGAGTCTATAGTTGGCGATCAAATAAACATAGTCTTTACTATAACTTAAAGAAGAGGATCCAGGTTAAGATGCCATAATAAGAATCAACATACATCCAATGATCAATAAAAAACAAATGGGTTCTCTGTCCATTCTTATTCTGTTCACTTCCCTTCTTCCTCTTCCACTTTCATCCTGATTGAAAATATCCTCACCATCAAGAATGGGATAACTATAGTGTAGTTTCAGTTCAGGCATGAACTGGTCTGGAAAAATCCCAAAGCAAAATATACGAACGAGGGTTCCAATGAGTCAAAATCTTCAACTATGTCAACTATCAAAAATACAAGTCTCTTGAGTTAATGGCTCAAAAGTCTACATCCTTCTCTTCACCCATTCTATTAACTGGTCAAATGGGCAAACAGATCTCTTTTCTGTCCTTTTGGATACCGGGGGTATGCTCTTCCCTCATACACCAGACAGTCAAAATCCAAAAATCTTCTAAAAAATCTCTTCCTCAAAACCTCTTTGCCAAATGCTTGAATTACCTTCTGTGAGTTCCAGTGAGAATCTCCAGCTTTCCAACCACCTTCCAACCACCTTACTCTGAGATCTTGGGGAAATCTCTTGTCCTGTTGCCTTGAGATCCTTGAGGAATTTCTCTAGCCTCCTTCTGTCACCTTAGCTCCTGACCCACTGAAGCACTGGGCATGTTCTATAAGACTTTATACCTCAGCAATCCTATCCCCCAAAAGGATGGGGTTACACAAATTGGAGGAATAAAAAATAAAACCCTTCCTACTGTTCCTAGATAGAAAAAAATCACATAGTGATAATGTTAGTGACTGGCATAGCCTTATCACATGTCTATTGTGGAAAATGAGAGACATTTGATATTTGAGTCACAGAAGGATAAGCGCAGGTGTTTAAAGTAATCCAGTTGGTGTTTCTTGAGTTGATTGTGGTGTAAATGTCCTATTTTAGGAAAGAATTAATTTTAAAGGGTAATTCATTCACTGGTTGTATCTCATTTAGACTATTGTAGTTTGCTATTGGTGGGGATGCCGCAACATTTGATTCATAAGTTACAAATAGTCTAGAATGTGTTTGCAAGAACAGTGTTGGGTAGTTCCAAGAGAGCTTCAATAAAGGGGATGCTGATTACTTTGTCCTGACTTCCTATGTGTGAACTGGATCAATTTAAAATGCTTATGCTTGTTTTTAAAATATTGAGAAGTGTTGATCCTGGTTACCTCCATGACAAGGTGGAATGGTATCAACCAAGTAGAAGTCTGAGTTCAAGTCAGAATTTATGTCTTAAGATTTGATTGTTTAAAATTGTGAAAGGGTGCACATTAGAGCCTTCTCTGTAGTAGCACCCACCTTTTGGAACAAGCTCTCTTTGGAGATTAAACATAAATTGAACTCCTTAAAGTTCCATAATAAGGCAAAGACATGGCTGTTTCCTGAGATTAATTTAGTTTTAGGAGACTTTAATCTACATGTAAATGATTTTCCATGATCCATCTCTTGTAACATGCTCCTTGATGCTATGGAAGCCTTAGGATGGTCTCAACACATCTCTGAGGCCACACATAATGCAGGCAATACTCTTGACCTCATATTCATAAATTCCAATAATAACAGTTTAAATGCTAAGCACAATATAATTCCTTGGTCTGACCACCACCTAATTAAAGCAGATCTAATATACAAAAATCATTCAGTAATGAACTCCGAAATCAAAAACTCTCAAACATTCAGAAGGAAAATCAAAACTGAAACACTAACTAATGCACTAGAGACCAAAATCAACAACCTAAATCTAAATAGCTGTGACATGGCATTTGATACATGGGAAAAAATGATCAGAGAAATTGCAGATAAACACAGCCCACTTGAAACCAAAACTTCAAACAAAAATGATGATAATCTCAGAAAAATGAATCCTTGGTATAATGAAGAACTGAAAGAAACAAAAAAACACCTCATAAAACTTGAAAAATTCTAGCGAACAAACCATGCAAATCATAACTATCTCACTATAGAATACTTGTGAGTATAAATCTAAATCTAAAAAAGACTAAAATGCAAAACAAATACACAGAATTGTTTTCAACTCAAAACTACTGTTTGAAACAGTTCAGAGTCTAATAAAAGACCCTTCTGCACTCCAATCTATGAACAATAACGTCACAAGAATTTCTTGTAATGACTATGCAACAGCTTTAACTGAAAACATCCAGAGGCTGATACAGCAAATCACCTATACCAATCTTTATAATGCACTGGATCACATTAATGCACATGCTAATTGGTCATCATTTGACATAGTCTCGAAGCCGGAGATAAACAAAACCATAACTAAAGTAAAACCAGCCTCTCATCCTCTTGTCATGATATCTGCCTCCTTGCTGAAACAAGTAAACCAAACCATAACCCCCACAATCACAACGCTAGTCAACCTCACCCTTGCTGAAGGACATATGCCCTGTGGTCTAAAACAGGCAGTAATAAACCCCATCTTAAAAAATAAAGCAGGGAGATCCGACAATTGGGACACAATCGACCAATCTCCAACTTAACCTTCATCACATAAATTCTTAAAAAAAACAGTTCTTACCCAATTAGAATCTCATCTGAAAGACAATAATACCATGTATCCTAACCAATTTGTATTTTGAAAAAATCACTCAATGGAAACTCTTCTACAATCCCTAACTGACCCTATATTATGGGGCTTTGACTCTAATGAATCATACTGCCTGGTGCTGATTGATCTCACAGCAGCTTTCAATACTGTTGACCATGACTTACTTTGCTGACAGCTGAGAAACATAGCAATTGAAGGAAATGTACTTAAATGGTTCACCTCATTCCTTATAAACAGATCTTTCCAAGTTAAACTCAACAATCAGTTATCAGACACATTCCAATGCTCAACAGGCATTCTGCAAGGATCAGTACTATCTGCTAGGGATGTGCAGAGCAAAATTTTATGTTCATATTTTTTATGTCCGAAAGGGGGTCCCACTTGCGGCCAATATGGACATAAAAAAAATCCAATGAGTTGGGTATATGTACATATGTGCAAAAAAAAAAATTAAACCCCCTCACCCTCCTTAATCCCCCCCCCCAGACTTACCACAACTCCCTGGTGATCGAGCGAGGAGTGAGGACGTCATTTCTGCAATCCTTGGCGAGAAGCATGTGACGTCGGTGGCACGTCGAGTGACGCGGCGTCACGTGATTCCCGGCTCGTTCGCGCCGGACGGCTCGTTCGGCCCAAAAAGAACTTTTGGCCAGCTTGGGGGGGCCTCCTGACCCCCCCAAGCTGGCCAAAAGTTCTTTTTGGGCCGAACGAGCCGTCCGGCGCGAACGAGCCGGGAATCACGTGACGCCGGCGTCACTCGACGTGCCGCCGACGTCACATGCTTCTCACCAAGGATTGCAGAAATGGCGTCCTCACTCCTCGCTCCATCACCAGGGAGTTGTGGTAAGTCGGGGGGGGGGGGGGGGATTAAGGAGGGTGAGGGGGTTTATATTTTTATTTTGGCTCAACAATCGCAATTTCCCACATATCGAACATATCTATGTTCGATATGTGGGAAATCCGATCGTTTATGTCGAATCAATTTTTTAAGTAAAAAAAAAATATGAGTTGCGTTTTACTAATGCGGTCAATCCGAATGCACACCCCTACTATCTGCAACTCTATTTAATATATACATGCTGCCCTTGTTCAAATTACTAATAGACCTAGGAATAAACTTCTTTCTATATGCTGATGTTCTACTATTCTATATCCCACTAAAAAAATCATTTGATAAAACAGCATTGCTTATCTCTAAATATATGATCACAATAAAAGAAAAGCTTGCACAAATGAAACTATCATTGAACTCCAATAAAACTGAATTAATCTGGCTGAAACGAAACCCATCAAAAGCTATTCCATCAGATATTGATCTTGGAACTAGCCAATTAATCCCATCAACCCAGGTGAGAGATCTAGGCATTCAACTTGATGAAAATATTAGCAAACTGATAAAATCTGGTTTCTACAAGTTAAGAATCCTGAGAAGATTGAAACCTCTACTAAACACAGCAGATTTCAGAATGGTATTACAATCCCTAACATTCTCTAACCTTGATTACTTTAATTCCCTACTTCTGGGTCTCTTGTCTAGTCACCTAAAACCTCTGCAAAATGCTGCAGCTAGACTATTGTCTGGAAAAAGTAAATACGATCACATCACCCCAATGCTGATCACTGTACATTGGCTCCCCGTACAATCAGGAATAATCTACAAAGTACATACCATAATATTCAATAACATTAATCCAAATAACGACTTGATGGAAATAACATTTAAATGAACACTCAGATCACAAAACAAAAGCCTCATAGAAATCCTGACCATAAAAATCTCTCATCTAACACAAACTAGAAAGAGAGCAATTTTAGTCACTGGACTAAAACTATGGAACTCCATGCCAGAGAACCTGCGAACAATAACAGACAATAAAAAATTTAAGAGCGAGTTGAAGATTTGGCTATTCAAAAATGTTTACTGTCTGACATAAGCCTCCAGTTCACCATGAGTCAGACAATCAAATATGTACTGATCATTAACCCCCATCCCAACCCCTCTATAACCCAATTATGTTTTCCTAATCGTTTCTGCCTTTGAAATGCATCCTTTGTCTTTAAATGTTCTGCTAGTTTACTACCTATACATATGTTTATCTCTGTTCTCATGATTTATTTATGAATGTCAAACCTGTATACCTTTATGAATTAGTGATTTTCACATGGAATGATGGTATATAAAACACATAAATAAATAAATAAATAAATAAATAAATAAATAACTAATGGCTGCTGTAAGGAGTGGCTGGATGGTGATTTTATTAGAGGTATGATGGATAGGAATTCTGTTTTTATTGTATGTATTATTGTATTTTTTTAAATGGATTGTATTCCACTTTGATTGGTCTTTTGACCAGAAGGTGGTACATAAAGGGCCGGATTTTAATAGCTACGCGCGGGCATAGATTTGTGCGCGCAACCCGGTGTGCACAAATCTACACCCGAATTTTAACATGCGTGCGCAGCCGCACGCATGTTATAAAATCTGGGGTCGGCGCGCACAAGGGGGAACTTTCCTTTGGTCCCCCCCACCTTCCCATCCCTTTCCCTAACTAACCTGCCCACCAGCCCTACCTAAATCCCCCCCACCTTTATTTTATAAGTTGTGCCTGCCTCTGGGCAGGTGTAGGTTGTGCTCGCTGGCTGACGGCCAGCCCGCGATCCCGGGCACAGCGGCAAATGGCCCAGGCTTAGGCCACACCCCGCCCCACCCCCAGAGCTCCCCGCCCTCGCCCCTCCCCTTTTTTCGAGCCCCGGGGCTTTATGCGCACCGCCGGGCCTTTTGAAAATAGGCACGGTGCGCGTAACCCCCCCTACGCGCGTATATCCGCCTGGATTTATGTGCTTAGGCTTTGAAAATCTGGCCCAAAATGAATAATCCAAAAATGAATAAAACCAACAATTAACTCATTCATCATGTTTTACCCATTCATTTCTGATGAATGCCCATTCCTAACAAACATACTAATACATAGATTTCTTACTTTCTTTCTTTTGTTTTTTGCCTGATCAAGTTAATGCTCCAGGCATGTTACATTATAGAATTTGCTTGCCAGGGATCACAATAACAATAATTAATATTCAAATAAAACATACATTGTACAATACAAACTATCTAATAAATTGTTATGGGCATCATAGACAACAAAACAGACCAATAACGCCACATTCTGCAATAATGGCAATAAATAATACTGTGAGCAAAGTATAAAGAATATGTACTATAACCCAACACAGAAAAAATGTTATATTTTGTAATTAGTATGCAAGGAAGTAGTGGCATAAAAATAGCACTATAAATGAGAGATTTGTGCTATGGGTATTTTTGAGGTTTGTTTTTTTTGCATATTTCATTGTGTATTTTGTAGTCTTCATACTGATACAGCTGAATTCCAACTTTAAAATAAGCATCTCAACCAATCTAATAAGTACTGTGTTTACACTAGATAAATATCGTTTTCATCCTTCCTAATTGTGAGACCTTATTTGATTTATTTGGGAGTTAGAAGAGGAGGAATATAAACAAAATTAAAAACATCTCCATACCTGTCTGTTTTAATAATCCATGCATGCCAAATTTTGAAAACTTTCAGAGACAAGTAAAAGATGTTGTCAATCTCATCTGATTTTCAGGTTTTGTATTGCCAATGGAAAAACTTTTGATTTGAGTTAGAATGTACAGTCTTCATCAAACCTTCACTGGGAGTGAGATAAATTACTCTCGCTGAATGAAACAAAAGCTCATCTTCCCATTTGCAGGCAATCTCATTCGATTCAATTGAAAGCATCTTTTCTCAAGCTTATTCTGAATTTCTTGTGACTAGCAGATCACACAAAGCGGTCTATTTGCCAAAATGTGATAATATTGCATGTTAAAGCAGAAAAGTGCGGAAACGATATCATGCTATATATTAGTCACTTCTCATCCCAATATTAGTACACAGTGCAGTGATGTGTCCTCTGAGCAATAAACACTAACGTATGGTGGCAAATATTATTATTACTATTTTTTTTTCAGATGAAAGCAGCCTTCTTCCTCAGTGGTCGTTAGAATGATTGTGTGGGTTCAGTGTGATCCGATGTAATAATTTGTAAAGTGGACCACAGGCATCGAAGAGGTTAAGTTGCCAAATCCTCAGGGAAGCAATTACTTTCTTTTCTGGTGTTAGAGACCAGCTCCCCAAAGTGGAGGAGTTAGCAATCTGTTAGAGACCAGCTCCCCGGAGGGGAGGAGTTGGCAATCTGTTATAGATCTGTTCCCCCAGAGGGGAAGAGTTAGCAATCTGTTAGAGACCAGCTCCCCGGAGGGGAGGAGTTGGCAATCTGTTATAGATCTGTTTCCCCAGAGGGGAGGAGTTAGTAATCTGTTATGAATCTGGATGCTGGATACCTCTGTTGAAGGAGGAGTTAACAAGCTATAAATGATCACCCTGCCAGGGGGCGAAGTAGCACTCTGTATGGATCTTACTAAGGAGTAGCAATCTGTTAGTGCTCTGCTCTTCCAGAGGGAAGGAGTAGCAACTGTTATGCCTTGTTCCTGTAGAAGATGAACCAGCAACCTGTATGATTCCCATGGGGAGATAGCTATCTGATATGGATCAGCTTCTGCAGAGAGAGGAGTGATGGTCTGATGTGGGTTGGCTCCCACAGAGTGGTAGATGATGATAACGCTTTTATTAGTGTAGAAATAACACTTAGTAGAAATAGTGAATCCCTGGGCTGATGGCAGTTGACAGCGCCCTCAAGTGGAGATCCTGATACTCGGCTAGGCTGGAGTATTGAGACAAACACATAGTTCTTTATTAGACTGGAAGTAGAACCACCAGAGGTGGCAGTAGTGAGTTGATATGCCCGGCAGGGCTGAAGTCCCTCTGATACTGGAACCACGATCTCTGAGTTGTGGAGCTGAAAGGAGAGGCTATAGGTAGTGAGTAGTCAGGGTATGCAGGGCATAACCAATGATAGATGATACACTCACAAATGTAGATCTCTGTAGTGTCTTCTATATGCAGCAGAGAGTCTTCAGTATTCAGGAACAGGAGCCGCAGGCGAGTATTGGTTCTTGTAAGCAGTCTGAAATAGAACTCACAATAACTGTGTATGAGATGGCTTCTGGACTAGAAGAGAGGCTAGGAGAGATTTAGGAACGTAGGCCCTCGTGGAGCGAGTACCAATTCCTATCTGCAATCTGTAATGGTAACTCATGATCTCCGTACCTGTGATAACATCTTAGACTGAAGGGAGCCTTAGCAATTAGGAACAATGGCCCTCGTGGAGTGAGTACTGGTTCCTGTCTGTAATAGGACTCATTGTGTTCACGTCTGCGATCACCTCCAGGCAGTAGGAGTCTTCTGAGTCTTTGGGAACGTAGGCCCTTGAGGAGCGAGTACCAAATCCCAACAATCTGAAATCAAGAATAGAGAGCGGAGTCTCCGAGGAGCGGGTACTCCTGGTAAGTTTGAAAAGGCCGAGCAGTGGAGAAGAATTCCCCTTGCTGACTCGGAGCATAGTTGCAAGTAGCGTGGACTGCCGAACCAAGTCCCATTGGAGTTCCTTGCTAACTCGTTTGTAGTTAGCAAACAAAGACCTTTTAAATTGAAAATGGATGACAACAGTACAGGGGGACGCCCCCGAGGTTCGCGCCCTTGCTGGTACAAAGTCTGGAGTGTGCGCGCGCGCCCTTATGTCATCAGGAGCATGGTGGATCTGTAGCATCAAGCCAGCCTGGGGACACCGGGACCAAGAGGCGGAGAGAAGCTGTGGTTGCATCTGTTCATCTGAGCCAAAGGGAGTCGCCACAAAGGTAGTGAGTGTAGAATGAGGGCGAGAATAGGCACGAATGCCACATCTGGTTATGATTTTCAGAGAACTGCAAGTCACATTGGAACTGCTTTCCAAACTTGCCTATTTTTAATTGCGATAGTTCATAGCAGTACTCAAACAACACTTTACTTCCAATAGATATTCAGACTTGCATGTAGGGCCTGCCCCGAGGCTCAGCTTCACGTGCTGTGCACTGCCATGCAGAAAGAGTAATCCTAGCGTCAGGTTTTAAGCTCCATGAGCCAGCCGGGGATGCTGCGGAGTCTGCATTCACGGCCCCTGGGGAGGGGGAGGGATTCATGGCCATTGATAATGTTTAAGGGCGACATCTGGTGGCCAGAAGCATGATCCGTGATTACAGAGCCCTGGAAGAAGCTTTAGTGCAAGATCCCCGGTCTAGGACCATCACCACATTGAACCAGACGATGGATATCGGGGGCAGAGGGCATATAAAACTAGGGATGTGCATTCGTTTTTGCCGAATTAGACAATTTCAACGAAATTGTCTAATTCGGCATGGTTCAGGGGCAATGAAACCCAAAAAGAATTTTTCTGAAATTTCGGAAAAATTCGTATTTTGGGTCAGTGCGCACTAGCACTAAAATGTTAGTGCGCACTGACCCAAAAATCGGGGGCCCATGGAAAATAAACCCCTCGAACTGCGGGAAAAACGAAGTTTCCTGCGGTTCACCGAAAATGAAGCCCAAAACGAAATCTAAAACTATGCATATCTCTCTATATAAAACATGGGGTGTTTTATATAGAGAGGTTGTGAGCGTGGTTGTGAGCGAAGGGTTCATGGCAACAAATCCCAGCCTAGGTTCCGATTGAACTGGACATACAAAGGATCAGAAGAAAACTGCAAGGTCCCAAAAAACCCAAAAAGAATTAGTTTATTTTCAAAGCACCACACACTTCACATAAATAGGCCAGAAGAGCTTTTCTTTAACCTTCACCTCCAATAAGTCATAAAGAAGTATTTGTCTTCAGATTGCCTTCAATGTTCAAGTAAGCTCATTAGAGTGTGAATGTAACCGCTGGCACTGCATCTCCAAGAGGCAATCGAACTGAAATATTGCTTTCTCCCACCAAGGGAATGTGCATAGCAGCAAAAAAGCAAACGATCTTCGATTACGAGGTTAGCGCAGGACAGAGCAGTGTTTATAAGCTGTTTACTTGTGTGAATATCCATTTACCAAGGTAACAAGGTTGTCTGAAAACTGCTTGGCAGCTAAAAGTACACACGGGGTGCCGCGGGTCCCGTGCTGTCACCTGCATTAGGAGCAGGCATTCCGGGGGGGGGGGGGGGGGGCATGTGTAGGTTGGGCGGGGGGAATAAGATATACAGACTGGATTTTCAAATCTTTGCCCTTATTTTCCATTGAAAAAGTAGCTGCATAAACAGCAGGCACAAGTATCCATGAAAGTGAAAGTGCAGGCATGCTTTCTCTGAAAACTGGCACACAGATCGCAGGTAAAATGTACCCATGGACTTTGCAGCAGTGCAGGTAGTTTGGAAAGTGGGCAATGATCAAAGGCATTTCTACTATGAGTATAACTGTCTTTTTCTGGCAGCAATGGAGGCTTTGGTTATTGCCCGCCCCGGTGTAGTCCAAGTTTCCCCCATTCTGAATCTGCCCGCATTGCTTTCAGGTGTTCCTAAGAGTGAGACGAGGGTGGGCTAAACAAGATCTCTTGCAGTTTTGTACAGGTAAGACTGCGAGCATTGTTTTCTGATAGAATAAAGCCAGCTGTAGAGCAAGTGGGAAGAAATCTCTGCCGGTAAGTTTTCTAGGTGCAATATTCAAGTATTTTGACTGTTAGTGCAAACCTCAAAGGCAAAAGGTTTGCACCAATGAAAATAGTTTGATTAATAGCGATTTAATAAGCCAAGCTAAGCCAAGCAAAGGTTTTTACTCCAGTTTTTTGGTGGGGTTTTTGGCGCTAAGCTTACTTATGTATGTAATATAGGGTTTAGTGCCAGAAACACTCCCCCACACACACAAAAAAAAACAGAGCAAAAACCTGTGGTTGGCTTAGCACAAGCGCATGCAAATGCCACGTAAATGAAGCTATTAGCTGTTACCAGATAATGCAGAGAGCTGCATTAGGAGGGAGACATTTTAGTGCATGTTTTTTTTAATGTGGGTTTCTTAATGCCTGGGGCAGGGCAGGAGTAAATGTTAAAGCACATGTCTGGTGGCCATTTTTTCCCATTGCTGGCATTTGTGTGGCTGTGTGTAGGTGCTTCTCTATTGTAATCATGGATTGCATACTCTTTTTTAAATGCTTTGGTACACTTTTGCAGGTCAGTCAAACAATAAGAGTGGCAGAAGCTTTACAACAAGGAAGAGAGAGGGAAGAGAGTGAAAAAAAGACAAATTATTGCAGAAGAGAGAATGGTCTGAGAGGAGTGGGATTTGGCTCAAGCTCTTTGTAGAAGGGCACACAGGCAGTGGATATTCCACCTGAGAACAACACTGCTGGGGCTACCAGAGACAGATGTGCTGCAGATATACAGACTGAGCTCCAGGGCAATTCTTTCTCTCTGTGAATAAATTAGGGAAGATATGGATCCTCTAACCAATCGTGGACGTGCCATTCCAGGCTTGGTCAAGCTCCTCGGCGCCTTGCATTTTCCCACCAGAGGCTCATTCCAGAATACAGTAGCTGTGGTGTAGAGATGTGTATTTGTTTATCAGGAATTAGGCAATGGATGGCCGGCACCATCTTATGCTCCTACCATGTGACAGGGGCCGACCAATGGCACCGGTAGCCCCTGTGACATCGTAAGGGCAAAGGGCACCGGCGCCATTTTGATTTGTGGTAGGCCCGACGGCCCGAGAGAGAGACATCGCTCGCGGGACCCCGCTGGACCACCAGGGTTTTTAGTAAGTCTTGGGGAGGGATCGGGATGGTGGTGGTGGTGGTGGGGGGGGGGGGGGGGTTGTAAGAAAGTAAAATTGAAGGATTGGGGGGTTTTTTTCCTATTCTTTTTTTTTCCAATTTGTTTTTTTTTCCCGATTCGTTTTTTTTTTCCGATTCAATTTCCGACTTGTTTTCCCGATCTGTACCAACAAAAAACAATCCGCGGAAAAACAAAAATTTCAACGAAGTGCCTGAACCGAAATCTGACCCGATATGAAAAAACAAAGCTCATCTCTACTGTGGTGACTGGTATGTTCCAGTCAATATTTTCAAGGCATTTCAACCAGATACTGAGGGTCATGATGAAATAGATCAGGTAATACCTCAAGTATCCACAGCAGCTTTCGGAGTGGCAGGAGATGAATTGATCTTTTGTTGACATAACTGGCATGCCAAATGCAATAGGCACAATCAATTGCACCCATGTCGCTCTTACTCCCCGAAATGGGAGAGAAATGGCATACCATAATGGGAAGCATTTCCACTCTCTGAATATACATGTTTTGTGCAATGTGCACATGAAGATCATCAGTGTTGTTTCCAAATTTGCTGGAAGCAGCCTTGCTTCCTTCACTCTTGCACAGTTAAGTGCCGGCTCAAAATTTTACTGAAGAGAAATACAGGGAAGGCTAGTTGCTTGGTTAGTTTGAAACACAAGTAAAAACAAAATGCTTGCTATAAAGTTTCAATGTAAGCTGCTATTAATCACTTGACTTAGGGAATGGCTTCTGCTATTCCTGGCATCAGTAGCATGGGATCTTCTTGGTGTTTGGGTACTTGCCAGGTTCTTGTGGCCTGGTTTGGCCTCTGTTGGAAACAGGATGCTGGGCTTGATGGACCCTTGGTCTGACCCAGCATGGCAATTTCTTATGTTCTTATCTTCTGAAGTGGGTACCACAAACAAATTAGTGCTCACTTTGTGGTGCATGATGCCAGTCGTGTGTACTTTTCTACTACAGAATGAAGTGGGTTGGGGGTGGGTATCAAAAGTTTAGCTAAGAAGTTTCAATCCACTACACATATAAGCTCTCTGGGGTGGGATCCAAAGGGAGCCAGTAGGAACAGTGCTGTGGAACGCTGAGGGTAAATACTCACTGGAAGAGAAGAGATGAACGTCAATGATAGGTCAAGTGATGGCAGAGATGAGGGGGAGATGCATCTGCACTGGAACAAAGAGTAAGAGTGCAACCACCATTTCCACATACTGCAGCAATGAGTGACTCTCTGCAAAAGAAAGGGAAAAAAGAAAAAAATTAGAAAAGCAATTCTAAAGCCATCCAACACCCACAGGGGAACCAGACTGTGGAACGCTGGGATGTAAATACTCACGTAAAGAGAATATTTGAGCATCAGTGGTATGTCCTGCAATGACAGAGACAAGTGGGAGAAGCATCTGCACAGAGACAAGGCATCCAAGTGGTAGAAGCAACTGCACCAGAAGGAAGAGCAGGAACATAGCCACCATTTGCGCATGCTGCAGCAGTAAGCACCGATGATGCACCTTTGGAAAATAAAACCTCTCCCATTAGCCTTAAGAAGACAATACAGTGGGGTTCTGATCAGTCATTGGTGGTCCAGCTGATGTCTTCCCTAGGCTGTCATTGGTAGCCTGGCATGGGCTTGGTGGGGTTCAGAGACTGTCATTGGGGGTCCAGCATGGCAACAGACTGCTGATGTTTTTCTGTTCCCAAGGGGGGGGGGGGGGGATTGGAACCAGGAAACCTGATGAACAGCTATGTGCCATCCACCAGTAACAGAAGAGAACTGAGAGAAAGTTATTGGTGGTCTGGATGGCAGTTGACTGCGAGATAATTATATGTGGTTCAGTGTAGTGGCCAGGGTGGGTCCAGATGGCCAGGGTTGGGTCCAGAAAAAGTCCAGAAAAAGTCAGTGCAGTGGGAACTTGCCTTGAAGATACTTATGCCACTATATTCTGTATTCTGCTACTATGCAAAGGGAATTATTCTCCATTTCATAAGACAGCATGTGAACTCCTAAATTGTCTTTTTACCTTTTAAACTGTTTGCCTCATGATTGCTAACTGTTTTACCAGCAACCCAGATAAAACAGTTTTGGGAATGCAGGTGTCATCTATATGTAAAACATTACCAGCTCTCTAATGTTAAGCTGATGTTGGCATTTCCTTAATATCTGTCATGCTGGATATGCATGTCAGTGGTAGGAACTGAGTCCGATACTGAAAATGGCACTTAGCCAGCTAAGCACCACTTATCTGGCTATATGGTGCCACTGAATATACGGCTACTGCCAGAGGGTGCCACTTAGCTGGTTAAGATTTTTGCTGGCTAATACAGGGGCGAGAAATGGACGAATTGGTGAGAAGTTGAGTTGGCTGGATAATTAACCAGCTAACTCGATATTCAGAAATAGCTGGCTGATTTATCTGGCCAAATCTGGTCAGAACAAAAGGCTGTCCTAAAGTTATCCAGTTATAGGTAACTGGCTAACTTTAAGATAACCAGACATATTCAGTGTCATGACTGTGCTGCTGAATATACAGCACTTGTTAGCTGGTTAAGTATATCCGGCTAAATTGCAGAGCCACCCAGTGGCTAAAAATGGACCTCTATATTCTCCCATTTAATCTTGGCAATCCTTCAGAGGCAGCGTAAATGGTTTGATCAAGTCCTGATGTGACATTAGCAAATTGTCACATCAGGAGGGGGTGGTGGATGCCTGGAATGCCCTTCCGGAGGAAGTGGTGAAGACCAAAACTGTGAAGGATTTCAAAGGGGCGTGGGATAAACACTGTGGATCCATAAAGTCTAGAGGATGTGAATGAAGAGAAGAGGCAAGGGGTGGCTTGCTTGCGGGAATGACGGCTACTACCTGGAGATTAATATCTTTATTCAATAAACATACACACAGTTAATGCGACTCTAATATTGCTCTATGCTTCAACGGCAAGAGGAAATGTGGAAAAAAGGATTTGCATCCACAAAAAAGCAGGGGAGTAGCTTGCTTGTTACGGCGGTTACTACCCCAAATCAAATAAGCCTGATACTTCACTTTCAATGCACATCCAGCATAGCTCTCTCCTTCAACGGCAGGGAAAATGAAGACAAGATGATTTATATTCAGCATCAACCAACAAGGAATGAATTACATAGTCTGGGCAAACAAATAAGCAAGGGAGTAGCTGGCTTGTTACGGTGGTTACTACCCCAAATTAAATAAGCCTGATACTTCACTTTCAATGCACATCCAGCATAGCTCTCTCCTTCAACGGCAGGGAAAATGAAGAAAAGATGATTTATATTCAGCATCAACCAACAAGGAATGAATTACATAGTCTGGGCAAACAAATAAGCAAGGGAGTAGCTGGCTTGTTACGGTGGTTACTACCCCAAATTAAATAAGCCTGATACTTCACTTTCAATGGACATCCAGCATAGCTCTCTCCTTCAACGGCAGGGAAAATGAAGAAAAGATGATTTATATTCAGCATCAACCAACAAGGAATGAATTACATAGTCTGGGTAAACAGATAAGCAAGGGAGTAGCTGGCTTGTTATGGCGCTTACTTCCCCCGAATCAATTAAGCCTGATACTTCACTTGCAATGCACATCCAGCATAGCTCTCTCCTTCAACGGCAGGGAAAATGAAGAAAAGATGATTTATATCAGCATCAACCAACAAGGAATGAATTACATAGTCTGGGTAAACAAATAAGCATGGGTGTAGCTTGCTTCTTACAGTAGCTTTTACCCTGAATCAATTAAGCATGATACTTGACTTGGAATAAGTATCCAGCGCACCTCACTGCTTCAGCAACAGAGGGAATTAAGTAAAGAGGATTTTTATTCAGACAACCAACAATGGCTGAATTGCACATGCAGGGTAAACAAACAGGAGTAGCTTGCTTATTACGGCGGTTACTACCCCAAACCAATTAGCTAGATACTTCACTTAGATGCAGCTCCAGCACTGCTGTCTGCATCAATGGTGGGGGTGGAAGGGAATTGGAACCAAATAGTTACCAATAAGGACCCTGACCTCAGCGGTCAGAGTAACAGATTATGAAAACAAATAGGTGTGAAAGCTTGCTGGGCAGACTGGATGGGCCGTTTGGTCTTCTTCTGCCGTCACTTCTATGTTTCTATATATTGTAAAGTCCAGGATTTGTATCCATAGAGTAATGTTTTGAGGGCAATTGCACAGTAGATGGCCAACATTGTTATCATCACATGGACACTGTAGATACTGCCTCAAGCATCCAAATGCGACATTTCCTTTGGCAAATCTGGTACTAATGTCATCATCAATGATAACAGAGTTAGAGAAGAAACCACCAAGATAGCAGAACTTGGCAACAGCTGTTAACCTGGTTTCTCCAGCATGCACTTCTGACATAGATGTATTACCAGATGGAAAGAACTGATTTTTAACCTCCGTTTTTTAAGGCTCACTTTCAAAATAAAACAAGAGGTTCAGATTCAGAAGCATTTAGCTGGCTAACTCAGAAGTCATCTGGCTAAATGAATATTTGGGCACTTAGCCAGCTATATTTTAGCTGGCTAGAATTTAGCCAGATAAGTTAGGGGTATTCCATGGGCATAACTGGGAGGAGTTGAATTAGCTAACTAAAAGGATCATTTATCAAAATGCGTTAGGGCATTATCGTACGCGTTAGGGCCCTAATGCCCGCAATAATGCAGTAACGCCCATGATAAATACTGCATTGTGAAATGCTTCTGCAAATTTAAATTAGTATTCAAGTAGGAGGGGTAAATGGAAATAAGGGTCAGTTAATGTGGCGTGTGATAAAGCAACACATGCTATTGTGGGATTTAATGCCAGAAGTAAATATTCCTTTTTTCTATGCGTTACCAGCCAAAATGTTATTTATTGCAAACAATTGTTCAAGAAAGAAAGCGAGAGAAAGTATCTTCATAGAGGCTCATTTATATTTTAATTTTTTATACCACTGTAAGAGGGGGCATTATGAACTTGGGGTGAGGTTTGTGGGGTGGAGTGGGTTTTGGGGGGAAGTTTTACATGCACAGTCATATGTACAAACAGCACAGTTACCATCAGTGAAGATTTTATGTGATTTGGAGTGATCAAAGGTAAAAGAAAAGTAGATTTGTACCATGTTCTCTCTACCTAGCTTGATGCACTCTCTTCCTAGCTGCAATCAAGCTAGGTAGAAAGAACATGGAGAGAACATGGTACAAATCTACTCTTTCACCTTTCATGTACGTATGTGCATGTAAAACTTTTCCCCAAAGCCCACCCTACCCCACAATCCTCAACCTGAGTTCACAATGCCCCCTGTTTCAGTGGTATAAATAGTTAATTTTTTTGAGAGCCTCTACTGAGGTTTTCTCTCTCTCTCTCTCTCTCGCCAACATCACAAAATGATGAATCTAGGTCTAAGTTACTATGATATTCAAAGTTGGCTGGCTAAGTCTAGTTGTACTAAATTTAGTTGGCTATAAACAACAGTGCAACTACACTGTTGAATATACCTCCAAAGTTAGCTAATTTTGCTATCCGGCAATGACTTAATATGGGCCTCCAAGAAGATAGCACAAAACAATCAAATAGCTGATGGACGTTCATGAAGCAAATATGCCATCTATTGTATATTCTTTTGTTTGGGTTTATGAGCATCTAAGACTGAAGATGTTACCATCAATAAAAACTAAATAGGAATACACAAATATTCATTTTCGAAGGTAATTGAGAAGTAAATGCCAAACAGAAGGGACTCAGGATCTATCCATGTTTGATTCATTTGTGACAATTAAAGCCTCTTATCTCATACCTGTTTCCAACATGCAAGCCCTCATGTAATCATGAAAAGAGTATATCAGGGAGGACTGCTCATGTTGTAACCCCAGGGACAGGAATGGGGCTACACACAGGCTGGAATAGGAGTCATTAGCCTGTACCAACCCTTCAGGTTGAACTCTCAGGTGTTGGTATCTGGCAGGAATTAGCCAGAGCAAGAAAGGGAACACTCACACAAAGGACCTAGAAGATGCACATAACAGCACAGCTAAGCTGATGCAGGACCAGGGAATAGAAAGGCACCACTAAACAAAACAAGTCTAGGAAACACAAAACATTAAAGAACAGATAAAAACACAAAGGCAAGGCACAGTCAGACAGGAATACCAAACAAACAAAGCAAGACCATAGAATACACAGGCCCAAAAGGGGAACCCATGGAAGGCCTCAAAATTTGGGCCACAAGACCAGAGTCAAAAGCAAGATACAGATCAGAATACAAGAGTAAAATACAAGAGCAAGATGCAGAACAAAACTAGAAGCAAGACTAGGACCAAGATTTGGCAATGTACACGGTGTAAAGCTGGCTTATATCCAGGGCACATGGCTACCAGTAGGACCTGCAAGCCAATAAGCCTGGAGGACTAAATAGCTAGTACATAAGGCCCACTAATGGGCCCTGCTGGTGAGAGGCAAGAGCTACCCACAGATCCTCATAGAGTGAATAACATTTAGAAATGTATGTGGGCATATGATTTTACTAAGAACTCTCAGACTCCATTCCTAGAGAAAAATCAAAGGCTTTTTGTTAAATCTATAAATTCAACTCGTGACATTTTCCCTGCAAACATCTAGCAGTAAATATCATGTGAATTAGGGATGTGCATTGGCAAAATTTTAATTTCAGTTTATAATTCGTTTCAAAGGCCACCTCCATTTGTTTGGTTTGTTTCAAATGAAAACAAAAATTTTGTTTATCCATTTTATTTGTTCATTTATTTACAATTAAAGTCAATGGGGGAAGCACTGCAGCCTATTTTGGGCTCCAAAATTGGAGTTTTCTCATCAAATCTAATGAAACTTGTGGAAAGACATCATCAGAAGGGAGAAAAACTCCAAGGCACCTAGACTGTGGCAAAGTGGCACCAAAAGTGGCATGAATTGCCTTTGCATGAAGGGGCAAAGGGGTACCAGCAATGACAAGAGTTTTCCAAGGTACCATGAGAGAAGAAAAGAAGCAGCAAGAGTAGGAAAAACGCACAGGAAGAATAACTTTAAAATCTGTTCACACACGCCCGTAAATACAGTATGCATATATGGATGTGCACAAATATACAACTATATTTCATAACCTGAGATTATATGATATGCACAGTAATAAAATACGTATAAATATGCAATGAAACATGCGCATGTATGCAAAACCTGGAAAGCAAGTTTCAATTGGAAAGCAACTTCTTCAGCAGCAAGATCATTCAAGTAGGGAATGTAATAAAAGCTTATATCACAAAAATGATACTGATGGCAGATCATTCTCTTATATTAAATTTGACAAGTGGCAAGTGCTTCAACAGGAAGACAGAGATCTCCCATGCCGCTCGGCCTACACTTTAGGAGTCTTCCTTCCACTCAGATTTGTTGTCATACCCAAACTTTGCATCTTGAAAGTCTTGCTGTCATACCCCAGACTCTACACCTTGATGTGTTCTTGCCACTCTGGGGGCTGCTTTGCACCTCTTATGGTGCCTTGGTGTGTTCATACCACTATTTGTGCAGATTTGTCATTTTATCATTGCCTTGGGGGTTTTCTTACCACCTTTTTCTATTTCTTTCCCCCGTCATGGTGCCTTAGGATGTTTATGCCATTCTTGGTGCTACTTTGCCTTTTGTGCTGTTTTTAAGGGTTTATGCCACTGTTGTTAGGGCCTTCTTTTGAAGCCTTGAGGTGTTCCTCCCCATCTTACCGCTTCTTTGCTCCTCTGACAATATCTTGGACAACTCCTGCCACTGCTGGGTACCCCGTTTACCCTTTAGGGTGCCTCAGGCTATTCATGCCACTTTTGGTGTCACATTGACATAGTCTCGATGCCTTTGCATGTCTTCACCCTTCTGATTATGTCTTCCTACAAGTTTCTTTAGAACTGATGAGAAAATTCCAATTCTAGAGCCTAACATAAGCTGCAAGGCTTCCCCCATCGACTTTAATGACAAATGAATGAACAAATAAAACAAATAAATATTTTTTTGTTTTGAAACTAAGGAAACAAATTGAGGTACCCACAAAACAAATGAATGAACCAAAACAAATTTCTTTCCTCTGCACATCCCTGGAGTCTAATAGTGGATATAGAGGGCCACACAGTCCTTGAGAAGATATTTCTGATACTGCACTGCTGTAGCTGTTAGTGTTCATGAGGGATCCAGCTGTGGAGTGCAGAATTTCCCCATTGTGAAGGAGTAATCACTCACTTTGGGTCTATCTCTTATGAGAACTTGATCCAAGTTTCATGACCTTGATCCAAGAGTATGAACAAATATCTATGCAGAAGTAGTGAGAAGAGGGTATCCACATTGCCCATCAGTGTGGAAAGAAGAAAGGAGAAAGGGTGAGAGCTGTCTATCCAGTGCTCTGATCCAGGAGTCCAATAGAGTCTAGTGGAAGAATGAGAAAAGAAGCTCAAAAATTTATTATAAGTCTTATAAATGTTTGTCTTACAATTACAAGTATGTTTATTAAGATTGTTACCCGCACTGGATAATTTTATTAGAAGAAGCAGGTTATAACTCATATAATAAAACCTGGAATTACAAATTTGCAATAAAACATTTACAAAATAATCTTAACACATTTCCTAAAGGACCTGATGTCATTATGCTTCTTAAACATTAGCTTGAGGGCTATTCCAGAGAAGAGGTGCAGCAGTGAAAAAAGCCCTCGCTCGGGTTCATTGAAGCTTATTCTCTCAAGGCTGGGGAATCACTAGTAAATGCATAGCAGCATATCACAGTGATCACACTGAATTATAACAACATAATTTTTTACACAAGGAACAGACCTCATCCCTGTATATGAACTTGTGGGTGAGCATCAGCAACTTGAACTTTGCTCGTCATAAAATGGGAAGCCAATGAAAGTCTATCAAAGTATCAAACCAGGAGTGTTATGGTCATGCAGTCCCACCCCAATGTGAACCCTAGTGGCGGCAATATGAATTCATTTTAAGACTCATATCAGATTACTAGGCAAACCTACCCACATAGTAATCTCAGGGGTAGATTTTCAAATAGCGCGAATTGGCTTACTTTTGCTGGCGCATCAGGCGCAAGCAAAAGTAAGCTGGATTTTAGTAGATACGCGCGGAGCCGCGCATATCTGCTAAAAAACCTGGATCGGCGCGCGCAAGGCTATTGATTTTGTATAGCCGGCGTGCGCCGAGCCGCGCAGCCTACCCCCGTTCCCTCCGAGGCCGCTCCGAAATCGGAGCGGCCTCGGAGGGAATCCTCTAACGCCCTCCCCTCACCTTCCCCTCCCTTCCTCTACCTAACCCACCCGCCCGGCCCTGTCTAAACCCCCCCCTTACCTTTGTTGGGGGATTTATTAAAACTTCTGTATAAAGAATCCGATAGAGACAATAATAAAAGGTCAATACTATGGCACTTTTTGCTTACATAAATAATCATATAATTGGGTTAAAACACATTTTTCCAAGCATTTGGAAAATCAGATACACAAAGGGTCCTTGGGGAATCAGAGAGCCCTGCATCCATCCAAAGTAAACCTTAAAACCCGGGAAAAGGAGTATGGAACACAAAACTGTGTATCCTTGGAACTGCTTCTATTTAAATGTCTTGGGCCTTATTTAGTTTTTTTTATTTATTTTATGAAGCTTATTACTCATACAAAATGAACTTCAAGTGACAAAATACTAAAAATAATAAGCATAATTAACAATAAAAATAAAGTAAAAAATACAATCACATAACATAAAAAAATAAAACCAAAGCAAAATAAAGTATTAAATAGAACTAAATGAAAAGTTATAACAAATATATAGAAATAAACAAACAAAATAAAATGGAAAACAAAATCATCGTGGAGTTTAATCCCCCCCCCATTAAGAATCCATGCCAAGATCTGGGAGAGTGAATCACGGACTGAATCCAGGTATTGAGTGGTACCCTCTAGCTATGGTGTATGTCAAAGTCACATAGGCCAGATGTAGGTAATTCCCAGACAGGAGCAGCACAGGATTCAAGAACAGGGCAGTGCAGGGTCTTCTGCTTGAATGGCCACCTCCCCGTGGGTTGAGCCCACAGTTTTTGGTGGCTGACAGAACTTAGCTGGAGATGCATTTGGATTGGGGTACAAGAGGACAAGCATAAGGGCAACATAGGCTGCAGGGTACAGAAGGGTGCTCACAAGGAACAGGGAGTGCACCAAGGACAGACAGCATGTAGACAAGACAGGAACACGGTTAATTAGGCATCGGGCAAGACTAGGGCAGGGCAGAACTACAACAGAATGCAAGGCAAGGCAGAGATCAGCCAGACACACACTAGGAGGCAAAAGACAGAAAGAAGATAAATAAGCATAGGGCAAGACCAGGGCAGGGCAAAACTGAAACAGGGTTCAAGGCAAGGCAGAGACCAGACAAACAAGACATCGGCAGGAACAAGACAGAACAAGTACAGAGCAGGACTTGGGCAGAGCAAACTGAAACAGAATACAAGGGCAAGGCAAGGACCAGACAGAGAGACATCAGGAGGCCAAGGTCAGGGACAAGTCTAAACAGGCACAGGGTAAGAGGGCAACCAAAATGATAAAGAGGATGGAATGATTTCCCTTTGAGGAAAAGCTAAAGAGGTTAGGACTCTTCAGTTTGTAGAAGAGATGGCTAAATGATGATATAATAGAGGACTATAAAATAATGAATGGAGTGGAATGGCTAAACACAAATTGTTTGTTTACTTTATCAAAAAGAACAAAGACTAAGGGACATGCAATAAAGTTACTGGGTGATACATTTAAGACAAACAGGAGAAAATATTTGTTTGCTCAATGCATAATTAAACTCTGGAATTCATTGCTGGAGGATGTGGTGAAAGATGTTAGTGTGGCTGAGTTTAAAAAAGGTTTAGACAAGTTCCTGGAAGAAAAGTCCATAAACCATTATTAAGGTGGACTTTAGAAAATCCACTGCTTATCACAGGGATAAGCAACATGGACTCTAGCGACCTTTTGGGGTTCTGCCAGGTACTTGTGACCTGGATTGACGACCTTTGGAAAAAGGATACTTGGCTTGATGGATCTTTTGTCTGACCCAGTATGGCAAATCTTATGTTCTTATCTTCATATAGGAGGCCACTTAGGAAACAAGGACAAGGATCAGACAGGAGTGCCACTGGAAGGTCTCACAGGAGATAGGGAAACAGACAGGAGGTTCCACTGGAAAAGCCACACAGTAAACAGAAGCCAAGAATGTCTAAGGAAAATGGAGCAAGCAAAACAGGAACCTAGACTAGACAAGGTAAAGCTTTAGGGTGGCCGTAATAGGGAGTGAAGGAGACTCAATGGTGAGGCAGGGAGCTGTGAGTGAGGCAGGCTTTTAAAGCATGGCAGTGCTGCCTCATGTACCTTAGAGGAAAGCCTGCCCAGCTCAGACTTCAGCTGAGGGCTTCTGCAGGCAGGAGGGCCGCATAGCAGCCAGGATTGCTACTGTGTATATGATGACCCCCTCAAGTCCCTGCAATGTTCTTGTATATTTCCAGAGAGGGCAGTAAGTATTACATATGTGCCTAAGTTTTCATCATATTCTCCACTGCACTGACATGTCTTATATTCTATGCAAATGTTCTTCCTAATTGGTTCTTATTACTTTAGAAGGTAATCATTCTGTAGAGTACTGAAAAACACATCACTTTAATAAAGTGGCATTATACAGGATTTGAATTAGAGAAGTTCTACTGCATTAGAAATAAGAAATATCTGATAAAGTAATTGGTAACCAAGGTTAGATTCACTATTTAATCTATTATAATATCTTATGAAACAAGAAAGAACATTATCCCCAATGCCTGTTACAGCATACATTTGAAAAACTGTTCAGAACTTGATTTTGGAGCCTAGCCATAGCAGCAGTCAATGCCTTCAAATATTGATTCAAGGTGCACTTACTGTCAGCAGCTCAGCTAATCTCTACTGCTGCTGTCCATGATCTATTATTAATCAATAAGACTGATGTTTGGGTTGTTGTCTGCAAAGTACATGCACTGTCTCCAGCACTTTCATACTGCAAAACTCCTAAAAAGTCAGTCTTGCTGGACTGAATTCAATTGAGGCTCTGCATAGTCAACTAATTATAAATCTGCAGAGGTGATGTACACGGCTCAACAACTTTAGAAAGGCCCAGACTCAGGGGGGAAATGATCTGTGGAAATGCCGTATATACTCGTGTATAAGTCGATCTCATATATAAGTCGAGGGTAATATTTGGGCCCTAAAATCAAGAATTATTTGTCACCCGTGGATAAGTTGAGGGTAAAATCTAGGGGGTTTATGAAATGGTGAAATCATACTAAGAAACAAACTGAGAACTTAAGAAATTGCTTTTATTTATTTTTTAAAAGCAGAATAAAGTGTCTCATAAGAAACATCATTTAACAACTTAAGACAATGTCCCTGCTGTATGATTCCTTGCCTCCATCCCCCTTGGCTGTCCCTGCTGTTTGAATCCTTCTCTTTTATTCAAATCCTTCCAAGTCCGATTCTTCATCATTGGAATGTCTGAATAAATTGTGGAACTGTTCTTTGGTGATGCCATCAGCGTAAATGTTGTCTTCACTGTCTCCAACTGTTGAATCATCATCTGATGCTGATTCATCTTTGTCTTCATAGATGGCATCATCTTCTGATCCATCCATAGTATTGCTAATGTTGCATTTCAGGAATTACTTCTTGACCATTTCTGGTGGAATTGAATCCCAGGCGTACTTTACCCATTTCGCTACTTAATCAATTTATGGTTTCATCAGGTTCCCTCCTTTCGTTAACTTTGGTTGACCAGAACATATCCATTGTTGCCACATATGCCGTAATTGGTCTTTGAATGGCTTGTTGGGACAGATATCTAATGGCTGGAGCATTGATGTAAAACCTCGTGGAATCACTGCTAATGTGATTGATATTTTTTTTGCATCGTCCTTCACATCCTCTGTTATATGTGCGTGGAACATATTCCACACCAATAGTGATGGTTGTTTTTTTAGCCCACACCTGGTCGCCTACCCCACACATTGCACAGCCACCATTTAGTTCCTTCCTCATCCATCCAGCCTTTAGGATGAACCCGAACAGTTATGCCTGCTGGAATTTTTAGGTTCTTCGGCATCATATTCCTCTTGATTATTACCACCAGTTTCAGTTTTGTGCCATCTGCCAGGCAAGACAGGACCACTGTGAAATGGGTCTTTTCATGACCAACTGTTTTTACAAGTATGGTCTTCTCACTAATGCCAGCTACAGTATGATTGCAAAAATATCAAATGTCATAGGTGTTTCATCCATATTACCAATTGTTACCCGCGGCTCGGCCCCCTCACCTCTTTCAAAGTGATCCAGCACCTGGTCCCTCGTCTCTGGTGGCTGTGGGCCGCCGGCTCTGATCTCGGGCCGCCCCTGGGGCCTCTGGCTCTGCTGCAGTTCCTGATGTTCCGCATCGGGCCTCTCCACATGGCCCGTGGAGAGACGTTATCCTGACTGGCGCTTCACCCCTCCCTAGACAGGTACAAGTGCACAATCAATCCTTTAACAGGGCCCACGGTGGGAACCTGGCCACGGGCCCGGATGATGACATCAGTAGAGCTCCGGTATATAAGCCTGGGCTCCGCTCTCTCAAATTGCCTTTGCAACAGGTCCCCTCGCTAGTCGAGTGCTCGTTGCTTCTTCTGTTCCTGTTTCCTGATCCTGATTGCCTTCGTTACTGTTTCCTCATTCCTGAGTTCCTGTTCCTTCGTCTCTCCTTCGTCTTTCCAGCCCCGGACCTCTGCATTGCCTGAGTGCTCCGTTGTCTCTCTCCTACCCTGGACTTCTGCCTTTGCCTGACTACTCCGTTGCCTCTCTCCAGCCCTGGACCTCTGCATCGCCTGACCATGCCGTGGCTTCTCTCCAGCCCTGCTCCATCTGACCATCCTTTGACTCTCTCCTCATCCATACCTCAGCCTTGCTTGCCACTGCTTCCAGGCTGCCGCCAGCCCTGAACCCAGCTTGCTTAAGGACGCCTCTTCAGCCTTTGCCCAGGACGTAGTTCATTCAGGCTTTGGCCTGCTCTTGCTCGGGCGCCCTCTGTCAGTGTGTTCCTTTTGGTGCCCGGGTCTCCGGGACTCCGCCTCATCCAGTACAAACTGATACCTACACTAGTTGCTGCCTCCAGGCTGACCTCGATCCACCCATCGACGACCACTGACGGAGGCCACCTAAGTCCAGCCGGCCCCAGCACCCAAATGCTCAACCCGCGGGGAACGAGGGCTGGTATTGGTGAAGCGTCAGCCAGCCTCCGTCCATCAGCCCTCTCTGCCTGCCGATGGTGGGGATCCGTAGGATCCCTCCTACGGATAGCATCAACCCCACTTCGGCCCAAGGATCCACCTCCGGTGCAACACCAATGTTATTCATATTGAAATGATTCTTTATTCTCTTATGAATAATGAATTTCTGGAATTAACAGATGTTTTCATCAAGCTCTTTAGGCAGTTTCTGTGAAATCTTTGTGCACTGACGAAGGAACAATCCATATTGATTCATGAACTGTGAACATCAACCAGATGATGCTGCAAATTCTTTTAGATCTTCGGTTGCTGAATATTTTTCTTCTTTTGCCATTTGAAGGGTACAAATCCTAATGCTTGAGTGAGTCACAATGTAGACATTCTGTCTGCATTCCATTACCCAGTCATTCAACTCCTTTCCCATTCCATCAAAAGGTGCAATTTTGAAAGGCAAGGCTTTCTTTGACTTTGGCATTTCAAGCAGCTTTTCTTCATTTTTCACCAATCTCTGATGAGTTTTTCACTAATGTTAAATTTTCTTGCAGCTACACAATTATTGACCTCCTTTGCATGTTCTATAACTGTTAGTTTCAGCGATGCAGTGTAAGATGCTTTCTTTTTCTTCTCAGCACTCATTTTCCTGAGGGTAAGATGTCATTATTCTAATGGCTATCCCTGCTGTCTGAATCCTTCCCTCCCTAAAGTCTGTTCCTGCTGTCTGAATCCTTCTTTCCCTCCCCCATGGTTGTCCCTGCTGTCAGAATCCTTCCCTCCCTCCTTGTGGCTGTTCCTCCTGTTTGAATCCTTGCCCCCCTCCTGATTCCTTAACTCACCCGCTACTATCTGGACAATGACCGACCGCACTTGCTCAGGAACGTCCTTCATCCCGTCCACCCTCCCCCCCCCCCCCCGCGGTCTCCCAGTGTAGCGGCAGGACAGCTTCTCCCCCACAACTCCTCCAGATCCCTTGCTGCTGCCATGAGGATGACAATAAACCTGCGGTCGTTCAGGCACATCCTCCTTCCTCTCCCATGGGGTCCCAGTGGCGTGCTTTGAACCACGTGATTCTAACTGCGCAAATCAGACCCTGGCTTGGGAGGGGGAAGGACATGACTGTGCAACTGCAAATACCATCATACCGGCACTATGTTGATTTACCCATGGATAAGATGAATGCGATTTTAAAGGCCGTTTTTGAGGGTAAAATTTTTCAACTTATACACTAGTGTATACTGTACTTATGGTTCTTTGCAGCATGTTTCTTCAGTTTTGAAGGACATCAAGAAAATAAGTATAGGACAATAAAAACATTAGTAAAGACAAACAGGAAGATATGTAACATGTCAATTGAATATATTTTTTTGTTTTCATACTTACACATGGACAGAGCATGAAGAATGAATTTACAATTTGTATAGCACACTGCAGCAAATTACATAGAGGCACAAGTCTCTTTCCCATAGAGCTTATAATCTAATTGAGTACATGAGGCAACAGGAAATAAAGGGGCCTATGCAATAAACAGATGTATAGTAGAGATGTGAATTGTGTCCTCGATCGTCTTAACGATCGATTTCGGCTGGGAGGGGGAGGGAATCGTATCGTCGCCGTTTGGGTGTTTAGAGTATCGTGAAAATCGTTAAAATCGTGAACCGGCACACTAAAACCCCCTAAAACCCACCCCCGACCCTTTAAATTAAATCCCCCACCCTCCCGAACCCCCCCCCCAAA
Organism: Rhinatrema bivittatum; assembly: GCF_901001135.1. NCBI lineage: Eukaryota > Metazoa > Chordata > Amphibia > Gymnophiona > Rhinatrematidae > Rhinatrema > Rhinatrema bivittatum. The sequence goes on along the minus strand of NC_042616.1, from coordinate 96,010,522 downwards.
TGCCTTAAATTATCTGGGGGTCCAGCGGCGGTCCGTAGCTAAATCGGGGGAAGGGGGAGGGCAGGAAAACCGGCACACTAAAACACCCTAAAACCCACCCCCGACCCTTTAAATTAAATCCCCCACCCTCCCGAACCCCCCCCAAATGCCTTAAATTACCTGGGGGTCCAGTGGCGGTCCGGAACGGTCTCCTGCAATTGAATCGTGTTGTCTTCAGCCGGCGCCATTCTGTGCCGCCATTTTGCAAAATGGCGGCGCAAAATGGCGGCGGCCATAGACCAACACGATTCGACTGCAGGAGGTCGTTCCGGACCCCCGCTGGACTTTTGGCAAGTCTTGAGGGGTCAGGAGGCCCCCCCAAGCTGGCCAAAAGTCCCTGGGGGTCCAGCGGGGGTCCGGGAGCGATTTCCTGCCGCGAATAGTTTTCCGTACGGAAAATGGCGCCGGCAGGAGATCGACTGCAGGAGGTCGTTCAGCGGGGGTTCCGGACCCCGGCTGGACCCCCAGGTAATTTAAGGCATTTGGGGGGGTTCGGGAGGGTGGGGGATTTAATTTAAAGGGTCGGGGTGGGTTTTAGGGTGTTTTAGTGTGCCGGTTTTCCTGCCCTCCCCCTTCCCCCGATTTATGATTTTTTGACGATAAATCGGGGGAATTGGTATTGTATCGTGGCCCTAACAATTTTTGACGATTTAAAATATATCGGACGATATTTTAAATCGTCAAAAAACGATTCACATCCCTAATCCCTGAAGGCTGAGCTGTAGAGAAACTGAAATATAGTGAGTAGGCAGGGTATGCAGAGTTCATGGCCAGAACCTGATGGTAACACTCACACAATGTCTCATAGAAGCCTAGGAGCTGGAATGAAGAAGGCCCTCGAGGAGCGAGTACCTGGTTCCAGGGAAAGCTCTGAGAGAGCGATGGTAACTCACAGATGTAGTAGGCAGCGATGACTTCCAGGCAGAAGTGAATTCGAAGAAGTCCGGGAACGAGGGCCCTCGAGGAGTGAGTACCGGTTCCAGACTGCAATCTACAAAGTAAGAGAGAACGAGGCCCCTGAGGAGCGGGTACCCCTGGTTAGTCCGAGGAGGCAGAGTAGCCTAGATAGAATGAATCCATATCCTTATCCTTATCCTTGCTAACTCGAGTTGTTAGCAATTCAGAGACCTTTAAATATCTAAAGCGGATGACATCATCTCAGGGGGACGTCCCTGAGGTTTGCGCCACTTCTGCTACTAAAGGTGGGGCCGCGCCGCGCACGCGCCCCTAGGCACCAGGTCAACATGGCGGATTGCAGCGTTGGGCCAGTCCGGGGACGCTGGACGAGGTCGAAAGAGAGATGCCATGGCTGCCAGTCTTCCATCAACCCCGAAGGGAGTCGCCAATGCGGTAAGGTGGGCGGAGTGGAGACATCGGGCGGCGACAGTCACAACAGTTGTACCCACCTGGTGCAGCATGAGATCATTATGCCTCCTGGAGTTGTTGTGTGGCAACAACCCTATCAGATTCCCAAGGCCAGGCACCACATCACTGAAACTGAAATGAAGGAGATTCTCTGGCTCGGCATTATAGAGGAGTCTAACAATGATTGGTCCTCACCAAGAGTGCTGGTGTCAAAGCCAGATGGGAGCCTAAGGTTCTGCATTGAATTAATAAAGGTCAACAAGATCTCAAAACTCAATATGTACCCGATGCCTTGAGTGGATGAACTGATTGAGTGTCTGGGATCAGCCGAGTTCATCTCTATCCTGGACCTTACAAAAGGGTATTGGCAGGTGCCTCTCACGCCAAGGAAAGGACTGCATTTTCAATGCCAGGTGGACTTTTACAGTTCAACATCCTCCCTTTTGGACTCCATGGAGCCCCTGCAATGTTTCAGTGCTTGGTTGATCTCCTGCTCTGCCCACATCAAGGGTACACAGCCATCTACCTGGATGACATTGTGGTGTACAGCCCAGAATGGAAGACTCATCTAAGCCAACTTCAGGCTGTGCTAACCAGTATGAGGAAAGCAAGATTGACAGTCAACCCTGAGAAGTACTTGCTGGAAGGGCAAGAAGTCCAGTATCTTGGCTACTCCTAGGTACAACAGTTAGTGTAACTGGGTTTAAAAATGCTTTGGATAAGCTCCTAAAGGAAAAATCCATAAACTGCTATTAATTAATAAGCAATAGTAGCTTTGAGATATATTTAATGTTTGGGTGATTGCCAGGTATTTGAGACTTGGACTGGCCACTATTAGAAACAGGATTCTGGGCTTGATGGATCCTTGGTCTGACCCAGTATGGCATATCTTATGTTCTTATGAAGGGGATGATCACCTGAATGCCATTCCTGCAAAGAAAAACAAATGTGAAAGCATTCCAAGGCCTTATGAGGTATTACAGAAGGTTTATCTCCAGTTAGTTAGAGAAGGTAAAGCCTTTCACAAGGCTGTTGCTGAAGAAAGCACTAGAGAAGGTCCGGTGGTTATCCAAAGCAGAGGCCTCCTAGGCTCTGAAAAAGGAGCTGTGCTCTGAACAGATTCTGATAAGTCTGGATTTCATTGAACCCTTAGAAACCTTGAGAAATAGGCTTGGGAGTTGTCTTAGTCCAAGAGAAGGATGGCCAAGAGCATCCTGAGGCATACATTAGCCAGAAGCTCATGTGATGGGAGAGGTGGTACTCAACAGTCGAGAAGGAGGCCTTGATAGCCAAGTGGGTCTTAGAGGTCTTGCATTACTACCTGCTGAGATGGCAATTCACGCTTGTAATGGACCACATAAGAACATAAGAAATTGCCTTACTGAGTCAGACCAAGGGTCCATCAAGCCCAGCATCCTGTTTCCAACAGAGGCCAAACCAGGCCACAAGAACCTGGCAAGTACCCAAACACCAAGAAGATCCCATGCTACTGATGCTAGTAATAGCAGAGGCCACCCTACAGTCTACAGGAACAATGAATGATTTTAATGATAGGTTACAAATTTTAACTAATAGATCAGAAATTTAATTTTTGAGTTCCTTCAGTACCCATAGGATGCATACCATCCGGTCCAGGTGATTTACTACTCTTTAGTTTGTCAGTCTGTCCTACTACATCTTTCAGGTTCATAATGATTTGGTTCAGTTCATGTGACTCATCACCCTTGAAAACCATCTCCAGAACTGGTATCTCCCCAACATCCTCATTAGTAAACATGGAAGCAAAAATTCATTTAGTCTTTCTGCAATGACCTTACCTTCCCTAAGAGCCCCTTTAACCCCTCAGTCATCTAATGGTCTAACTGACTGCCTCACAGGTTTATTGCTTTTGGATATATTTTAAAAATGTTTTATTATGAGTTTTTGCCTGTGAGGCCAACTTCATTTCAAATTCTCTCTTTGTCTGTCTTATCAATATTTTACACTTAACTTGACAATACTTATGCTTTATCCTTCTTTCTTCAGATGGATCCTTTATTTTTGAAGGATTTTTTTGGGATAAAATAGCCTCTTTCATCTCACCTTTTAATCATGCTGATAATCATTTTGCCTTCCTTCCACCTATCACATGTGGCTAAATATCACCAACTACTTCTATGGATAAGTAGAAAAAGAAGTTCAATGCAAGGGTGTTAAGATATTCCTGGCCCTACAGCCCTTCAATTATAAAATAAGTCATAGGGCAGGAAAGGAAAACACCAAAGCAGATTTCCTATCCAAAGACATGTCCCTGGTACAGGCAGGTGCTTACCCGAATAAGGGTGAGTTGAGGGAGAGGGTATATGAGGGAATACAACGGAAACTCCCTTAACAATGGACTGGCCACAGCTATCTAGCCCAGTCTTCTTTAAGGATCAGCTCCAAAAGGGATTGTGGGCCCAGGGAGGATATCTTCAGCCTAGCATAAAAAGGTAGGGCCCAGAAGGGTTAGGCAGGCCCTGGGGAGCAGGCAGGAAGCCAGTATATGCCAAGATCAGTAACGTTTGATTGTATTTGTTACCAGCAATTCAAGGTGAGCAATTTCTTTCTGTTTTGATTTTGCTCTGTAAATCAACTATATAAGAAGGAAAAGGCCAGTGTCTGCCTCCTTTATTCTATTGGTTGTTTCCCCAGGCATGACCACCCCAAGTTAGTGCATGATGCTTGTCCGTACTGGCTGAAGGAGTGAGAATGCAACTAGATGCCAAAAAAGATAGTGGAAAGAAAACAGAAAGGTTGAGGAAAGGGGAAAATGACATCTGAATGACTTGTTTGGGTTTTGTACACCTTTTAAAGTTTATATTATTTTATTATTATTATTTCATTTTTACAGGGTTGTGGGTAAGAAGATGAGTCAATGAGGGAGTGAAGGCATGTTTATGTCCATTTATCTCTGAGGAGAAATCATTTTGATGTTGTAATACCTTCAAGGGTTCATGCCATTGTTGTTGGTGCCCTTTTTTGAAGCCTTGGGGTATTCTTCCCACTTTAGCTTTCTTTTTTGTTTGTTGTACTAGGATATTTTTTCCCCAGAACAAAAATGTTAATAAAAATTCAAAAGAAACAAGTTTCTCCTACCATGGCACCTGTTTTATAGTTCTCCTTTTTTTCCTACAACTGCACATTCCCAGCCTAATTCTCCCACCCAGTTTATTGATTATACAAAACCATCCCTCAGTCAGAAGGAAGAAATACAGGCACAAGAGAAAAGATGATGAGGAGAAATGATTTTGATGTTCAGAATGTGATAAAAGATCCAGTAGAGAGAAAGAACGCATTCAAAACCAGAGAATCAAGAAATGGAACATTCTGAGGTCATCTACACAATATGGAAAAAGCTTTTTTAATAAGGCAAACCTCACAACTTACCTGGAAAACCATACTGATTAGAGAGTGAAACCAAATACATGTTCTGATTATACAAGTTGCCTTGTACCTCCTATGTTCCCATGTTACTTTGGTGTGTTGATGTCACTTTTTCTGCTGCTTTGTCTCTTTATCAGTGCCTTGAGGGTTTTCCTGTCATCTTTTCTGCTTCATACCCCCTTCACGGTGCTTTAGGTTTCTGATGTCACTCTTGTTGCCATTTTGTCTCTCATTTTTCTTTCAAGGGTTCATGACACTGTATTGGTGCTCTTTTTGGACCCCTGGGGTGTTTTTCCCCCTCTTGCTGCTTCTTCGCCTTTCTGATGATGTTTTGGAGAACTCCTGCCACTGCTGGCACTTCTTTGCCCTTTTACAGTGCCTTAGGCTATTCATGCCACTTTTGGTGCCACTTTGCCACAATCTAGGTACATTGGAGTTTTTTCCCCTTTCTGATGATTTCTTCCCTCAAGTTTCATGAGAATTTATGAGAAAATCCAAATTTTGGAGTCGAAAATAGGCGGCAATGCTTCCCCCATTAACTTTAACAGCAAACAAAAACAATTAAATAAATAAATGAGTATTTGAAAGTATTGAAATTAATTGAGGCTTCCATGAAATGATTGAATGAATTGAAACACATTTTTTCTTCTGTACATCCCTAAATTGTAGAGCGTGTTAAATATTTTAGTATATGCTTCCTAAATATTTAGTGAGAGTTTTATTGCATAACCCCCTTAATGAAGTCTGTGATAGTTTGGAACAAATCAAGATAAAAAGATATTTCCAGAGTACAGCCAAAATAAAGTATTACCAAAAGATGGCATTACATTTGTATATTCAGAAGCTACTAGAGCAAAATAAGACTGTGTAGAGCTATAGCAACAAGATGTATAATCTCAGAAAAGATGCAGTGGTAACCACTGGAAAATCTGACTGGTGTGAAAAACAAACTTCAGGACTGCAGGGGTATTGTCACCCTTAAGCACAAAGATTGATTTATTAACTCTCCTCTATGGGTCCAGAGAGATTAACAGCAGAGCAAAAGAAAAAGCAAGGCTAGTAAACCACGCTGACAAATGTCTGGCTGCCAACGAACACTATGGCTGCCGCAGTGCATAATGAAAGTCTACTGGCTGCACTTTGTGATCAGTTCTTCATGCTGACAAGTCACATGATGCTACTCCTCATTAAAGCAATCCATGACAGGAAGCACTGGAGGAGCATGGCAGTGGCAGCGGCAGCGGCAGCAGCAGCAGCTAGAAACCGATGTCAATGAGTAGAAATGTGTGGACATGTTAAGATTAGGCTCCAATATGGTGAATTGCAGCCAGATTCTGGTTTGATTTAATTTTAAAATTTTCCCCAGAATCACTGAGGAAATTTGTTGACATTTAAACAGAGTCAATGCTAATTCGTGACTCACGGGATTCCATCCACTTGCTCCCTCTGAGAATCTTGCAAATTGGGTCAAATCTGCTCAAATTCCCATGCCAATTTGAAAAATACACATGTTACTTTTATTTTTAATTTTGATGAACCTTTGAACTTCCTGCAAGTTCAATAAACTAGTTTTCAAAGTTTTTTCTTTTTGATTTTTTAACCCTTCATAACGAGCCAAAGAGATTAGAAACTGCAGATTATAAAGTGTAGACACAGCATTGAAATTTCTTCAGGTTAGTAGGCAATGGTATTTAGCTAACCAAAACATTATCACTATAATATTCACAAAGTCATGATAATTAAGGATATGCAAATAGTTTAAAATTGAACTTAAACTAGGAAAATTTCTGCTTTGCAGGAATTCAATGGAATATTCAAAATTTCCCCAGATTCTGGGGATTCAGACTATTCAGGGGAAAATTTGAACAGATTTCCTTCAGGTTTGTGGGAATCCACATCTCATCTGTCCAGTGTCCAGGAGAATCTTCTCAAACTCACAAAAAATATTTGGCAAGCTGAGGAATCTGCAAAGGTTTGACACATTAGTTTGATAAATCCAAAAACTTCTTGCAGATTCAACAAACAGGTTTATTTTTCAAAGTTTACGGATAGCTTATGATTAATTATACCATCCTTGGCTGTTTCTATTTTTCATACTGCTGCTACTTCTACCCCTTCTTCCTTCCAACACTGCTTTTCCTGCATTTGGCCAATATATAAGCTCTGTCAGAAAGATAATCATCACAGGAATGAGAAAGCACAATTGTTTAAAGGTTCACATATAGGGGTAATTTTCAAACACTTATCCAGGGTATGTGCATGGAAAATTGGCATATATGTGCCTAAGTAGCTTTTGTGTGCAGCAAACACATTTTCAGAAGGGTGAGAGTATGCTGCTACCATGTAAAAAAAAGTATGCTTATTTAAAGAGGGCATTGCCAGAATGTTCCAAGATGGAGGTTGGAAAAACCTGCACATTTGCATATTTTATAAAAGGAGTACATATATACGCCATCAAACATGTGCACAGACATTTACACCTAAGGGCGGATTTTAAAAGCCCTGCTCGCGTAAATCCGCCCGGATTTACACGAGCAGGGCCTTGCGCGCCGGCGCGCCTATTTTCCATAGGCCTGCCGGCGCGCGCAGAGCCCCGGGACTCGCGTAAGTCCCGTGGTTTTTTGTCGGGGGCGGGGCCGATCGACGCGGCGTTTTGGGGGCGGGATGCGGCATTTTGGGGGCGGGCCTGGGGGCGTGGTGTCGGCCTGGGGCGGTCCGGGGGCGTGGCCGCGCCCTCCAGAACCGCCCCCGGGTTGCGTCTCGGCGCGCCAGCGGCCCACTGGCGGGCGTGGATTTACGTCTCCCTCCGGGAGGCGTAAATCCGTGGACAAAGGTAGGGGGGGGTTTAGATAGGGCCGGGGGGGGGTGGGTTAGGTAGAGGAAGGGAGGGGAAGGTGAGGGGAGGGCGAAAGAGAGTTCCCTCCGAGGCCGCTCCGATTTCGGAGCGACCTCGGTGGGAACGGAGGCAGGCTGCGCGGCTCGGGGCACGGCTCGGCGCGCGCCGGCTGCCCAAAATTGGCAGCCTTGCGCGCGCCGATCCTGGATTTTAGAAGATACGCGTGGCTATGCGTGTATCTACTAAAATCCAGCATACTTTTTTTGTTTGCGACTGGTGCGCCAACAAAAGTACGCGAACGCCCATTTTTTAAAAATCTACCCCCTAATATTTAAGCCACTGAATTTAAAACTTCACTTGCCCTTTGGGACCTGATTCTTGAATTGGTGTTTAGGGTTGCCAACTGCCCAGTTTTGGACTGGACTGCCCAGTTTTTAATTATACTGTGCAGTGTCTATTCAGAAGTGCTGACCAGATGCTAAACATCCAGTTAGTGCAGGCAGATCCTTCTCTCCGCTACAAGCTTCCTGATGTGAGGGCAGAAGGACAAAATTGGTGCCTCTCAGCAGAGAGCTGTGCTGTGTCCCCATCCCCACCTCCTTTCCCATGTTGTGATTGGACACCATGGGGAGAGGAGATGGGGCAAGGCACAGCCCTCCAATACAGCTCCCAGTGGATCTGCAGATCTCCAACAGCAATGGAAATCTGGGTCCTGCCTTCTCTCTCATTATATGGAGTGTCTCCACTCCTTGCCTTCTTTCTCATGTTCTGATTGGATACAATGGCAGATGAGATGGGGCATGGCACAGTCCTCTAAGATAGCTCAGCAGATCTCCAACAGAAATGGACCTCTGGGTCCCACCCCTTCCCTTGCTGTGTGCTGGGCTGAGACCTGAAAGAACTGATGAAGTAGAGAGACACAGGTACAGTGAAGGGGAGGATGGAAAGACAGATGAGAGAGAGAGGATGCAGGATGAAGAGAGGGAGAGAGAACCAGAGAAGCACAGATAAAAGGAGAAAGGAGGAGAGAAAGTATAGACAAACACATGGGAGCCCTAATGACACGAGGCAGGTTGCACCTTATAGAGTACCCATTTTATTAAGATAAGAGCTTTCAAGGCAAGCCTGGTTGAGACTCTTGGACATCCCTCAGGAGCCTCAACCAGGTAGTTTCTATCTATTACCTAAAATAAACAAACAAGAAAGCCCTGGATTCCCCATTGTTTTCAGCATCAACATCCTCACAATAGGAGTGTCTGGCTACATGAACTCTGTCCTCAGACTCTATGACACCAGAACTCTTAGCTACCTTTGTAACACCACAGATTTTATGAGGAAGCTCCATTCTATTGGCCTCTTCCCAGACAACACTATTCTGGCAACTATGAATATTGAATCCCTTTACACTAACATCCCTCACAAGGATGGATTACAAGCTATCAGGAATATCATCCCAGATGTCACCACAGCTGATCTGGCCAACAAATATTTCATTTTGCCCTTACACATGACTACTTCAGATTTGAAAAGGACTTGTATCTGCATGTCAATGGCACTGCCATGGGTACCCGCATGGCTCCACAATACACTAATATTTTCATGGATGATTTAGAGCAATGTTTCCTCAACTCTTACACCCAGAAGCTGCTCCTCTATCTAAGGTACATTGATGACATCTTCATCATCTGGACCCATGGATTTGAATCACTTAAATTCCACCAAGAATTAAACAAACTCCACCCCACCATCAACTTGAACCTGGAACAATCCACACAACAAGTCCACGTTCTGGATACCACTGTCCAACTATATGAGGGACACATGATAACCACATTATACCAGAAACCCATCGACTGCCACATGTACCTACATGCTTCCAGCTTCCATCCATCCTCTACCAACAGGTCCATTGTCTATAGCCATGCTCTGTGGTACAATCCTCTCTGTTCTGAGCCCTCAGAGGGGACTCCCATCTAGATAAATTACAACAGATATTTTTGGAATTACAATAACCACAAATGAGGTAAGAAAACAGATAAACAGTGCCAGAAAGATACCTGAAAACACTTTGCTACAGAATCATCCTTATAAAGAAATTAACAAAACACATCTGGTTGTTACCTAAAGCTCGCAAATGAAATCACTGAAACATATCATGAAGGATCTATAACCCATCCTGGACAATGATACCATCCTCTCACAGACCATGGGTGGCAAGCCCATCTTGGCATACCAACAACCCCCCAACTTGAAATGGATATTCACCAGCAACCACATATTGTACAACAATGACACCAATGCAAGAATCCCAGATGCCAATTGTAGAACAGATAAGAACTTCGTTTTTGGGTACTTGCCAGGTTCTTATGGCCTGGATTGGCCACTGTTGGAAACAGGATGCTGGGCTTGATGGACCCTTGGTCTGACCCAGTATGGCATTTTCTTATGTTCTTATGTTCTTACCCCTGAGGTTCACACCACTGAAGGTACTTGAAGCAAGGGCCACGCGGCACGAACAGCATGGCGGGAGGCAGCGCCCAAGCCTGTCCGAGGACGCTGGAGAGGACGCAGGCTGATGCTGCGGCAGCCAAACGTCCGTCAACCGCAGGAGGAGTCACCAGAGAGGTAAGGCAGAGTGGAGACGTCAGGCAGAGACAGTCGTAACAATCTCACAGCCCTGTGTTCCGCTCATGACCACCCCTGTGGCTATCCCCACACACTATCTGTACTATCTAGATGTCTTCTCTAAGGAAAAGGCCAAACTCCTCCCAGAACATCGGCCCTTTGATTGTGTTATAAACTTGGTGCCAGGTACCACACCTCCCAGGGGGCGGGTATAGCCCTTGTCGCTACCAGAAACTCGAGCCATGTCCAGCTACATCTAGGTGAATTTAGAGCGGGGGTTCATCCGGCCTTCCAATTCCCCTGCCGGAGCCGGATTCTTTTTTTTGGTGAAGAAAGACGGCACGCTCAGGCCCTTTAAAGATTATCGTGGCCTCAATGCCATCACACAACGCGACAGATATCCTTTGCCATTGATTCCCGAACTTCTGGACTGGCTGCAAGGAGCCAAGGTTTTCACCAAACTGGACCTTCGGGGTGTGTACAATCTGGTAAGGATACGACCAGGAGATGAGTGGAAAAGCACATTCAACACGAGAGACGGGCATTATGAGTACCTAGTCATGCCATTCGGCTTATGTAATGCCCCTGCGGTTTTCGAAAATCTAATGAATGAAGTGTTAAGGGACATGTTGCACACCTCCATCATAGTATATCTGGATGATGTACTGATTTATTCCAAGGACCTGGCCACGCACCGCCTGCACGTTCGACAAGTGCTGCAAAAACTTTGAGACAACTGTCTCTTTGCGAAATTGGAGAAGTGCCAGTTTGAATGAGAATCCCTACCATTCCTCGGATATATTGTGTCTTCCATGGGCTTCCACATGGATCCAGATAAAGTAGCGGCTATCAAGGATTGGCCTCGACCAATGGGGGTTAAGCTTCTTCAATGCTTCCTTGGGTTCGCCAACGTTTACTGCCAGTTTATACCGCATTATTCCCAGATGGTAGCCCCGCTCACTGCTCTTACCAAGAAAGGAGCAGATGCCAAAAATTGGTCTCCGGCGGTGCTAAGTGCCTTCTAGGAGATGAAGAGAGCCTTTCTTTGAGAGGAATGTCTCCATCATCTAGACCCACAGCGTCTGTTTGTCATGGAGGTTGACGCATCCGACCTTGCGGTAGAAGCTGTCCTAAGCCAAGTATCCAGTAACGGCAAATCCTTGCCATGCTCCTACTTCTCTCGGATGTTCTCACCCACGGAGAAGAATTACAGTATTGGGGACAAGGAGCTGTTGGCCATTAAGCTGGCATTTGAAGAATGGCATCAGTGGCTAGAGGGGGCCCACATAAGGATCACAAGAACCTAGAATTTCTGTGCCGAGTCCAATGCCTCAACCCATGACAAGCTCGATGGTCCCTATTTCTTAGTCTGTTCGACTTTCTCCTTCGCTACCGACCAGTGTTTAAGAACGCTCGGGCTGATGCTCTCTCTCACACTGCTGAGACTAAAGATACCCTCAATCTTCCTCATTACATCCTAGACCTTGCCAAGGTCTTATTTGCAGCTTCAAAGGTGGTCCCTATAGGTAAGACAATAGTGCCTACTCGCCTATGCAAGAAAGTGTTGTCATGGGCTCATCATTCTTTGACTGCGGGTCATTCTGGAGTCTCCCGGTGTTATTATTTGTGATAATTGTGGGTGGATCCTTGGGCCGGTGGCAGATGACCACGCCCATGAGGAAAGATCCCGAAGGGGACCACCGGTCAGGCTCAGAGTTGGGAGACAGACACACACTTAGTTCTTTTATTAAACTGTTTTAGAGAACCACCAGAGGTGACAGTAGTGAGCTGGAAGAGCCTGGCTCCCTCAAGCACTGGAACAGCAATCCCAGGATGGCTGAGCTGTAGAGAAACTGAGATAGTGAGTAGGCAGAGTATGCAGAGTTCAGGAACAGAACCTTAATGGTAACGCCTCACAGCGATTTGTGCCGCTGAATGACAAATGACAGCGGCCGCTGTCATTCAGCGGCACAAATCGCTGTGAGGCTGCACTCTCATTGTGCACCGATATCACACAAGCGGTCCCGTAGCTTCTTAGACTGACCGCATTCAACTGGTTCAAATTATCAAGTCAGTATATCATCACCTGGAGGGTCCCTGAGGAAGGAGTCAGATACTCCGAAACACCGCAGTGTCGGAGCATGCACTTCAGGACTGCATATACTATCCTGTCATTGGTGGAATAAGATAAGTGCAAGCATAGTAGTATTTTACACACTGCCTGCACCTGCTGTTCTCCAGCAACCTATGATTAGACAAGCCCAGTGTCTCATGGGCTTGATGATATAAGCCATAGAGTTCACAGTGGCAATATATGATGGTTGCTAGACTCCATCGCACATTGAGTTCTTTTTCCTATAGCCAAATCTTTATTATTTTAAATGTTGAACATCAGCATATGCAAGAACGAAAAGTGGCGTAACAGGATAACGCATACAAAAAATATGTCCATCTTTCCCCTCCCCCTTTCCTGTCCTATCTCTATCCCCTGTCTCCCTCTATCCCCTGCCCCCTCCCCCCTGTTCCTTTTTCAATACCTAACAGTTCTTTTTTTCTATCTTTTCAGCTTAGTCCTGGTATTGTATTAACACCTTGTACATTATGTTTTAACACTTATTTAGTGGATTTTGGGTCTCGAGTCCCCCCCCCCTCTTTTTTTTAATGTATTTTTCTCTTACTTTGCAGTTAAAACGCCTCCCACACTTTGGCGTCTTTTGGAGGAATGCTGCTGTGGGACGTGCCGTCACAAGCTTTGAACCGTTGCCGGTATGTCACTCTTTTGATCTTTTCAAACATAGCAGCCCTTTTATGGTTTGAAGGAGTCCCTTAAATCTCTCCTTAGGCTGCATGTAAAATTAATCCTTACACAACCATCAGCACAGTTACCTTTTGTGACCCTTCGGAGTATTTTTCCATCTGATTTAAAATAGATATCCCTGGTATCACTTTAGGTTTGGCCATCATGTAAACCCTCTGTTTATCAGTTTACAGGAGAATATTGTGCAGTATGTTCTAACCCTTGATTGGGCCAAGTGCGCCCCTTTAATTGGATGCGATTTTTGGCACGGTTTCTCTCACATTGCAAGTAAAAAGCCTCCCACACTTTGGCGTCCTTTCGGAGATGCCGCTGCTGTGGGAGATGCCGTCACACGCTTGTTTTGGGCGTTTTTGAACCCTTGCCGATATGTCATTCTTTTGCCCTTTTAAAAAATAGTAGCCATTTTTTTATTTTATGGTTTGATGGAGTCCCTGTATTTTCTTCCTTATTAAATTTCTTCTTAGGCTATGTAAAATGAATCCCTATGCAACAATGAGTGTGGTCACTTCTTGTAACCTTTGAGCATTTGCTTGTTTGATTAAAAGGAAATAATTTTCTCAGTTGTGTAGGTCATCTTTATGTACTTTTTTCAATCTGTACTCTAATTTTCAGGTTATAAGAACCCTATCTGTTCTTCCCTCTTACTCCTAGCAACTCAATTAAGTATATTTACATTCAGATTTAAAATGGATATATCCATAAAATAACTCTTGGCTTAAAGATCTGCCGGTATGTAATCATTTTTTAGATTTTATATTAATTTCATAATACTTGTTATGTAATCTATTGCTGATACTCTATTGTGCAGATTTGAGTAAGGTTAAAATGATATGAGAACCTTACTTGGCCTTCTTCAAATAATGGTATGAATTTTATAAGGTTATATATTATCCTTTTATACTGTAATTGCTAATTGCCAATGCTCATTTTCTCTATTCTAGTTTTGTTCCTTTTGTCCCTGTAGTTGTAAATACTTTGTCGTTGGTTCCTCCTGACAGAGCCCCTTGGTGAAACATGATTGTGACGAGGGACTGGAAGTATTTGTTAGGGATGTGCATTCGTTTTCAACAAATGCGCAATCCGCAATGCATAAGTCCCTGTTCGTTTGATTTGTGGGTTCGCGAAATGCATGGCAATCCCTGACGAATGAAACATATCATATTAGTTTCATTCTTTGGGTTCACAGTGATTTCTTAGCAGCCGTTTGAAATAGGAAAAGGCCATGTGGGAGTATCCATAGCAATAACCAGCCCTTTCCTGTGAGTCATAAGTGACCTCACAGCCCTGTCATAGAGTGGGTCAGACAGGTTGGCAAGGAGACCAGAATTCCAACATATCACAGCGAAGCATTTTTCTAATGCAGCTAATCGCCACTCAGTGCTCTGTGATGCTGTTCCTGCTGTACTATTTATACCTTAAGCACACGACGTGCCACGCACTTTCTTTTTGGCATTTCACTGAGAAGCTTGTTGCTTTTGAGCTCTCTTTGAGTGTCTCAAATCTGTATTCAATTGCTTTTGCTGCTTGCTACTTTGATAGAATTTTCCATTGAAAAATATATTTGTTCATTTTTGCTGCTGTGCCAGCCAGGCTTATTGCACTTTTTTTTTATTGAACACAGACTGTCTCTTTGTCTCTCCCACTGAGACAAGCTGCTAGCAGTGGCATTTTGCTGCTGATCTTACTCCCCTGGGGTAGGTTGCAGGCAGGGTATGGGTGGTGTGGGTGGGAGATAGTGTGAGAGTTGCAGTGGCTGTCTGGGAGTTGGTATTTTCAAACAAGAAGCAGCATCACTAGGAATAATGCTTGCTCAGGCTTCCAGTCTTTTCTATGCAGTTTCATTTGTTTGTGCACACAGAGCAGTCTCAGTTGAGGTGTATATCAAGGCACTGCACTGTAGTTTTCCAGACTCACATATATTGGTACAGCAGAGTTCTTTTAATCCAAATCCCTAGTAGGCATCTTCTGGAGTTAAAATTTTTTTGTGTGTTCATACAGCAGTCTCAGTTGTAGTGTACAGCAAGGCACTGCACTGTGTCTATGTGTAGTTTTCCAGACTCAAATATATTGGTACAGCAATGTTCTTTTAATCCAAATCCCCAGTAGGCATCTGGAGTTTAATTTTTTTTTTGTGCACATACAGCGCAAGTTATAAAATCGGGTGTACATGTAGCACACGTACGCCCGAGCGCAACGTTTTAAAATCTACCCCTATGTGATCCATGTTTGAAAGGGAGACTTGAACTGCAGGCCAACAATCTGACACCTATGAAGTGCATGTTTACAAAGGAGGTCTGCCAGCTGGAGCTGTATGATTGTACCAGAATACTGATATAGAAATTAAATTAAATAAATAAATAGAGCGCCAGAGGTTGAGGCAGAGGAAGGATGTAGCACAGGAGGAAACACCATTATTGGTCAGGTTAGTCAGAAATGCAAGTCAGAGCAGCTCCCTGTCATCGACATCTAGCACTCCTTCCTCCACTGTAAATCGGAAACATTTCTCACTTCTGTCCCAGTGATCATAAAAACAGCTGGGAAAAAAGACACACGTTCCACAAAAGCAAAGGAAATGACAGCGCAAATCTCAATGACATGCTATCTTACAGAGACCATCAAGGACATGGACACAGTTATGCTGGCATATTAGTTCCACAAGTCCAGCGTCTGTAAGAGTGGCTCAGCACTATCTCTCTTGCCCACCAATGAGTGTGCCCAGAGAAAGATAGTTTTCGATGACAGATCACGTCAAAAGCCCCCATCATTTCAGGCTATCATCACCACAACTGATGGAAAAGCTAGTGTTCCTGAAAATTAATCTGCTTTTACTTGGGCTTCCAGATTTGCCATGCAAGTAGCAAGAAGAATGAAAGGAATTTGAAGGTCCTGCAGCTGCTCTGCCTGTTTGACTGCCAAGCATCAGTATCAGCAATGGGGCCTACATCCAGCATCCACCAATATCCAGCGATGGACTGCATCTGCCTGCCGTGTCCCCAACACCATCAATTGGGCCACACTTCTGCAAACACATTGCTGCTGCCTCCCAGCCCGAGAAGCCATATTTTAATATTTATTTGTCCAAGTAAATACACTCTGTGTTTGACCTTTGAAGTTTTTTCTGAGTGGTCCGGTTAGTGTATTGTTAACGACGGTCTTGGTCTGAAAAATGTGTTTGTAATTAAAATATTCCAACCAGAGGGTTGGCCCTAGGGTGTGGATTATATAAGCAGCCTTGTGCTGAGGATTTAGACCATAAACAAACACTACATTCTCATAGCTTGACAGACAGAGCGGGAATCAAACCTCTCAACATCTATGGTGCTGACATCTTTAGCCCCTGAGGCAGCTCTTAAAAAAAGAGCGAAACTCGGCCAGAGTCGGGCTCAGACATTGTCAGAGTAAAAGATTTTCATATACCGATCTTGTTTTCTTCTGTTCACTATACAGCCACCTTGGATCGGCTTCTGGTTTGTTTCTTGGGTCCATCCCTAAGAATGCTACATTATCTGTCTATATAGGTATTTCACAAATACTATTTGTGCCTGACACTGAGAACATCACAACTTTGGGGATGTTACAGCTACGCTTTTCACTGCATTGCTCTGCTCCTACCTTTTGAGTTTTGAAAAACTAATAGCCAACACCACGTCTCCTGCCACTGCCCCAAGCCACTCTTTGCCACATCGTGGTGCCCACTTGATCTGCTGCTCTGTGCAAGTGGAAGAGCTGGCAAATACTTTTTTGGGGGGGGGGGGGCGTTTCGGCTACCCTTCTCGTTGCATTGCTTTGCTCCTACCATTCCAGCTCTTAAGCTGTATCAGCATCACTACTGCTGCTGCCATTCCAGGGCCAGTTCTGGAACCTTGGGTGCTTCCTGCACTGCTCCAGCTGTGTCCAAGGGTCATGGAAAACCTTCCTCTCTTAACAGTACTTGCCAACTTTTTGTCTTACCCTATTGCTTTGCAAACTTACTGAAATACTTCTCAGGCTTTTAACACCATTCTTCCTCTCTGGAATTCGCTTTCTTGCCAAGGCTATCCCTTGTCCTGCACACTTGCCGCATTACTCCATTAACCATAACTGATTTCATTACCCATTCACAGTTCCATTGTACCAGTGTGCACTATGACATGCATGGCTTACTCCATGACGTAAGCATTTGTTACTGAACTGGTGGATCAGCCAGGTGCAGCCATGCTTCGACAGGGAGAGGCATCCCCCTCTCTGGTTTTCTGTGTGCTGCAATGGAATGACTGGCTTCTCCCATACCACTCTGCCATAATGCTTTGCCCCTCGTCCTACACCTTTGGCTCCTTGTGCCTCTAAGCCTTGCTGCCATGTGCAGATTTTATAACTTGGGGTTCTTAATTTCTTTCTGCCACTGTACTTTCCTAGCATTCTCCAGCTCTTACACCTTGAGGTCTTCTTGCCAATCTGGGGTGCTGCTGTGCCCCTCTACTATGCTTTTAAAATCTTGATACCACTCTTTCTGTTTCCTGGTCCCTTTATTGTGCCTTTAGGGTGCTGATGCCACTTTCAATGCCGCTTTGCTTTGCGTGATGCCATCAGGTGTTTATAACACGATTGCTGGCATCCTCTCGGGGTGTCCTCTTTAGGTGTTCTTCCTCCTCTTCCTGTTTCTTTGCTCCTCTCATGGTGTTTTGGAGAACTCCTGCCAATGCAGAAAGCCTGGTACCCTTTTACCCCTTTGCGGAGCCTTAGGCTAGAATTTATGCCACTGTTGACACCACTTTGCCACAGTCTAAGTGCCTTACAGTTCTTATCCCCTTCTGATGATGTCTTCTCACAAGTTTAATTAGAAAAAATATGAAAATCACTATTGTGGAGCCCAGAATAAACTGAAATGCTTCCTCCATAATGTTTAATGGCAAATGAATAAACTAATGAAACAAATTCCTTTTTTTCATACTGAAGCTAATGAAATGAATTTGGGTTCCAAGAAAATGAATGAACAAACCGATACAATTTTTTTTTCTTCTGCATATCTCTACTGACCACAGCATGCATGGTCTGTTATGGGCTGTGCACCTGTGAAGCAAGAGTAGAAGTCCCAGTGCTAGGCTCAGCCAGCAGCACATTCAGGTGAAGATGTCCAGATGAGAACAGGTTCAAGATCAGGTCCATGAAGTTAGCATGGGGCACATTTAAAACTAATCGGAGAAAGTTCTTTTTTACTCAACGCACAATTAAACTCTGGAATTTGTTGCCAGAGGATGTGGTTAGTGCAGTTAGTGTAGCTGTGTTTAAAAAAGGATTGGATAAGTTCTTGGAGGAGAAGTCCATTACCTGCTATTAATTAAGTTGACTTAGATTATAACCACCGCTATTACTAGCAACGGTAACATGGAATAGACTTAGTTTTTGGGTACTTGCCAGGTTCTTGTGGCCTGGATTGGCCACTGTTGGAAGCAGGATGCTGGGCTTGATGGACCCTTGGTCTGACCCAGTATGGCATTTTCTTATGTTCTTCTTATGTTCTTAGGAGTTCCAGGCATAGGCAATAGTAGGATCAGAAGTTCTGGGCAAAGTGCAATCATGATCAGAAGTAACAAGTGAAGACAAAGTCAGCATACCAGGAATCAACAGTGAACCACAGTCCCCGTTTGTACTAGCAAATGCCTAGAGTCTTTGTGAGGTTTAAGTACAGGTCTCTGTTAGACTTCCACCCTTGCACCAGCCCCACCACTGTGCCTGCTGGTGATAGCCAACTTACTAGTGCAGACTCCTTTATTCATCTGATCCCTTGCTTAGCGAGCTGCCTTTGCTCCTGGAGGCTGGTGGTTTAAGTCCCTGTGTGTCTGACAGATAGAGTTGCTTCAGATCTTCAAGAAGAGGCAGACTTATGGTGAAAGGGGACCTAGGTACAAGATATTTCTTGTCCATGACCCACTTATCCTTTGTTAAATGGCTGAATTATAAATGTTCTGTTCACAAAGAAATACCCCATGGACCCACTCGTAGAAACAGAACGTGATGGTTGAAAAAGTCGATACAGCCCATCCAGTCTGCCCATCCTCATCTTTTTTCTTCCTCAAAGATTCTGTGTGCTTGTCATGTATTATATATAATAGCCTTCTGGTACCTTAAAAACATAATGTTGTTCTTTTAAAATAGTATAAGCTTATATAAGTGTACTAAGGGCCAGATTTAAAGACTGGCTACATGAAAAAGAGCAAAAAGCCAGCCTGTCAGATTGCCTGCATGATTTTGAAATAGTTCTTAATTGAATTTGCCATGAAAGATAAATGATCTTCTCTGTAGTCTCCTTTGCTCTTTGCCGTGCCGTTGTGTTTGCGATTTCACACAGAGATCCATCTGTTGTTCTGCAAATCTCTTTTCAGTTGAATTTCTCTGTCCTATGGTATATTTATATCCTGTCTACAGGGTGCCGATTCCACATCTGCTACACGGCAGAAAGGTTTTCTCCTTTCTACAAGTATTGTTGCTTTTTTATAGGATAAGGCCTAATACAATTAATACCTTTATCGTTCAACTAACAAATTCAGAATGTTTACTTATCCTTTATAGACCTCCTGGTTTAACATGCACATTAAGGTCCTCTTGAGCACACTAAAAATACTGCTCTACGCAGATTTTAAAAGCGTTGCTCATGCAAAAACAACCCCATACACACGTATGAGGGCCGCATGCAAGCAACGAGAATTTTAAGAAGCCAGGAAGTATGCAAGCACCATGACAGTGCACATCAAGAATAAGGAGGCAGATTCATTGCAGGGCCCCCTGAATGAAAGGAATTGCCCTTATTCATCACATTTTGCACATTCACTTTAAACAAATGCAAATCCCGAAGCCATAAGGTCTTTTTCTGCCATCATATTTCTGTTTCTTAGTACTGCTCCCCACTTCACATGTACAAGACACAAAGAGGTAGATTTTTAAAGCGTTGCTCATGCAAAAACGGCCACAAATGCGGGCCACACGTGAGCAACGCAAATTTTGAGAATCTGGGAAGTACGCACTTACATACCCATGAGCGCGTCAAGAATAAGAGGCGGAAAAGGAGCAGGACATGGGCGGGGCATGGGCATTCTGGGGCGAGGCTAAGACTTATACGTGTAACCAGGGCCGGAGGAACCACTAGGCGAGCTAGGCCTGTGCCAAGGGCGCCGATACTTAGGGGGCGCTGTGGCAGGCGGCAGAATTTTGAAAGGGCAAAAAGTGCCCTTTCAAACTTTTGCCAGCCCCCGACTTGCCCTGCCTCCCCACCAGTGCCACCTTCCCAATGCCCCTCTTGTGGTCCAGTGGAGGGCCCGGGAGTGATCTGCCACTCCAGGGGCCTCGGCTACCACTAACCAAAATGGCACCGGTGACCTTTAGCCCCTACCATGTGACAGGGGCCAACCAATGGCACCGGTAGCCCCTGTCACATGGTAGGGGCGGATTGGCCTATCGGGGGATTGGGCTTCCCCCAGTGGGCTGCTCTAGCTGATCACGTGGCCGAAGTCTCCAGCTGCGCCGATCTTCTTTCTGTGTGTTTCTGTGTTTCTGTGTTTCTGTGTGGGTGTAAGTGGGCTGTATGTGATGTGAGAAAGGGAATGGAGCTTCTAGTGGGTGTATGTGATGTGTATGTAAAAAAGGAATCTGCCAGTTTAAAAAAATGAAATGTGATAATACATATACCTCAACTTTTGTGCTGGTAGTGCAACTTTGAAAAGTTGGATGAAAGATGAAATTACTGAATTTTAAGCATCCCTCTTCTGGAAAATAAAATTTAACTTAAAGTGGGTAGAGGCAAATACTAAAGCAAAAAAAAAAAAAAAAATTCAAGTATTTAAAATGTTCATCTCAGCAAAATCACAAATTTAAGATAGTTACCGAGTTACCTATCTACTACAGCTTCTTCTTCTCCCAAGTTCCATTACTTCTTCTCCCAAGTTCTTCTCCCAAGTTCCATTACATCAGGCTATAAGTCCCCCCCCTTGCTATGACCCCCTTCATTCCCCCCACAGGATCTCTGTATATAAGTTACTTTCATGTACATAGTTTTTTCCTCTATTGAATTGTTGCACCTCCTTACTTTCTTCCTGCATCTCCTTGTTCCTCCTCTCCCCCCCCCTTTTTTTTGTTCTTTGTACTTTTCCAGCTTTAAGTTACAATGTAAACCGGTATGATGTCTTGTCACTAATGTCGGTATATAAAAATTTCAAATAAATAAATAAATACCCTTGTTTTATTGTAACTTTTGCCTCTTCTTCTATGTTATGGTTAATGTTAAAACCCCCCCTGTTCCTTGTAAACCGATATGATATGATCTGTATCATGAATGTCGGTATAAAAAAGTACTAAATAAATAAAATAAATAAATACTGATGCCAGGTGGGGTTTGGGGGTTTTTTTGAAGCATAATTTAAGCATGAAGACTAGAATAGCTTTTTTTTTAAGCCTTTAGAAAATGTATATTTTTAAATGACTAAGACTGGAATCTTCCCATTTAAAAGGGAAGCTGACTAAGAATGTCTTTCTGATCCATATCTCCCACTTGAATAATCATATGACTGATAGTTTGAAGAAAGACACTTGCTTTATTGCCTGAAAGCGTAAAACAAGAGAAGATGTACGGTGTGGGTGGCTGATAGGAATGTGGTTTTCTTATTTAATGGTTGGGAGCATCACTTTCACTTTTAGTAAAAGTGAAAAATCATGCAAGTCTGAAAGCAAGGTGCTTCTGTGAGAGTGTAATGTGTATGTGAAACAGGGAGGGTGCTTCGTGTATGTGAGATGGAGGGTGCTTCTGTATGTGTGTGGTGTATATGTGAGACAGGGAGGGTGCTTCTGTATGTGTGTGATGTATATGTCAATCAGGGAGTGTGCTTGTGTGTGTCAATGTGTATGTACGAGAGAGATGGAGCATGTTTTTGGCTGTCTTGTGGCTGTGAGAGAGGGCATGTGTGTGATTGAGCCTGTCTGTAAGTGAGATAGAACATGTGTGTGATTGAGAGCTTGTGTGTAAGTGAAATAGAGAGAGCATGTGTGTAATTGAAAGCCTGTGTGTAAGTAAGAGAGAGCGAGAGCATTGTGTGATTGAGAGAGAGACTGATCAGGGAGATGACTGGTATGTGTGTGCTTGTGTGTGTGTGAGAGAGAGAGAGACTGGTTAGAGAGATGATTGGTGTGTGAGAGACAGAAACTGGTCCTGAGGGTGTGACTGGTGTGTGTGTGTGTGTGTTAGAGAGAGAAGAGACTGGTTGTGGTCCCTAAGGAAGAGGACTGTGAGGGCAGCTTCAGAAGCTACTGCTGCTTCTGGTGTGGCCTGCAAGGGAAAGGAGTAGGAGAACTGCTGGAGAGGGTAAGTAAAGGTGACTTTATAAGTTCATTTTTCTTGATTGACTACCATTTTAATTATTGGGTAGTATTTGACATGTCTGCTGTTTGAAATATTTTATTGGTGTTTGGTAAAGCTTTCAAAATTTGCATGAGTCTTTAATTATTGGATATTCTATTCATCAGCTGTTTTGAAATTATTTTATTTGTATGATTTTATAATTATGATTAATGATTTATATATCTTGATTTTATTGATTTGTTTCATGAGGAATGGTGAAATTTTTGTTTTTCCATTGTTACACTGTAAAGAGTCTGGCGTGATGCGTTTTACAGTTCAGTTTTTGTCTGCACATTTCTATTTATACTTTATGTGCCTTTATCCTGTATATGGCGAGGGTTTGTGTTCTGCATGCAAAGACTGAGATGAAGCATTCTTTTAGCATGTGGTTTCTCTGTAGGGATCTGTAGTAGCTTGGCCTGTTCTGTTTTCCTGATAGGAGGTGTATTGATATTTTAGATTCTGGTGTAATATTTGTGGTATTCTTTTTCATAGGTGGGGTTGTTATTCTTTGAGTATTGGCAAATAGTACTGTGTAGATACGGGAGGACCATGCCGAAATACATCACAGCAGATTTGATGCCATATGAATTCCAAGATGCAAAGTTTTCTTGATGGCATCACAACAGTGCATGAAATTATCACAATAACTTGTATATTAATTTTACCTCAGAATGTCATTTTTCATGTAAAATATGTTATAAATGCATAATTTAAAATTGTATATGGGGAGGGGGCGCCAGACTGTAAGTTTTGACTAGGGTGCCTAATACCCTTGCACCGGCCCTGCGCGTAACTCTGAATTTTAAAAAAGTTGACCATGGCATGCGTCCATGTGTTATCCGCGTAACTTTGTGTTATTGCTCACCCCGTCAAGGGGGATGGAGTTAGTAATCTGTTATGCTGTGGCTCCTGCAGGAGGAGGAGTTTAGCAATCTGTTAGCGCTCACCCCGCCAAGGGGGACGGAGTTAGTAATCTATTATTGATCAGCTCCCCCAGAGGGGAGGAGCTGGCAATCTGATGTAGATCACCCCGCCAGGGAGGCGGAGTTAGCAGTCTGATATGGATTTGCTTCCCCAGAGGGGAGTAATCAGCAGAGTGATGTACTCCATAGATGGAGTTAATGATCTTGTTGTGGGTTGGCTCCTAAGGTGGCAGTCTGTATGATACCGCTCTAGTAGTGTAAGGAATAAACACTGAATGGAAATTGGTGAATCCTTGGGCCAATGGCAGATGACAGCCCCCCAGGAGGATATCCTGAGAGGGACCACTGGCTAGGCTGGAGTATGGAGACAAACACAGATAGTTCTTTATTAGACAGGAAGTAGAACCACCAGAGGTGGCAGTAGTGAGTTAATGTGCCCGGCAGGGCTGAAGTCCCTCAGATACTGGAACTGGGATCTCTGGGTTGCTGAGCTGTAGAGAGAGACTATAGATAGTGAGTAGACAAGGTATGCTGGATACATAACCAGTAGTAGATGATACACTCACAATTGTAGATATCTTGTAATGGCTTCAGTGCAACAGAGAGTCTTCAGTATATTCAGGAACAGGAGCCGTAGGTGAGTACTGGTCCCTATATGCAGTCTGGAATAAGAACTCACAATATCTGTGTATGAGGTGGCTTCTGTAATAGAAGAGAGTCTTTGAAAGGTTTTAGGAACATAGGCCCTCGTGGAGTGAGTGCCGGTTCCTAGCTGCAATCTGTAATAATACTTCACAAGATATAGGTATGCAATAGCTTCTGAGATAGAAGAGAGTCTGTGAAGGGTTCTAGAAACATGGGCCCTCATGGAGCGAGTACCGGTTCCTATCTGCAATATGAAATAGTAATGTACCAGATATAGGTATAGGATAGCTTCTGAGATAGAAGAGAGTACCGGCGATGGCACAAACCTCAGGGGCGTCCCCCTGAGATGACGTCACCCGCGACGGATATATAAGGTCTTAGAATTTGCTAACTGATTGAGTTAGCAAGGAATGGACTCGCTACGGTTTCCAAGCTACTCTGCCTCCTCGGACTTACCAGGGGTACCCGCTCCTCGGGGACCTTGCTCTCTCCTTTGTTTTCAGGTGACAGTGGAGCGAGTACCGGTTCCTATCTGCAATATGAAATAGTAATTTACCAGATATAGGTATACGATAGCTTCTGAGATAGAAGAGAGTCTGAGAAGGATTTTAGGAACATGGGCCCTCGTGGAGCGAGTACCAGTTCCTATCTGCAATCTGCAATGACAACTCACGATCTCCGTACCTGCGATAACATCTTAGACAGAAGGGAGTCTTCAGAGATTAGGAACATAGGACCTCGTGGAGCGATTACCAATTCCTATCTGTAATAGAACTCACAGTGTTCACGTCTGCGATCGCTTCCAGGCATTAAGGAGTCTTCTGAGCATTCAGGGACATAGGCCCTCGAGGAGCGAGTACTGGATCCCGTTTTAGCAGTCTGAAATCAAGAAGAGAGCGCGGGGCCCCCAAGGAGCGGGTAACCTTTGGTAAGTTTGTGGAGGCAGAGCAGCAGAGAAAGATTTCCCCTTGCTAACTCGATTCGTAGTAGCAAACAAAGACCTTTTAAGTTGGAAGCGGATGACATCACTACGGGGGGACGCCCCCGAGGTTCGCGCCCTTGCCGGTACAAACTCTGGAGCGCGCGCGTGCGCCCTTACATCATCAGGAACATGGCGGATCCGCAGCGTCAGGCCAGCCCGGGGATTCCAGGAAGTACGGCGAGGAGAAGCCGTGGCAGCATCTGTCCATCAGACCCAAAGGGAGTCGCCACAAAGGTAGAGAGGTGGAGGGAGAGCGAGAACAGGCACGAACGCAACACTTTGCTGCAGTCCTGATGAGGAATAAGTCTGGAGATCTCGAATTTTAGGGTTTTCAGCACAGCGTGAAGGTTCGGGGGGTCAAGTGTGTGGGGGGGGGGTGACAGGATGAAGAACCAAAGGGGTCTTGAAGACCTCAATATGAACTGGGCATACTGGTGGGCTAATTGGAAAAACTGACTTTTCCTTCACGCGAGCATGTTTTAAAATCTGACTGCATAAGTGCATAAAAGCCGCTAAAGCCCTAGCGGAAATATGCACGGGACATTTACTTGAGCTGCCGCTTAAGATTATGCGCACACATACGCGCGGCAGGGGGATGAGAAACGATACGTGCGTTCTTGCGCGCATGATATAAAATCGCAGTGTATCTCCGCTCGCGCGACGATAAGCGCGTTTATGGGTGCATGCACGTTCCTTTTAAAATTAGCCAGCGAGATTTTACAGTGGTGTGTGAATGGAGAGTCTTTGAGGTATTTATTTGTAGGATTGTCAGGAATATTGCTGTCCTTGTTATAGTTTGTCTGACCTCTAAGCATTAACAGCATTCAGAGGCTTGACCATAAACAGCAAAGTTTTGTGAGGGGCCCAGTCTCTCCCTGCCCTGCCTCATTAGTCCCAAAAGCTGGGAGCCTCCTTTCAAGGACACATGGCTAGCCAGTGTCACAGGGGAGGCAGAGGAGAGGAAAAGAATGACAGAAAGGAAAGGTGAAAGACAAGACACGTTGACATAGATTGAGCTTTAAAAAATAAATCTGTCACGGTGGTGAGCCATTGTTCTGTGGTGTGGTTGACGCAGCCTAGTAGGCTGATAGCTGGAATTGGAGCTGGACTGAGCTGGACTCTCACTAATACCATCCCCGTTCCCTGTGGGTTGAGCCTCTGGGCTCTAGGGGCCAGCAGGCCTTAGGCGAGTGTCCTTGAGGGCAGTCAGAGCTGGGCTGAGGTCAGGGCAGGCAGTGATCTGAGAGTTACCAGATTCAGGCCAAAAGTCAGGGTCCATAGAAGAGGTCAGTACCAGGAGGTTAGGCAGGCGGAGGACTGGGACAGGGTACGGCAGGGGGTCAGGAAGAGGCAAGACTGAGACAGGGGCAGGCAGGGGCTCGAGCAAGGCAAGGCTGGAACATGAGCAAGACTGGAGCGAGGCAGGATCAGGAACACAGCATGAGTAGCACATACACTACGGGGCTTTAGGAAGACCTGTTGCCGAGACATCCTTCGCTCTGGGAGGCAGGTTTCAGTAGGGAAGTCCTGTTAACATTATCAAGAGGCGCCATGGCCAGATTCTCGCCATGGATCCTTTTAGTAACAGCGCGTCATTCATGCGCACCTGGGGGGCGGGTTTCCCAGCGAAGCGCAGCACCGTGGCATGGGGCATGGTATCTGGCAGATCAGTGGCATCTGGGGTGAATGTGACCAGTCATGGGGCCATCCCACGGCCGGCCAAACATTACAAAATCTTTCTTTATTTAACTAAGGGAAATTTATTTCTGAGCAATAGGTTGTCTGATGACAAAAATCACTAGAGGCATTCAGATGCTAGAGATTGAACAGCAGTCTGAGCCTCCCCCTCTTTGGTGGAGGGTCCCTGTTGCAGGGGCTACAGCAAAATCCTAGGATTGTCTTTATTCTCCCGGACCTCTAAAACCCTCTTTCGTCAAACTTTAGCCCTGTGGGCTGGGGGGTTCTCCAGCAGAGAAGAGGCCAGGCTGCAGAGTCAGTCTCACTCTTTGCTCAATACAGTAGGGGGTTGGTCGATCTAAAAGAGCCCACCTGAATGAAGTCTCAGAGTCCAAGTCTGCAATTCAAATCATAAACAGTTCACTTAAGCTTGAAAAGTAATATCCAGGCTATGATTCCAAAAATTATAAATAAGATGAGAAAAATACAAATAAAAAATAAGTAGGGGGGTTTTTTTGTCCATGGTGCCTCTTTTGATGACCCTTCTCTTCTTAACTGTTTCTTGGTGCAAAATGCCTTCCCCAATAAGGGTAGGAAAGTTCTCTTCCATGATCAACATACACTAGGGGTGATGGGAAAAAATCCCATAGATTCAAAAATAGATTGATATGCTATAACACTTCTCACAACTCTCAAAAGATCCAGTCTGTCTTCTACCCTGCTGTTAAAAACAGGGATCCAGCTCTTCCTTCCATGGAGTACTCCCTCTCATTCAGGAACTGATCCAAAGTAGCAAAAAACACTCTCCAATCTTCTCAAAAACTCTTAATCTCTAAAAACCTCCTCAAATGACTAGGCCTTAGGGACCTACTCAAAACTCTCCTCCTACACAGTACTCCTAACTAACCCTCTCTACTAACCCTGTGCCACCAACCCTCTGACTTTCTGCACATAAGCGGCAATTTATACCCCAGAGACCCATCTCAAAAAGAGGATGGCCCAAAAAACTGGGGAGGCTCAAGATATGCAAAAATTCCACATCAAAAATACCAAGATGACCCCTGTGCAGGTTCCAATCCCCACTACGTACATGTAGCACTCATCCCTGTGAGACACTAGCAGACTGTGTAGAGCAGCCACTGCATTGTCTACACTACGGGATGGTCTTAAAGATGGGAATGGCCAGACATCATACCCTTCTGAAATAGGGCAGCGGGATTCTTCTCTGGGTCATCCCCTTTAGTGTTCTTTTCTGTCCCCAACTATAATCTCTCTCCCCAATTTCTGAAAACCCTTATTGACACAGAAGTCAGAAGTCATTCATGTCTGTTTTCTCCTCTCTTGGAACTGCTCTCTTTTTTTTTTTTTTTCTGCCTCTTCTTCTGGAATGTAGCAACTCTTTTACTTCTTTACTCAGTAATCAGGGAAGTCAAGAAAGAAAAGAGAATTGAGAATGTTCAGTTTAGCATGCACACTGTTCAGCTTTTCCTCAGTAAATAACATGCTTGGGCAATATATTAGCCAATGAATTTTCAGCTCTCCATGCACTATCATAGCATGATGATGTTATCAGGGGCATTTTATTGCTGTGCACATGCTAAAGGTGTCATTTGAAGAGTCATATTAAATTGTTTTGTAGAATGGCCTGTGGCTCAGGTGGCAAAGTGCTGTGCATTGTCATGCAGAAGTTCCCTGTTTGATCACCAAGTCAGATCTTCCACTTCCTGGGTCTGCTGGGACTGGGTATACTATGGAAGCAGCATTCAAAGTCCCTAGGCATAGGAGGGAGTTATGGTCATTGCTTAAGGGTAACATCTGTTCACCTGATTCAGACCCCATGATTGCAAGGTTTCAGAAGGAATCCTGGTGCATGACCCCCAATTGAGGTCAGTCATTGCAATGACCAGACTAGGTATATTGAGTGGAGTGGGGTGGAGAGGGGAGGATGTAAAATAGAGAAAATAAATCTCCTGGTAACTATGATTGAATGCACTTGGTATCACATCTCACCCTGATCACAACTGAGCTGGAAGTGCATAAGAGCAAGAGGAACCTGTCAAAGAAAATGTTTTGTAAGTGCACACTAAGATTTTTTTTTTTTAGTGCAGGTTTTACTGCATAGTATCATAGCCATCTGTTTAGTAACTGGTATTAAAACTAGCATAGTAGTGCAAGTTACTGCCATTTTGAATACCAGCATTATATCAGGCTTTACTACCCAGTGTAGAAAGTAATGGCGTGCAGAACAATCCAGCATTGCATGGTTACATTAAAGATACTAAGATAGTGCAGCCATAGTAACAGAGGCCATGATCTACTCATCAGGTTTCCCCTGCAGTAAGCCACCTAAAGTGAGAGGGCCAATTAGCATGAGGAAACCACCTTACAATCCCTTCTGACCTAGAATAAAGATTGGGCTTCTGCATCCATGACCCCCAGAACCCTCCACCTCTCCCACACCCCCTTGAAATAGTATGGTCTAGTTATGGTCCTTTTAAATCACTTTCTTCCCCAAAAACATTTTAGCCAATCCCAAGCCTTCCTCTCCTCCTTCCTTCCCCCCAGCCCCCCCCCCACCCCGCACAAATATTGTAGCCTATCATAACCCTCCTAATCACCCCACCCCACCCCCAGAGCAGATGTGGTCCCCTCTCAATCTCCCACCCAGAAGAGATAGTGCCTCCTGAAAGTCATGTGAACTCCCCCCACCTCTGCCCCAATCCATAAGAACATAAGAACATGCCATACTGAGTCAGACCAAGGGTCCATCAAGCCCAGCATCCTGTTTCCAACAGTGGCCAATCCAGGCCACAAGAACCTGGCAAGTACCCAAAAACTAACAACACTCCAAATCCCACTTGCAATGCTAGAAGTTCCTCCTGGAATCTTCACAGTTATCTGCCCCTCAGTCACAGCATCAGATTCAAAACGATGCCCCATGGACACCCTCTGACCCAATCAGCAAACTTACATGTTCACAGTCCCATTTTGAATCTTCACACTAGTTCTTCCCACTTTTTGCAATGTGTTACTTACGTTTTCTTTCACTTCTCATAAAGATTGTTCACTGAAGCTGTGGATGCCATATGAAATGTAGTCATCTCAGTTTGCAAGTTCACATTGCAGTCTGATACTGGTAATTCCTCCAGTGTTTTATTTATACCGATGAACACAGCTGCTGCTCCTGGCCTCCTGTGTCAAGGGTCAGTTTCTGCTTTTCTCTCTCATTTCTTACGGCTTCGATTTTGTAGTTCTTTAAGGAAATATCTGTTTTCAGGTACCCTGAAAGGGTGCTTTGGGTCAGATATGCTCTGGTTTAATGAAGCTCTAACCTTTTTCTCTAATGATTTTGGATAGAGTTCTTTTTCTCGGCTATTACTCGGAATATGGTCCTAGAAATGTCAGTGTCCCTGGTCAGCCCTGAGGTTTAATGAATAAACAGTGGCAAAGCAAAATGTTCAAAATATTCTTGCAGACGAGGGGGGGAGGAGGGGAGAACACATTGGGGGGTGGGGGGGAACGTGTTGTTGTGTGTCTTTTGTGGGGTGTTGATATAATTGTGTATCAGAAACCCTACACTCTCAACTCCTTGTCTGTTATTTGAAATAATAAAAATTGTTTGAACATAAAAAAAAAAAAGAAAGAAACAAATGATTTGGGGATGGATTTCTATGGGAAGTTTGTATTTATATTAGCATGGGCAAAATGTTTAGATCAGTCTTTGTGGCCATAATTATGTGTATAAAGTTTTGCTATTTAAGGTAAAGAACCCACCAAACCAACAGCGACAGCTGAAATGTACACATTATAATTGGCATCTCTGTTCATCAGCCATTGCAAATATGTACACAGCTTTAATAAGTTTAAATTGTGTCATGAGAAGACAATGTTCTAAAGGGGAGCAAATCAGAAAATATAAATGCTAATTTTATAATTCACTCACCGCATAGTCTGATTTTCTCTGCAGACTCACTGCAACAGTGCAGCATTAATCTGTTTTGTATTCCCTACATAATGTATTATGAAAATCCAACAAAAGCTTCACTTTAGTGTCTCCCCCTTAGATATTTTTCTGTGTGTCATTATGAAGGACGATCTCCAGAAATGCAATCAAATGCAATGTTTCACTTTTGTGCTGCAAGCAATGGAAATGGGAAGCTCTCATTAAAGGATGCTAGCTTCTTGTTCATGTAGCAAAACACCACCTGCCCTGCCCTGCCCAGCAACACCACACTTGGTACCTGATTCACTAAGGGTCTTCCCCCATAGACACAAAATGGGAGAGAAGCCTCAGTTTAGTAGTTCTCATATATGTAACTTCCGGGCTAATGTCCCATCATAGGACCAGAAAACCCCACACCTCAGTTACGGGCTCAGGCTGTTACCCTTCCTCTCATGATGTTAAGCCCTTCTGAAGTCCAAGATTCTTTCTTGGGGAAGGGGAGGGGGAGAATTACTTCCTAGGCCCTGAGTGTTGGTCAACGTTTATTTCAACATTAAAGTCTCTTGTATACAGCATCAATAATCACACTGGAAGATGATCTTAATTTCCAACTTAATGTTTACTGATTAAATATTGAAAGTTGATGGAAATATTCATTTACAAGTTTTAGAGCTTTTCATTCTTTTTACACAATTGATCTCCTATAAATTTGTGACCTCCTTCTTCAAATCAGTTTATTCAGTTGTCAGAGCCACTCAATCCTTTTAGTCCTATTCCATTCCAAATCAACAGTACGTAAGGAAGTCCCTCTGGGATCCTATTAATTTCAGCACACAGGCTTGACTTCATCTGCTTGCTCTAGTATTCAGGAGGGGACTTGGCTTCCTCTTTCTTTGTTCTTTGATTCACTTCATCCCTAAACCTCAGACTCTCTTCTGGGAAATACACTGAGAATTATAATGGCTCCTGAGCAAAGTGTTCATATAGCTCGGGCTTCCAAACTGAGTTCTGCCCCCTTCCCCAGTTTATATTAAATCACTGGAAGACTCAGAACCTTGTCAGCTCAGTCTGTGCACCGGTATTTCTCTTTGAAGCACCAGGGTCTATTCACTTAAATATATGCCAGCTGGCTTAGTCAAAAAATATTCCCTGCTCCTCTCTTTAATCCTGGCTGCAAGCAGCATAGTCCTTCAAAGGAAACAAACTCACATTTTGGAGGTCTCTAAAGATCTCACAAGTCCAAACAGTGGTGAGAATTCCTCCATTTAAGACAGCAGTAAAGCAGTTTCTAATCTTATCTTTCTGATCCTACTGCCCGGCTGATTAGGACATCTTACAGCCCATAGTCTCTTCCTGACTTGCAGCCTCTGTTCTTTCATCCGTAGCCAGCCCAGCTCTCTTCTTCCTCTCTCCTCTGAGACGGCACACCTGTTTTTTTAATTTCACCTGCGTGCTAGAAATATCTGCCCACTCATACCTGGGATGTTTTCCCCAGAACCTTCTGTCAATCACCAGACCTGAATTCTGCCCCCAAGCATTCTGGGAACTGTGATTTTACACAGCTGCCATCTTCTCTCTTTCCTGAGGACTACATATCCCTCTAAATATATCACCCCCCCCCCTTCTTTTTTTTGTGACACTAGACAATCCTTATCTCTTCCTCCCCTCTCCTGGGATAGGAAATCTGCATTTTGGTGCTTTCTCCCTGCTCCAGGGAGGACCGCAAAGCTATAGGGTTGCAAAACTAGTGCCACCTAGCTAACCTAGCATTTGTCTCCTTCATTATGCTTAGCCATTTCTATAGTGCATGGTTATTACCAACACAGAATTTCTTTCCTGCTAGGTGATACCTTAATGACTTGATCGCCTACTTTATTGCTAAAGACTTTTTCTCTGTGACCAAATAGTTATTTTCAATAGGGAAACATTTTCAACTAATATACAATACTGGGTGTTCCTCTCTCTGGTTCTCCTGTATTGCCCCTAAGCCCAATTCTGAGGCATCCATATGCAGAATAAATTCCTTTTCATAATCCACCCCCTGTAATATCAGTTCTTGGCAAAAAGAATGCTTTAGACTCCTGAAGGCCTTCTCACTGGCCTTGGACCACTGTATAAGATTTGTGGCTTACATTTTAGTATGCTCTGTAAGGGAACTGCTACTTCTGCAAGATGGAGATATACATTTCCTTTTATAATATATAAGCTCCATAAAGGCCCACATCTGTTTTTCAGATCCAGTTGGGGACATCTTTTTATTGGTTCCACCTCTGAAATTAAAGAAAACACTTTCCCCGCTTTAATCTGATACCCCGAATGCTGGGTCTTCTTGGCTGCATTTACACAATTTTTGGGATTTGCTATAAGCCCAGTTTTGAGGATTGAGGTTAATACTTCACCTACTTTTCCCAAGTGTGAGTATCGGTCTTCTGAAAACACCACTACATCATCTAAATAAACTGCTGCATAGTCCTGATGGGGCCTCAGTACTAAGTTCATGAGTCTTTGAAATAGCAGGGCAGCACTGTGAAGGTAGAACCCTATATTGGAAAAGACTCTTAAGTGTAGAAAAATCAGTCTTTTCCCTGGAATCCTTGGATAAGGGGATTTACCAATAACTTTCACCAAGTCTAAGGTAGTTATAAACTGGGTCTGCCCTAAGTGATCTATCAGTTCATCCATCCGAGGCATTGTGCAGGCGTTGAACTTAGACACCACATTGACTCCTCAAAAATCAATACAATACCTCTCAGTTTTGGCAGAGTTTGGAACCAGCACTATGGGACTGACCCAGGCACTCCAGGACTCCTCTACCACCCCAAGGGCTAACATCTCCTTAACCTATCTGTCTAACTCCTTTCTTTTGCCTTCCAGCAACTGGTAAAGATGCTGATGCACCACCACTCCTAACTCCATCAATTGTTGGTGTTCTATCAGATTAGTCCAACTAGGCTGTATGCTAAAAATTATGCTGAAACTGGTCCAGAAATTGCTTTACCTGCTCTCTCTCTCTCTCTGTGTGGGAGTCAGACCGGGGCCTACCTTTACAGGTTTCCTAACCTGCTTCTCCCCTACCTGTGGGCCTAGTTCCTGTTTGCTACTTGATTCTACAATCATTGAGGTTTCTCGGGTCACCCATGATTTTAGCAGGTTCATGTAAAAAATATCTGCTTCTTTCTGGATCCCTCTTTCAGGACCTCATAATCTACCAGTCCCAGCATTCTCAACACCTTAAACAGGCCCTTTCCATTTAGCCATCATTTTATTATGTGAGGTGGGAAGTAAAACCAATACCGCATCTCCTGTTTTGTATTCCCTAAACCATGCTACTTTATTACAAAAATCTGCTTGCTTCTTTTGGGCCTGCATCAAATTCATCTGGGCCAGGTCAGTTCTCTCCTTTAGATGTTGCTTTAACCTGCATTTATTTATTTTTAATACATTTTTTATTCTGCAAAATCTATTTTGTTCAATGCGGATTACCATATAACATATATGAAATGCATAGTCTACCAAATTTTCCCCTTCAAAAGGAAAAATTTGTCACAGTTCTTGCTCTTTCTCTTCTTGCCGCTGTCTCTTCTGGGCCCTAGTAACAACTAATGCCTGTCATTCCCTCCACTAATCTTTCAGGCCCTCCTAGTTCCTGCCCTGCACTACAGGGTATGGTAAGTTATTTTTTACCATGACAACCCTCATCCACCTCCCCTTTCTGTTTATTTTTAACCAAACCCAAGCACTGGGATATTTCTTCACCTCCCCATGTAAACATTTCAACTGTATTGAGTCATTTCTGTTTGTCTACCTGCCCCACCAATGCTGGTCTAATCAGGGTTTGACTACTCCCCAAATCAACCATGGCTTTTACATTGTGTCTTTCCACCTCTACTGCTACTTCTAGCCACTCTTGGAGCTCCACACTTTCAGCCTTTTTCTTACAGAACTTTTCTCCCTATAACATTTTTCCTAGACTATAATCCATGTGAGTGCATTCTTTATGGAAGTGCTTTTTTTCCCCCTGGCATAGCATGCTCCCTTCATTTGTTCATGTGGAACAATTTCCACCTTCCCTACCTCACAGGGCATCCCTCCCATTTTTTCTCCACTGCATATTATTCCCTTCTTGTCAAATACTAAAGGGTATTACCACCTGGATATGCATAACCCCCTTCCCATTCTCTCCTTTCCGTCCCACCCCTTATTCTTTGAATTCCCCAAGGAGTGGGTACCAGATAGAGTCCGAAGTCCAACGGAGTCCAATAGCGTAGCCACAAGAACACGGTACAGGAACTAGTAGAGACGTACGGAACTTGTTACCAAGTCGGCTAGCTGAGGGCGAAGGTGGAGCTTAAGTACCTTGATCCAATGACATCATCAAGCAGGGACGCCCCCGAGCTTTCCGGCGAAGAGGCTTCAAAGGAGGGCCCAGTGATGCGCGCGCGCTCCTAGAAGGCCCAGAGACGACGTAGCTGGCGGCAGCGTCTCGGCCGCCACTAGGAGCCATGAGGAACGCGGCGGTAGAGATTGGCCTGTGCCATGAACAGACCCGGGGGAGGGCTGGAGAAAGGTGCAGGATGAAAGTAAGCGTGGTCGCAGCCGTCTGCGACCTATGGGCATAACATATTTCAGCAAAGCTTTTGATATGGTTCCACATAGGAGACTCAGGAAGAAAATGAGAAACTTGGGAGTTAGTGCCAATGAGGTCCAATGGATCACTGGTTTACTGACAGGAAACAAATTGTAATGGTAAATGAAACCTACTCTGAAGAGAGAACGGTGTTAAGTGGAGTACCACAAGGGTTCTTTTGGAATCAATTCTGTTCAATATCTTTGTGAGCCACATTGCGAAAGGGATAGAATGTAAAGTTTGTCTATTTGTGGATGATACTAAGATCTACCACAAAGTGAACATGCTTGAAGAAGTAGAGAGAATAGAAAGTGATTTAAGAAAGCTTGAAGAGTGTCAAAGACTTGGCAGCTGGACTTCAATGCCAAGAAGTGCAGAGTCAAGCATCTGGGGTGTGATAATCCAAAAGAGCTGGATGTGATGAGGGAGTGGGCTGAAAGACTAATGTGCACAGACTGGGAGAGGAACCTTGGGGTAATAGTGTCTGGCGATCTGAAAGTGGTAAAGTAATATGACAAGGTAATAGCTATAGCCAGAAGAATGCTGAATGCATAGAGAGAGGAATAACAGTATGAAAAGGAGGTGATAATGCCCTTGTACTGGTCCTTGTGTTCCGTTCTGGAGACTGTATCTCAAAAATAAAGAGACAGGACAGAGGCAGTCCAGAGAAGGATGACCAAAATGTAGTGGAGTCTATATCAGAAGAGTTATGAGGAGAGGTTGAAGGATCTAAGTATATAAATCCCAAAAGAAAGGAAGTGCAGATGATAGAGACCTTCAGAAACCTGAAAGGTTTTAAAGATGTCTGATCTTTGAACCTTTTCCATTGGAAAGCAAATAGCAGAACTAGGGGTCACAAAATGAAACTCCAGGGAGGACAACTCAGAACCAACATCAGGAAATATTCCTTCATGGAAAGGGTGGTGGATACCTGGAATGCTCTTCCGAAGAGGTGATGAGGACAAAAGGAGTAAACAAATTCAAAAAGGCATGGGATAAACACTGTGGATCTCTAAAGGCTAGAAAAGGATGCATGGGGTTAACCTGTATGGAGCAGCAGCTACTACCCCTAACAGAAGGCATGGGGATTATAACCCTTAACCAATTAGCTTTCATGATTTTGACACAACAGCAACATCACTCTCTGCTTCAACAGTGGAGGGAAAAAGGGGAAA
This sequence comes from Rhinatrema bivittatum, assembly GCF_901001135.1. NCBI lineage: Eukaryota > Metazoa > Chordata > Amphibia > Gymnophiona > Rhinatrematidae > Rhinatrema > Rhinatrema bivittatum. The sequence goes on along the minus strand of NC_042616.1, from coordinate 95,974,095 downwards.
TTGGATTCAGATAACAGCCAGTGCTGAGCCCTGACTTTTATGGTCTGGGTTACTGATAATCAGACATTAGGGGAAAAGTGCAAGACTGCTTCTATGACCAAGTCCAAAAGCAAGGCACCATCAAGCAGCAGCTTTGACTGAGTTATCAAGAAGGCTGCTCACCCCGTAAAAAAATGTAGCTAGCAGTAATTTTGCTACAAGTTTGACAGTTGTTTGGTTTTGATTGTTAATATTACTACCCTTAACATAAGGTTTGGGGTTAACCTGCACGGAGCGGCAGTTACTACCATAAGAAACTTGCAGGGCAGTCTGGATGGATCATTTAGTCTTTTTCTGCTGTCTTTACTATGTGTTGCATACCACCTTCTGCTCTTGGAATGTACAATCTCGGCATACACTGATTCTTATATATCATTTGATGGGCATGGAGAAGCTTTCTTGTTCTTACATGCAGCTGTTTAAGATCTTTATTGGGCCAGTCTACTATTCCAAAACCATAGGAGAGTGTAGGAATAGTAAGTTGATTGATAGCTTGTATCTTATTTTGTGTTCTTAAGGTGCTTACAAAATCAATTTCAGTCTTCTATAGCATTCTTTACTGGTCTTTTCTCTCAGTAATATGTGCTGAATTGTTGCACCTTTGTCCACCTTTAGATATTTATATGCAACGACCTACTGAAGTTCTGTTTGTTGGAGGACTGACAACAGGTCAGACAGCAAGGTGTCCAGGCTGTGTCCCTGTATGGGAAAGCATGTGACTGCAAGGGTTTCACGATAGGACGTAAGCTGTATTAGAGAGTTGAGTTGCCATCTACCTCCTTGCCTATTGTACTGGTTATACCAGCAGAATCACCTGTACCAAACCTTGAAACAGTGTAACCCTGGACAGGATTGGGAATCACTGTACTACAGCAATGGATTTCTTGTTCTCTGGTTAAAGTAGTATTAAAGTCAGGCATGTTTATGTCATTACTAGATAGCAAACTATTACCACCTTTAGCCAAGGACCAACAGAAATTAATGGAGCTGTTAGAAGTATACCTTACAGCCAATGCTGAAAGCATACAGTATATAGATCTAAGTGCTATTGACAGGCCAATAAGCACTTTCCATCCCTATAAGGGATCCACAAGGGTATTCCAGAACCAAGCAGACAAAGTTTCTCTTCCCAGCTACTTTGTTTTCTGCTTTGCCATATTTTAGTGCCTGTCTTTTCCCCTCCTTGGCACTGTAACTATATATCCTACAGATATGAGATTTATAGCCATGTTGCACCAGAAGTGTTGGAATTTTGTAATTATCACTACAGTAGATGTTTTTTTTGTACCAGACACTGCCAACACATGCACTTTGTATTATGGATATAATGTTCTATGAAGTTGTCCTACCTCAGGACAACGTATGGTCATGAAGCAAGAGAGGCCAAATTTCACACATTGATGTATGCTGAGTTTGGGCTGGTGATAATAAGCACCAAGTTCACACACATACATATGAAGCATGTACGGACACATTGCATCATTGGCTGCACTCAGGGTTTTTTTTACAAGGCAGTTTATGGTAGGCACCTATAGAGGTAGCACACCACATTGACTTAGATAAAAAGTTGTAATCAGTGTGGCTTTATTGTGTGGACCTACAAATGACAGGACCTCGGTTATTGTGTTCACTATCTCTTTCATGTATGTTACCTGTTAATCCTTTTTCAGCACTCATAGACATCTTTATCTTTTATTATCCTCATAAAAACTGTCATGCTGGGTCAGACTAAGGATCCATGAAGCTCAGTATCCTGTTTCCAATGGTGGTTTAATCCAGGCCACAGGTACCTGGCAGGATCCCCCATATGAGAGATATTTCATATTGCTTACACCCACAGATAAGCAGTAGCTTACCCAAGTCTTCCTGGTTAATGATGATTTATGGACTTTTCCTCCAGGAAATTGTCCAAACCTTTTTTAAATCCAGCTATGCTAACTGCCTTTACTAAATTCTCCAGCAATAAATTCCAGAGCTTAATTATGTAGTGCATCCCTAGTCGTTTTATTTTTGAAAGAGAAAACAACCCGTATGCATGTAACCATTCTACTCCATTCATAATTTTATAGATCTCTATCATATTTCCTCTCAGTCTTCTCTTCTCCAGCCTTTCCTCATAGGAGAACCATTTCATCCTCTTTATCATTTTGGTAACCCTTCTCGGTACTTTTTCTAGTTCCACTATATCTTTTTTGAGATATAGAGACTCTAGAAGCGGTCATACCATGGAGTGATATAGAGGTATTATGATGTTCTCCATTTTATTCTGCATTCCATTTTTAATAATTCTTAACATTATGTTTGCTTTTTTGACCATCATCGCACACTGGGGCGGATTTTAAAAGGCCCGCGCGTGTAAATCCTTCCGGATTTACGCGCGCAGGGCCCTCGCGTGCCGGCGCGCCTATTTTGCATAGGCCGCCGGCGCGCGTAAAGCCCCGGGATGCGTGTAAGTCCCGGGGCTTTCGAAAAGGGGAGGGAGGGGGGCGTGTCCGGGGGCGTTCCCGAAATGACGCGGCATTTCGGGGGCATGCCCCGGCGTTTCGGAGGCGGGCCTGGGGGCGTGGTCGAGGCCTCCGGACCAGCCCCCGGGACCGGAGGACGGAGCGGGGCTGCCGGTGACGTGTGCAAAGTTACATCTGCTTTCAGCAGGCGTAACTTTGCCGACAAAGGTAAGGGGGGGGGTTTAGATAGGGCCAGGGGGGTGGGTTAGGTAGGGGAAGGGAGGGGAAGGTGGGGGGAAGGTGGGGGGAAGGTGAAGAAAAGTTCCCTCCGAGGCCGCTCCGAAATCGGAGCGGCCTCGGAGGGAACATGCAGCTCGCGCTGGGCTCGGCGCGCACAGGTTGCATAAATGTGCACCCCCTTGCGTGCGCTGACCCCGGATTTTATAAGATACACGCGGCTACGCGCGTATCTTATAAAATCCAGCGTACTTTTGTTCGCGCCTGGTGCGCGAACAAAAGTACGCACTCGCGTATTTTTTTAAAATCTGCCCCACTGAGCAGAGGATTTCAATGTATTTTCCACAATGATGCCTGAATCCTTTTTCCAGGTGGTGACTCCTAGTGTGGAAACTTACATCTTTTAAGTTTGGATTATTTTCCCAATGTGCATCACTGTTCTACTTATTCACATTAAATTTAATCTGCCTTTTTATGTATAGTTATGTATTGTATTAATCTTTTGAAAAATCAATAAAAATATAAATGATAAAAAAAAAAAAATGTAATCTGCCTTTTCGATGCCCAGTCTCATAAGGTCCTCCATAATCCACTTTTGACTTGGGATAATTTTGTGTTGTCTGCAAATTTTGTGTTGTCTGCAAATTTGATTACATTGTCTGCAAATGTGATCACATTGTTCCCTTTTCCAGCACCAGTATAGGTCCCTGGTGTACAGATCCCTGATGTACTTCACAATTTACCTTCTTCTATGTGAAAACTGTCCATTTTGTCATACACTCTGTTTCCTTTTAACCAGTTTGCATTCCACAATAGGACATTATATCCTATCCCATGACTTTAAAATTTTTCAGGAGCCATTTTTGGTGAGCCATTAATGGTGAGCCATTAAACCGTTCCCATCTAAATTTATTTTTATTTTATTTATTTTGAACAATTTATATCCCACCAATTTACCAGGCTCTGTTCTAAGCAGGTTAAAATAAAACATCAATGGCATATGCTCAGTAATTTAGCTTTTTTAGAATAGTTACCACAAATTTTCTAGGCACTGATATCAGGCTGACTGGTCTATAATATTCTGGATTATCCCTGGAACCCTTCTTAAAAATTGGCATTACATTTGCCACCGTTCAGTCTTTAAGTACAATAGATGATTTTAATGCTAGGTTACAAATTAGAAATTACTAGTAATAGGCCTGCAATTTCATTTTGAGTTTTTTCAGAACTCTCGGGTATATGCTCTCTGGTCCAAGTGATTTGCTACTCTTAGTTCATCAATTTTCCCTGTATTACATCTTCCAGGTCCACGGTAATTTGCATCAGTGAATCATCACCATTAAATACTGTTTCCGGCACGGTTATCTCCCCAACATCCTCCTCATACAGCAACATCTGAGGCCCAGGAGGAGCAGAAAGAGGAGGAGAGGGAGGAGGAAGCAGATATATATGCAAGGAGGAACCGGAGGAGAAGAAGAAGGAGAATACCCGCAGTTCTGAGGAGCTGGAGAAGGAGGGGGAGGTGAAAAGAGCAGCCAGAGGAGGAATAGGAGGACTCCACCTCTCCTGTCCTGGACAGCCCTGTAGCTCAGCCTCTAGTGTCAGCACTGCCTACGTCAGACACTCCTTCAGCACAACATCCAGTGCCAGCCTTGGCTGTGCTGGACACCCTTGAGGCCCACCCTGGCACTTCAAGACCACATGCCATCCAGTCCCTTCTAGAGGAGGTAGTGCAGGAGCTGAGGGGTATAAGCAAACAAATACCTCCCTGATGAGGGAGGTGTAGCCATGGAGGCCCACTAATGCCACTTCACCAAGAAGGCAATGCACGTAAGGCCCCATATTGAGATGTTGCTTTGGAACATGCAACAGGTTGAGGCAAGGCATTCTGGCTCTTTGGGATACTGTCAATAAGGTTTTTTTTAATTTTGCTGGGGGGAGTTTCGGTGGGGGGTCTATATGTGTGTGGTGGGGTGGGATTTTTATTTTTGGGGGGTGGAGAGTGTTGTTGGGAGGGAATTTTTGTTATATACTGTTGTGAGTGAGCTGTTTAGTGGACCCTTGGGCCGACCTGTGAGAGACTGGGGAGAGGTGTACTATAGTCTCTGGTGAGTGACAGGCCGGGAGGCGGATACCAGGCAGGAGCTGGACGAGAGCTTCATCCTGGAAGCTGGAACTCCCCCGGGAGGAGCCCGTAGGAGCCCAGCCGCTGGGACTTAGGAGATTCACCCTGGAAGCCGGTACTCCCCCGGGAGGAGCCCATAGGAACCTGGCCGCTGGGACTTAGGAGATCACGGAAGCTGGAGCTGGAGCGGGCAGGCAGGGACTGAAGCAAGCAGGAGCTGAAGCAGAACTGGCTACTGGAGCCAGACAGGAGCTGAAGCAGGACTGGCTACTGGAGCCAGACAGGAGCTGAAGCGGGACTGGCTACTGGAACCAGACAGGAGCTGAAGCGGGACTGGCTACTGGAGCCAGACAGGAGCTGAAGCGGGACTGGCTACTGGAGCCAGACAGGAGCTGAAGCGGGACTGGCTACTGGAACCAGACAGGAGCTGAAGCGGGACTGGCTACTGGAGCCAGACAGGAGCTGAAGCGGGACTGGCTACTGGAACCAGACAGGAGCTGAAGCGGGACTGGCTACTGGAGCCAGACAGGAGCTGAAGCGGGACTGGCTACTGGAGCCAGACAGGAGCTGAAGCGGGACTGGCTACTGGAGCCAGACAGGAGCTGAAGCGGGACTGGCTACTGGAGCCAGACAGGAGCTGAAGCGGGACTGGCTACTGGAACCAGACAGGAGCTGAAGCGGGACTGGCTACTGGAGCCAGACCGGAGCTGAAGCGGGACTGGCTACTGGAGCCAGACAGGAGCTGAAGCGGGACTGGCTACTGGAACCAGACAGGAGCTGCAGCGGGACTGGCTACGGGAACCAGACAGGAGCTGAAGCGGGACTGGCTACTGGAACCAGACAGGAGCTGCAGCGGGACTGGCTACGGGAACCAGACAGGAGCTGAAGCGGGACTGGCTACGGGAACCAGACAGGAGCTGCAGTGGGACTGGCTACTGGAACCAGACAGGAACTGAAGCGGGACTGACTACTGGAACCAGACAGGAGCTGGAGCGGGACTGGCTACTGGAACCAGACAGGAACTGAAGCAGGACTGGCTACTGGAACCAGACAGGAGCTGGAGCAGGACTGGCTACTGGAACCTGGAACCAAGCTGGAACTGAAGCAGAACAGATTACTGCAAGCAAGCCAGACAGAAGCAAGATTTGGGCACGGAGTGAAACAAGTCTCAGGCAGGAACAGAGTTGCTTACGTAATAGCACACTCCGGGGCACGGAGCAACAGAGAACCGCAAGGAACCCCGTTGCAAGGCAAAGCCCTGGGCTCCGCGGCGGCCTTACATAGGCCGCGGTGTCTGACGTCACGGATAGGGCGGAGCGTTCAGTGGCGGGAAACGGCCTTCATAAGCGCGGCTTGCACGCGCGCGCGCGCCTAGGGAGAAGGCGTCAAGGCAGGGCTTCTCAGCGGCGTCCCCCCCCACGGGGATGCCGCGAAACAGGGCGCAGACCCTCGGAGACGGGCCGGGACCAAAGAGGTAAGGGCCTAGTTGCGGCTGCCGCGACTGGGACCACAACATATACGGGTTGTAAATAAATGTAGTCACTTTTCCATTCAATCTTTATTTGAATTAGTGAACTTCATACCACACAAATGTGCATCATATCTCAATCCATGACGCAATCTTCATTAAAATGCTTTCCTTAAAGCACAAACCACATTTCTGAATAACAAACATTGTAAAATCATAAAGATCAGCTACTGAGTGGTGTAGAAAACCTCCAAATGCAGACCATAAAGGACAAGCTTAACTATATGTACATGTTCAATAGATAAGATATTTTAGATATAGAATACAATTAATGAAATAAATTGTAATGACATAATTGGTCTTTTATTTATTGATAGTCTTGTGTCTGTGACTTGATACTTGCATGACACTCTGTAGAATGATGAAGGAGATAATTGTTTGAGTTGTGGAATCATTTGCTGCTTCTTATGGAAATTGGAAAAGACTGTTTCTAAGGTTGTCACAATAAAGAAAAAGGGCTGGAGAACAATTGACAGCTACAAGTGGAGGAGTAGCCCAGTGGTTAGAGTGGAAGGCTAAGACCCAGGGAAGCCCAGGGCTCGCATCGCACTAGTGCCCCTTGTGACCTTGGGCAAGTCCATTGCCTCCGGGACAGGGAAATGTCTACAGTATGGGGCAGGTTTTAAAAGGGTTAGGCGCCTAAGATACACGCCTAACCCTTTTAAAAGCCTCCTGCGCGTCGCCGAGCCTATTTTGCATAGGCTCGGCGACGCGCTCAAGCCCCCGGGATGCGCATATGTCCCGGGGGCTTGAAAAAATGGGCGGAGAGTGGGTGGGCCAGGGCGGGGCGGGGCCGGAGCCTCCAGGCACAGCGGCCTTTTGCCGCTGTGCCCGGGATCGCGAGCCGGGCCATCGCCGTCGCGCGCAACCTATGCCTGCCCGGAGGCAGGCGCACTTTAAAAATTAAAGGTAAGGGGAAGTTTTAGGTAGGGCTGGGGGGGGTGGCGGAAGGAAAGTTCCCTCCGAGGCCGCTCTGATTTCGGAGCGGCCTCGGAGGGAACGGAGAAAGGCTGCGTGGCTCGGCGTGCGGTGAATGTTATAAAATCGGGAGTAGATTTTAAAATCTGGCCTTTTGTGAATGTAACTCGCCTAGAGCCGCCAATGAAAAGGTTTGAGCAAAATAAATATGCAATATACCTGCGTCCAAAAACCAGATAACTAAATAGATCACTAGCAAAATGCTGAAGCTTGGCAGCAGAAACACCTATGCATCCCGCTTTCTATATAAGAAAGTTGCCAAAGCTTTTTGTTCGAAGATGAAACAAGAACATCTTACAACTCTGGGAGACAAACATATGTTTGAAACTTTTCCTACCACCGAAAACTATCCAAACAGAAGTGGATGTGCTATCAGACATCTTTTGGGTAAACTGTGAATATTTTAAGTTATCAAATGTAGGATATGTAAATAAATGAAACCCAAATATAGCTCTACATAGAAAGTAGTTATATAATTCAGTGCATTTCTTATAAGATCCTGTTGAATTTCTAAAAGTTTATTTCCCCGATAAAATTAAGTTAAATTTCAAAATTGTATTACTTTTAGAGATTTTAATAAATTTCTATATTTATATTTACTCAGTAAAAAAAAATTGCTAATGAATGAAGAATAAATTCTCCTTATTTTTACATCATATGACAAGGGAGAACACAACATCGACAACCTATAAACAGCTTTGGCTCATTTGCAGCTGGTGCCCAGAATATTTTGAGGACTTCGAGGCATCTTGACATCTCCTTTACTTCCCTTTAGCTTCTGACAACGTTGACCTCATATGTGTAAGATGTTCATACATTTGAGAACACTTCCCCTGCACGAGCAGTGCATGAGTTGCTGGCAAGTGCTGTGGAGGTAGAGCCCTGGGCTTTGGAATGAGTGGTCAAACAAAGGGCAGAGAAGAAGCAGCAGCTAAGTTGAGGTTTTAATTCTACATTGATTTAATTTACAATGTATATTCCAACTTTCTGGCCTGGTCAGCCACTTCAAAGTGGGTTACGTTCAGGAAGTCTAGGCATTCTACTGTCCCCCCAAGGACTATGGAAGGAGAAGTGCCTTGCTCAAACTCACAAGGCATGTCAGCCGGCTTTTGTCAACATATGACTTCTAATTGTAGGCAAAGGAAGCCACTGCAGGCCAGTTACTCAAGGACAGACAGGAAGGCCAAACCTTGTAAACCCTCTGATTGCATTAGACTATGACTCCAAGACAAAGCTCAAAACAGCAAGGCAAGCTGCAAAGGCTGAATACTTGTGTGCTGTAAAATCATAGGGCTGTGAGATGTACATAGGATGAATGTTAAACTCTAGTAATTTCATCTCTGATTTGTTGTATATGTCACAGCAAGATTTCTTTATATATGTTAAGGAACTACAAAAAAAGTGCTAGATGCATATATTCACAGGGCCTCAAACACACACATTAATACATTAGGCACACAATGACATAGGAAAAGCAATCTATCAGTCACTTTCCTAGCAAGTAATTTAGAAAATGAAAACACATTCAGTTCATGTAGGCATGTTTATTTAAGCCACATATAGCAACCAATCTAACCACTGTACCATCCCAAAGAAAGATCACAATTGGCAAAATAACAAAAAGCCTGGGAAAAACACAGTGAGGCCGATATGCAAAGCAGAACTTACCCGGCTCAGTTTTGTTTTGCATATCGGCCTCAATGTATTACTTATCCAGCTAAGTAATACATTTAATATCTGCAGAGATATCCCAGTATTCACATATTTAATATCTGCAGATGGTTCCAATAATTAATGATGACCCTCAAATGAATTGGGACCAAGGTTTTCAGTTAATGTAAGAGACGAGCACAAACCCCTTTGTCCAATCCACAAGTGGAACATGAATGCTGTTTAAAAGATGATACAATATAGATGATACAATACAGTTAGAACAAATGTATGCCAGTTTGCAGGCACTGGCCTTATTTTGGGTTTTTCCACATTGCATACTTGCAGTTCTAATTGCAAAGGACTTTAATAAGTGTAATGGAAATAGAAGGGCTATACGTGCTAGCATGTCAGCCCCATAGGGCAAGATCTGTGCTCACTGGAATACATAGCCTGCTATCATCTGATACTTGTATGGGATTTCCTGCAGCAATCAGAATGAAGTGTATTAACAACACAGAAAGCTCAGAATGGATTAGCACAACTACAGGCAGCTCAAACTACAGGGCCAAGCTTCAACATTAAAAGTACAAAGTGAGTATAACTCCTTTTATGCTCGAATGGTGGTCTAAATGCCACATGGTTGCAAGCAATAGCCCCAGAGCAGATGAAAAGCCAATCTGGGTCACAGAAGTCCCTCATACTTTGCTCTTTCTGTTCTCTTCAGAGAGGAAATGAAACATAGACCTTCATTCGGTGCCGAAGAGCAGGAAGAAATATATCAATGCAATGTGACGTGTAATTCCTGTGGTGTCTCCTAGTACTGTTGTCTGGAAACTGCCTATGGCTAAGAAAGCCAAGGAAGTGTCAATTTTGAAGTGCACAGGCAGAGCATGACTTCTATGTGTGTCTCAGACTCTCCAGATCTTCTTTTAATAGGTCACATAGATCCAGGATGGCTTGTTTGTTAAGTCTATATCTAGTGAAGACTTGGTCTTCTGTGAGGTCAAAGTCATTTTTTTCTGGGTCTGTAGACCATTTCTGCCGGGTACTTCCTTCTCCTCTGTAGCTTCCCTTGACTCCTTCACTGATAGCCTCACAGAAACCACCAAACTGGAAGTATTCTGGCTCCTTACCAGGCACCAACCAGTTGTAATGCGGCAATGGCTGCATAAAATGATACTTGGATAAAGCTATCTACCTATTTTGAAAGGCCCGCTCTTACATCTGGCTAAACAGCAGATTTAAGATTAGTCAGATACACGTCACCCGTTGTATGGCCAGGCACCGCTAAAAATTGGATTTATCCAGCTAAGTTTTGGCCACACCCCCAACATGCCCTGAAGTGCCTTTTCAGCTAAGCATCTGCTGCTGAAAATCCTGTATTGAATGGATATGTCCAATTTATCCAGCTAAATAAATATCTTTTTTAGCCAGGTTTTGAATACTGACCTCATAATATTTAAAAAAGTATAAAAATCAGAACAACACTTATTGATATTATAAGGTTTTAAAATATTACTATTAGGAGCATGGGATAGACTATATTTAATATAAGTGCAATAGCATTTTCTTATACAGCACCTAATAAATCTATATCTCAGAAACAGAAGTGGACAAATTGTGGCCTGCACTCTGTATCTGGCCCATGGGATCTTTCTCTTAAATCTGTTATGGTAACTTGGGTCCCGGTCATGGTGCTAGCTTTGGGCAGAGGTGTGGCAGCTGCTTCTTGTTTGCTTCCCCCCAGCTGCTCTGGGGAAGCGGTACGGGGGGAGCCACATGAGGGAGATCTCATCGGATCTCTGGAGGATCTCCCTCCCTCTGGCCTGGCAGCATAGGGAAACAAGGTGGCCTCAGGCCAAAACATTTGGCCATCTCTGCTCTACAAAAACTGCAACTAAACCAATTCACAAGTACAAGCAACCCCAAATTACTGTGTGTCATAGCCATTAGGCGACCTTCTGTGCATCCAGAAGGAGGCAAATGCATTCCCAGAAAATGAAATGACAGCGTTAGGGTTGCTATGTCAAAGGCTTCTACATGTAAGTGTTATTCGCTTCATTATCGTGGGAGTGGACAGAAGTTAATATGGAATGGCTTACAAAAGAAACATGGTGAGCTGGGTTAATTGATATTTCTGACAATAGATTCAGCAAAATTAAAGGCAACGGTAGAAACCATTTGCTCTTTGCATGGCAATTCAAACCAATGGGGGACTAATTTCAAATGCCATGGATTAGGTAGAAATTATGGTCCTATAATTTGTCAAGGCATCAGCTCTATGCCTACGGAAAGATTCATTTTTAAATCAGGTCCCACGAGTCTGAATGTTCTACCAGCCTTTAACAAGAACTGCATTAGGCAGGTATGTATAGCTTAAATTTTAAACTACTGTAAACTAGAATCAATTAATTGAATTAGACCATAATAAATCACAGAGTGTGCATTTGTGAATTTTATTACACATCACATTATAAGTCACAGATCTCAATACACACTAGTTTTAATTTGTACTTGTTGCATGTGATGTTTCTGATTTCACGTGCTAGCAAAAGATCTTTAAGGAAATTATAAAAAAAATTTAGATTAGTCCATGTGTACCTGGAGTTAAAATGCCTCCTTGTAGAATCTCTTTATATTTTTTAATTTTTAAATAATGATTTTCCTCTTATATTCTTTTTACTAATGCCAATATTATCTTGAAACAAGTAAGTGTTGTCTCGATGTGCAGATGTGACAGCCAGACTTTGCCAAGAATCTAAGAATAATTATGCTCAAAAACACTTACCTTAGAATTGTAACTTAAAGTCCTCGCTTATAACTTCCTCTTGTAACATCCATGTGGCTTAAAAGTGGAAGTTACAAGCGAGGGCTTTAAGTTACAATTCTAAGGTAAGTGTTTTTGGGCATAATTATTCTTTGGCAAATTTTGGCTACGATATCTGCACATTGAGACAACACTTGCTTCAAGATAATACTGGCATTAGTAAAAAGAATATAAGAGGAAAATCATTATTTAAACATTTAAAAATAAAAAGAGATTCTTCATGGAGGTTTTTTAACTAAGGTTGGTGCTTTGTTTCACCTGATTGAAGGCAGGTATTGCAGAGATCTGGCATCTGTGGTTTTTCCTCCAAACACGGCAGCCACTCTTTTATGTTTATAGATTGTTTTCCTGAGTGCAATTCTTTTTGACACTGTCAGTTGTTTGCATTCACTTGTCTCCCTGTTTATTTGAATGCCTTTATGAAAAATAAATTATAATAGAATCATGAAGAATAAATCAATCAATTGACAGAATGGAAGATTCTCAAAACAACTCACTGACCAAGACGTGAAAACTACCATTTCGTTTGTAATTATCCTTACTCTTTGCCTCAGGTACTAGATCAATTTTAAGCTGTACTAGTAAATTTTTCTTGATAGATATATCAATGTGAATACCTCCTCTGTAACCAATCTTTGTTTGTTGGTTGAGTTATAATTACGAATGTCACTTTGTAAACCGTTGTGATCTACTCATGGAACAACGGTATATAAAATATCCAAATGAATAAATAAATAAATATAACAACTTATCAAGATGCAGAAAGAAGAGGAGTATTAAGAAGTGCACTAGTAGTGAATTTCAGAGTGAGAGTGATAAGACTGGAAGTGGGTGCCCAGCCCCCATTTGCCTAGGGCCCTGGAAGTGTGTCCTCCTCCTCACAGGAAAGGACCTGGCAGCCCAGTGGCCTCTGGAGAACTGTGTTGATTGAGAGAGTCCGAGTAGAGAAGTGGTCTCAGGGATTATTGTGTGCCCGTACATTATGGGAGGTCCCCGAAGGACACATTATTCAGCCACATGTATACTTTTTTTTTTTTTTTATTTAAAGCATGTGCATATTTTTTTTTTTAACAATACCTCTCTCAATTCCTTGCACTTCAAGACTCCTAGGTTTATCTTTCCCTCTGCTTCCAGGCTGTACATTTCCTGTTTCTTCCCAGGCAGTTTTAAGTGGTAGGGCTCCCCTGGTGAATCAGCAGGCTTCTGTATAAGATGGAATTGTCTAATTCCTGTTAAGGGGCTCTTCCCTGTCTCCTTTATCCCTCATACCCTCCCCCTCAGCTTCATTTTCCATCAGAAAAAAAAATCAGTTTCTTTTTATGAGGTTCCCCGATGAGTATTCGCAGTAAGGCTTTGTAAGCTTTCTCAGATTTTTTAAAGGTCCACCAACCTCTATCTTTCCTATTCTTACTGGTGGACTGCTCCATCCCTCCTTCTATGCTTCCTTCTGGATATCTGTAGAAAGGCCTTCTGTCTTCCAGACTTATTTTCCCTCCTTCAGCTGTTTCAGCTATGGTTATTGTTATGGTTGTGGACCCTTGGGCCGATTGGGACAGAAGATGGTGCGCTGTGGAGGACCACGGCAAGCGTCCCAACCGGGAGGCAGCTCGGAGGACTCAGGGAAGGCTTCGGCACTGGGACGAGGTGGAGTCCTATGCGACCAAGGACTCAGCAATGGCTGAGAGGACGGATGACGTTGGGCCCCGGTGACTGAAGAGTCTTCATCCTGGAAGCCGGTACTCCCCCAGGAGGAGCCCATAGGAGACCAGCCGCTAGGACTTTTGGAGATTCACCCTGGAAGCTGGAGCCCCCTCAGGAGGCGCCCTTAGGGGCCTGGCCACTGGACTTAGGCGAATCTTCTGGGCCAGCGAGGACCAGGAAGGAAGCCGAGTCAGAAGCCGGGAGTCGGAGGAGAAACCAAGCCAGGGATGAGACAGAAGATGGAGTTGTGGACGGAGCCGGGTCGAAGCCAGAGGTCAGAGTGAGCCAAGCCAGGGACGGAAGCTGAAGGTGAAGTCGTGGACAAAGCCGGGTCGGAACCAGAGGTCAGAAGCAGATACCAGAGCCAAGGGACGAAGACGGAGAATGAGTCAGAAGTCAAGCCGGGTCGGGAACAGAGAGCAATCCAAGGGAACGCAGCAACTAGTGATCAGGAAACCTGAGGAACCTCGTTGCAAGGCACCGGAGTAATCTAGGTGCAGGTTACTTATACCCTGAGGGCGTCTGACGTCATCCTCCGGCAGTCCTGAGGTTCCCGCGCTGGCCCCTTTAAGAAGCAAGCCCCCGCGAGCGCACGCGCCTGGGGTGCGGGGCCAGCGACAGGAGTCAGCGGCGTCTCTCTCACTGCGGAGAGGCCGCAGCAGGCTGCGAACTAGGCCCCGGGGGTTGAAGGAACTGTTGCGTGGGCCGGCTTGGCCCCGAGGTAGGTGGAGGGACCGGGGCACGGCCCGGTCCCATAACAGTTATGGGCCAACTTTAGGACCTGTATACTATTTCCCTGTAAATCTGGCCCTTTCCCTAATGACCTGAGATCCAGATCACTGTAGACCTATATCTTGCCCAGTTGGGCACCCCCTGCAGGTCTTTAGTGCACCTGGTTGTCCTAAGGTTTCTCACCATTACTTTCCTTTCTATTAGTGGGGATTTTAGCTATTTTTTTTCTCCTGTCATCCCCAACTTTGGCTCATCTTCAGCTGGTTTCCACTTTACCAACCCTTCTGGTGCCATTACTGGCACTAGTACATCAATTTCCTGTTCTAACAGAAATCTTCTGCTGGAAGATTCTTGCCTTGGTACTTTTCCCTTTTCAGGCATTGTAGGTATGACCTGGAACCCTTATTCATGCTCTTTGGACTCTTCTTTACCCTCCAGCTCACACTGTATCTGCCTGTTTATTCTCTGTAACCCTTCCAGGTTCTCTGTGGCCTTCCCCAATGTTTGCTTCACAGACTAATTTCTGATCTTTTGTCTATAACTTCTGCCTGCTCACATTCCTGCCCATCAGAGTAGCATGTGGAGATATATCTTTCTTAAGCTGGTCTTTGGATAGCTTGTTCCTGCACTCTTTTTGTTTCTGCAGTGAAATGGTATTGATTCTCTAGATTTGGCATCAGAATTTCTTTGTACTTTCTTTTGAGGATCCTGTAACTGTGTCTTTAATGTGGTGATCTCTCCAACTAATTGTCTAATCTCATTCTCTATTTGAGATAACTCTATTTCAATCTTCTGTAGTTCTTCCATAAACTCTTAACATTTCTTCTCTCTCTACTTCAAGTTCTCTTGTCTGTTTTCACAACATTCTTTCTTCTTCATTCCATGCCTTATGAGCCTGCAGATCTCTCGTAGTCTGGACCTTCATGGCTTGCATGGCCATTTACAGGTGTGGTTTTCAGCCTCCAGTTGAGTCTTCTTCAGTAGTCTTCTTCAACTCAACCACTTTTTGTTTATACTCTGTTTGCAGCTCCCGCTAAGCCATGGTGCAAGCCACCTCCAGAGGCAGCAGAGGGGTGGGATAGGGGTCTTGCAAGACCCCTGGGGCAGAGGTTAATTGTGGGGAGGGGAACATAGAGCCATTGTGGCCCTTTAAATTTCAGCCTTGGAGCATCGGGACATGCATTAGCGTCCTAATGCTCCCACTGAAAATTAGTTACAACTCCCAAGTTGTAGGTAACTTTAAGGAAAATTTATGCAGCTTGTGGTTTTTGAGGCAAGCCACATTATTTTATTTGCATTTAATTAGTTATTATTGATCTGCTTTGTATGCATTTGCAAAACATATGCTGCAAAGCAGCTCTTTAACAT
The DNA here is from genome assembly GCF_901001135.1 of Rhinatrema bivittatum. Lineage (NCBI taxonomy): Eukaryota > Metazoa > Chordata > Amphibia > Gymnophiona > Rhinatrematidae > Rhinatrema > Rhinatrema bivittatum. Next base: position 95,958,463 of record NC_042616.1, on the reverse strand, counting down.
AGCAATGTTATTTTGAAAAAAATAACATGAGATAATGTAAAATAACTCATAATATTGCTATGATAGATGTTTATTGTGCAATAAATGCCTAACATGTCATAGTAAATGTCCCCTTAAGGCATCTAAAAAGTTTCTCATCTCTCAAGCCATACCATTTGAGGTTGCAAATGATCCTTGTATAGTAAAACAGAGAAATATTAGCCCAAAATTTCCAAGTGGACTTTTACGCATCAGTCTGCTTTGAAAATTTGCAGGCTTCACGGATATTGCGTGCATACATAGTAACATAGTAATGACAGCAGAAAAAGACCAAAATGGTCCATCCAGTCTGCCCAGCAAGCTTCCCAAGGCAATAACTGCCGCTCCTCACAGGCTAGCCCCACGTTTCCGCCAAGGGTAGTAACTGCCGCTCCATGCAGTTACCTCCACAGAATGTTACTCCTTGCTCATTTTAACTTTGTGAATATACTTAAATCAAAAGTTTGTGTATAAATCCAACACTTCTTATGACTGTGTGTAAAAGTACATGCAAAATTGGGTTTCACATGCATGTTTATCTGCACAACCCCTTGGCTGATTTTCAAAGCATAATTTTACACACATAAAACAGGACTGGATGCATGCAGAGTACTTTGAAATCAAGCCCAAAGTGTAACTTCCATATGATGCAACTCAGTAAAATGCCTATTTCTGCTAGTGTCTCTTTAAAACATATTAGGTCCCTATTAGCCCAGATTGTGTATAGATTCAGTTTTCACTATTAGATACTAACTAAAACACCCTATTTGTGTATTTTACAACTTCTGTACAGTCTAGAAACACTTCAGTAAACATCCAGGACTCAGAGCTGGCAGATTGTGTTATTTCTCAATGTTTTGTGTGCAATGCATGTTATTCAAAAGGTTTTTTTTCACAGATAAAGATCACAAATTAGTCTAAATCTATCCACTATTGTTCCTTGTGTTAATATTAACCAGAAGGGCAAATATCTGTTTCCTATTTATCTTATGAAACAGAGATTACGACATCATTTTTAACTCAAAACCCTTTGTTTGGAGAAGTCCTAATAACCTGTAAAAGCTGTCCGAACATTGTAGGTAGATGTATTGAGAAAGCAATCACATTCACTCAGCGACAACACAGATATAAAGATCAAACACGTAATAGATTGGAAAATGCTGTTTTATTTTTAAGTATCACATCGTTATAATAATTTGTGCCCTAAAATGTGATTTAGGAGGAAAAGAAACCTGTGTTCTCCACATGACACATACAAGTAAAATCATCTTAATAAGTCTCAGTCGTTCCTTCCTGACAGCCATTTAGTGGCTCTAGGTTGGTAAGAACAGTGATTCATTGGTACAACAGTCCCTGGAGGAATGGAGGAGTAGGATAGAAGAAGACAAGTGATGTGCTGTATCCATGAGAGGTTTTTTTTTTCCTAAACACACTGTGGAAATGAAAGGCTTGCAAATCTTTTTTTCCCCAGATCTCTCTCCTTTCATCCTCTCAATCACCGCCAACTATTGTTCTAGCTTTCTACTTTTACTGCAGCTTGAAGTCCCCCCCCCCCCTGCTCGTCTTTTGTGATTCCTCTTCCTCTCCTTCCCTCATCTGCCTCTCCCTTTGACAGCGTGTCCTCACCGTCCCTTTCTGCATTTTCAAGTCTCTGTCAAAGCCAACATTGCCTCATTTATTTTACAATCTTGAGCCACTATTTACATTTGTTGAGCCAGAAAGCCAAATTAAATGTGGCAACCCCTTGGCATCATCATTAGTTGGCCCTAGTTGCAGACCTTGGGCTAGGAGTAAGGGGATCATTTTCAAAAGGAGTTGCATGCGTAAATGTAACTACTATTGTAGCAATTTTCAAAAGCTCACTTACTTGAGTAAAGGCTTTTTAAAATCAGGCCCTTAAGATTCAGGCAGAGGAGGGAGGGATAGACCATTTCTGAACAGCACCTCCAATGAGGCTGTTGGGAGTAAAAGCAGGCCGAGTCCGACAGTGCAGATTTTGTTTCGAGCTGGGAGCATGAAGATTTGTATTGTTTTTGGTTTTTCCTTACACCATGGAGCAGGCATCACAGTTTGGAATCTAGAATAGGTGGGAGGCTTAACCCCTTCCGCTACGCCACCTGGGTTGGGCTGCCTCCGATATCCCGTTTCTGGGATTTTGATGATTTTTTGGAGGTTTTTGCCGGACCCCTGATTCTTGGCCCAGGAAGGGATTTTGGGGAAGTCCTTTTCCTGAGGTAGCTGGGGTACGGAAGCCTCTGCCTGCTACAGCTCACAATCTGGTTGCCAGCTGGTCGTGACCTGCTGCAGGACGGTTCCAGTTTTCGAACATTTGGGGAAAATCTTTGGTAGATCTGGGAAGAAGAGTTTTGCTGCCACCCTTCCTGCCTTAGACTGATGAAAGCTGCAAGAGCTGATTGTTCCCTGCTGCCTGAAAATTTCATCTGGAAGATCCCGTTTGACACCCAAAAAGGAGAACTACGAGTAAGACTTTCTTATCACATCTGGAGTCTTTACCCTGGTGGGAAAATTACATTTAGGAACCATGCAATGTTTTGAGTTACAGTATTTTGGAAAAGGGATTTCTGCCTATAACTAGGAATACCCCGCCCATCTAGGAATGCTTAGTTTTCCATTACCGGGAGGGTGAGGTTTTCACAGGCCCCATCTACTGAGAGACACTTGTATAAATAAAGGACAATTGAAGAACTCAGAAAATAATTGGCTGTGTTAATTGTTTTGAAGAATTGCTGCAATAAAGTTTTGAATGGACACCCAATCTGAGAGTCCCCCAGAGTATTTATTTGACACTCACATTCCTTCTAATATACATTGAAGAAGGAATTCCCCAGAAGAGAGAGCCCCTCCCACAACTTGGGCCTTGGAAGAGTAACCCTTCCCTTCCCATTGGAAGAATCTGCCCCTTGGGGCTGTGGGACAGAAAGAAGATTTAGACCTGGGACCCTGTGTGACCTCTGCTTTCATGGCTCACAACTGGAAGAGAATATAACAGAAGAACATAAGAAACGCCATGCTGGGCCAGACCAAGGTCCATCCAGCCCAGCATTCTGTCCCTGACAGTGAACTGTACGGCTCACAGGTACCCGTCAGATCCTCAATGGCTGATCTATTTCTTGACTCTCACTCGCAGTAATAAGCCCTGGCTTTCCCAAGTCTATCTGGCTAATAACTCTTTATGGACTTTTCCTTCAGTAACTTATCCCATCCTCTTTTGAACCCACTATGTTAGCTGCCTTGATTATGTTCCCTGGCAATAGATTCCATAGCCTAATTTTGCACCGAGTGGAAAAATACTTCCTAAGATTTGCTTTAAATCTATCGATTGCTAGTTTCATGGAGTGTCCCCTAGTTCTAGTATTGTTTGAAAGGGTAAATAACTATTTCTTATTTACCCATGCCACCCCAATCATGATTTTATAAATTTCAATCAGCAACCCCTTCAGTGGGAAAAATCACTTCTCCTTCTACACAAGTGAAAAAGGAAGCTCTTGAGGGAAGAGGTTTTACCTATTCAATGTATTTTATTTGCAAAAGAAAAACTATAAAGAAGTACTCTGAAACCAATGATTACACATGACCCAGTTGATGTGTTTGAGCAAACAATTATTTCAACACTTAGGGGTGTTATAATGGTCTTTAACATTGCATCTTTGATGTTCAGTATATGAAATACCCATGAATAATATTAACAGTTTGATGAATGCCTTTTTTCTTGTATCATACTTTGTGCATTTTCGGGTAGATTTTATAATGGATGCGCAAATTTTATAGCATGCGGGCACCGGCGTTCGACTGTAATAAAATACGTGGGCCACGCGTGCATGCGGGGTGGATTTTATAATCCGTGTGCGTATGTGTGGGTGGTGCGCGCAAGGGGGGAACTTTAGAAATTTCCGCACGGCGAAGCATTCCAGCCTTCCCCAGTTCCCTCCCAGTCCACTCCAATTAAGAGGTGGACTGGGAGGGAACTTCCCTACCCCGCTACCTAACCTCCCTTCCCCTTCCCCTTCCCCTCACCCTCACCTCCCAACCCCCTAAATCCTACCTTTTTTTTGTATTTTTTCTTTGTTTTGAAACTTATTTCAGCTCCCAAGCTGAAGTAAGTTGCACATGCTGGCTGGCTGCCGGTGCGCGAGTCTTTGGGACAGCGAACAATGGCGCTGTCCAAGCCTGTACAGAACATGCCCCCCGGCCTGCCCCTTTGAAGAAGCCCGGTACTTGTGCGCATATCTGGCTTTACGCGTGTGGCCAGGCCTCTTCGAAAATTGGCTCGGTGCACACAAGGCCTAGCCACTAGTGTAAAGCCCAGATTTTATGCACGCAGGGTTTTTAAAATCCAGGCTTTTGTCTATTGACTCAATTTTTTTGATAATTTATTTTGTTAATGTCCTGCCTTCACTCTGATAACCATGTAAGAGAACATGCAGGTCAAGAAGCCAGCTGGACTGCATCTTAGCAGGGTAGTTCCCTATCTCATCAGTTCAAGGACCAGCTACTCCATGAAGGAGTCATTTATAGCATCTAGAAACTTTACCTCCCTAGCATATCCTGTTAAAATGTTTACTCAGTTTGTTAGCTTTCCTAATTTCTGGATATAGAACCTTAGTAAGATGCTGTGTGGAGTAAATTTTCAAAGAGGCTTCATGTGTAAAAATAGCATATACATGTGTAAGTAGTATGTACTAATAGATATGCGATTTTATAAACATTAAGGGGCAGATTTTTAGAGGAGCGCGCGTGGGGTACATTTGTGCGCTCTACCCGGCGCGCACAAATGTACACCCGATTTTATGACATGCGCATGCTATCGCACTCATGTTATAAAATCCGGGGTTGGCGCGCGCAAGGGGGTGCACACTTGTGCACCTTGTGTGCGCTGAGCCCTAGGGGAGGCCCGATGGCTTTCCCCCTTCACTGTCCCCCACCTTCCCCTATCTAACCCACCCCCCAGCCCTACCTAAATCCCCCCCTACCTTTGTTGTCTAAGTTACGCCTGCCCGAGGCAGGCGTAACTTGCGCATGCCGGCCGGCTGCCGGAGGACTCGGGACTGCCCCCGGACCGCCGCCCCACTCCTGGCTCGGCCCCGCCCCTTTGTCAAAGCCCTGGGACATACGTGCGTCCGGGCTTGTGCGCGCCCTGGGACGCACAAGCCCTGGGACTTATGCACGGGTTATGCACGTAATATACGCGCGTAACCCTTTAAACCCCTCCTGCGCGTGCTGAGCCTATTTTGCATAGGATCGGCGGATCCTATGCAAAATAGGCTCAGCACGCGCAGGAGGGGTTTAAAGGGTTACGCGCGTATATTACGTGCATAACCCTTTGAAAATCTACCCCTAAGAGTAAACACATATTTTCCATTTCACATATACTTTTTACCAGCAAGTAAAATCAGTAGAGATGTGAATCGGAACCGGATTCGGTTCTGATTCCGGTTCCGATTCACATCGTGATTTTTTTTTCGTCCGGCCCGATCGGGTTTTTTTTATCGGCTGCGCCTGATCCGATAAACAAAAAACCCACTTCGACCTTTTAAAACTAATCCCTTAGCTTTCCCCACCCACCCAAAACCTTTTACAGGTACCTGGTGATCCAGTGGGGGTCCCGGGAGCGATCTCCCGCTCTCGGGCCGTCGGCTGCCACTAATAAAAATGTCGCCGATGGCCCTTTGCCCTTACCATGTGACAGGGTATCCGTGCCATTGGCCGGCCCCTGTCACATGGTAGGAGCACTGGATGGCCTGCACCATTTTTAAAGATGGCGCCGGCCATCCAGTGCTCCCTCCATGTGACAGGGGCCGGCCAATGGCACGGATACCCTGTCACATGGTAAGGGCAAAGGGCCATCGGCGCCATTTTGATTAGTAGCAGCCGACGGCCTGAGAGCGGGAGATCGCTCCCGGGACCCCCACTGGATCACCAGGTACCTGTGAAAAGTTTTTTGGGGGGTCGGGAGGGTGGGGGAAGCTAAGGGATTAATTTCAAAGGGTCAGGGTGGGTTTTGGGATTATTTTTGTGTGCAGTTTTTCCCGCCCTCCCCCAAAATGATAAGAGAACCCCACAAACAATATCGTGGGGTTTTCCTATCGGTTTCGGGGAGCCCCCGATTGCTGACGATTTTGAAAATATCATACGATATTTTCAATCATCCGAAATACGATTCATATCCCTAGAAATCAGACTTGTCAGTTGGTCACAGATTTTGGGTGGGAGATCTGGGTGAACTGGTTGAGTTTCAGGGTGATTAGAGGGACATGGTGAACTGGAGACAGACTGGGTAAGAGCATAAGAACATAAGAACATGCCATACTGGGTCAGACCAAGGGTCCATCAAGCCCAGCATCCTGTTTCCAACAGTGGCCAATCCAGGCCATAAAAACCTGGCAAGTACCCCAAAACTAAGTAAATTGACAGAAGTATAAGCAAATTGATTATTTCAAGTATACGTGCGAATAAGTACTTTAAAAATGGTACTTGCACATACTTTATAAAATACCTGTCTCTATGTATAAATCAGAGTTATTACACATACATGCCATACTTTTATTGCACCTAGAATTCTTATGTTTATAAAATATGCATTTTCTTGCATGGGAAATATTTTCATATGCTGAAACATGCAAGTGTAATTTCATAGCAGAACAATACAGTGCTTTATAAACTATGAAGCTCCCGCCACACAGTTTATAAAATGCTAGCATAAATTTCCATGCATCCACTTACATGTGTAAATGCTATATCATCAATAGGTTTGAAAGCTGGGTTCCCCATTTCTGAACATAGGAACTAGAAATGTGATAATGGGACTGAATTCATGTTGAAAGTGTATAGAGTGCTAGTGTGAATGTGTGAGGTATTATTGAATGAGTGTGATACAAAGATAAAGTAAAATCTTAACGGAAAGGAAAATAAGACATAGTATAGAAGTGAAAAGCCACGTGTATTCTAAAAGACATTCTAGCATTTTAACACTGCAAGTGACATAAGCCAGTATGGAAAAGAGATAGAACCCAACATATAATCCTGTGCTTTGAAATTTTAAAAAATTCATTTCCACTCTTAACAGCCAATCATAGCTGGGAGCTGTTACGCGTGCCATCCGCGGCAGACCCGCGGCATGGCCCCCTCACCTTTCTACAGTGACTCCAGCTCCTGGTTACTCCTCGCTGGCGGCGGAGGGCCATCAGCTCTGTCCTCGGGCCTCCCCCGGTACCTCCAGCCCAGCTGAAGTCCCTGGCATTTCCGGTCCAGCCACCACATCCATTGCTTCTCATCGGGCCTCTCTGCGTGGCCCGTGGAGAGACGCTGCTACTCAGTGCCGTGCCCCTCCCTAGGCGCGTGCACATCACTGATGTTTAAGTAGGGACCATGGCTGGAACCTAGCTGCGGACCCGGATGATGACGTCAGCGGAGCTTCAGTATTTGAGTGCAGGCTCTGCTCCCTAGCTTTGCCTTTGCAACAGGTCTCCTCACTGGTCGAGTACTCGTTGCCTCTTAGAGTTCGTCTCACACCTGTGTTCCTGTTCCTCATTTGTTCCTGGTTCCTGTCCTCCTTGTTCCATACCTCGGATTGCCTACATGGACTTTGACTCTGCTTCGCTTGACCACGCCATTGACTCTCTCCAAGCCCGGACCTCTGTTTCGCCTGACCATGCCATTGACTCTCTCCAAGCCCGGACCTCTGCTTCGCCTGACCACACCATTGACTCTCTCCAAGCCCAGACCTCTGCTTCGCCTGACTATGCTACTGCCTATCTCCAGACCCAGACCTCTGCTTCGGCTGACCACGCCATTGACTCCTTCCAAGCCCAGACCTCTGTTTCACCTGACTACACCATTGCCTATCTCCAGACTCAGACCTCTGCTTCACCTGACTATGCTGTTGCCTATCTCCAGACCCAGACCTCTGCATCGTTTGACTACACTTGGCTATCTCCATGATCAGACCTCAGCCTTGCTTGCCACTGCCTCCGGATTGCCGCCATCCCTGACACAAGCCTGTTCCTTGACGCCTCTCCAGCTCACTTCCTGGACTTGCTCGGGCACCCCCTGTCTGCCTCCGTTCCTTTGGCACCCAAGTCTCCAGGACGAGGACACTACCTTGTCCAGTGTAAGACTGTACCATCTCTCACCTGCTGTCTCTGGGCTGAACCCAATCTCTACATCGACTACATACAGAGGCCCACCTAAGTCCAGTCTACCCCGGCACCCAAAGGCTCAACCCGCGGGAAACGAGAGCTGGTATTGGTGAAGCTCCAGCTGGCCTCTGTCCATCAGCCCACTCAGCCTGCTGATGGTTGGGACCCGTAGGTCCCTACCTACAGGTTGCGTCTACCCCACGTCGGCCCAAGGGTCCACGTCCAGCACAACAGGAGCTGCATGGATTGACAATAACTTCCTTATGTTTTGAAAACATGAAACAAATAAATCTAGACCTTAAACACAGTCACCAATTTGAACCATTTCTCACTTGGATTTCAGAGAAGACTTTATTTCTGTAGCTTTGTGTGTTTCAGAGTGAAAGAAAAAGTTTTTTTAAAAGATGTACTTAGGAAGTAGGAGAGAATAACGTTGGCTACTCTAAGCTTAGGTTATGGTTGCCCTTTGTAAATGTGTGATCTCTCTCTCTCACTCTGTCTGCTAGGGTAACAATAACCACAGCAGTTAGAGGATTTTGGAGGGACACAGCAATTCACTCTTTCCAGCAGGTAGGAGGAGACATCTGTAGAGATGTGCATCCATTTGGCACAAATGGGTCATCTGAAATGAAACAGACCGTTTTTGTTTCATGCCATTTAAAACAATATGAATGGACAGTTCTTTCTGAAAATAATAGTGAAAATGTTAACTTGCGTTCATTTTCAGATCCCATTCAAGTCTATGGGGCAAGCAAAATTGCAGGGGTAAGCTCAAAGCAAGGCAAACAGAATAGATCCAAGGTGGGAAAAGAAGAGCAGAACCAATCAAGGTCAAGCATTTTATCAACCAGTCTATCTCATCTGGCATCTGATGGTTTTACAATTTTTAACCTACAACCAAAAGCAAAATGTAACTTTCAGCTGTCACTATCTCATTCACCTTATTTCTCTGCTGGAATTCAGATAGAGAAGTTGTGATTCTGAAGCTCGTCTCAGAGCCAAGAAAACATTTTTAAAAAGATTTGAAAAAGAAAAGAAGAAGGAACTTAAGGTAAGTGAGCTTGGTTCTTGCCTATTGTTAATGCTACTGTATGAGAGGAGACACTGCAATTTAATCTGTTTATTGTTACAGAGTTACTGTATCATTAAACGGGCAGGAGTAAGAGTCTCTCTCTCTCTCTCTCTCTCTCTGTGCACTTGCAGTGGACAGTGAGATCTGTTTTTATTTTAACAGCTGTAGTGTTTCTGACTAGATAGAACAGCAGCCTTTATTTTTTTTTTTTGTTCTCTCCAACTGTTTTTTCATACTCTATGTCATTTACTAGTGGAAGTACCTGCCCTGCCTTCCTACTAGTGGAAGTACCTGCCCTGCCTTCCTACCCGACACCCCCTGTCTATATACCATCTCTAACTTCCCCTATTTCTGCTCCTACTATAATGATCCTACCATATAATTGCTCCTAATCTAAGATTAGCACAATCTCTCCCCTCTTACCACTTCTAATTTAGAATTCCATCACCTTCTAACCCTCTCCCTTAGCTTTTTCCTATTCCCCTTGAACCCTTTTACCCTATAGTATTGTTTTAATTCAGCTCAGTTAAGTTACAACTAAATGATAGTTCTGGTTTTTTTTTAAAAGATTCTACTTGTTTTATGTTCAAATATTTATATACTTACCTTTTTTAATTGTATAACGCTTATATAACTCTGTTAAATGTAAAACGCTCCGGCGTAAGTTCCTGTTCACTGTACACCGACGTGATATCTTTGATGAGCGGTGGTATATAAAAATTTATAAATAAATAAATAAATAAATAAGTATTCATAGTCATAATCAGTGAGCAGATAGTGTGTGGCATGCTTTGTAACAAAGTGATTGCTATCTGTTCTGCTGTCTGTGTGTGTCCATACTAATATTGGACATTGTAGCCTTACAATGTAAAGTACAGTAGTACACTATTTTGTAAGATGAAAACCCCCTATCACAGTGCCTTAGGCTATTCATTCAACTTTTGGGGCCACTCCACTCTTGGAGTCGTAGAGTGCTGTTACTTTGTTGCTAATGCTTTTTGTGCATGTTTCATTAAAATTAGATAGAAAACACCAATATTAGAACCCAAAATAAAATTAATTTGAAAAATAGGAACATGACAGAATAAAAAGACCATGGATCTCATCTTGTCTGCCCACAAATCTGCTCAGATCTGCAATCTCTATCACTCCCTCACAGATCCTCTGACCTTGTCCCAAGCTTTCTTGAATTTAGTCTGTGTGTCCACTATCTCTACTAGGAGGTTGTTCAATGCATCCACCACTCTTTCTATAAAGAAATCCTTCCTTAGATTATACCTCTTCTATCCCCTTTGACCCTCATACCATGACTCCTCATTCCAGAGTCTTTGTCTCACTGAAAGAGACTAGCCTCCTGAGCATTGATACCTCAGTGATATTTAAATTTCTCTATCATATCTCATATATCCAATTTGTCGTTAAATGTATACATGCTAAGAGCTTTATGTCTTTCCCCATATGTTTTACAATGAAGACCACTGACTAATAGCCACCCTCTGAATTGATTCCTTACTGTTTATATCTTTTTAAAGGTTTAATCTACAGAAATCTACACAGTATTCCAAATGAGGACTCACCATGGACTTATATGGGGTAATATCACTTTTTGATTGCAGACCAATCCTCTTCCTATGCACCTAAGTATACTTTGGGCTTTTGTCATTGCCTTATCCACCTGTTTCACCATCTTGAGATCATTAGATGTGATTATCCCCACATTGTGATCTTGTTTCATGCATAAAAGAATGTATCCCTCCTCCCCTCCCCCCCCTCCCCAAGACTGTACTGCTCCCTTGGGTTTTTGCACCCTAAATGCATGAGCATTTTTTTAGCACTAAATCTTATTTCCCAGACTCTAGACCATTCCTCAAACTCTGCTAGATCCTTCTCATGTTTTATCAAATCTTCCTAGGTGAATACCAGATTGCAAATTTGCAATAATCTGCAAAAAACAAACCTTTTTCAATAGCCCTTCTGCAATATAAATTATGAAAATGCTGAAAATAAATTGGTCAAGGACAAATCCCTGTGACGTATCACTAGTAATGCCCCTCTTCTCAGAGTGAGCTTTATTTACCACTACCCTTTGGTGTCTCCCACTCAACTAGTTTCTAACCCAGTTAGTCATTTCAAGGCCTATAACAAGGGCACTCAGTTTATTTAAGACTTACTTATGTGGAACCATGTCAAAGGCCTTACTGAAATCCAAGGACATTACATCAAACACTCTACCATTATCCATTTCTTTGGTCACTCAGTCAAAAATCACATTTGTTTGATAAGACCTATCTGTGGTAAAACTATGCTGCTTCAGATCTTATAATCCTTCGCATTCCAAAAACTGTGCTATCCTCTATTTTAGCAGTGTTTCTATTAATTTACTTACTATAAAATGACTGGCCAGTCTCCTTACTACTACTTTTGAGATGAAGAACCACATTTACTTGTCTCCAGGCCTCTGGAACTACTCCCAAATCTAAACAAGCATTGAAAAGGTTAGCCAGACGAGCTGCCAGAACTTCTCTAAGTTCCCTTAGAATCCTTAGATGTAACCTGTCTAGCCCTATTGCTTCATCTACTCTTAGCTAAATCCTCACAACACAGTCTTCTGAAAATTGTCTGGACTTATCCTCATTTTCAATCCTATTTATGTCCATTTTCTGTGTGTACAAATTCAGCAGAGGCCTCAGTGTTCCATGTCTCCAAGTGTTCCAAGTCTCCAAGTGCTTCTAAGCTTCAGTCCAGCCCATGCTCAGATGCACTGACCTACCCATGGTGCTCACCTTGGAGCTTTGCCCTGGGGTTGTGCCATGGCCCAAGAGCCTACACTCTCCTGTCGATCAGACTCTGAGCCCAATCATAACAGCTTGCAAAGGCCTCATGACTCTCAACAGATAGTGAGACCCCAGACTGCAACACACAAGAATGGTGCTGTGGGATTGGAGTAGAGCAGTGGTGGTCCTGCTTCATAAGAATGATAGCAGAGAGGAGGCTGGAAAATACAGGTTGGTTGGCCTCATCTCAGTGGTGGGAAAATTAATGGAGATGCAGTTGAAGGAAAGGATAGTGACCTATCTACAGTCTGGTGGGTTGCTGGACCTTAGGCAGCATGGATTCACTAGGGGAAAGTCATTTCAAATGAATCAGATTAGTTTTTTTGATTGGGTATGAGAGGATTAGATCAAGGATGAGCTGGATTTCAGCAAAGCTTTAGATATGGCTTCATACAGGAGACTTCTGAACAAGATGAAAAACCTGGGAGTGGGTCCCAAGGTGATGGAATGGCTCACAAATTAATTAACTGAAAGACATCACCAAGTAGTGGTAGATGGAAGCCTTGAATAATACCTCCATTAAATAGCACAAACTCTTATCCAATAACTGGACCAAATACAATTCAACCAACCTTAAATTCACAATCTTCAATACCTGCTGAACCTTTATCATACCACTGTCATATTTATGCATTTGGTTATTTATGTTCCGTTCCATAGTGAGGTATTGCCACAGTTTCTCACATATTCTTATTTACTCACTATGCTAATCTATTACATTAATAGACTGAAATGTAAATATTGCTCTGTGCAATCTCTCCCCTTTTTCCAGTTCCAAGTTGATTTCCCTGATTTATTGTAACTTTCTCAATTCCTTTATCTGATTCACGATATTTAAAGTTCAAGGTTCTTTTTGAGAACATTGTTTTACGTTATGTTATGTTTTACACACTTTGTTAATTGTAAACCGGGTTGATGTGATGCCTGTCATGAAACTCGGTATAACAAAAACAATAAATAAATAAATAAATATTCTGTGAAGGCATTGATTCTGTTCAATTTCTTTATGAGGAATATTGTGGAGGACTATAAGGAAACATTTTTCTTTTTGTGACTAAGATATGCAATGGAGTGGATATGCCTGAAGGTGTAGAGAGAATGAAAAGTGATCTAAGAAATCTTGAGGAGAGGCTGAAGGTTTGGCAGCTGGGATTAAATGCCAAGAAGTGCAGAGTTAAGCACTTGGGGTGTAGAAATCCAAAGGAGCTGTACATGATGGAGGGGTGAAAGACTGCTATGCATGGACCAGGAGAGAGACCTTGGGGTGATAGTGACAGATGATCTGACGGTGAAAAAGCAATGTACAAGATGGTGGCTAAGGCCATAGAGATGCTGGGCTGCATAGAGAGAGGTATAACCAGCAGGAAAAATGAGATGATAATGTTCCTGTACAGGTCCTTGGTGAGGCCTCACCTGGAATATTGTGTTCAGTTCTGGAGCCCATATCTAAAAAAGGATAAGGAAAGGATGGAAGTGTTCTAAATAAAGGTATCCAAAATGGTGTTGGAGTCTGCAGGAAGAGAATTATGAGGTGAGACTGAAGAACCTAAATATGTATACCATGGAGGAGAGGAGAAATAGAGGAGATATGATAGAGTTCTACAAAATCATGAAAGGACTTGAACAGGTTAATGTAAATCAGTTATTTATTCTCTCAGATAATAGAAGGACTAGGAGGCACTCCATGAAATTAGCAAGTAGCTCATTAAAAAAAAATCAGAGAAAATTATTTTTCATTCAGGGCATAGTTAAGCTCTGGAATTCATTGCCAGAGAATGTGGTTATGGCAGTTAGTGTAACTGAGTTTAAAAAAGGGTTGGATAAGTTAAGTTCCTAGAGGAGAAATCCATAAACTTCTAGTAATCTGTTGCAAGTACAGGAGAGTGTAGTTGCTTGCTTGAGAGAGTGAGCCCTTGGATCATGGCACAACCTCAGGGAAAAGCTCCAAGGTACATGCCTTGGGTGGTGAACATATCCAGGCATGAGCTAGACCAAACCTTAGAGACTTTTGGACACATGGAGACATGAAGCACTTGGAGATGTGAAACACTCAAACCTCCACTGAACCTGCATGTAGAGGAGTGAGATCCAGCAATGCAATGCTGATCTCAGGGGTAGCCCTCTGGACACTTGATAGCCCTTTTGGACCTGCCGCTTGGAACAGCAAGTACATCAGGACAGACAAAGGCTGAGGACAAGACATGGAATGTTGTGGAACGTAGACGAAGACTTGGAACTTGGACAAAGACTTAGGTTCAGGTTTAGGTTCAGGTTCAACCGAAGTCTGCACCACAGCGCACCCTACACAACCTGCCACAGGCTGGTCACAGACCACACTAGGGTGAGGCATGCTCTGGACTGAGACTTGGACATGGATGGAAGCCAGACATTACTTGGAACATGACTTGAGATGAGGAGCATGGCTTGGAATGAGGAACAAGTTGATCTGCTGGCTGGACAAATTCCATGAGACTAGAACTAGGAACAAGACTAGGAACTTGGAACTCAAAGCTTGAAACGTGGAACTTGGAATTTTAAAACAGGAGGACTTGATTCAGTGAAGACATATTTGGAGACAGACTCTGTGCTAGGAGCACCCTACACAACTCACCGTGGGCTGGGTGAGTGACCATGTCACTCGCACGCCTGGAGGAGGGATGAGAAAGGATCTGGAAGGTGGGACTTGGAACAGAGATTGGAACATCAGGAACTTGATTGAAGATTCAGAAGAAGTAACACCAGGAACAAGTGAAGACACTGAAGACTTGAATGAGATGGAGACTCCAAAGACTTGGATGAAGAATTGATGAGAGACCAGGACAAGAAACAGGAACAAGAAGGCCAGGAATATCCAATGAAGAACATGAAGACCATAAAGACAGGCCCATGACTATGGAATACCTTGAAGGATGAAGACACCATGGATGATCATTAAGATCCTTATGTAGGCCAGAACATGGAAATTGAAAACACCCAATGAAGAACATGAAAACCATCAAGATAGGAACATGACCACAGAAGAACTTGAAGGATGAAGAGCCATAGACGATCATGAAGATCCTTTTGAAGGCAATCAGGGAACAGATGAGAAACCTTTTTATAGTGCTGACTGGCTGACAAGGCAGGATGCCATCAGGAAGTGCCATGGGTATTTTCCCACTGCTAGCCCCTTAAATTGAGAACAGAGTTGTGTGCATGCATCTAAGAGGACATCGGGTGCAGGAAGAAGTCGGTGGCGTTCTAGCCATGAAGTTCACTGGCGGCATCCGGGAGGTCAGCGGTGCACAGGCCACAATGAAGCAGGTGTCAATAGCACACAGCCGCAAAGATAGCAGCAGTGATGGTGGCCCAGGCTGTGAGGATGGCCATGTCAATGGTGCTCCTGCCAGAGAGAAAGCAGAGCTGGCGTCCGGCCAGCAGGGAGGTGAGAGGTCGCTTGCAGGTTTGTCCCATGGTGGCATTACAACATAATCAATAAGGAATAGTAACTTGGCATCTATTTCTGTTTGGGGATTGCCAGGTAGTTGTGAATTGGATTGGTCACTGTTGGACACAGAATGCTGGGTTTGATGGACCCTTAGACTGACCCAGTATGGCATATGTTATGTTCTTATGGTCACTATGTCATGCCCTTTTATACTTAATCAATCACCTTTAAGATAGACAATTAAATTCTTTGGGCCTGCCAATTTTAACACTACCTTCTATCAGTTCACAAGTTAGAATTTCAAACACATGCTATCATTAACATTCATGGCTCACTCAATTTTCCCTTTACAATTGTTCAGCACCACGGACAGTGTTCCTCATAAACTAACAGAATCTATGATTCAATCTATTTGATTTCAGTTTGTTTAAACATCTTTAAACCAATTTTTCTTTTTTAAACCCCTGACAGGTCTGCAACCATAGCTAGTTGCCCCTGTCCTCCATCCCCTGCCCCCAACTGCCAATTGTCCCTCAATGGACATCTCTCCCTCAAGCCCATTCTCACTGCAGTGTGAGCTGTTCTCAGCTGCTGACTCATGCTGAGGACACTGAAATATTTGTGTGTCTTATCCAGGGAATTTGTTTCCCTCCTGCAGTTTACCTCGCACCGGCCCCATGTTTGCAGAGCTGCCTTTCTCATTAAAAAAGTCAATTTGTAGATCTCCCATCCCATAGCAGGAGTCTTCCCTGAAGCTCTCCTGCTGTAATATGCTCCTCTTACATAGAAACATAGAAATGACGGCAGAAAAGGACAAAACGGTCCATCCAGTCTGCCCAGCAAGCTTATGTTAGCATCAGTTGCACCATACAGGTCTCCTCTATAATGGTAGCAGTATGGGGTGGCATCTGCCATAACGAACAGGTTACCCCCATACTTAGTTTCCCAAATCATTAAAGTCAGGGCCCTTGTTGGTTGCTGTCTGAGTCCAATTCCCCATTATCTCTTATCTCTTGCCATTGAAGCAGAGAGCAATGTTGGAGTTGCATCAAAAGTATCAGGCTTATTGGTTAAGGGTAGTAACAGCCGCATCAGCAAGTTACCCCCATACTTATTTGTTTTCACAGACTATAAAACTCAATGTCCTTGTTAGTTGCTGTCCAAAACTCCCCTTTTCCTTTTTCCCCCCTGCTCTTAAAGCAGAGAGCAGTAATGAGTTGTATGAATATTAAGAAGGCTTATTGATTAAGGATAGTAACTGCCACACCAGCAAGCTATCCCCATGCACTCTTTTCCTCATTTCCATCCTGTAGCCTTTAGGGATCCACAGTGTTTATCCCATGCGCCTTTGAAATCTTTCACCATTTTTGTTTTCACCACCTCCTCCAGAAGGGCATTCCTGACATCTATCACCGTCTCCATGAAGAAATATTTCCTGACGTTGGTTCTGAGTCGTCCTCCCTGGAGTTTCATTTCATGACTCCTAGTTCTACTGATTTCTTTCCAACAGAGAAGGTTTGTCGAATGTGCATCATTAAAACCTTTCAGATATCTGAAGATCTGTTTCAAATCTTTCCTGTACCTCCTCTCTTCCAGGGTATACATATTTAATTCTTTCAACCTATCCTCATAAGTCATTTGATGGAGACCCCTGACCATTTTGGTCACTCTTCTCTGTCACTTTTGAGATACGGTTTCCAGAACTGAACACAATACTCCAGGTGAAGCCTCACCAAGGACTGTACAAGGGGATTATCCTTTTTCTTACTGGTTATTCCTTTCTTTATGCAGCTCAACATTCTTCTGGCTTTAGCTATCACCTTGTCACATTGCTTCATTGTCTTCAGATCGCTAGACACTATCACTCCAAGGTCCCTCTCTTGCTTCATGCACAACAGCCCTAAGCCCTCCATCACATACAGTTCTTTTGGATTACCGCACCCCAGATACAGGACTCTACACTTCTTGGCATTGAATCCCAGCTGCCATATCTTTGACCATTGTTCAAGCTTCCTACAGCATTGGCTGCTGAGTGTCTCTATGGCCTGCCCTTTACTGTTCACAGGCTCTGAGTGACATCATTGCCACATTCCTGGCTATGCTTACACCAGTGGTAGAAAGTAATCCATCAGCTTTCAATCCTGCTGTTCCTTCCCACCTGTCTGATGCCTCCTCAGACCATGGTAGTAAAGAAAAGAAAGGAAGTGAAACCTCAGAGCTTCTTCCCTTTTTGGCCAGACTGTCTTGCTCTGCTAATGTAAATGAATTTCTTATATTTATTTACACTACTCTTGACCATTCTTCAATCACCATTGAATAGAAATGTTTATTAAGCAAGTCTGCTTTCTGCCTGTCAGTCTCTACATATTTCTCCCCTTCACCTTTACTTCTCACAATTTCAGTTTTGTGTTACCTCCTATCACTAGCATATCTTAAAAAAATATTGTCCCCCTATTTTATTGTATCCCATTCTACTGTATTTGCTATTTTTTCTTCCATTGTATCTTTGCTCTCCTGATTGCATCCCTCATTGACTCTGATGCAGAAAAAAAAAAATGCTTGAATGACATGAATAAACAAAAAAAAATATATTGGGTGCCTACACTAAATTAAACAAATCACAGAGCCAAATAAACTGAAATAATGTACCAAACCAAAATTCTTTGGTTCAATTTTGCATTAATTTGTAATATAAAATGCCAAGTCAATAAAAACCATAGTACTATCATACCAAAAAACATAACAAAAATGGAAAAACCTGATTAAAATAACATCACTTAGCCTCCAAATAGATTGGCAATGGAGCTGATGAATAAGAGCTACTTGACATACAAACTCTGTGCGATATGGTACTACCAAATTCTACAACAATATAACTTATTCCTTGATGTTTATCATATAATTGGCTTGGCCTACAAATTCTTGTTGACTGTCCTTTACACAACATGTGTTGAAAAGAAGCATTTCTACTTTGAAATTCATCAAGAACCAGTTTAGGGGCAACCTGTCTCAGGAGCATTTGAGGTCTTTCATACTTACAGGAATGGAAAAAGACATTCTCATGAACCTTCATTTCAAAGGAGTAATAGGATTGCAGAAGGGAGCAAACTTTTAATCTGCCTGCTGACTTCATGTGGTAAAACACTTGGTTTTGTTTATGTTAGGCTGTGCTGGTTAGCTTGAGAAATAAATGTTGTCGTTGGCACTGTATCAATGCTGGTTCTGTGCAATTCTTTATATTAATATTTGTGGTAAAAAAAAAAAAGAGGGAGTAGTTAAAAACATAGAGGTACATATTCAAAAGCTATTTAGAAGGATAACTCACAAGTTATCCATCTAAATGGCTAATGCAGAATATTCAGCCACTTATCCGACTAAACTTTTAGGCTGATAACTACATGTCTGGCTATAGGAGGGGCTGAGATATCCGGCTAACCTAGCTGAATATCGGGAATATCTTGCTAGGTTAGCCAGATAATTTTAGGCCTGCCGTAAAGCTGGTTCCTTGCAACCTGTTTCCTGCCTTCAGTTTCATCCTGGTTCTTCTCTTCAGCTTTGGCCTGGTTCCGTTTTCTCAGCCTTCAGCTCTGCTTCAGCCCTCAGCATTGTTTCAAGCCATCAGCCTTGACTCAATCCATCAGTCTTGTCTTTGCCTGGCTTTAGCCACAGCCTGGTCTTTGTATAAACCTTTGCAATCAGTCATAGTGTAGCCCGTGCCAAGACTTGCTCACTCGCCGCTGGCATGGGTCTCAGGACTCTATCTATGAGGCTGCATCATGGCAAGAGGGGCTCACTCATACCCAGTTCCTTACACTTCCCTTTCTCCTTTCCACTCTGCTGTTTACCTCCAGCCAGGCACCTGACATTTCTTGTTAATTATGCATGGATCTTTGTTCATGCACAGAACTTCAATCAGGATTTTCTTTTCCCTATTGGGAATCAAGGGTGAGAGCTTTATTCCCTCTGAGTGGGGACATGCTTTACCCCAAACCCCGGATTCCTTTATATAGACCACCAAACCCCAGATTCCTTCAAAAGGATAAGAGACTGAACTTCTCTCTCTGCCTCTAAGCTCCTAATCTCCGAACCTGAAAATTCTCAGGCTTCATTGACCAATACCCTGGATTGTACACTGTGGCCACTCCTAGAAGAAAGTGCCATAGCAAATGGCTTGATCCATTCACTACCCTGACAATCTCAATCTGTCCTCCACTGGGAGGATCATAGACCTCAGTAAAGGGACCAGAGGCCCTTTTACACATTAAATAAACCTGATAAACCAGAGTAACTTGAATTCATTACCTACTGGATATGGTTCAGGATAAGATTATGGCCACAATGAACCATGCAGCTGACAACTGTATTCTTAGATAACACAAATATGCCATCGACTTCAAGAGGTGTTGCTGACTTTGACTGAGTAGCTACAAAGGGAACATAACCTACTGCGTAACACCACATCTGGTACAATGATTGTGGTGTCTCCAGATCATTGGAGTAGCCAGAACTAATATTATGGCAGGTCCTATAGATGTGAGTGTGGTTGTTGTTACGGTTGTGGACTCTTGGGCCGGTTGGAACAGAAGATGGTGCGCTGTGGAGGACCATGGCAAGCGTCCCAACCGGGAGGCGGCTCAGAGGACTCAGAGAAGGCTTCGGCCCTGGGACAGGGTGGAGTCCTATGCGACCAAGGACTCAGCAAAGGCTGAGAGGACGGACGACGTTGGGCCCCCAGTGACCGAAGAGTCTTCACCCTGGAAGCCGGTACTCCCCCAGGAGGAGCCTGTAGGAGTCCGGCTGCTGGGACTTTTGGAGATTCACCCTGGAAGCCGGAGCCCCCCCAGGAGGCGCCCGTAGGGGCCCAGCTGCTGGGACTTAGGCGAATCTTCTGGGCCAGCGAAGACCAGGAAAGAAGCCGAGTCGGAAGCCGGGAGTCGAAGGAGAAACCAAGCCAGGGATGAGGCAGAAGACGGAATCGTGGATGGAGCCGGGTCAGAGCCAGAGGTCAGAGCGAGCCAAGCCAGGGACAGAAGCTGAAGGTGAAGTCGTGGACAAAGCCGGGTCGGAACCAGAGGTCAGAAGCAGATACCAGAGCCAAGGGACGAAGACGGAGAACGAGTCAGAAGTCAAGCCGGGTCGAGAACAGAGAGCAATCCAAGAGAACACAGCAACTAGAGATCAGGAAACCTGAGGAACCTCGTTGCAAGGCGAAGATCTTCTCTCAGCTGCAGGGTAATATACCCTGCAGCATCTGACGTCATCTTCTGGGCTGTCCTCGATTTCCCGCTCTGGCCCCTTTAAGAGGGAGTCCCCGCGCGTGCGCGCGTCTAGGGGGCGGTGCCAGCCACGGGAGTCGGCGGTGTCTCCCTTGCGGTGGAGACACCATGGCAGGCTGCAGAACAGGCCCTGGAGGCCAAAGAGAGTGTCGTGCGGGCCGGGCCGGCCCTGAGGTGAGTGGAGGGACCAGGGCACGGCCCGATCCCATAACAGTAGTTATACATTTACCCAGAAACCTCCCTTCTCCAGCAGTTTAGTTTAGTTTACTTTATTAAGTCCCCATTCTCCTTCTCAATGTCTGAGTCCCTACTCTCCCCTACCAAACCTCACTTAATCCAATCTCTGAGTCTCCACCCATTCCCACCTACTTCACCCTGACCTTACTCAGAACCCAAGTCCCCATTCCCAAATTCCCCCTGGAGTTCCACTCACCCCCTAAAATCCCTGAATCCTCACTTCTTCCCAAGTCCTTATTGTTCCCCGGAGTCCCCATTTCTTCCCCCTCCCCCCCCTGAGTCCCCACTTCTTACCCAATCCCCCAAAGTCCCCACTTCACCTCCCCAAAATTCTGGAGTCCTCACTTTTCACCCAATCCCCTGGAGTTCTCCCTTCACCCTTTTCCCAATCCCCGAGTTCTCACTTCTCCCCTTAAATCCTTGAAACTCCATTCCCCCTTCAGAGTTCCTACTTGCCGAAGGTTTCGCTTCTTTTTTCCTCTGTGTCCCTGCACCAGCAGGCTGCTTATCTAAAGCTGTAGCTCCTTCTGCCTCCAGTGCTGCTGTTACCCTCTTGCATGAACCATGTGACACGTTGTACCTATGGCGCCCATGTGGTTCACACAGCACATCATTAGACCACATGGGAGGAGAAGGAGTGCTGATGCTATTCCCCCATCTTCCTTTTCAGTGTGGGCGGTGAATACTGATCCCACCTCTTACTTTTCAGACCCCCCACAGCCACAATGCTGATGCCAACTCCATTCATCCATTTTCAGTTGGTCCCATGTGGCTCATGAGAAAACTGACTTTGGTGGGCCTGATACTCTGCTCCAGTTCTGATCTTGGAATTGAAATCTGGTTCTTTTACATAATCACATCTCTCATGAAGGATGTTTCTTTTTTTTTTTTCTGGAAAGGTAGATTTAAGAAACTAGTGGTTACTTTTTTCGAAATATTTGCAAGAGAAAATAAATACTTATGCTCCAAAGATGGTACAATCAAAAAGAATGACATTTCTGTAAATTCATGCTTTGCATTTGAAAGTTAAAAAACTTGCAAAACAGAAACAGTAATGATGGAGGTGGTTTTTGTTTTCAGCTTCATGATATTTTTTATTTAAAGCAGAGTAACAATATTTCTTTCCTGCACAAGTTTATAAATTGTAGGTGTTAAGAGATCAAATTTCAAAAACACATAAAATGGATAAGTTATTCGGTAAACTTTACCCTACTGTTGGCCATGTCTTGAGTTAACTAACTCAACTCCACCCAGAGGCATCCCCAAAATACCTCTTAGTTATAGGAATAAAATTCATCTGGATAAATGCAGCTGATATTAATAATTCAGCATTTATCTGCATAACTCAAAAGTTGTCCAGATGCATGATTTTGAAGGATTCTGTCCCAGCAAGTGTACTGGTGAATATGGTAGAGGCTGTGTGGGGTTATCAAGGAGCGGACAGACTGCAGCACTCTGGGGACTTAGACATCAAAAGCATTATCAGAAAGCTAGAAGACTATGAGGGATTTTTCCCAGCATTTGAAACTCGTATACAAGACTTCCTGCAAACTTACAGGCCGATACAGTAAGGACGCATAAGAAAGAGTGCGGCAGTGCCGGGCGCACCCTCATTTGCCGCGCGCACATCTCGGTTCACATACCGCCCGATACAGTATTCAAATGAGACGCAAATGCAAGCGGCGTCCAAAGCGTGTCCATGAAGCATTAGATTTGCGCAATCCATTTTACTGTATAGGGCGGTATACAGCGCCTATACAGTATCCTGGGTGTGCTGGTACCTGTCATTTCAAATGTCATTTGAAATGTTATTCCACCAGGAAAGTGGATGGTTCTCCTACAGACCCTGCTGCCTTGAGCACCCGGCTGGACGTCCAAGCCGGAAGTCCGAGATCGCAGCTTGGACGTCCAGCCTGGGCGCTCAAGGCAGGGGGAAGGCCCATGAACGTCTGTTAGCATTGAAGCAAGTACCACACACTAGTTACTCACCAAAATACTCTTTCTTCATGTGCAGCACCAGCTCCTTCTTCTGCTCCAGGGACTGACCGCACAGGCTGGAGCATGGACTGGCCTGCGGCGGGCCGGCGCCATCAGCCTCAGGGTCGCCCGGGGCCCCGTAGCATGAGTCCGAGTAGCTGGAACGAGGGCCGACATGCCGCTGGTCGAAGCCCATGCCAATGCTGCTGTACCGGTTGCTGCTGGGCTTGCTGTCGCTATCGTAGCCGGTCAGAGCGCGGCGTGCGTTCATGCGCCTTCCCGCTGCCTTGAGCGTCCAACTTGGACGTCCAGGCGGGCGCTCAAGGCAGCGGGAAGGCGCATGAACGCACGCCGTGATATCGGACGTCCAGCCGGGCGCTCAGGTCGCGGCGTGCGTTCTTTGAAAAATGTTAAAGATTTACTAGAACTGGCTGACACCTGTGCCATGGCATGGGGAAGGCTGATAAGCTCTGGAATAAGGTCTGTGAAAACTTTTAAGGTGTCACTGTTTTTGTGATATTATGAGAGCAATGATCTGCTCTCTGGGGGCAAAGAGTTTTTTAAAAGAAAAACTACGGAAAAGACGGGTGTGGCTGGACAAGGGTGGGAGTGCCTCAGTGGCTCTGCCAGATTCCATGATTGAAAAAGGGAACTTGGAGCATCCAGCCTCCAATTTAAGAACGAGATTATTATAATATCAGTACTAGTGTGGGCCTGAGGAAATGTAAAGATCTACAGGAGGACTGAAAGTTACTCCTGCTTCCCTGTGCCAAAGTAAGGGAGAAGGACAGTTAATTGTAAGGATTTAGACAGGCAGGCAGTGCTATTTTACCCTGCCTTGAGCGCCCACCTGAACGTCCAAGTTGGGCACTCAAGGCAGCAGGAAGGTGCTTGAACGCACGCTGCGACCCGAGCGCCCGGCTGGACGTCCGAGGTCATGGCGTAGGGTGTGTAGGGATAGGGCCTGATACAGGAGCTCGTGCCCACTGCAAGTCAGTGGCGACAAGGAGCCCAGACCCACGAGAAGGCCAGAGGAGCCCCCGGAAATGGTGTCCGTTGTTCCCTACGGAACCGAAGTACTCTGACGTTAAGCGCGGTGGTGCCAGGTTGGGTTACTTGCCCCCCCCCCGAGAAGCATTTTTTTCTGTGGATTGGGTTGGTTTGGGACTGGGCGGCTGAGTTCTAACAGTCCTCTTTGTTGCTGGCATGTGCTGCTTTTTTTTCTTGGCTGCGGGCAACTGAACCAGTAGTCAGTGATGACTCTTCAGCCGGAGCCAGCGGTGGCATAAACTGCAGCGCAACAGAACGGATTCAGATTCAGAGAACTGCTGCTGGGCTTCAGCCAGCGCTCAAGGCAGCGGGAAGCTGACTGAACCCCACAGGGTAGGCGGTAAATTTGCAGGTTAAAGACGCGGCAAAATAGCTGGTTAAAAAGGCAATAATCTGGGCGCACGTTACTGTATCGGAGGGAATAGCTAATCCAATCATTAACATATCATATACATGTGGCGGGTGGAAAGGGATACGTATCGATTTCAGTAAGCGGTAAGAACGCGTAAAACAGGATACTGAATCGCGGGTTAGACATATGCGTCCAAAATGTGCGTACAAAGCGGGTTAAAAATAGGGTAACCGCGACCGCACTTTACTGTATCGGCCTGTTAGAAATTAACAACCTCAATGACATATTTTGCCAGCAGTGTAGACGCTAAAGATGGTAACAGCCAAAAAAAAGTAATTCATTTCTCATCCACTGCTGTAAAACTATAAAACATATGGCTGTTGCTGTTGGTTAACATTCCACAAACTCCTGGCTTGAGATGTTCTGGTGCATCATGTTTTAAGATTAAGAGTTGCACAACTATCTTCCATTTTGCTGGAAAAACATTTGAGTTGAATAAAACCTCTGTACTACTGATGTTAATAGAAAAAAAAGGATATTTAAAATTTAGAGTATGTATATATATGTGTGTGTGTGTGTGTGTGTGTGTGTGTGTATGTATACCAGAATATTTTACCACATGGAAACAGGAAATACTACACACAGTAACAGCCAAATACCATGCAGGGGCTCTGCATGTTGCTTCTGTAGCATTACCAGAGCCAGAAGAACTGAAACCAACTCCAGAAATCAAACCTAGTTCCTCTACACAGCTGTGCACAGCACAGCTACAGATCCATAAGCCTGGCCCTGATTTATGATGACTCCTGAATAAAATGTATGCCCAGTGGAAGAGGTTATCTTTGCTGTCACAATAAGAAATGTAATTTGCCAGGGGATGCTAGTGCAGGAGACTTTGCAAGAAATAGCAGCAGTAGCACTGAAAAATAACATTGTCGTGCTGTCTTTATTACCTGCGCCTCACTTCCCCCTTTTGCAGAATGCCACTGCCACACTCACCTGACAGATGCCAACCTGTTCTCTGCCTGAGTTTTTTGTTGAGTCTTGGGAGTGCTAAAGGAAAGATCTGATTCAGATTCATACAGTGGCACAATTCCAGTCTTTTGCCCCCCCCCCCCTCCCCCCCAAACAATACATAATTGAAATAGGATGACAAGAAGTGTTCCAAAGGAGTTTGTGCTTCAGACCACTATTATTTTATGTCTTTTATCAATGATCTGGAAGAAAATTTGCTATTGCTGTAGAATACTACTTTCATATACTGTTTTTGCTGCAGAATTGGATACACATTTGGTGCTTTTATTGCCTTTCTCTGAAATGTCATGTAGGGATAGCTATGCCAGTAAGGATGAGGCTGGCCTCTATAGGCCCGTGATGGTTCCTTCAGTCTAACTATATGGCTATAACTTTTCTTCATTCTACATTCTGAATTCTAAATGATAATTTATTATTTATTTCATGCCTTTCCACAAAAGTGCTCAAGGTGTGTTACAGTGGAGGAAAAAACCTAGCAGTTAGAGCAGCAGGCTGAGATCCAGGGAAGCCAAATCTCATTGATCATCTTGTGATATTGGGTAGGTTCCTTCCATTGCCTTAGGTACAACTTTAGACTGTAACCTTCTTGGGACAGGGAAATGCCTACTGTACCTAAATGTAACTTGCCTTTATCTGTTAACATAAAAGTGGGAGCTAAAATCTAAATAAATGCATTCAAATAACATATTAATAACAATAAATATAAATAGTATAGCATAAAATAAAAATGTAAAATTAATATACAAATTGCAACTTATAGTTAAATATAAAGTCAGACGATAGATTATTCAAGCTAACCTACTCTTCACAGCAGAAGGCTTTCTGATTTATTGTTCCTGAATTTGATAGCAATCAGTTCCTTGGAGTTGTCTAACTATAGCAGCACTAATTGCTGTATAAAGATTCAAATTAGTAGAGCTGTGAGCAGAGAAAAATACAACTACACAAGCCTCAATGTATGCACACATTCATTTGCTAATTCTCCATAACAGAACAATATTGGATGCAATGCACAGTTCACTGATTTGAAAATGAATCTCTAGCTCCTGAGTCCAAAATTATTATGACTGTTCAGCCCTTATGGACTACTGATATTTATTTCCATGAACCAATGATTGCACAGCTGTCTCCAGTGAGCATTACATCTCATTTTGGGATGCCAGTCATAACCTAACATTGTTTATAGATGGATTTTATATTATCATCTGCTGCCTGGACACACAGATCTGCAATATAGGCTGTTAGAATAGTTGGGTGGCCTTTTAGTTATGCTAAAATGATTTTGATAGACTATATTCCATCATTGTACAGTTTTACAGGAACACACCGTCTGCAGTAGTCACATTTCTCCTGCCTATAAGTTATTAGTAGTTTAAAAGGCAGAATCCCAATATAAATAAGTAAATATATATATATATAAATAAACATATAGCAACTGGAACTGAACAAAGCAAATAGAATTATGGCAGATCCAGTATCTCATCTGAATGAGGTTAGATTCATACTAAAGGAGGATATCATCTTAACCAAGCAGATCCAAACACCTGTTTAATTTCAAATTGAATCTGAAGACTTGGGAATCCCTTAAGGTGGGCTGGAAGATGGGAATGAAGTAAAGAGTGCATGGGGGTAACTTGCTGCTGTGGTGGTTACTGCCCTTAACCAATAAGCCTTCATACTGTTTATGGAACTCCAAAATTGCTCTCTGCTTCAATGTCAAGAGGTAATGGGGAACTAGACTCAAACAGCAACCAACAAGGGCCCTGACTTTGACAGTCTGGGAAACTGATAATTATAAAGATGGCTTGTATGGCCACTTGTACTACAATAAGCTTGCTGGGCAGACTGGATGGACCATTTGGTCCTTTTCTGCCATCATTTCTATGTTTCTATATTTATTTTCATCTTCATGACAAAAAATTTTAATCAGCTAATAGTGCAGTGATGGAAAGTTAAAATGTAACCTTTCAGCCAAGAAACCATAGCTATTGTTGAGGCTAAGCTGTGGAAACTAGATTTTTTTACAATTCTGACATGCAGGTCTGTGATTAGGCATTTCTGGTGGGATCTTTCAGCTGTTCTTGTGGCTACTTGCCAAACTCACAGGAAGTGAGGACTCCTGATTTATAGGTACAGCAAACTGGCCAGAGCTGGTTTCACAGTGATAATATAAGGACTGCCCTTCTGACCATAAGGATCATATCTGCTTGTAGATACAGTTTGTTGATTTGTCAAGTCAGAAGTGCACTTGTACTTTGCCTGAGCTGACATGCCTTCACCGACTGTGTTAGCCACCATTTTTGGGGGTTCTCTCTGGGTCTGCTCATCTTGCATAATGCCTGGGGTACTTTTTCAGCTATGCCATCACTATTGATGGCATAGTCCTAGAAAGAAATCCTGAGGCCTTGGTGTTCACCTCCTTACCCAAAGTTTGAAGGGAAATCAAAGGGTACAGATAGTCTACAAAAAGTATAGTTTTCTTCATCAACCCTATGAGATGAGACCTAGGGAACTTAACAAGTAATTTTCAAAAGGATTTATATGCATAAAAATAGCATAGAGCATAGCAATTTTCAGAACCCCATTTACACATGTAAAATCAATTTACACATAAAATCTTTTGAATATTCAATGGAATTTTAAAGAAGTTACACATATAAACGTAGCTAATTTCAAAGGCCCATTTACATGTATAAAACTCATACGCATGTAAATTCTTTTGAAAATTACTTCCAAAATATGTATCCCCCTAGAGGATTGAAGGAAGAGAAGGGATATGATAAAGGCATTCAGATATATTAAAAGTATAAATATTGAAAATGGGCTGGGATCCAAGATGGCTGCACATAGCGTGTAGGAGCCGAGGCAGGTCCTGCTTGTTTGTGGATTCTTTTCGTTTATAACTATTTCTCATGGCCCCGAAAAGGAAGGGGAAGATAAGGGTTTATCCCTCAACGCCCCCATCATCTTCGGTTATGCAGCAGGAAATAATCCGGTTTCTTACCTTGCAAGCTTCATTTGATCCAGCGGTCGAGGAACCCTTGGAGCATGGAACTGAGGGAGAAGTTCCGGCTCCGGAGGAGACAACGCTGAGCCCAGAACTCAGGTCAGTCCCTGAACAATGCTCCGGGCTCCTGTTTCTACACGGCGCGAAAAAAGAGGAACCCCCTCCCGGTCTGCTGGCAGAGACACCAACTGAATCTCCTGTACCTCGGCTTGCCGACGAACAAGAGTTAGCAGCAGCAGTAGCGGGAGTGCAAAAGGACGCGGAGAGATCGAACATTACAGCAGTAGAAGGGGCAGTAGGGGTAAGTCCAATGAGTAATGTCCTGCAATTACGGACTGAGCAAATCCCTGAAGTTGTTCCCCTTAGGATTCCTGAGCGCCCGGAGGTTGTTACAATGGTGGCCTTATGGGACTTGATGGTGGGGGTCGCGACGACTTTGAACAATTTAAACTCCAAGGTAGAACATCTTGCCTCTCAAAACAGTCGGAATTCAAGCGATATTCAACAAAAAGTGGATGTACTAACTACACAAGTAACAGATTTACAACGAAAAGACCACGAAAATAATGCTTTCAAGGCTGCAGTTGCGAAAGATAGACAATACTTAACTAGAAGAGTGGAGGCACTTGAAAACTCTAACAGACACCTTAATATAAGAGTCTTAAATTTTCCACGTGTATTGGGAGAAATCCCATTTATTACCTTTAAACGGTTTTTGCAAGAAGTCTTAGGGTTTGAAGAAAGTAATTTACCTCAAGTAAATAAATGCTATTTTTTGCCTAAAACTTCTTCTAACCCAAATAGGCTAAACTTGCAAGACAATCTAACAGAAATTTTAGAGAGCTCAGAACTAGAGTTAGACAGAGCCACCCTTCTAGTTTCTTTATTAACCTCAGTAGATATGCAAAATATTATGAGAGTATACTTTAGGAAATTTCCAGTTACCTTTATGAATGCAAATGTTAAGATCTTTCCTGACCTCTCACCAATAACACAAGAGCGGCGTAGGAAATTTTTAGCCCTACGCCCTGAGATTGTTACCCTTGGTTATAATTTCATGCTAAAATTTCTATGCAAGTGTATATTGAAGAGGGGGGCAGAAATGAATGTTTTTTTTGCTGTTGAGCAAGTGAGAGAATTTCTTCAATCTAGATCCCCCATCACTTCACCTCCCATAATATAATATAAAATTATTTGGAAGCTTAGATGTGCAGAAAATTCTTATATATATTTTTCTTATTGTTTCCTCCCTTTGTTTCGGATCCTCAAATACCTGGTTAAATTATATTGATTTATGGATATGTGGAGACCATATGTAAATTTCCATAATGTTATTTCTATGGATAAATATGGTTATTATATTGCCTAGGAAATGAATGTATTGATCTCTTTGTTTTTCATATTTGCAAATTAAGGTTTGTAAAAGATTTGGAAAAAATTGATAAATAAAGAATAAAAAAAAAAAAAAGTATAAATATTGTACAAAAGTCAAGAATGTTACTGGGCCGTTGGGCTGTCGGGCTTGCCATGAATCAAAATGGTGCCAATGGCCCTTTGCCCTTACAATGTCACAGGGGTTACCGGTGCCATTGGTCGGCCCCTGTCACATGGTAGGAGCAATGGACGGCCGGCACCATCTTGTGCTCCTACATGTGACAGGGGCTGACCAATGGGACCGGTAGCCCCTGTGACTTCGTAAGGGCCATTAACGCCATTTTGATTCATAGCAGGCCCGACGGCACGGAGGGAGAGATCGCTTGCAGGACCCCGCTGGACTACCAGGGCTTTTAGTAAGTCTTGGGGAGGGATCGGGATGGTGGGGGGGGTTGTAAGAAAATAAAATTGAAGGGTTAGGGTGGTTTTTTTCTGATTCTTTTTTTTTCCCGATTCGTTTTTTTTTTTTATTCGTTTTCTGACTCGTTTTCCTGATCCGTGCTGACAAAAAAATGATCCGATTGTCGACGAAGCGCCCGAACCAAAATACGTCCTGATATGAAAAAATGAAGCTCATCTCTAGGAAAAACTCCAAAGCATGAAAAATCCTTGCCTCAGAAGAAGAAAAGTGTTCCAGGGATTTCAAATCAGCCCATGAATAAAACTGTGGACTATTTTTCCTTCTGTGCATTTAGTGCGGGGAATGGTCACCAGGAGGACTGCTGCCCATTTAGAAAGGCTGAAAATAAAGAGCCCTCAAGGAAATTGACTAAAGGCAAAAAAACCCTACACAGTGGGCATGATCTTTTTGTAAAGTGCTGAACCATATTATCAAAGAGTGTCCATGGTTAGACAACACAGAATGCTAATGCCAGTTGGAGGAACAGCAGAAGAAAGAGAAGGGGCAATAACAGAACCCCAGAATGAGAATGAAAAATGGGAAGAAGAGTGGGCAAACACATTTGCATAGCTACAAAATTGTAGTTTAGTGAATATCCCTCATCAGCATCACAAGGAGTTCCTGATCTAGGTGGAACGGGATAAGTCCCCACCCAAGCATTGCTGAATTCAGGGTCTGTCAAGATTCTCGTTTGTGAGGACTTCCTCCAAAAAGAGTGCATCATTCATTAGAAAAGACAGAAACTTATCTGTATGCATGGAGACAAATAGGAATACACAACCAGTCAGATTCTGCTGATGATTATGGCATGTTAAGCCATTATGGAAGCAGGAGTCCTTTCTGAGCTACCATAGCCGATTATTCTGGGATGTGATTGTCCCCAGTTTATGACCCTGTGGGCCCAGCTCACAGGGAATCAGGGTAGCCAACATAAGGTTGGGTCACTGGAGAGGAAGAGCCAGGAATTAGCCCTGGCACGACTGAACGCCTGGCCTGACAAGGCTGAGCTAAAGAGGAGGGTATGTGAGGGGAGTATGTAAGGAACTCCCTCAGAATACCTTAAAGGACTGGGTAGAGCTATCTGTACTAATCCTCCTTAACTCTCAAGCCTACAAAGGATTCTAGGATAGGGTGGAATCCTGCAAGTAGGGATAAGAGACCAGGGCCAGAAAGATGAGGAGGCCCAGAGAGAGAGAGAGACAGAATCCTTGAGAATACAAACTGAAAGTTATTATTGTTTTTGCTGAATTGTTCAAAACAGCTGTTTTGTTTATTATGACTTAACAATAAAGATACTTATAAAGATTATTGCTAGAGTCCAGCCTGGAGTATGTTCTCTAGCTAGTCCTACCTACTCAGCATCAGAGTATCATTGAAAGGAAGTTCTAGCTGGCACAAGGTATCATGATATGAGGTTGAATAAAGAATAGACTCAGGAACAACATAAGGACATATTTTTTCAAGAAAGGGAAGTGATGAATGGAACAATATCCCAGTGAAGGTGGTGAAGGCAAAATCAGAACAGGAATTTAAGATAACATTGCAAGCACAGAGGATCTTTAGTTGTTGGGTAATATTGGTAAAACTAAAGTATTACAAGAAGGGCAAAATTGGCACAAATGGGTCCACTGTTCAGAATATCCCCAATGAGATAGATTTGCTTACAAAAGAGGCAATATGCATGCAAATCTATCTACTGCATATTCATTAGGCATATCCTGAAAACCTGAACAGTTTGCAGCCCTTGAGGACTGGAAGTGAATACCACTGGTCTAGATGGTTCATGCCATAGTAACACAGAAAAAGACCATATGGTCAATCCAGTCTTCTGAGCAAATTTCTTATGGTAGTAGCTGCTGCTCCGTACCGGTTACCCCCAAGTGTTATGTTAAGGATAGTAATATTTACAATCAAAGCCAAGCAACTGTCTTTATTTCCTCACATTTTCTCTGTTTATTTTGTTTTCCATAGTCTAAATTGTGCCCTATCCCATTAGTCTCAGGACCATGGAGGTAACCAGTACTAGAACTGTCAGCAAGCATGTTACATGCCAGGAAATTTCTAGACCTGGTTTAGAAAGACTTTTTTCCTTATTTATTTGAAACATTTGTTTTTCACTGTATTTTCCAGGGGCTTAGAGTGAGGCAAAAAAAAAAACAAAACCCCGCAAAGCATACCTGGTCACAAAAATCCAATCCAGGTAAACAAAGTAAAACTTAAATAAAAACAATTCAGCAATATATTCAATAAAACAAATCAATAAAACAAATCAACATCATAAATTGAATAAGGGCATTGCCCTATAGGCACAAAATAGTGGGGGGAAAAACATTCATGAATCAGGTCCTCTACTTCTTCAAGAAAGATTAAAGCAGTGACTATGCTATTTATTATTACAGGATAAAAGTGCAGAGCAATTTATTGAAATTCCAGAAAGACTTTTGCAACTCAAATTTTCTTTTTTTTTTTTTTTAGTTTCAAATCCTCATAGACTTTAGACAATTACAACAGGCAGGTAACTGATTCAAAGTATGCTATTTTTAAAAATTAGATATGCTTACTTAGAAGAAGAAAAACATTTAGAATCTCCCTGCACCCATACTTCGAATCAGAATAAAAATGCCAATTAAAAGGTATAAATGTCTCAAAGAAGCTGTGTCCCATGTTTTCGCCATCGTCATTGTTATCACTGTAGTGGTAGGCATTGCTTGTCATTATCAACATTATTAACAGTAAGTGCACATGAATGCATCCGCATGGTCAGGTGTAGCTTGCAGATTAAGGCAAAGTTCGTTCGCAGGTGTCCAGATTACAGTTTTATTTACATTTGAACCTTGCGAAGCAACACTCCGCATGTCTGGCAGTTGGTACCCTCTGCCAGCTAGCCAAATATGTCAGCACGTATCCATGGACATTTTAACATTTTTTTAAGACTTTTTTTTCCCCCTTTTTTAAGGATTTTAAGTGCCAGCACCGAAGTACTGTAAACTTAACTCCAACTCCGACTCAGGAGTTGTTTCCAGCGCTATAAAAGGTGCCCTGGCCAAATGCAATCTCTCTGCATCCGAGAGAACTGCTTAATATCCTCATTTGCATGGGGTTTCCATGCAAGGATGCTAAGCAGTACTCCCATTTAGGAACGCAACGCACATTTTCTGTGTGCAAAATTTCTTATTGCATTGTCAGTAAGTTTTGTATCCCAGAAACTGTGCGCTCAAATACAGACAGAAAGGTGCATTCGATAGAATGCACCTTTCTGCATTGCTCTATCAGACACTAGAGATCTTTTTTTTTTTACACAGAAGAACATGATCACATGGTACAACACAGGGTGAGATGCAAAACCTGGACTCTTGACAACAGAAAATTATATTAATTATTAGTAATGTATATGGGTTACACAAGCACAGAAAAAAATCTGAACAAACTTTCTATATTACAAATTACTCCAGGTCCATTGCTGCATGCAGGGGGGGATGGCATTATTGACTACAATGTATATATTTTTTTATCAACACCTCCCCCCCTCACCAACACAACCACAGAGGATAGATAAAGAGATACATTAATTTTGTGTAGTAAACATCTTTCTGTTTTGAAACACAACTTAAAAACTGTACCACACAGAAGGCATACTGCTTTATAAGGATTTCTGGGGCAAGGAGCAAAAAATTTCTCACAATCAGCAGAATATCTTATTTTTCTTTAGTCTTTACTTTAATATTATTGGTGTGTTCTCTCAGTACTTGACCTTTTGTACAGTTCTCTGCCAGCTGGATTAGATTTTTAGTAGCAGTATAGAGAAATGCGACCGAAATGATAAAGAAGCTGGAATAGCTTCCCTATGAGAAAAGGCTAAAGAGGTTAGGGTTGTTCAGCTTGAAGAAAAGATGGCTGAGGGGGAATATGATAGAGGTTTATAAAATCATGAGTGGAATAGAATGGATAAATGTAAATCAGTTATTTTCTCCTTCAAAAAATACAGATGTTGATATTCAAAAACCATTTAGAGGGATAACTGAGAAATTATCCCTCTAAATAGCTACCCAGCGATATTCATCACCGTATGTAGCTAATTTTTAACCGCATAATGAATTATCTGGCTCAAATTTAGCCACATTAGTTGGGGGCATTCCGGGGGTGGGCAAGAGATGTTTCCGGGCAGAGCAGAGTTAGCCACTTAATCTAGGCGGCTAACTCTGGTCAGGCCATAGGGCTGTACTAAAGTTAACCAGTTAGGCATAACCAGCTAACTTTAAGATAGCTGGGTATATTCAGTGGTACAACTGCACCGTTGAATATACCCTGCTAGTTAGCTGGATATGTTTATCCAGCTTATTAGCCAAGCTGAACAGTGGCTGAAAATGGACCCCACAAACAGAAGTGGACCCTCAATGAAGTTATTAAATAGCTCATTCAAAACAAATTGGAGAATATTCTTTTCCACTCAAAGTACAATTAAGCTCTGGAATTTATTGCTAGTGAATGTTGCTAAGGCAGTTTGCTTAGCTGCGTTTTAAAAAGATTTGGACAGATTCCTAGAGAAGTCCATAAACTGTTATGAAGCAAATAGACTTAAAGGTGAATTTTAAAAGCCCGGCACACATGTTAATTAGGGGATGTGCGAATAAGTTGGACTCGCATGTGCTGAGCGGATTTTAAAAGTTGCCTGCATACACGCATATCTCCCCAGCATGCACATCTCCAAAATTTTCAAAAAATGGTGGGGCATGGTCTGGGCGGGGCATGGGCATTCTGGGGCATGACCCAGAGATGTGCGGGTAAATACTTGTGTGCTTGGGCACGCGCCCAGATCCCCTGCCGCATAAGCTTATTTCTGTTATGGAGGAGGTGTAAGTTATAAAATAAATTAAAATAGGCAGATCCACGGGTTTGAAGGGTCGAGGCTAACTGGGGGAGTGAACGCTATTAAACTATGGGGGTTTGGTGAACCTACCCCTTTAACTGGGTGAACTGGGGACAAACTGGTTTAACTAAAATGGTGCGCCACTTTTAAAATTTCCCGTCTTACGTGGTAGAAGCAGGATTTGCGCATACATGCTTGTGCTCCCTTAAAATTCGGTGC
The DNA here is from genome assembly GCF_901001135.1 of Rhinatrema bivittatum. NCBI lineage: Eukaryota > Metazoa > Chordata > Amphibia > Gymnophiona > Rhinatrematidae > Rhinatrema > Rhinatrema bivittatum. The sequence continues at coordinate 95,923,102 of NC_042616.1, read as the reverse complement.
ATGTGCATGCGGTCACACTGTTTTATAAAGTGCGCAGATACTCGCGTATGTTATAAAATGGCCGCCTACCTGGTTGTGGACAGATACAAGCAAGCGAATGTGTGCCCGGGTGCTAGTTTGAAAGTTACTGTCTTAGGGAAAAGCCACTACTTATCACTGCATGATAGCAGCATGGGATTTATTTACTGTTTGAGATCTTGCCAGGTATTTATGACCTGGATTGGCCTTTGCTTGAAACAGGATACTGGGCTTGATGGATCTTTGGTCTGACCCTGTATGACAATTCTTGTCTTCTTATGTTCTAGCATCCCATTATTAGCATTGTCATCCTTTTCACTGAAAAGAAATGAAGTGGCAGGAGACTCTGATCTGTCATTTTTTTTGTCTTCCATCTGTTCCCCTAATTAGTATGGATTTTCTCAAACTGCCCCTTGATCTTAACTGTTCCTCTGTCTCAGCAGGATTGCACAACAGTAATTGCATCTCAGTATTATGTGAGATTTATGACAAATGACTTCTGGGAGCATGACTGCATGAGGGAAAGAAATATTATCTTACTGAATCTGGTGCTTCTAATGGTGCTACCCGCATCATAAAGGATCATTCTTTCCTTTTCCTCCCACCCAGTGGGACTGGGTGCCAAGATCCTGACATTGGTTTCATTTTAGAAACCTCCTTCATTGTTCTTGGTCTTTGGGTGTTTCAATCGTGATGAAAGGTGCAGGTTTTCTCCTGGTGTCAGACTATGGCTTTTATTGTTATCCTTAAGATGAAAGTGATACTAATTGTCTTGGAAATTGGATGGTGTGCAACACGTGCAACTGTTAATATTTCAGAACCACGTGTGGTAATCCGTTTTTTTTTTATTCCCAGTCTTTTGGATTAACTGATAGTTTTTTTACGATGCAGCTATTGTTGGTGTCAGCACCTTGTGGCATATCTACTCTGTATCTCCTTGCTCTCGTTCACCTATCAGATAGTAGAAAAAAAACAAACGAACATTGTTTTGTGTGATTTGGGAAACTTTTCCAAAGGGCACACTGCTGACACTGCCATTAGGATTTTTATTGTTTATTTTTTGTTCTTTTTTAAACTTTTTAAACTTTCTTTTAAACTACAGTGAGTGGTTCTTTGATGGATTAGAAGTACAGAGCACGGACTATTGTTTCTGTTATTTTGTCTGGATGATGCAGAAAAGCAGTAATGCTATTCTTCTATAAGTTGAAAAAAATAATCACCGACAAGTCTTTCTGGAACTGGAAGACTCTCCCTGTAGGCCAACTGCTGGCACTGCCTGTGCAAGTCCCCTGTCTGTGGTTGCACAATAAACATCCATGTGCATGAACTCCAAATGAGTTTTATTTTTATTTATTTTATTTAAAAACTTTTCTATACCGTCGCTAAGTTATATACCATCGCAACAGTTTACAAATAGGCACATAGACTAAGGTTAGTAAATCTAGGATATCGTACATTCTAACAGGTGCCAATAAAGTTTGGTTACAATTTCATAAATAAAATCATTATTTGAGTAATGTTGGTTCCACAAGAAAATAGCAAGAGAAAGCAATGTCAAAACCATAGCAGAGTTGAACAAGGATGACAATAGTACTAATAGAATCCAAATTGCTAACAAAGGAGTCTAGGATCTAAAAATGTGCATTAAAAATGTGCAACCATTTTTGAGCATGAGTTTAAAAACTACTTTGCTACAAATGCAAGAAGTAATGATATGCATGACAGACTTGCACTGAAAATCACACTAAACACAGTACTCATGCACTATGCATAAATCTATTCTTAGTACATAGGCCCTGTTTACTTTTCATTGTGCTAACCACCCCAGTACAACTGCTGCTTGCCACTATATTGCTATTAAGGTGATGTGTAAATAGCAAATTTTATTTTAAGAAGCACTATTATCATCGTGTCATGGTGTCAGTACCTAGTACCATATCTACTCTACATCTCATGCTCCTTATTCCACATTTCCCTCCTTCATCCTCAAGTCCTCTTCCCAACCACTGAACCCAACAAAAATGAACCCCCCTCACCCCAGTGGTCCCTCCCTTCCAACCCTTAAACACAAAGAAAATTGAATATCCACCTCCCATTCCTTGGACCTAACAAAAGTTACTCTTTTCTCAATGATCCCTTCCCTCCCCCTAGAGGATACTATGGAACTATCCTCCTGCCAGGTATGCAAGGATCTTTTTGGAGGGTCTGAGAGGTGGAGATGTCTCTTTTGTTGCATCCAGAGGGTGGGAGAGGGAATTATTAGTATGGATGCTGTATTGGAGGCAAAACTAAACCAACTGTCAGAAATTATGGATAAACCACTAATAGCTGAAATATAATGTGCTTTAAAAAAGGATCATCAGAATAAGTACTACCGGTAATCATGAGTATACCGTCGTTGCTGTATATATAATCATTGGTCCAGATGTTTCTTTCTTTCATAACAATTTCTTCATTGGCGATTACCCTTTCTTCATTGGTGATTACCCAACACGCATGTTCTGAATAGTCAACTCTGTGTCAGGAGTATCTTTTTGGATATACTTTTCATATTTTTATGCTGTAGAAAAAGCTGGAAACCACTATTTATAAAAAACCAATGGACCTTCATCAACTTCTGAAATTTGACAGTTTCCGTCCTGTTTCTTTAAGAACTAACCTGCCAGTAAATCAATTTCTTCAGCTACGCAGGTTATGATCAGAGAAAGATCAATTTATTTGTCATACTGAAAGCTTATGCACAACTCTCTTACAATGGGGGTATCCCCATGCGAACCTTCAAGCCAGCTTACAAAAGAGCATTTAACGCACAGCATGATTGGGTTTTATTGGATAATCAAGAAAAACCTGAAGACCAATTAGTTAGTGTACTGAAATATTCCCTCTTGTCCAATAAAGTAGTTGATATACTACATCAACACTGGAACATATTAAGTCTACATATGATTTTTAAACAACATCTCCTTATTACATATATTAAGGGACGTAACATAAAAGATATGGTGGTACAATCATTGTTACCGATGGATAAAAGACAGATTAGTAACAAAACTAAAGGGCATCACCTGTGTGGGAATTGTAATATGTGCAGCAACACATCCTCAATTTCAACTTTGAAAGACCCTAGCTTGGTAGCACATTTTAATATATTCAGTTCTACAGACTGTACTTCAAAAAATGTAATTTACGTGATTGAATGTCCCTGCAAATTTTTATATGTAGGGAGAATTAAGCACATGATTTATATGCACTTAATAGAACATAAAAGTTGTCTGGCAACTATTAAACTTAATACCCCGTTAATCTCACACTGTATAAAATTTTCACATACGTTCTCAGAATTAAAATGATGGGTCATTGATCAAATTCAGTTATTATCACATGAATTGGGATGTCAGTATAAACTTGCCTTTTGAGAACAACAGTAGATATTTAAACATAATACGGTGGCTCTGAATGGTTTAAATTTTGAATTGGGATGGCATTCTGTTATTTCACAACAACTCAGTAGAGAATTTTTTTACCATGCATAATTCTGATGTCATTGGTGTTTTCTATGATTGGTGACTTTTTTGTCACCAACATCAAATGCATGTTTAACTTTGGGGATGGAGGACTTTGTTGTCAGCAGGATTTGAACAGGGTGTTCATTTTGTTGGATGCTTGGACAACATGTGTGGCAATTTGTTTGTTGAGCTATAAATTGATTATGCAATATATTTTGACAATATGGTTTTTCTATAGCATAAAAATATGAAAAGGTCAACTAAAAAGATACCCCTGATGCAGAGTTGACAATTCAAAACACACTTCAGGTAATCACCAATGAAGAAAGAGTAATTGCCAGTGAAGAAATTGTTATGAAAGGAAGAAACATCTTCAAATGATGTTCTTCATTGAAAAAGGAAAGTGATTTTGGACTATTGATTCACAATAATTTTATTTGCAAACCCCCCCCCCCCAAAAAAAAAAATAGACTCGAACTGATGATTCTATATAAAGCAAAAAAAAGTATGCTCACTATTACCGGTCCGGTAGTGCTTATTAGGATAGTCCTTTTTTAGAGCACATTATTTTTCAGCTATTAGTTGTTTTACTGTGTTGGAGGGATGTTATGTAGATGGGGAGACAGCCAAGCACACAGCCTCCTCCCAGAATTCGACTTCTAACATGACAAACATTTGCCTTAGCTGTTTACTACAGCCCCCAACAGATAATACATTTTGCATGCTCAAGTGCCCTTTAAATTTAGTGCCTGCATATGAGTTAAACAACACATGTTGTGTTGTGCATTAGGGTCTTTGTACATAGTGCATTAACACAATTTCAATAAATAGGCTGCAAAGTTAGCAACATGAGGAGGATGAAATAAGGTTTACTGTGAAAATGAAAGGAAGAAAAAACTGGTAGACGTATTGCCTGGAGGAACAGGAGAAACAGTAGCATTGCAGCACAACTCCTGATCTTGCTATCATTGCACATATCTACCTTATAAATGGGCCATGACCGACGGCCCGCAAATGCGCAGTAGAGCACAGCTCTACTGCGCATGTGCGGGCAAGGACGTCGGTCTTAGCCAGCGTAAAAAAAAAAAAAAAACATGGTGGCGTCGGGTGGCAGCGGCAGCGGCGATGGCGGCGTCGGGCGGCAGCGGCGATGGTGGCGTTGGGTGGCAGCGGCAGCGGCGATGGCGGCGTCGGGTAGCTGCGGCGATGGCGGCGGCAGGTGGCAGCGGTGGCATCGGGTGGCAGCGGCGGCGATGGCGGCGTCGGGTGGCGGTGGCGTCGAGCGGCGGCGGCAGCGACGGCAGCGAACGACGATGAGGAGCAGCGGCGGCCAGTAGCGAGGGAGGGGGGAGGGAGGAGAGAAAGAGAGGGAGGGAGGGAGGGAGGAGAGAAAGGGAGGGAGGGACTGAGTGAGGGGGGAGGGAGGGACTGAGAGGGAGGGAGGGATTGAGGGGGGGAGGGAGGGACTGAGTGAGAGGGAGGGAGGGACTGAGTGAGAGGGAGGGAGGGATTGAGTGGGAGGGAGGGACTGAGGAGGAGGAGGGACTGAGTGAGAGGGAGAGTGGGGATGGAGGGATTGAGTGGGAGGGAGGGGCTGAGTGAGAGGGAGGGAGGGGGAGGGACTGGGAGGGAGGGACTGAGTGAGAGGGAGGGAGGGGGAGGGACTGAGTGAGGGAGGGGGAGGGACTGAGAGGGAGGAGGGAGGAGTGAGGGGAGAGGTGAGAGACAGGGATGTGAGTAAGTGGAAGGGTAAGAAGTTGTGGAGCAGAGAAAAAGGGAGTGGAGGAGGGCTGAGGGAGAGGGGATGGGATTGAGACAGGGTGGGGAGTGACTGAGGGAAGGGGAGAGAGGTGGGAGTGACTGAGGGAAGGGGAGGGAGGTGAGAGTGAGGGGAAGGAGGCAGTGGGAGACAGAGAGTGAGTAAGACTGAGGGGTGGGAAGGGGGTGAGTGACTGAGGGGAAGGGGGAATGAGGGAGAAAAAGTGTAGGAGGGTGCTGTTTTCGAAAATGGACCAAAAACAAAAATGTAATGTAGCCCGTTGTGACGGGCTTAACGGCTTGTACAATTATAAAGAAAGCATATTGGTTCTCCTTGTTATATCCTTTCTGCATTGCCATTCAGTCAATTAGGTCTGGAGTATAACAAAACTAGAAGGACATTGTCTCTGAGACTGAAAGGTAAGGTCTTCCCTCAACCCCAAAGTTTCCTCTTTCTCACTTTCACAGCAACTTCCTAAGTCATTTCTCTTTTCTTGGACTCATTGCTGTATCCTGAGTAATGAATAGGACATTGTATATACTGGTCTGGATGATGGTGCATGCTGTTATCCATTGATTGCTGCTATACCTAGCCAGGGGCAGATTTATCATGAGGCAAAATTAGGAAGCAACAAAAAGTGCTCCCCCCCCAAAGACATTCCTATGGCGGTCACCTCAGCTTGCCACAGACATGTTTATTAAATTGCCTGGGGCCCAAAGAGCTGTGAGGCCATGATGGACCCCATCCTGCCACAGCCTGAAGAGAGTTCCTGAGGGGCTTGAAGAGCAGCATAGCCATGGCAGACCCCATCTTGCCACAACCCAAGGATGAGAGAGGAAGGCCATGAGTGTGTGTGTATATAAGACAAAGAGAGAGCCTGTGTTGTGAGGCTGTGAGAGTAAGTGAGAGTCTGTGTGTGAGAGAGCCTGTGTGTGTGTGTGTGTGTGAGTGTGTGGGAGAGCTTGTGTGTGAGACTGCCCGTGTATATGTTGGTATAGGAAAACCTGCATATGAAAGACCCTGTGTGTATGTGTGTATTAGAGAACCTGTATGCATGAATGAGAGAGCTTATATGCATATGTGTGTGTGTGTGTGTGTGTGAATGTGTGTTTGTGTGTGTGAGAGAGAACCTGTGCGCATGAGTGTGCAAGAGACTGTATGAATGTTTGAGCCTGTTTGCATGTGTGTGAAAGAGATGAGGTGTGAGTGATAGCCTGTGTGTATGTATATATTTGATGCTTTTTTGTGTTAATTAATTAATTAATGTATTTATTTATTTATTTAGGCTTTTTATATACCATTGTTCCAGAATAAGATCACAACGGTTTACAAAATCATCGTTCATTTTCTTGTTTAACAATCACATTCTGTGCCAGCATTCATAATCTAGATCAAAACCACTGCAGATATATGTTCTTATTCATGTCCATACATATTCTTGTTCACAAATAATATACCCGTGTTTACAATTAAATATTTCAAATTTTATTCCTTATAACATTTAAAACACATAAAACATACCCTATTATATCAAAACTTTCATACCACATGCACTCATCTAAACATCATACCATATACAACATATTAAAATTCACAATACATCACTATAACAGCCAGTGCACAAATATTACAAACATATTGCAACAATCCCTAATTACACTATAAACAATTTATTGCACAAACACTTTTGTAACAGTTATTACTACTCTTTTAATATTAATGTTCCCTAAACTCATCCTATTTCATATCACTTTCAATTAGCTACTTGTTAAACAGATATCCCTTTTTAATCTAATTTAACAAATATCCCTTTGATATTGGTTCCTTTTTTAAACAGATGTTAGCCTCATTTAGTAAATGTCCCGACAGGAAGCTCCTGTTTCACCCGTTGGTTTCTTCAAGGGATTTATTCTTATGCTTACATCCAACGACTTCCAGATAATGTCTTCTTAGACATACAACTCCACTTCCAAATCAAAGTTATGCACATTTTCTCTCATACATATTCATTGTGGATATCCTGAAAACCCGACTGGCTGGGGGGGCCCCCAGGACAGGGTTGAGAACCACTGGTATAGATTGAGGACCTCAAGAAGAAGACATGAGAGCTGCAATGTAAACTTTGGAGGTGGCTGGCTTAGCTCCATACATAGTGGGATGGGGCCGGTCTTAAGTTCAAGATATGGCCATCAGGTATATGTGAGCATGGTCTGATAGGTCCTTCTTCCATCATGGGCCTCAATATTGGCCTTCCACTCTGCAAGACATGACTCCTTTCTTGGGCTTCAACAAACCCTCATTCACAATATTTTTGTCCTGCTACTTCTCTGACTCATGGGCAGCACTATCATGAAGAAAGACTTCTAAAGCACCCTCAGGCCTAGTATGAAAAATATTACAAGGTAAAGTCTATGCCCCCTATCCTAGAAACACTCATACACTTGGTGCTACATCCTGGTCCTTGACGCCTTGCTCTGTAGATCACACCCAACACTTATTATCCAGAAACTGAGTCTGCCTTCGAGCCCTTATCACCAGTTAGATACCTTGTAGTAAAATACTGCTATACTGCTATTCCATATCTCAAGGAACCTATATATGGCCTTGCCACCACTTATGAGACATGGGTGTCCTGCAACTAGGAGTACTTCTCTTCACCTTCATCTTTCCCAGAAAAGGAATGCTCTCTAACTGTTTGTATGATCATGCACATCACACCTTGGAGCACATGAGAAGACAAAATGAAACACAATTTTTGTTCTCTTCACACAAGACACCAACTCGTTGTCATCAGATGAGGATGAGGGACGAGATGACAATGAGTGTTCAGCCCCTCCTGATGCAGCATCAGTTGTGGCCACCACAGGCCAGAAGCAGGTACCACCACCACCACCACCACCATAAGAAACGAAGAACACTGTGGTAGTCCAATAGCCATCCTCCCAAAACAGGAGGCCCCAGGCCTATAGAGGATTCTGTCTCTCTTCCCTTTCCCATAGGGTTCCTTCCTCTTTGCCCAGGGACATCATGATATAGGTCCTGAGGCTGGCCAGCACTTGCTGGCAAATGATGGTGATCAGGTCCATAAAGACTTTCTCCAAGAACCTTTGCAGCATCTCTTGGAAGCAGATGCTGCCACTGGTGCAGAAGACCCAACTACTGAGCCACAATGGGCTCTAAATGCCATTGGAGAAGCTGTGGAGAGGATGGGAAAGGACCGTCATGGCCTGTGAGCTGAAAGTCACCCAGACACTGCCATGCATGTAGCTAGGCATGCAGGATTGTACAGTAATCTCAGTCCTCCTCTCATCTATCCTTACATCTGCCTGTGTGTAACGTCTGGTTATGAAGGCATGTCATGTATACTTTGCCTCTCAGAAATCCTTTCTGTAGTGAACGCTACACTTTAAAGATTGCAGTCACAAAGAGTCTCATAGCTCATCACTCCACAAACAGTGCCTGAAAAGTGGAATATAAATCAAATAAATATTTATTACGTATCATGGCTTCTGTCTTATGTTTAAGGGTTGTTTATTTAATTGCATACAAAGTTCTACCTCAGACAAACTAGATGATACAAAATCAAGTATGCCAACTCAATTTTTCACATTGGGGACAAATAATTGGATATCATTGGCATAAACGTGATATCCAACCCCAAGATTGGCCAAAAATGTACATACAGGGAATAAATAAATGTTTAATAGAGCCTTGTGGCATACCCATCTCATTTAGAGCCATTGTGAAACCTAATTATCTCGATGGACTTTATAATGAGGCAAACTAAGAAAGGACACAGTCTGATATCCCCAGTCCTGCCAGATTTGATAGCATGATCCAATGATTTAGGGTATCAAACACTGCAGAGATGTCAAGCATTATAACAAATACTCAGTCCCTTTTTCAAAGCCTCTTCGAATAACATGAAATTTCCAAAAGCCAATTGGATAATAATCTAGAAGAGCATATTCATCTACATATTTACTAAGTTGCTTTAGCATGGCTGCTTCTAGAAATTTGGTTGAAAATGGAAAGGAAGAAATAGGCTAGTAATTTGACATAATCTAAGGGTCAAGAGAAGTCTTTTTAACATAGATTTAATAGAAGCACATTTAAGTTGGGCAGGTATACTATTTTATTTATTTATTCCACAGATTTATACACTGCACATATATACACAGTTCTGGGTGGCTTACAAAAGTGCTTACATAATAAAAACAGACATAATATAAAATCAAACATAATACAGACAACCAGTGATATGACTTAACCAGCATCATCTTACTCATTATCTGCCAGCTGAAATAAATAGGTTTCCAATTATTTATTTAAAGGAGTTTTTGCAATCCATCATGCATAATGCAAATGTTTATGAGTTACATAGCTTGGGACCAACCACGGACAACATTTGGTCCCGTGACTCGGCCAAACGAATGAATCTGACATGTTCAGCTTGTTTGATCTTTGAAGAATCATAACCACAGTCCATTTTAAGTTTAGCATAAGCATATTATGCAGCAGCCAGTGTTTAATGGCAGATAGATAAATAGAGACATTTTCAAAGGTCTCAGCTCAGGCTGATAACGCAGGAAGTAAAACTGAATGTCATCAGAGTGGAGTCGATATCCCAAACAAAGTCCAATCAAAAGTTTACATAAGGGAGCCAAACAGATGTTGAAAAGAGAGGCAGATGAGGCCTTGTGGGACACTGGTCTTAAAGTGTTGCAAGAGAAAAAGTCCGAGGATATGGTTACTGTATGAATTCTATCTAACGAATAAATTATAAACCATACGAGAACTTTACCATCAATTTCACATTCCCTCAAGTGATATGTTAGAATAGCATTATTGACAATATTGAATGCTGAGGAAATGTCTAAAAAATGAACAAAATAAAACTCTGCCCATCGTCAAAACCTTACCTAATATCATCTTAAATCATTAAAGAACACAATACAATAGGAATTCTAACGATTTATCGTTAAAAAAATCGTTAATCTGTTTAGTGCGCACTAACCATTTTTAGTGCGCACTAACAGAAAATGATACAAATTGACACTTTTCAGGTCAGTTAAGATCAGTTTAGGAATGAATATGTATTCCTATTGGCTGGCTGCCCTCTTATTTATTGATGTTACCAAGGTTCCCACTGAGGTGATGGTTGGGGGGATGGGAAATGGAAACGGTTGGTAGCTTGACAAAAAAAGTAATGTGATCAGTCAATGTGACTAGAACTTGTGCCCTAGCCCTGATACCGGGAGTATTGTGATCTTCCTGCATGCAGTGCCGTATCCCTGATACTGGGAGTGTTATGATCTTCCTGCACGCAGTGCCCTATCCCTGATACCGGGAGTGTTGTGATCTTCCTGCACACAGTGCCATATCCCTGATACTGGGAGTGTTGTGATCTTCCTGCACACAGTGCCCTAACCCTGATACCAGGGGTGTTGTGATCTTCCTGCACACAGTGCCCTATCCCCCCTAATACCAGGGGTGTTGTGATCTTCCTGCACGCAGCGCCCTATCCCCCCTAATACCAGGGGTGTTGTGATCTTCCTGCACACAGTGCCATATCCCTGATACTGGGAGTGTTGTGATCTTCCTGCACACAGTGACCTAACCCTGATACCGGGAGTGTTGTGATCTTCCTGCACACAGTGCCCTAACCCTGATACCAGGGGTGTTGTGATCTTCCTGCATGCAGTGCCCTATCCCTAATACCAGGGGTGTTGTGATCTTCCTGCACACAGTGCCATATCCCTGATACTGGGAGTGTTGTGATCTTCCTGCATGCAGTGCCCTAACCCTGATACCGGGGGTGTTGTGATCTTCCTGCACTCAGTGCCAGGGATGCAGGAAGATCACAACACCCCTGGTATCAGGGATAGGGCACAAGTTCTAGTCACATTGACTGATCACATTACTTTTTTTGTCAAGCTACCCACTGTTTCCATTTCCCATCCCCCATATATTGTCAGTGGGAACCTTGGTAACATGAATAAATAAGAGGGCAGCCAATAGGAATACATATTCATTCCTAAACTGACCTTAACTGACCTGAAAAGTGTCAAATTGTATCATTTTCTGTTAGTGCGCACTAACAACGGTTAGTGCGCACTAACAACGGTTAGTGCGCACTAATCGGAAAAACCGATTTTTTAACTAAAAAATCGTGCCAAACACGATTTTCTTCTCCTGCCAGATGATTTCAATCGTTAAGACGATTGGGCACACGATTCACATCCCTAATAATAATAATAACTCAATGTTAATGGATTTTCTAAATCCAGTCTGATATGGATCAAAAACATGAATATCTTGAATAAACTCTAACTGACTAAGTACAGATGTTGTAATTATCTTAGAAAAAGCAATAAAATACAGGATGGTAATTTGATAAATCATGTGAGTCCAAATCAGCCTTCTTTAACCATGGAGAATTGAAGCATGCTTTAGGGAAAATGGTAAACTTCCTTCTAAGAGGGAAAGATTCACAATTTCCATGATAGTAAGCACAACTTAGGTATGTCGTTGACACTTTTCAGGACAGAAATCTGACAGGAGTTGAGTGAACACACAGAGTAATTCATTGAACTAATAATTTACTCAATCTCAGATGTTGCCATAGGCTGAAACTCACTCCAAAACACTGCTGGAGTTACTGGAGAAGATAAAAATCAGTCAATTCAGCCATTTTAATGATCCACACAGCCCTTGTAGGTTATTATTAGCTTGATGTAACTGCTCAGAAAAATAAGATTTTTTTAGTATCATCCCATGCCCTATAATATATCTCCAACTCGTCTCTTTAACTTTGCAAACTTTCTGGAGTCTGTGAGTGGCACCAACACCATTGAAGAGTCCTCAATTTGCAGCATCATTTACTTAAATCAGGAGTGTACCACTTTGCTTTCGTATTACGCCTCACCTGATAAGTTTTCATAGGAGCAACTTCTATCAAGGGCACATGAGATGACATTATCTAAATTAGTTACAGCCGCCTTCACAGAAGATTCATAAAGGTGAAGAGAAGCAGGCTCTAATACCTTCTTTAAGTTGTCAAAATCTATAGCAGTCATTCTACTATATGTGTAAGTTTTTGAGCTTGAACTCTAGACCAATTAATAGTCATACCTGGGTACCTGAAAGATAAACAATCGTCTGACCAAGGTACTTTTTCAAATGAGAGATTTGGAGAATGAATTTCAACACAGAAGCAAAAAAAATCAATTCCTGAATATATCCATGTTTATGTGTTAGAATATCAACAATTTGTTTCCAATCAATTGAAGACATAATATCCAAAAAATACATAACATATACAAAGAGTATATCAGAATCCACATGCATATTAAAATTGAAAGTGATTAACATATTGTTGACTTTAGATGTCATTAGCATTTCAAAAACTGGAAACAAATTTGAAGCAAGGAATGTCAGAGGAAAATATAGCAAACAAATGCTCAGCAGAATATAAAACTGAAATAGCATTTCATATGCAGAGCCCTTGCCCAGATACTCAACAGATATATTGAAACAGTTTTTATAAATAATTAAAAAGCCACCACAATGCTTCCTATTTCTTGGTTGAGAAATAACAGAATACCTGCCAATACATACTTGATTTAAAATGGCATTATCAGAATTAAGTAACCAGGATGCACAGTTGTACAATGAAAATCCAGTTTTCGAGCAGCTAATAAATCACAAAGCACTGGACCTTGTTTCCTAACAGACTGTAAATTAATCAGTAGAATTGTCAAATTACCAGATTTGGCAGCTGGATGATAATGTCTGCAAGAAATAGATATTAAATGGGAAAGGCAGTGTTTCTGCTTTGGAAAATAAGAATAATGCAAGTCACCATACCTTTCTCTTCTAGAGATCACTTCCATTGGATGAGCATCAGGTTCAATGGCACTGAGGTAAAGAGCTCAAACAGGGATTCTGGGCCCACAGAACATGAAGGAGTGCACAAAGGAACGCCTTTGTCGTGCTCCTTCATGTGCATAGCGCCTCTGGTGTCTCTTACCAGCTCTTGGACCTCCTCCAACACACCCACACATGGGTGACATCAGTGGGGGACGGGGGTGGGGGTAAAAGCCCAGGATGATAGGGGAGTCAGCAGGGTAGCAGAGTCAGTAGGTCTCTCTGCAGGGGCCATGATTGAATGTGACCAGGTGTTCCAGCAGGGTCCAGGGCCAGAAAGAAAGCAGATACAGGCACAATGGCCTATTTCTAAAGATCTGTAATAGCAGTGACTAGAGAACCAGTATCTTCACACAATGCCTTTAAATTCTCATTTGGACATGCATTCAGAAGAGAACTAGTCAAACAATCTGTAAAACATCATTATTGGAGATTACATTGAACTAGGCACCCTGGGGACAACATATTTTCTAGCTCAATGACATTAGCAGAGAAATTAGTGGATATTTTTCAATTTTGTCATGAAAAAACTAGCAAATATATTTAGAGATATTGATGAAACACTTGCAGGCAGGAATTGACAACTGGTAAGTGACTGAACAATTTGGAATAACTCACGAGATCTATTTAAAGAGAATTTTACCAAAAAAGTAATCCCTTTAGCCTCATCAACAGCTTTTATAGATTAAATCCTGAACCAATTGTGTCTTATGCCAGTGGCATTCTGTCCCTTGCTGCTCCCACTTAAGTTCCCTAAGTCTCTGAGTAAATCACTGGACAGGGCCTCACAGTGACTTTCTCAGCAGTTTCCTGAACCCATGGCTACTGAATTTGGAGGGATGGCCTGAACGTGGCAGTGTCTTGGTGGTGCCAACTGTTTCTACTTTACAAAGATGGATCTCTTCTCCTTCACTCTGTGTGGAGGGCTACTGGAGGAATCCTTCTGAAATGTCTTTTTCCTGCGGATCCTCAAAGACCATTGGGAAAAAAATCAGCAAGTGATGTCCTCCTGACTCATCTCTTTTCAAGCAGATGATAGACATGGGGTCCTGGCCACCTCCTTCCTCAGCTCCAGTCTAGAAGTCTGTGGATGTGCGTCATCCCTGCCATTTCCTGAAGAAGGCAAAAGCATCATTTGTTAGTTTCATTTCTCCATATAGCACTGTGTGCTCAGAACTTACTATTTCTTACATGCCAGGCCCCCAGATCTATGGAACCCTGGGGGAGGGGAGAATAGAGATAGGAAAATTAGAATTTGGAAAGCTACAGATTAAAGATCCTTTCCTTTGGAAGTGGCTAACAGGTTGGCAAGCCTTGCATGTGCTTTTGCTTTCATTATTGCTGCAAACGTCGTGGGTTAAATTCACCGATGGGGTTTGCGGAGATTGATTATTGCCTTCTGAATGTGTAAAGTTCTAAGAGATGTAAGCATAATGATAACCATATCTGTATTACATTATCGTTCTTATATATGAATGAGAAAAAAAGGAGTAGTGCACTGCGTACACAAACAGGTGAATATTAAAAGGCATTATTCTGAATGAATGGTTTAAATTAACCCCATTTTAAATCAGATGAAATAAAGTAAACCTAGTGAGTGATCCATGAAAATATAGTTTCTGACTAACTTCTATAGTAAACACTAATGAATTAGGAAACACCTGCTACTGTATTAATAACTGTATTAATAAAACCCACTTTCACAGTGTGTAGGAGTATGTATGGGGTCGAAGTACTAAAGTGTATTAATGATAGCACAGAGCTAACACATACTAATGTGTTCAACATGCATTAACTGTGATATTATTAACACACTTTTGCACTAATATTAATTTAGGGTTAACAACACAGATTGATGCAATAACAATGTTAAGGAACTGTTAAAGCAGTAAAGTAATATTAACGCAAATCATGTTAAGCAATGTGAAGTATGTTAGCACTCCTGATACATTCCCTCAAAGTTTGGTTCATTTTTTGTGGAACTCTCCATGGAGATAATGTGAGGACCCCATGTGGGTCATGATCTCCTCTGGAACCCCACCAGTGAGTCTGAGTCAACAGCCCCTCTGGGTATTTGCCTCAAACCCCCTCCCCCGCAGTCTCTGAGCCAAAGAAACTCCCTCACTACCAGTGCCCCTCCCTTTCCCCAGGAGGATGCCCCGCCCCTCCCCACACACCATGCAGTGAAGAAATGATAGGAGGAATGAGCAAAGTGGGCACAATTATAACAATAATATTTTATTTTTCTAAATGATTGTATTTTTATTCTGCCATAACTCACCTTGAGGAGACATTGGAAAGGTAAGGAATAAATTGGAGCAAATAAGTCCATCATTAAAACTGGACATTAATGCATGTTAATTGTCAGTTAATGCTCCTTTCCTAGGTACCTCTGCCCAGGACCATGATTCCCTGCTCTGTTTGGTTTAAGGTAGTCTGGGCCAGATCTCTGGAGCCAGTCTTTTAAGGTGTTCTGGGAGGTTTTCACGTGTATCCCTTCATACTGACATGGCTATTATGTATGAGCATGGGAGTTTTAGAGCCTCCATGTTGTTTGCTGTTTGAGTCTTGGTCATTTTGGGTTGTTTATTTTTCCCCAGGAAAGAAAAAGGAAAAAAAAATTAAACAAAAATTCTTCTCCTCTCTACCTATTTTACCTTCTTTTGTTCTAACTCCTCTACAATGATCCCAGCCTGGTCCTCCTACCCTTCTTGATGGTTAGTGGGTGGTGTATCCACTAAAGTCTTCACTCTGAACGAAGAATTACAGGCAGAATAGAAAACATTCAAGAGAGAAATCATTTCCATGGTTTGTGTGTGATAACAGAACAAGAAAGGCAGAGAGAAGTCATGAAAACCCAAAAAATTTCAAAATGCTACAGCCAGAGTTTAGGTACAAAATATGGGAATAGTTTTCTAAAGAAAAAAAAAATCCTTACAACAGGGCTTCCCAAACTTGTCCTGGGGACCACACAGTCAGTCAGGTTATAAGGATGCCCATAATGAATATTCACGAGATAATTTACATATCATGGAGGTGCAGTATATGCAACTTTATCTCATACATATTCATTGTGGCTATCCTGAAGAAATGACTGGCTGTGGGGGTCCCCAGGACAGGTATGGGAAGGAAGCCCTGCCTTACAACTTCCCAGAGACACCAAACCACACTCATTCGGGAAACCATCTACATTTTCTGCACGTAATAACAGTTTCCTTCAGAAAAGCCCATTTGCCAAGAAAATCAAAACTCTACCCAAACAGCTCGATCAGTTTCAAGCAGGAAATGTTTGAAAAATTTATGTTAAGAAAAAGATACTTGTCACAGTTCATTTTCTTACCCAGAATCCAACAATTGGCCGAGTGTGCAACCACAGAAAGACTGGCACTGCCCATGCCACTCTGCCTCGCTGTTATATCCTTTAAGATACACCTTGTGGTTCTTTATGCCAGTCAGCCCTGCTGCCAGGCCCCGGCCTTACATCTTAATGTGCTTCTGCCATTCTTAGGGAGGGGTTACTTTTGCACCTCTCATATCGGTTTGGTGTACTGATGCCACATTTTGTGCTGCTTGGTCCCTTTGTCAGCGCCTTGGGGTTTTCCCTGCCACCGTTTTCCTGCTTCGTTCCCCCTTCTTGGTGCCTTAAGATGTTGGTGTCACTTTTGGAGCCATTTTGCCTCTTGGGATGTCATCAAGGGTTTTTGTCCCCGTTTCTGATGTTCTCTTTTGGAGTCCTGAGGTGCTCTTCCCGCACTAGCTTTCTTTGCTCCGCTGATGATGCCTTGGAAAACTCATGCCACCACTGGTACCCCTTTCCCCATTCCCTTAGGCAGTTCATGCCACTTTTGATGGCACGTTGCCAAAATCTAGGTAGCTTGGATTTCTTTCCTCCATCTGATAAATGTTTCCCACAACTTTCATGAGAATTGATGAGAAAACCACAATTTTGGAGCCCAAAATAGGCTGCAGTGCTTCCCCTGTTGACTTTAATGGAAAATGAATGAACTAATAAAATGAATAAACAAATATTTTATTTCACTTTAAAACTAATGAAATGAATTTAGGTGACCACGAAATGAATGAACAGAGCCAAATTTCTTTCTTCTGCACATACCTACAGTCCATGCTAGTTGGTGATTCTTGTTTGACGTTGTGATAAGGCTTATAATGTTTAGCAGTACAGCATGTATAATGTTCAGCAGTGGTAGTGTCAATAAAGTTATTAGAAAAGGTCATGAGGCTACCAGAGGGCACTATGAAAAAATAATAAAGAAGCTCATTGTTCCTGTTAAGACTGCATGGTCAAGTTTTTCTGGGATGGGTTATAAGAGCAAAGTCCAGAAACGTTATAACTAACTGTGAATGCTGCAAAAGTAGAGTCTCTGGCCTAACAAAAAAATGGATGCTGGACCTGTTTTTCTCTATACTGGGTACGTAGACCTGAAGAAATCTCCTGACCAAACAGCTGAACATTTGACATATCTTTTTCTGCAAAGAAAGATTATTTGCAAAACAACTTACAAACAAACACACACATAGAAAAGCAAGGACAATAAAAAGACTATGTGTAGAAAACAGACATAGATAAGCATCCCTAAAACTAGATTAACTATATACATTCACTAATCAGCCTTTGGTCAATGCCTCTCTGCCCAATATATAACCTCACAGTTTTAAGAAAAAATACGGTGAAGAAGCAAGACCATATGGACCTATCACACCACTACTCATTTATTTATTTATTTTATTTATGGATTTATATACCGGGAGTTCCTGTATACAATACATATCACTCCGGTTCACAGTTAAACGGTAATAACTACTGCCGTGTGGCAGTTTACATGGAACAAATTTTTTCATTGGAACAAATCATTGGAACAAATCAGAACTTGATATGAGAAGAATAAGCAAACCAACTAACTAGTTTCAAACTTTAAACATATAAGTAAGGCAATTTAGTCTTAGCTAAGTGAATTTGATGCTAGTGTCTTGTTGATTTTATGACAGTTGTATAATTCATGAATAACAGAATTATTTTCCTATTCTAAAAGGTTTGCTAGTATATAAATCTTTTCATTATTAAGTTGTGAGCTGACCCTATTGTGATAATCTAATTTTTCCATAATAAAACCCATTATGTAATTTAAGTCAAATGGAATTGTGCACTTTCTGATAAACTCGAACTAAAATAAAAGGGTGAAGTTATGTATAATTTATATGCTAAGTACCCTACAGCAGTGGTCCCCAGCCTTGTCCTGGGGGCCCACCAGCCAGTCGGGTTTTCAGGATACCCACAATGAATATGCATGAGAGAAAATTTGCATGCACTGCCTCCATAACATGCAAATTGTCTCTCATGCATATTCATTGTGGATATCCTGAAAACCTGACTGGCAGGTGGGCCCCCAGGACAGGGTTGGGGATCACTGCCCTACAGGGCCTACATATATCTCAATTACTAGCACATAACTATTTATAACACAACATGGTAGGGATGTGAATCGTTTTTCAACGATTAAAATTATCGTCCGATAATGTTTATATCGTCTTAAATCGTTATAGAACACGATACAATAGAAATTCTAACGATTTATCGTTAAAAATCGTTAAATCGTGTTAGTGCGCACTAACTCGAGTTAGTGCGCACTAACTCCCCGTTAGTGCGCACTAACTCGATTTAGTGCGCACTAACTGAAAATGATACAAATAAACACTTTCCAGGTCACTGAAGGTCAGTTAGGAATGAATATGTGTTCCTATTGGCTGGCTGCCCTCTTATCTATTGATGTTACCAAGGTTACCACTGAGGTGATGGTTGGGGGGATGGGAAATGGAACTGGAAACTAACGAACACCAACAGAAAATGAAACAAAGTGTTCACACTTCCCAGGTCAGTAAAGGTCACTTAGGAATGAATATGTATGTATGTATTCCTATTGGCTGGCTGTGCTCTTATCTATTGATGTTACCAATATGGTTGGGGGGATGTGAAATGGAAACAGTTGGAAGCTTGACAAAAAAAGTAATGTAATGATCAGCACTCACCTGACTAGAACTTGTTTGTTTATTATTTTTGTTAGCAGGCACCTGAAATGCTAGTGCATGTTGAATTTGCCAATCACTGTGCATTTTAGAAAGGTGGTCCTGGCTGGAACTGTACACAGTTCAAATATATGTAATTGATTGTTGGTAAGTGTATTTTTTAAGTAGCCACACTGGCACCAGTATGTTTACTTTTCCTCCTACTTAACTCACTAGCTCAGCTTTGTAAGAAGGGCTTCTCTGCTTGTGTGTTGTTTTTGTTTGGTGTGAGGAGAGCAGAAACATCAGATCTTTATTCAATCTACTACAGTCATCTCTTACAGTGCCCTATCCCTATTAATACCAGGAGTGTTGTGATCTTCCTGCACACAGTGCCCTAACCCTGATACCAGTCTGAGACAGCTCCCTCCCTGCATTACTAGTGAGAGGCTGGCTTCACAGACAGGGGGGAGCTGCCTGACCCTCACTCCTGACTTCCCCCATGTCCCAGCTAGTGAATGGTGTGTGGGTGAGGGGGGGGGGGAGGATGGTGAAGTCTGAGACAGCTCCCTCCCTGCATTACTAGTGAGAGGCTGGCTTCACAGACAGGGGGGAGCTGCCTGACCCTCACTCCTGACTTCCCCCATGTCCCAGCTAGTGAATGGGGTGTGGGTGAGGGGGGGGGGGAGGATGGTGAAGTCTGAGACAGCTCCCTCCCTGCATTACTAGTGAGAGGCTGGCTTCACAGACAGGGGGGAGCTGCCTGACCCTCACTCCTGACTTCCCCCATGTCCCAGCTAGTGAATGGTGTGTGGGTGAGGGGGGGGGAGGATGGTGAAGTCTGAGACAGCTCCCTCCCTGCATTACTAGTGAGAGGCTGGCTTCACAGACAGGGGGGAGCTGCCTGACCCTCACTCCTGACTTCCCCCATGTCCCAGCTAGTGAATGGTGTGTGGGTGAGGGGGGGGGGTGGATGGTGAAGTCTGAGACAGCTCCCTCCCTGCATTACTAGTGAGAGGCTGGCTTCACAGACAGGGGGGAGCTGCCTGACCCTCACTCCTGACTTCCCCCATGTCCCAGCTAGTGAATGGTGTGTGGGTGAGGGGGGGGGAGGATGGTGAAGTCTGAGACAGCTCCCTCCCTGCATTACTAGTGAGAGGCTGGCTTCACAGACAGGGGGGAGCTGCCTGACCCTCACTCCTGACTTCCCCCATGTCCCAGCTAGTGAATGGTGTGTGGGTGAGGGGGGGGGGAGGATGGTGAAGTCTGAGACAGCTCCCTCCCTGCATTACTAGTGAGAGGCTGGCTTCACAGACAGGGGGGGAGCTGCCTGACCCTCACTCCTGACTTCCCCCATGTCCCAGCTAGTGAATGGTGTGTGGGTGAGGGGGGGGGAGGATGGTGAAGTCTGAGACAGCTCCCTCCCTGCATTACTAGTGAGAGGCTGGCTTCACAGACAGGGGGGAGCTGCCTGACCCTCACTCAGGAATAGGGCACTGTGTGCAGGAAGATCACAACACCCCCAGTATCAGGAATAGGGCACTGTGTGCAGGAAGATCACAACACCCCTGGTATTAGGGATAGGGCACTGTGTGCAGGAAGATCACAACACTCCTGGTATTAATAGGGATAGGGCACTGTGTGCAGGAAGATCACAATACCCCTGGTATCAGGGTTAGGGCACAAGTTCTAGTCACATTGACTGATCACATTACTTGTTTTGTCAAGCTACCAACTGTTTCCATTTCCCATCCCCCATATACTGTCAGTAGGAAACTTGGTAACATGAATAAATAAGAGGGCAGCCAATAGGAATACATATTCATTCCTAAACTGACCTTAACTGACCTGAAAGTGTCAAATTGTATCATTTTCAGTTAGTGCGCACTAACTCCCAGTTAGTGCGCACTAACTCCCGTTAGTGCGCACTAACTCGAGTTAGTGCGCACTAATCGGAAAAAACGATTTTAACGATTTTTTTAACTAAAAAATCGTGCCTAAGACGATTTTCTTGCCCTGCCACACGATTTCTATCGTTAAGACGATATGGAAAACGATTCACATCCCTACAACATGGTATCAAATGTTTGAACCTCAGGTGACTCTGACAGCCTCAGAGCCAACTTCCAGCCCACAGTGAGCACTTCAGTGTATCTTGCTCTGACTGGCAACTGAGCTGCAAGCGGAAGATGAGTTGCTGCGAGTGTGCACGCTCATTTGCACTACAGAGCCTGAAAAAGAGAACATTTTCAAGTCATTTGTCTTCAAGGCTGAGAAAGACAGGAATATATGGGAGTAGATCCTAGAAAAGAAGGAGGAGTACTATATTACCAAGTACAAAGCAAATTATGAGAGGGCAAGGTTCAACCAGCAATCTCTGCTCAAGGGGGAACTAGTTTATTTATTTATTTAAATTCTTTTAATATACCGATGCTCAAGACCAAGTCTTATCGTACCGGTTTACAATAGAACTAGGGGGGAAAAACCAATTAACATCGATATAGAAGGCAAAGTTACAAAAAACAGGGAGCATAAACATGGGCGTTAGAAGAGAAGAAGTTCAAACGAGTACAATTGGAGAGTAATGTAACAAAATAGGCAGCGAACAATTGATAAACATAAAGTATCTGAATTTCGATGGGAAATTTGTCCTAAGTAGTTTCTAGCATAAATTCCAGAGGGTGAATGATCAGAGGAGGTAATCGAGGGGGCAAGGGGGGGCAGGGGAAGGGCAGGGACCGGTGCGGAGAGACAGAGGTGATAGGGAACGGGTGGGAAGGTAAAAGGGGTGGGTGAGGGAGTCAGTACAGGTTGATCGAATGTTCCTTCAGCGGTAAGCTTGAGCGAACAGCCAGGTTTTCAGTTTCTTTCTGAAGGAGAGATGGCATTGTTCCTGGCGTAGATCTGGGGGTAGTGAGTTCCAATGGAGAGGTCCCGCTGTGGATAGTGCTCGTTTATGAATGGAGTTGTGAACCGCAGATTTGTTTGGGGGGGCCTGGAGAGAGCCTTTGTATGCGGATCTAATTGGCCTTGCGGAAGCATGAAGTTCAAGAGGGTTGGAAAGTTGGAGTGAGGATTACTGGTAGACGGATTTGTGAATGATAGTAAGAGTCTTGAAGAGTATTCTATAGTGGATGGGTAGCCAGTGTAGGATTTTTATTATTGGTGTGATGTGGTCCTTATGACGTGTGTTAGTAAGGATCCTGGCCGCTGCGTTTTGCAGCATCTGTAGAGGTTTAGTAGAAGAGGCGGGGAGACCAAGCAACTTGTGGAAGCTTTCATTAGAAAACTGTATGAGGTAGCTGAATACTGTGACTTTGGAGCCACTAAAGAGAACCAAATCCAGTGCAGGCTGGTGACTGACGTTCAGGACAAATGTGTGTCACTGAATTTATTTATTTATTTATTTATTTATTTAACAGATTTTCTATACCGACATTAAAATACACATCATATCGGTTTACATTATAACAGCAGGTAGAAAATACATAGAACAGGGATGTGGGAGTGGATAACAACAGCATAACAGCATAAACAAGAGTTAGGAGGGCTCTAACAGGGAGCCCGAGGCAATAGTTAAAAAATGGGGGGGGGGGGGGGGCGAGAGGGGGGGTGTAGGGAGGGTGCTGCAAATGCAGAAGGAATACTGAAGCTGCAAATGCAGAAGGAGCTGACACTATCCATGGGCAGAGGTGACTAGGCTCTCTGAACTGGTTAGAGCACAGAACCAGGCTCCAGGCACACAGAGCTTGGAGAAGATGTTATGTGGCAAAAATATGCCACATAACACCTCTGAGCTTCCACTTTTCTCAGAACGTGCATTCTGGTCTTTCATCCCTAATCTCTCTGATTTTTGTCAGGGTGGTATAACATTTTTCCTTCAATGAAGCTTTCCTCCCCTCTATCTCCTCTTTGGAATAACCAGATTTCCCCGATTATTTTACTAGGGTCAGTTTTTCTATTGTGGCATGCAAGTGGCCTTCAAAGGGTGGGTCAGCTGTTGAGGAATCCTTTATTCTGATGGAGGGTCTCCAGGAGAGGTTTCACTTCACTAATTTTCCTGTTCTTCAGAACTTACAACTTAAGGGGTGGGCCCTCTGGCAGCAAACTTCCAGAGTTGGAAAACTTTGTGTTGCATAATCCTCGTAGTGAAGGCTTGATACTTCTCATTCATAGATTGTTATATGGATGGACAGGGAGTTTCACTCACTGGATACAATTTTGAGCACTTGGGACAAGGATCTTGGTTTTAAGATAAGCATGGAAAGATGGGCTGATATTTTTCTCAGGAGGAATACATTGAATTTGATGTGTGCTTCTAACCAGGAGAATGTATTTAACATTTTTTATTCATGGTTTTTCACGCCAGTGAGGCTTTAAAAAAAAATGGGTTGAAAGAAGGACCCTCTGTGCTGAAGGGGGTGCAGAAAGCTGGGCACTTGTTTTTTTCCATGTTTGGGGGACTTATCTCACTATTTCTTTCTTTTGGCCCGAGATACTGTCTTGGATTTCTTGAGTTACTAAGGAAAAATTCCCCTTGTATCCTGCAATAATATTGCTAGGGCCATAATGTTCAGATTTTCATCCCTTTCTACTGACTCATATGTTAGCAGCCAGCGGGCGCCCCATTGCTTCACAAAGGATTTCCCCTTACATGTCCTCGATGTCTTCTTGGCTTCAAAATCTGTGGCATGTTTTACTCCATGGAACAACTGAAGCAGCAAGTAAGGGAGCTCTTATGTGGATGCCTTTAAAAATCTAGAATTAGCAATAAAAATAACAAAGCCTTATTTTACATTGATAAACACGGATCCTCAAATAATTACACCTCAGCAGCCGGAACCGCTGTGGGGAAACGCAATAATCACAGCAGCTGCGTCTGCTAAAGTCCAATATTTTTTTATATTTTTATTGCAAATAAAAAATGTTTTTGATTACTCTCTCATTTCATTAATTATATTCAAAGCTACTTAGCTCTTTTGTAGGCGAGAAACTCGAAAGACAACCCGACGCTGGCAGCGTTTCGAGAGCGTGCTCAGCTGGCTCTCTGCTTCAGGCGAGCTCGCCATCTTTCTCCAAACAATTCCTTGGTTACATTTTGTATATTTTGAGTGCAAGAATTTTTATATATTTAATAACGTTTTGGCTAAATAAATGCAAACAATAATTATTATCAGTTGATTTAATGCTATATTTAGTTAGTGGGGGCTTTAAGTGATATATTTCCTTTCACTGACCGCATTGTGTCTCCTCTCTCTCATACATTCAAAATATTTCAGCTTTTATGATAATTAATTACAACCCAAATCCAAAATTAAAAACAGGCATGCAAGAACTGTTTCTAAAGTAAATGTTGCCCTTTGATTGTTCTAGGGAAAAATAAAACATGACACTGAGGGAGTAGTAGAGCTAATGTAAGCTTCAGTTTCAGCTAAAATACATTTTCTTAATTACACCAGTCCCCTTAGAAAAAGTACAAGAAGTATGGAACTTGACAGAGACATTTAGAATAATCTCCAGATAGATAACTGTTGCCCATGGAAACAGATTACTAATAAAGAAATCCCTCCACAATTCTTCTTAGTAAGAAAACCTCCACAAAACAAAATGTATCTTGTGTTTACTTTCACTCTGCTTCTTGTTTTTACTGAAAAAAATATATTCTTAAAATTTTATGATAAAAAATGTACATTCTTGATGAAGCAGGAACTGATATGTACATTAAAAATGAGGGGCTAAATCCTGCCAAAATTGTGAAGCCAGTGAAAGATTTTTGGAGTTTGGACATTTTTAACCTAGTTTCTTAAAAGGAAGCTTGCCTCAAAGGATCATGGTGTCTGTGTTACCCCCCACCCCAAAGAACTTTTGAGCTATTCATCCAATGTAATCCAAGTTTGTACCACAGATGGTATAGCTTTCATTGACCCCCTAGAACATAAGAACATAAAATAAGAATAAAAGATATGCCATACTGGGTCAGACCAAGGTCCATCAAGCCCAGCATCCTGTTTCCAACAGTGGCCAATCCAAGTCACAAGTACCTGGCAAGAACCCAAACATTAAATAAATTTCAAGCTACTATTGCTTAATAATTAATAGCAGTTTATGGACTTTTCCTCTAGGAACTTATCCAAACCTTATTTAAACCCAGTTTATTTATTTCCAGCTACACTAACTGCCGTAACCACATCCTCTGGCAGTGAATTCCAGGCCTTGACTATGCGCTGAATGAAAAATAATTTTCTTCAATTTGTTTTAAATGAGCTACTTGCTAACTTCATGGAGTGCCCTCTAGTCCTTCTATTATCTGAGAGAGTAAATAACCAACTTACATTAACTTGTTCAAGTCCTTTCATGATTTTGAAGACATCTTTCATATCCCCCCTCAGTCGTCTCTTCTCCAAATTGAACAGCCCTAACTTCTTTAGCCTTTCCTTATAGAGCATCTGTTCCATGCCCCTTATCATTTTGGTTGTCCTCTCTGTACCTTCTCCATCGCAACTATATCTTTTTTGAGATATGGCGACCAGAATTGCACACAGTATTCAAGGTGTGGTCTCACCATGGAGCGATACAGAGGCATTATCACATCCACTGTTTTATTTGCCATTCCATTTCTAACATTCTGTTTGCTTTTTTGACTGCCACAGAACACTGAGCCAATGATTTCAATGTATTATCCACTATGATGCCTATATCCCTTTCCTGGGTGGTAACTCCTAAGATAGAACCTAAAATTGTGTAACTACCGCAAGGGTTATTTTTCCCTATATGCATCACCTTGCACTTGTCCACATTAGATTTCATCTGCCATTTGGAAGCCCAATCTTCCAATCTCACAAGGTCCTTCTGCAATTTATCACAATCCTCTTGAGATTTATCTACTCTTCTTAATTTTGTGTCATCCTCAAATGTGATCACCTCATTTGTCATATCCCTTTCCAGATCAGTTATAAATATATTAAAATGCACTCCACTGTTTACCTTTTTCCACTGTGAAAACAGACCATTTAATCCTACTCTGTTTCTTGACTTTAAACTAGTTTGCATGCCACAAAAGGACATTGTCTTCTACCTTAGAAGCCTCTCATGAGGAACTTTGTCGAACGTCTTCTGAAAATCCAAATACACCACATCTACCGGTTCACCTTTATCCACATGTTTATTCAACACTTAAAAAAATGTAGGAGATTTGTGAGGCAAGACTTCCCTTGGGTAAATCCATGCTGGCTGTGTCACATTAAACCAGGTCTATCTAAATGTTTTGTGACTTTATTCTTTATAACAGTTTCCACAATTTTTCCCAGCACTGAAGTCAGGCTTACTGGTCTATAGTTTGCTGGATCTCGCCAAAAACCCTTTTTAAATATTGGGGTTACATTGTCCACCTTCCAGACTTCAGGTATAATGGATGATTTTAATGAGATAGGATATAAATTAATTGAAATAGGTCTGAAATTTCATTTTTTAGTTCTTTAAGAACCTGGGGTATATACCATCCGGTCCAAGTTATTTACTACAATTCAATTTGTCAGTCTGGTCTACCACATCTTCCAGTTTCATCATGATTTGGTTCAGTTCATCTGAATTATCACACTTGAAAACTGTCTCTGGAACAGTATCTCCTGAACATCCACTTCAGTAAACACCGAAGCAAAGAATTAATTTAGTCTTTCTGCGTGTTGTGATTTGTGGGTATGTGGGCCCTTGGCTCAAGATGTGAATTGTTACTACATGTGGGGAGAGCCTCCACAGGTCCACACCGTCGGGAGGCGAGATCAGGGACAGCAGGGAGCTCTGGGTGAGGCAATGGAGAGGTCCCGAGGAGCCAAGAGAGTACCCCCATTGAGAGTCAGGTTGGAGGCAATACCTGGGCAGGGACCCCAAAGGGAGAAGTGCGAGACAGACCGCAGAGCAGAAGGCATGAGACTGGCCAAGCAGGAGGTACTCCGGAGAGGCAACCCCAAGGGGAGGAGCTCTACAGCATAGAGGATGATGATATAACGCCATAGGCCAACCCACAGGACAGGGAAGCCAGAGCTGAGCTTCTAGTGATGATGTAGCACAGCCCCAGGGAGCGGGGAAGTGTTGGCAGTCTCAATATAGTATGTAGATGCGACCCTGAGAAGCAGGGAAGCATAGAAAGTCACAGAGAAGCCAGAGAACACTACCCTGAGGAGCGGGGAAGCTCTGGCAGTCACTTGAGTAACACATACACGCAGTCCCAAGGAGTGGGAGGCGCGGACAGTCTTGGTCAGGTTGCAGGCACAACCCTGAGGAGCGGGGAAGCCCCACCGAAGAACTCACGGATAGCAGAGGTGTCCCAGAGGTAGTCCCAAGGAGTGGGAGGCCTTGCTAGTAGAACCCAAGAGACGCAGAGCCAGCCCGAGGAGCGGAGTAAGCGAGAAGAGCGAGTCCCCAATGCACACACTGGCCCCCGAGGAGCGGGTACCAGACAGGGTCCAAGTCCACAGGCACGAAAGTGAGTCACAAGAACATGTAGGCAGTAGTCGAAGATGTACGGAACTTGTGGCCAAGTCCATTAAATGAAGGTGAAGGAGTTTAAATACGCCAGTCTGATGACGTCATCAAACAGGGATGCTCCTGAGGTTCCCGCCGAGGAGACTTCAAAGGAGGGCCCGGTGGCGCGCGCAGGCACCTAGGAAGGCCAGAAGTCAAGGAGGGTGGCGGCGGTGTCCAGGCCGCCATGAGGAGTCCTGGGGAACGCGGCGGTAGAGGCTGGCCCAAGCCACGAGCAGCCCCGGGGAAGGCAGGAGAGCAGTGCAGGAAGTAAGCACACGCGGTTGCAACCGTCTGCGACTGGCAGGCATAACATTGCGATGGTCTTATATTTCCTAAGTTTTCCTTTAACCCCTCTATCATCTAATGGTCCAACCGACTCCCTCGCAGGCTTTCTACTTCAGATATATTTTAAAAAGTTTTATTATTAGTTTTTGTCTCCTTGGCCAACTTCTTTTCAAATTCTTTCTTAGCCTGTCTTATCCATGTTTTATATTTAACTAGGCAATGCTTTTGCTTTATCCAATTTTTTTCAGATGGATCCTTCTTCCAATTTTTGAATGAACATATTTTGGTTGAAAGAGTCTCTTTCACCTCAGTTTTTAGCCATGCCGGCAATCATTTGACCTTCCTTCCACATTTCTTAATGTGTGGAATATATTTGTACTGCGCTTCTAAGATGGTATTTTTTAACAATGTCCACGCCTGTTGCACACACTTAATCTTTGTAGCTGCATCTTTTAGTTTTTTTTTAACAATTTTTCTCATTTTATCAGAGTTTCCCTTTTCAAAGTTTAGTGCTAGAGCTGTAGATTTATATATTGTCTCCCTTCCAGTCATTAATTCAAATTTGATATTATGATCACTATGACCAAGAGGCCCCACCACCATTGCCTCTCTCACCAAATCCTGCACTCCACTGAGAACTAGATCTAAAATTGCTCCATCTTTTGTCAGTTGCTGAATCAATTGCTCTATAAAACTGTCATTTATTCCATCCAGGAACTTTATCTCTCTAGCATGTCCTGATGTTACATTTATGCAGTCAATATTGGGTAACTGAAATCTCCCATTATTACTGCACTAACAATTTGGTTAGCTTCCCTAATTTCTCATAGCATTTCACTGCCATCTCATCATTTTAGCCAGGTGGATGGTTGTTTACTCCTATTGCTATAATCTTCCCCAACACACAAGGGATTTCTACTTGTTGTGATGCCCTAACTCTAATGCTTCACTAGTATCCTTCGAAGATACCTCCCTCCGAACTATGCACTGCTGAGCAACTGTGGCTTTTCCCTTTGATTTAGTTTAAAAGCAGCTCTATCTCCTTTTCCAAGGTTAGTGCCAGCAGTTTGGTTCCACCCTGGTTAAGGTGGAGCCCATCATTTTGGAAAAGACTTATCCTTCCCAAAAGGTCCCCCAGTTCCTTACAAAACTGAATGCTTCTTCCTTGCACCATCGTCTCATCCATAAATTGAGACTTTGGAGTTCTGCCTGCTTCTGGTGACCTGCGCGTGGAACAGGGAGCATTTCAGAGAATGCTACTCTGAAGGTTCTGGATTTCAGCTTTCTACCTAAGATCCTAAATTTGGCTTCTAGAACCTCCCTCTAACATTTTCCTATGTTGTTGGTGTCCACATGTACCACAATTAAGCCAGTTATTCCCCCAAACTTCCTAAAATCCTATCTAGGTGATGCATGAGGTCTGCCACTTTCGCACCAGGTAGGCATGTTACCAGGTGATCCTCACACCCACCAGCCAACCCAGCTGTCTACATTCCTAATAATTGATTCACCAACTATGATGGCCAACCTAACCCTTCCCTTCTGGACAGTAGCTCTGAGAGACACATCCTCTGTGCAAGAGGACAATGCACCACCTGGAGAGCAGGTCCTTGCTTCAGGATCATTTCTTGCTGCACCAAGTTGATGCTGTCCAACCAGGAGACCTTTCTTCTAAAAGGTAGCACCAGGGCTGCCAGACTGGAGTTGGGACTTGGCTACCTTGTCCTTGAAGGTGTCATCTATATAGCTCTCTCTCTCTGTCTCAGCTCCTCCAGGTCTGCCTCTCTAGCCTTCAGGGATTGGCCTCATTCTCCGAGAGACAGGAGCTCTTTGCAGCGGGTGCACCCATACAACCTCTCACCGGCAGGTAAAAAAATCATACATGTGCTACTCGATGCAAAAGACTGGGAGGCCCACCTCTTGCTGCTGGACTGCTGCCTTCATATTAAATTTGTTCAGTTCCTAGTTAAGTTTAGGATCCTATGGGAGTAGGAATGCGTACAATTATGGTACTTTAAATGTACTAGTGTATTTACTATTTATCTGGTAGTGATCTACAAGGGAATGATTAAACTCTTGATAAGGCATGGGAAATTTCTGAATTTAAGTTAAAAGGCTGATAAATTTTTTTTAGTGAGAAAGTGTCACCTGCCTATAAATCAAAGGATGAGCTAGGGGTGGGGTGGGAGGGAGTGTTACGAGCGCGGAGGCGCGGTTGTTTCTGGAACGGGTGTTGTGAGCCCTTAGGCCATGGCACGACTCAGGGAGGAGCCCCAAGACACACTGCGGGAGGTGAGCTGGTGTGAGCATGAATAACAAGGAGAAGAACAAGGCTGGAATGAAGACAAGGAGATGGGAGGTCTGACCCTCTACCGGACCTGCACCCCTCAAGATGACCAACAACGCAATGTTGATCAATGAACATTCCTCTGACCGTTCCAAGCCCTTTCGGACCTGCCACTGGGTAATGGCAATAGGCGGCAGGCCGGACAGAGGACGAGGGCAGGTGGAAACCTTGGAACATGGAAGACTTAGGATGAAGACTCAGGCAAGGACACTGTAGATGAAGACTCAGGCAAGGACTGTAGACAAAGACTCAGGAGCAAGGTATGGCAGCAAGAATATACAGGAGCAAGATCAAGGCATAGGATCAAAGTGCTGGGTTGAGACTGTGACGCAGAGTGCCCTACACAGTCCACCCATGGGACTGGTTGCGGACCATGCTGGGCTCGAAGCAGACTCTAGGAGAGATAATGGAGACTGATGCTGGAACATGGTGAAGATACTGAAGAGGCCTACACCGGGGCGTGCCCTACACAGTCCACCTGCGGGACTGGTCGTGGACCATGCTGGTGCGGAGCAGGTTCGAACAGAGTCTTTGGCATGGATGGACGCAAATGCAAGGAGCTCCGAAGACCGGAACAAGATTCAAGCACAGGATTCAAAATACACGATTCTTCAGACAACTCGGGATTCAAAACTTCAGGAGACAAGCAGAAGTCTTCCAGAGGCTTGCACTGCGCAGGAGAGGATGGCCTTGTACCGTGAGGCGCCCTACACAGCCCGCCCATGGGCTGGTCACGGATTACGACAACGGCATGCCAGGAAAGTGGACATCAAGGAACCAAGGCATGGAGGCAGAGGCGAAGGCAAAGGCTTCAGGAAGGACATCGGACATCAGGAGGTACGAACGAAGGACATCAGGAACACGAAGACATCTGGAAGCATGGAGGAAGGACATCAGGAACATGAAGACATCTGGAGGCATGGACGAAGGACATCAGGAACATGAAGACGAAGCCATCAAAGCAGGAGAAGACCACGGAGGATCTGGACCGGTCATGAAGCACAGACAACTGTGGAACCCGATCCGAAGGCCCTAAATGAAAGCAGGCAGGGCCCTTTATAGGGCTGAAGCAGGAAACTGAGTGGAGCTGACTTCTGGCGGGGCCGCAAGCACTTCCTGTTGCTGGCCCTTTAAATGGGCTGAAGAGATGTGCACCGGTCCCTAGAAGAGGGCCCTGGATGAAGGCAGGACCACGGACAGCAGTAACCTGCACGCAGAAGCAGACAGAGCAGGAAGGCTTCAGGAGCGGCCTCCAGGCCGCAGGAAGGGCCCAATGAAGACAGCAGAGGAGCAGGCAACAGCTGGGATGGCTTCCTGCCATCCGGTGAGGACCCCAGCAATGGCGTTGTGGCTCCATGCCACGGAGACAAGTCAGCGGCGGCATTAGACTGCGAAGAGAAGTAAAGGCCGTGGCTTCTCTGCCGCTGAAGCAGGGGATCCCAACAGCGGCTCCTGCCGTTAGAAGAGGAGTCGGCAGCGGCAGCTGCAGTCCGGGCAGCGGCACTAGGCCGCAAAGACAGTCGTTGGCGCATGCCTCATGAAGTGGGTCCCAGCAGCGCGGCAGTGAGAAGAGGTGAGAGGCCAGCTCGCGGGGGGGTATCTCTGCGGGCAGGAATCATAACAGGGAGGGAAAGACAAACACAAACTCCTGGTTTTTGCCTGCCCTCTGAATAACTATTTAATACAGACGCAAACATATTAAAGAATATACCCCAATTGCTTACTTCTCCCCAAAACGTTTAAATTCTAAAATTTCCCCAATAATTTACTGATTCTTTTCAGCCACCAGCCAGGTGATCCTCTCCTCTCAGTGCTCAATCTCTTCATGTACCCTCTATTGAGCAAATTTTCAAAGGGGTTACATGTGGAAAAATAGGATATGCACACATACGTAGCATGTAATCGTGCTATTTTATAAACAATGAAAGTATGTGCATAATTTTGGTTTCATGTGTACATTTAATCTGTTACGATCCCAGTCACTAGACTAGTGACCGGGAGCTTACCTCTCTCACCCGCGCTGCGAACCGCCGGGTTCGGGGCCCTCCACGCGGCTTGGCAGCGGCGTCTCCACGAGGGAGACGTCGCCGGAGACTCCTCCCCTCGGCGAGGGAATGCGCGCGCGCGAAGGGCAGCGTTTTGTGCTGTCAGCACCCGGATGTGCTGACACGCCCCCCGTGACGTCAGACGCCGACCGGGGGATTTAAACCGGGCTCTTTCCTCACCCAAGTGCCTTGCAACGAGGTTCCTTCTTTGAAGAGCTAGTTGCCGTCGTTCCTGTTCCCCGCTGACTGCCTGCCTGCCTGCTTGATTCCTGCCTGGTTCCTGGATTCCTGCTTGACTTCAGCCTGCCTAGACTCCGGTCCGTGACTCCGATTCCTGCTTGTCTTCAGCCTGCCTTGACTCCGGTCCGTGACTCCGATTCCTGCTTGACTTCAGCCTGCCTAGACTCCGGTCCGTGACTCCGATTCCTGCTTGTCTTCAGCCTGCCTTGACTCCGGTCCGTGACTCCGATTCCTGCTTGTCTCCAGCCTGCCTTGACCCCGGTCCGTGACTCCGATTCCTGCTTGTCCGCAGCCTGCCTAGACTCCGGTTCGTATTCCACTCCTGGGCTTCTCCGTCCTCGCCTAAGTCCCAGCGGTCCGGGTCCCTACGGGCTCCTCCCGGGGGGACCTCGGGCTTCCAGGGCGAAGACTCCTAAGTCCTAGCGACCCGGGCTCCCACAGCTCCTCTGGAGGAGTCACGGGTTTCCAGGTGAAGCTCCATCTGCCCAGTGGGAGTTCTGCCTCCCGACTGCCCCCTCGGGTCAGTCGGCCTAAGGATCCACTTCCGGATTTCGTCCTTCGTAACATAATGGTGCAAAATGGGGCAGTGTAAGGGCATTTTGGGGCATGGTCAAGAGGCATGTGCTGAAGTAGCTATTTTATAAGAGATTTATGTGCATAAATTATCAAACTTATTTGTACAATTTTATACCTGCTAATTGACAAGTGCAAGTAAAATCAGACTTGTTTGTTATCTGCGATTTTTTGGGAAGGAGGTCTGGATGAAGTGGGGGATTCAAGGTGAAGAACTAAAGGGTCTAGGTGAACTAGAGATGGACTGGATAAGCTGGCCGAGGTATCGACAAACTGGTGAGTACATGTGCAAGTAAATATTTTCTAAACAGCATACATGCATACATTAAAATATACTTGCCTCTGCAAACAAATCAGGGTTTTTACACATATATGTTTTATTTCTTTTTGTGTGTAAAGAATGCAGATTGCATTGCAAATATTTGCATATACTAAAAAATACACACATACTTTCAGAGCAGAACTACGTGGTATTTTATAAACTGTGCAGCAACCCGCTGCATATTTTATAATATACTAAGATAAATCTCTGTGTGGCCACTTACACATGCAAATCCAGTCCTACAACATTTATTTATTTGTTTAAAAATTATTTCTTAATCGCCTAACTGATAAAAAAAAATCTAAGTAATGTACAACTTAATAAAAACAATATTCCAACCAAGTTTTATCCATTGCATAACAGTTCCATAGACGTGCATTATGAAAAATCTAAGCAGCAGGGAGCTGCAGTAGATATTCAATAGTTGAACACAAATTTCTGCTAGATTCATACCATTGCAAATGATTTTCCATTTGTTTTGCTGCAATGCCCTGCAAGCTTTTAAAAGCCATTATCAAGATTTTAAATTTGTATCAATTAACGTAAGCAAATGGTGTTCTAGTAACAACAGATTCGCTAGAGTCTTCCTTGAATCTCTGTCACTAACCTCGCTGTCATATTCTGAATCACCTGCAATTTCCGTACTGATTTTGATGATACACCAAAAAACAGTGCATTGCAATAATCAATATGTGAAAGAATCAATGCATATACCACAGATTTTAAATCAGCCAAATCTAAAAAAGGCCTGATAAATCTCAACATCTTGATTCTACAATGGGTGTTCTTCATGACCTGTAAAATATGTTTTTCCATACTTAGGGGTAGATTTTCAGAGGGTTACGCACATATGTTACGCACATAACCCCCGAAAACCTACCCCAAACCTCCCCTGTGCGCGCCGAGCCTATCTTGCATAGGCTTCTGGCGCGCACAGGGGAGGTTTGGGGTAGGTTTTCGGGGGTTATGTGCGTAACATATGTGCGTAACCCTCTGAAAATCTACCCCTAAGTATGGAAAAACATATTTTACAGGTCATGAAGAACACCCAGGTTTTCGGGGGTTATGTGCGTAACACGGCCGGCGTGTCATCCGGAGGTGGGGCCGCGGGCGTGATTCCGGCCCGGGGGCGTTTGAGCAGGCTTAACTTTTGCAACAAAGGTAAGGGGGTGTAGATAGGGCCGGGGGGGGTGGGTTAGGTAGGGAAAGGGAGGGGAAGGTGGGGGAGGCCGGAGGGAACGGAGACAGGCTGCATGGCTCGGCGCGCGCAGGCTGCCGATTTTGGGCAGCCTTGTGCGTGCCGACCCCGGCGCATCTATTGAAATCCTGGGTACTATTGTTCGCGCGTGTGCGCAAATTTATAAAATCTATTCCACAATGTTGAATCTAAAGTAACTCCAATGACCTTAATTTTTTTTTAGGAGTTACTTCTACATCTTTCAAGTTTAATGGTATGAAAGTTAGGCTCCCTGCCTCCACTTTGACTCCCCATTTCTTTCCATTTACTATAGTAAAACAGGCCAGTTCAGTCCTGTAGATTATTGGAACGCTTTTTATATCAGACTGCCTGAATGTTTCTTGCAAGCTCTGCAATTAGTTTTAAATGCGGCAACTCATTTGTTAACAGGAAGTCTGCTTAGGGACCACATTCCTCCAGTAATGAAAAGCATTGCACTGGCTCTTGATTAGTCAAAGGACTAAATTTAAATTGTTATCTCCGACATTTAAGACTATTCACGGCGAGGAGCCAAAATATTTGCAGAGGAATAACTTGTGGTATTGCCTTACTCAAGCATTAAGGTCAGCCAGGGCCTTCCTAATAACTGTTCCAGGGTGCAAGAGTGCTTGGTTATAAGAAACCAGAAAGTGGGCTTTCTTCTGGGCTGTACCAGTCCTGTGGAATAGTCTTCTGGAAGAGATTCGGCAGATACAAGAGGACTATAAGAGGGTAGCTTTTAAACAGTTGCATGGGCGCGCATGTGTGCGCATTCGTCAGCCCGCACTCAGGGATATGGCTGTTTTATAACATGCATGCATATATGTGCGCATATTATAAAATAGCCTGACCGCGTGCACATTTGCGCGCAATATTAATTTGATGTGCGCCTGTGCACCCAAACACCACTTCTACCGTGTAAGTGGGGGGATTTTAAAAGACACGTGTGCTGATGCCATTTCCAGTTTTACAAGTTCATTCCCAGTTCATCCAGGAAAAGAACAGGACTGCCAAACCCCTTAGTTTAACTGCCTCCCTTTTCCCCTAATAGCCCTGACCCACCGATTTGCCTATTTCTCTTCATTTTATTTCTTAACTCCTTATCCATAACATGCACAGGCCCACAGTGAGGGGAGATCTGATGTCCTTTAAAGGGCTTTGCCCATTTAAGCCAAGCAGCCTACTTGATGTTTATTATAGAGCTAGGGGTTCTAATTAAACTTATGGTTTAAGAGATACAGAGATGATATAGACTTTACTCCTCCTTCCAATTGCTATGATGAGCCTAGGTTTACCAACTGGTTCAATTTCTTTCAAAGAACCAGTTGGTATTTGCCAGGTACTTGTAGCCTGGATTGGCCACTGTTGGATACGGGATGCTGAGCTTGATGGACCCTTGGTCTGACCCAGTATGGCATGTGCTTATGTTCTTAACTGGCTGATTCAGTCCATTGCACACATATACATACAATCCTCATTTGCTCAGGAAAATTAGAACTACAAATCCATGCATACAAAGTAGATCTGTTTGTTCTAAAAAAGAAAATGCATACTTCTGATAACTTTATTCATAATTCAGCTGCACGACTGATTTTCCTCCAATGGTGCTACAACTATATAGACTATCTTCTTAAGTCAATAGATTGGCTCCCTGTCTGCTTCCACATATAGGTCAAGCTTTTCCTATCAATCTACAAGTACATTCACTCAGCAATTCTTTGCCTCTTCTCCTTTCTCTCTCCCTATACCCCTTCTTGTGACCACTGCTCATCAAGCAAAGTGCTGTTTTGACAAATTTTCTCCCACGGACATAATGGATGTTTTGTGTATGTGTGTGTGTGTGCATCCGTGGCTTTACATCTTTATCAGCCTTTTTTCATCTGCTGGGAGATTTTTGCATTTTTAGATTCTCTTCAAGTGTTGGCCTTCTACCCTGTTTTGGGATTGGTCAGTGCCCCCATTTTATAACCAGAGTTGAGAGCATGCTAAAGGCATGGCTGGAGGTTATGTTTGGTTGGGGAGAAGTGGAGTTTTCTTGTGAATCCCTGTAGACCCCCAAGGCCTGCAACAGTGGGACCTTTCAAGCACAGAAGCCTGGCTAGAGCCTTCACAGACCTAGAGGGTTCTGTCTTGAGGAAGAAGAGAAGAACAGAAAGGATTTTTTTACTTTAAGAGAGTTGGCTGTTGCATGTGTCAGCCGTGGCAGGCCCACAGTCGGGCCCACTTACCCCCGTTTGCCTGCTCCAGCACCTGTTTCCTCCTCTCTTATGGCCGTGGGCAGTTGCCTCCGTGCCCGAGCTGCCACCAGTGCTCCCAGCTCCTCTGCGGATCTCCCAGCTCCGCGGCAGGCCTCCCAGCGTGGTCTGCGGGGAGACGCTGCTGTATTGCACCATGCTGCTCCCTAGGCACGTGAGCGTGCATCTGGTCTCCCTATAAAGGTGCCGAGGTGGGAAACCACCCCGCAGCCCCGGATGATGACGTCACTGGTTCCCGGTATATAAGGCCGGGACCAGCCACTGCTTCCTTGCCTTGGCAACAGGTCTCAACACTTATTGTGTGTCTAGTTGCTCGTTCCTGTGCTTCGTCTCTGTTCCTGGTTCCTGGTCCTGCCTTGCTCCTGGTATCCGTTCCTGTTCCTATGTTCCGTGACTTCCCTGTTTGTCTCGCTACTGACTGATACCTGGCTTGACCCCTGCCTACCAAAACTGCTGAGATCTACAATTGTGGGTACTGTGAGAGAGTGGCTGAGAGGGGAAAGAGACTGTACCAGGTACCCACCCAAAGAGCCTAGGGCCCCGAAGGCTCGTCAGTTGGGTCCCGGCTTACCAGGTGCTAACTACTGCAGAGTAGTTTTAAGAAGAGTGAAAGGTTCAGGACAGTGAGTGTGGCCCTGGGACTTTATAACCTCTGCATTAAGGCCCTGTAACCAAGAGGGATAAAGGGAGGTCCTGGCATAGGTTGGGAAAACAGCAGGCAAACCAAAGCCACGCAAACTGTCTTCTGGTTTGAGGGCAAAATGGAGGATGTTAATGGCGCACCTATGTAACTCTGTTTCCTGCACACTCAGAATTTTTTTTTCAAGTAGTGGCAAATGTGCACTTGCATTCCCCAAATATCTCCCTAAGGGAGGCAGAAAACTTCGGGAGTGAATCAACCCCAGAATTTGTAAGGATAATTTTTTTTTTTTACATCACACCTCTCTTACCCCGCCCAAACACTATTTATGTGATGCTCAAAAACATGGATAGTTTCATTTTCTCATTCTGAATCTCTGTGTAACCATCAGCTATTGTGAACAAAACTAGAATATCAGCGTGGAATGGCAATATATAATAAAACACGCTGAAAAAGGACTGCAAACTGATCTTGACCTCTAACATGAAGAGCACCGTAAAGGAGAAATACTTTCTCCACTAAGGTAATAATTAAGGCCAGATCTCTTACAGTTTGAGTTCTACATTTTCCACAATACGGTGACATTCTCTGAAGCGTTTGAAAGATGAATCTTAAATGAGGCAAATAATGTGAACACATAAAAAGTGAGAGGTGCTCTCCTAGCAACAGGAAGAGTCTGAGAGCTTTCAGAATTAGAGCTTCCTCCTACCCACTCAGGTCTTCGTCATTTCCAAGGTTCATAGCCCGTTTTGCATGGTTACCTGTCGATATATTTTCAACCTATTCAGTTTTACATATGCAACATTTTTGCACAAGTGTTTATAAAAGAAAGAGCTAAACAAGCAAATTGTTTGCAATCTGTGTACACATTATTTAGCTTACTAAGATATAATGGACATTTCTATAAAGTCTTGGGTGCATGTTTCACTTACCCTTTCTCTCTTAGCTCTCATTGCCTGTTATAAAAAGAAAACCATTAATACAGTTTGGGGACTTTCGGATGCTGACCCAACTCCCCAATAAACAATACAAAGTAACTTTTGAAAAACATGATTCACTTTAACATTAATTCAAATATGCATTTGTTAAAAAAAATAAAACCCTTATTTTAAAGGAAAAAAAGAAACATTGTTATTTTTTCATAAACTAAGAAAAATAATTTTCTCAGGAGCAAATATTTTTTTCAGTGACTAAGAAAGTATTAAGTAATAAGATATACATATCAATATGGTAATTATGTGCACACACACATGTTTTGCAGTCCTCACAGCATGTTTGTGATGTGCAGTGTGCTACTCTGGGACAGCCAGCACAATGTGCCCTTTTTTCCTCAGCAAATGCAGGGGTGAGTTCTGAGATTTTCTAGTGTAGGGCAATCAATGCAGTTCTTATTGGCCATTTCAAGGTTTATGCACCTCCTATTGAACCATATTTCTCCACTGCAATTTATTCAAAATGTGATGCCATGACGTATCTTCTTTCAACATTGCTATGACACTTTGCTTCATTGGCTCCCTCTTCCCTTCTGCATACGTTTCAAGCATCTCTTAGTCGCCTACAAATGTATTGATTCTGCAGTTCCTCATTAACTATCTTCTCTATCCTTACACCCTTCCCTGTTGTGGTGAAACAGAGATTATGGGGCTGATTTTCAAAACTGCGCGCATGCATCCTTGTGCGCACAAGTTCCCGGCACGCACACGTGGACGTGCCAATTTTATAACAGGCGGCTAATGGCCACTGTCTGGGCTGGCCTCCGTTCCACCCTGCCTCACTCCTCCCCACCCAAACCAACCCCCTGGCCCACCCCTTTCTCAGGGCCTGGCACTTTTGTGCATAATGGGGGTTATACGGGTGGCTGGACCAGTTCTAAAATGCGCACACCATGTGCAAGAACCAGCTTTGCGGTAAGCCCTGTTTTTTACGCACCTGGCCCTTTGAAAATTAACTTGCTTGTGCATTGTGATATCTTGTTTTGCCTTGAGACTTGGATTTGCCCCTATGAGAGCTCATTTCCTTAAGTTAGCCTGAAGATTACCCTCAGGGAGTTGTAAGATTGTAACATTCTTCAGTACCATTGGTCAGAAAGCTATTAATTTGTGTCCTAATAGTCTTTCAGACATAGCCCACAGATAAATAGCCCTGAAGTTGCTAGAACTGTCCAGCCATGGCTGAAAGTGCAGAGGAACCATATCTGTCCCAGCTCTACACATCCTTGTGAGGGCATCCTCTCTTGAACCTCATTAGGCACTGGCTAGGTACAGTGAAACTTGTTTAGTTATCATTAATTGTATGAATTCTTGTCTTTTATCTGTTGGCTGTTTGCAAAATACATCTATTTTTCTGTTCACTGTTCTATTTGATAGCTCTTTCCCTATGATTGAGTGAAGAACCTCAATTCAAAGATTAGTAAAAAAAACCACTGAGTCAAACAAAGTGGTGCACCAGAATCAAATCCAAATAAACAGCACACACTGACTAGAAAATTCAAAACTTAGTCTCTGAATATTTTCTTTTTGAACAACAACAAAAAAGAATTTAAATTGAGGATGAGGTGAGAAGACCATTCATAATACCCGTGCTCAATATACTTTTATCTGCCTTGGGTTATATATATAATCATAATAATCATATCCACACCACCACCTTCTTAAATTTCTTGTTTTTGAAAAATATGCAAAATAGCATGAAATTCAAAATACTCCCCTTGTGTTAAAGTCTTGTCCATATAGAAATCACAAAGTCCTTGCACTGCTCAACAAAAGCTAGCCTGACATAGAGTCTCTCGCCGCTGCTACAGGGGCATCCAGTTAAAGTTGTTCACCTTTGTGCATTGTAAGCTGCAACATATTAACATTGAAAACATATATGTGGGAGAACACCATAAAATTGAATTCAACAAAGACTCTCACAAATACTCAAAGAATACCTGTATTGGCACGAATTCAGACGCTATCATGCGTAAACCATCTCACTGGTTTTTCTTTGAGTGCAGAAGATAAACTTCTCAATGCGTAACTCATCAATTTTAAAGAGACGTATAATGTCATAATGCTTCATTCAAAATAGGTGCACAGGGGTCTTTAATAAATTAAAGTGAGAATGATTTATTGAAACATATTCCACTCAACTTCAGAATTTAATCCGCCAGGGCATACTGTGTTGTGTTGAAAAATCTATTGTTGTTCCCTCTGGCTCAACAATCTCACCCTATCCCCTCCCTGCCGATCAAGGCATACATATTCAAGTACAGACCATTCAGAACTGTAAAAGAATGCTGTTTTTCTAAACAATGTTGCACCATATGTGCATTCACACAATGCATTTTTA
The DNA here is from genome assembly GCF_901001135.1 of Rhinatrema bivittatum. Classification (NCBI taxonomy): domain Eukaryota; kingdom Metazoa; phylum Chordata; class Amphibia; order Gymnophiona; family Rhinatrematidae; genus Rhinatrema; species Rhinatrema bivittatum. The sequence continues at coordinate 95,882,093 of NC_042616.1, read as the reverse complement.
TACAGCTCCTATGTTCAGTTAGCCATGTATGTATTCTTCACTTTGTCTTTCCAATGTACCACAAACTACAAGGATACATTATTAAATGTAGCGTGACATGACCAATGAAAACGTTTCTCAATTCATGGTCCTGTAGCTGAAATAGCAACATCAGAATGCCATCTCTGTAAACAAATCTGACATTGGTCATTACATTCCAGAAAATCAGTCTGTCTTGGCTCAACATCAGATAGGCAAAGGAAAGAATGACTGACTCTGTCCTTAATATTTTGTTCTTGTGAAAAAGCAAACATTGGAGTTGTCCTCAAAGTCAGATGATTTTGTAAAAATGGCCAGTGCTTCCTAATGATGTCACGTATCTAGAGAGATGAGGTGGAATGTCTCCCCATAAAAACTTGTATATCCAAATCATCTCAAACCAAAAATGTCATCAATAAATCACTGTTGCTATACAGAGCCCGTCAGAATGCCCTTTTCATGTATGGCAATGGATACCTATGATCCAGAAAACATTGAGCCATAATCTTTGCCTGTTGTTTAAATTCGAACACAGCCTTCTTAGGAGAAAAAATTGGTTCACTGGTAAATTTGATTTCAGGTGGTTAGGATGAAAACTTGAATAAAGGAACAGATTATTTCTTCATTAGGTTTTGTATTGAGAGAAGTTCGTAAACATTGATGATCTTTCTGTATTGGCATATCCAAAAAGTCAATGGCATCATAATTATATGTCAGTGTAAATCTCAATGGTGTATCAAGTTGGTTTATCCACTGATGAATTTCTTCCAAACATGCTACAGAACCCTTCCAAATTAAAAAAAAACCTATTATCAATGTACCGCTTCCAACACCAAATATAAGTCCACCATTTGTTTGTGCAAATATACTTTTATTTAAAGACTGAAACATACAAATTGGCAACATCCGGAGCCATGGCTGCCCTCATGGAGATACCTTTTATCTGCAAAAAATAGTTTTTGTTCAATTCTATGCATCATGGAAGCGGATCCTTACTCAAAAGTTTTTGGATAGTTGCTAAAGCTTCTTCTTGAGGAATTACAGTATATAAAGACCGTGCAGCCTGCCTCCGTTCCCTCCGAGGCCGCTCCGAAATCGGAGCGGCCTCGGAGGGAACTTCCTTTCGCCCTCCCCTCACCTTCCCCTCCCTAACCCACCCCCCCGGCCCTATCTAAACCCCCCCTTACCTTTGTCCCTAGATTTACGCCTGCGAGAAGCAGTCGTAAATCTACGCGTGCCAGCAGACTGCTGGCGTGCTGTCTTCCGACCCGGGGGCTGGTCCGGAGGCCTGGACCACGCCCCCGGGCCGGCGCCACGCCCACGGTCCCGCCCCCGAAACGCCGCGTCATCCGGTCCCGCCCCCGACACGCCCCGACACGCCCCTTCGAAAAACCCCGGGACCTACGCACGTCCCTGGGCTCTGCGCGCGCCGGCGTCCTATGCAAAATAGGCGCGCCGGCGCGCAAGGCCCTGCTCGCGTAAATCCGGGTGGATTTACGCGAGCAGGGCTTTTAAAATCCGCCCGTTTATTTTTAAGGTGTTTATGATCACTTACTCCAGATATAGAGCAGATGTAAATATATGTGACTAAAATTGCCAAATTTACATCCATACATTGCTTATAAAATAGCAACCTACTTGTATAAATGTTGTCCCCGCTGCAGAACACCCCTCACCCGCCCCTTTTTTTTACATGGGAAATTTACTTGTGGACCCTTATGTGTGTATTTTGAGTTTTATAATATAGCATATATGTTAGTATATGCTGACTTTAATGAGTGCACAACTTTTGAAAATTCAACTTAAAAATTAGCTAACTAAGGAAGTCATTTTCTATGCGGATCCCATGCGATAAGGGATGTTTCGCATGCATGCGATACCAAGATCAGGGCAGAGTCGGAGCAGCGTCAGCCCCGGAAGAGGAGGAGTCGGGGCGGCACCGGGGCTGACGCTGCGAAGACTTCGCCGACAGCGAAAGGTACCCGCTTCTTTATCGCTGCCAGTTTCACGACGAATAACTACGCCCCCCCCCCTTTCGCCCCCCGCCCCCCGTTACTGCCGAATTCAATATGCCTTGCGGCATTAGAAAATCCAGCCCTGACATGTTGCTATCTCAATTGCAATCAGATTCCAACTTTCATAAAAAGGTTTCTTGGAAAAACAACGCCTTCTAATATTTACAAAAGGTTATAAAGTCAGTAATGGTATGCAACTCACTCAGCAGCGTATTCCACAAAGGGATTACATTTAGGCTTCTAAACTGAAAACTAAAATCCAGAACCTCCAGGGTTGCATTCTCACAAATGCTTCCCATTCCACATGCAGGCTGAGCTGCAGAGTCTCAGTGCTTGGATGAGACAATAGTACAGGAAAGAGGGCTTTAGATTTGTTAGGAACTGAGGAATATTCTGGGGAAGGGGGATCTTATTCTGACGGGATGGGTGCCATCGTAACTAGAGTGGAACCAAGCTGCTGACATTAACATTTAAAAAGGAGATAGAGCGACATTTAAACTAGACCATGGGGAAAGCCAACAGTTACTCAGAAGTGCATGGTTTAGAGAGAAGTATCTTCCAAAGATTCTTGCAAAACAGAGAAGTTAGAATATCCCAGTAGAGAGGTTATATTTAAGGTTGAAGTAGCCCAGATGGATGTAGATGAAAAGCACCCATTTGCTTGTATCATTTGCAAACAAGCAGGTTGTGAATACAAAGAGAAATGAAAGTATGAATGAGAAACATACCTTAAAATGTTTGTATGAAAATGTCAGAAGTCTAAACAGTAAGATTGGCATTATAAAAGGATATAGACATTATAGGCATTTCAGAGATGTGATAGAAGGAGGATAACTAATGGGACATTGTAATACCAGGATATAAATTATATCAATGTAATGGGGCAGATCAAATTGGCAGAGTAAAAGATGGCATGGAGTCAAGCATGATAAAAATCCTGCAGCAAAAAAAAAAAAGTGTTACCTGGCTAAAATGAAGAAACTGTGAAATGCTAGCTGAAATTTAGAAAGCATATGAATTTAGCAACACAATAATAATGGGAGAATTCAATTACCTGGTATTGTTTGGGTCAGTGTCTTATCGGGTCATTCTTTTGAAATGATGATATATAAAATGCATAAATAAAATAAATAAATACATACATACAATAAATACTTTAAATTTCTAGATGTCATAAATGAATGCTCCATGGAGCAGTGGGTCCTAGAACTGATGAGAAAGGCAGTTACTTTACATCTATTAACAGAAAAAAAGAAATTCAAACAAGAACTTAAAACCTGGCTATGAACTTATGTAAAGAAATATCAAATAAACCACCTAATGAACATTATTATTCCAGAAATATTACTTCTCAGCACAGCAAATAATAATTAACTGAAATCTATTCAAAACTGAAACAGGAGATATCAATATTAGATTGTTAATTTTGAATATTTTGATTATTCAATAGTATAAAAATAGATACAATTACTTTAAATAAGAACCTGTTAATACAATATTATACAATGTAATCAAATGCAATTTATGTGAACTGTTGTGTTCTTCTGTTGGAACGATGGTATCTGAAAAGCATAAATAAATAAACAAATAAACAAATAAATAAATAAATAAATAAATATAGTCTTCAGTGAAATGCATGACCTGGTAGGAGAGGTCACTGTGGTGAGACCGCTAAGCAACAGTGATCATAATGCAATCAAATTTGACATAATCCCTGGAGGGAGTACATTAAATAAAACTACTACAGTAGCATATAACTTTAAAAAGGGAGACTATTATAGAATGAGGAAATTAGTTAGAAAAGTACTAAAAGGAGCAGTTGCAAGGGTTAAAAGTTTGCATGAGGTGTGGACATTGTTTAAAAATATATTTTGGAAGCCCAAATAATATATAGTCCTTGCCTTAAGAAAGTTTGAGTAAAGACCAAACAGCTAGTGTGATTTAATGGTGAGGTAATGAAGGCAGTTAAAGATAAAAAGGGATCATTCAAAAAATGTAAAGCAGACCCAAATGACGAAAATAGGCACGAGCATATGTACTGACGAGTGAAATATAAAACCGTAGTGAGACAGGCCAAGAAAGACTTTGAGAAAAAGCTTGCAAGTGAAGCAAAAAATATTAATAAAATCTTTTTAAAGTGCATTTGAAGCAAAAAGCTCATGAGGGAGTCAGTTGGGCTGCTAGATGACCGAGAAGCAAAGGGGTACTCAGAGAAGACATGGAAATAGTAAAAAAACTTAATGAATTCTTTGCCTTGATCTATGTGGAAAAGGATGCTGGGAACATACTCATATTTGAAATATTTAATGGTGGAGATTCTGAGCAAACATAATAGATCAGATTGACAAATTAAAGAGTAACAAAATACCAGTAGTGGATGACATCTACTGCAGAGTTCTAAAGGAACAAAAACATGAAATTGCTAACCTTTTACTAGTAATCTGTACCCTATCATTTAAAACAGCCACAATTTCTGAAGACTGGAAAGATGGCCAATGGGACACTGATTTTTAAAAAGGGCTCTAGGGATGATCTGGAAAACTATAGACAGATAAGCTTGATGTTGGTGCCAGGAAACATGGGGAAAAAGGGGACTTGGATTAGATGATAGCCAACGTTGGGCCTTGACTTTTACGGTCTGGGGTACTGATATGCAGACATTAGGAAAAAAGGATAGGAGTACTTCTATGGCCAAATCCAAAAGCAAAACATGTTCAAGCAGAATTGTGTGAATTATCAAAAAGGCTGTTCACCCTGTAAAAATGTTTCTAGCAGTAATTTTCTTATGGGGTTGACAGTTGCTTTGTTTTCATTGTAAATATTATTACCTTTTAGGGATGTGAATCGTTTTTTGACGATTTAAAATATCGTCCGATATATTTTAAATCGTCAAAAATTGTTAGGGCCACGATACAATACCAATTCCCCCGATTTATCGTCAAAAAATCGTAAATCGGGGGAAGGGGGAGGGCAGGAAAACCGGCACACTAAACACCCTAAAACCCACCCCCGACCCTTTAAATTAAATCCCCCACCCTCCCGAACCCCCCCCAAATGCCTTAAATTACCTGGGGGTCCAGTGGCACACTAAAACATGGCACACTAAAACACGGCACGCTAAAACCCACCCCGACCCTTTAAATTAAATCCCCCACCCCAAATGCCTTAAATTACCTGGGGGTCCGTAGCCTTAAATTACCTCCGTAGCGGCGGTCCGTAGCTAAATCGGGGGAAGGGGGAGAGCAGGAAAAGCGGCACACTAAATCGTGTGGTCTTCAGCCGGCGCCATTTTGCAAAATGGCCGCCGCAAAATGGCGGCAGCCATAGACCAAAACGATTCGACGCAGGAGGTCGTTCCGGACCCCCGCTGGACTTTTGGCAAGTCTTGTGGGGGTCAGGAGGCCCCCCCAAGCTGGCCAAAAGTTCCTGGGGGTCCAGCGGGCGTCCGGGAGCAATTTCCTGCTGCGAATCGTTTTCCGTACGGAAAATGGCGCCGGCAGGAGATCGACTGCAGGAGGTCGTTCAGCGAGGGTTCCGACCCCCGCCACATATTTTAAAATGTAATTCCGTGAGAGCCATACTAACTGCAACCCCCTACTCTCCTGATTCCCCCAAGACCTGCCAAATTAATTTACTACAACCCCCCATCCTCCTAACCCCCCCCCCCCAAGACCTGCCAAAAGTCCCTGGTGGTCCAGCGGGGGTCCGGGAGCGATCTCCTGGACTTGGGCTGTCGGCTGCCAGTAGTCAAAATGGCGCCAACGGCCCTTTGCCCTCACTATGTCACTGGAGTCAACCAATGGCAGCGGTAGCCCCTATGACATAGTAAGGGCAAAGGGCCGTCGACGCCATTTTGATTACTGGCAGCCGACGGCCCTTTGCCCTTACTATGTCACAGGGGCTACCGCCGCCATTGGTTGACCCCAGTGACATAGTGAGGGCAAAGGGCCATCGGCGCCATTTTGACTACTGGCAGCCGACAGCCCAAGTCCAGGAGATCGCTCCCGGACCGCTCCTGGAGCCCCGCTGGACCACCAGGGACTTTTGGCAGGTCTTGGGGGGCGTCAGGAGGGTGGGGGATTTTGTTAGATTTTTACTTTTTTATTAAAGATTAGTCTGCGAGCCAGATGCAGCCATCAAAAGAGCCATATCTGACTCCCGAGCCATAGGTTCCTGACCCCTGTCCTAGGACAAACAGGATGTTAGTCCTCACACATGAATGCCATCATGGGATGGAGCCCAGTACAGAACTTTGATCTCAAAGATCCTACTGCTTTCAGCATGCCCAACTGAGCATGTGCAACTGTAGTCATCACCCTGCCCCTTAAGCAGAGTTCCTCAGCCCATGATATAGCTAATATATTGAGAAACCAACTCCCAGGGGAGGTGGGAGGGTTTTGTGAGGACTACCATCCTGCTGTCCTAGGAGAACACCTGTTATAGGTAAGCAACTTTGCTTTCTCCTAGGACAAGCAAGATGGTAGTCCTCACAATGGGTGAATACCAAGCTACAGGCTTTCTGAGCAGGACAAAGCAGTAAACCGCACAGTGCTGGAGCACTTCCTCAGTTCTTTGCCTGTGAAGCAACCAACCAGCCAGGATGGAGAAGAGTTGGGTTCTACAAAGAAAGCCAAGAAAAAGACTGAGACACAAATCCCCATGTGTAGCGGGGATGCCTGAAGCAGGGGAGTGAAGCGAATGCAAACAGAAGCAACTGTGCATCAAGGAAGACAGTACAAGCAGGGTTTCTGACAAAAACAGTAGATCTAGATCCTCTCGGATTCAGGAAGGACCCAGAGATGTAAACAAGAGAGACTCAAGGATGAAAACCGCACGGTTTCCTTCGATGTGAAAAAAACAACCGAAAAACAAACTGGGGTCCGAGAGCCCTCCAGAAGAGACTGTTGACCACTGATAGCCAAAGGTCTGGAGAAGAGTGCCTAGATTTTGCTGGCAGGCCGAATGGGCAGACGAAATCCATGCCATACTTGAAAGAACAAGCCGCAAACCATAGCAGGGCCTGGGACAGACACAGCGTGCAAAAGCATCAGACCTAGTTGACTGCACAGGACAGTGTCAAGGGTTTCAGGGGATGAGAGACAATCCTTGAAACTGACCTGTAGTCCAAAAACTCCCAAACAGGGAGATGAGATAAGCCTGAAGCTCATTGAAGAGTATCTGTCAGAACAGGTTCATCTATCCTGTCACAGGATCGCCAGGGGAGCAGGAAGGCCCTTTGGGCAATCTAGAGAATGAGAAAAACTAAGGCAGTATTGGTCAGAGAATAGCGACAATTAAGTGGAAAAATGTGATGTATCCATCCCTGCAGGTATACAGAGCTATACCACCCTTGACAATAAAATTGGAAGTCAGAAGGAGTGACAAACAAGGAGGCAGAACGGAGGACTGCCGGGGCAAGTACAAGTCACCTGGCTGTCTATCAACCCAAGTGAACAACTCACTGCCAAAACCAGCAGGGAATATCCCACTGAGATGGAGCACTCAGTCTTCTTCAGACAGCAGAAACTAAGAGCGATTACCCCAGGGGAGAACTTCCCCTCCTAAGGAAGCACGTGACCCAGCAATGGACAACTTTGCATGATCCAGGACTCATCTGTTTGCAGATGGGGTGATCCTGAAAAAGGGGAAAAACAGCTTGCATGCTACTGCGAGAAAAGGGCAGTGCCTCTGATGCGGGGTACTCAGCCCCCAACTCCCTCAGCCATGGACATGGCAATAGGGTAAAAGGCACAATCGCCCAGCTGATGGACTGAAACTCTACTCACAGAGGAGGGCTCTGCAGGCAAGAATGACTGAGACAGCAATCCTTAAGGAGGATGCTCACTGAGTCCATCAGATTCCAAGTGACTCCTGAAGGGTGCACTGGTCACAGCTGTGCATGGGCAACCGTTCATAGGCTTGGCGCTGAAGTGCGGCAGCAAGCTGCTAGCTCAGGCTCGACTCAGCCTCTCTCCTAGGGAGATTGTATTGCCAAGGCTGGCAAGCAGGAGGGGATGCAATGTCATCCAAGGCTCCCGCCCATGGAGACTATTTCCTTGAGGCATGGGGAGGATAAGCTCTCTTCCCCACAAGAACAGCTTGGCCCTCGATCCTTCCACCGTCGGAATCCACCGATGCTGAGCGATTGGTGAACGGCCATGAAACTCCAACCCGTGTAGAACTCAGGTGAGTCCCCAGGCTCAGCAGCCTATTCGGATCACCAATGAACTGCATAGTCCAGTCCTGTCAGCACTGTGGAAAAAAAAGAAGAAAATAGACAGAGCAAAGAAAGGACACAAATACAAAAATCCAATTTTTTTTTTTTTTTAATAGAAGACTGTCAAGCTGCACAGGGGAAAACCCTCCATGCAGCTGTCAGACAGTTTGAAAAGGAATAAACTACAAGAAATAAAAGCTGCAGCTCTAGAAAAAAATCACTTATAAAACTGTAAGAGAGAAAAGCTGAATACCATGATAAACTTTTTCTAATAAAAAAAGAGCATGAGCTCCACAACCAGGAGATGACAGCTCTTTGGAAAAGAAGAGACTGAGGGACTCTGCCTATGGGGCAGGGTGATGACTACAGCTGCACATGCTCAGTAGGGTATGCTGAAAGATCTAGAATCTTTGAGATCAAAGTTCTGTGCCGGGCTCCATCTGATGATGTCACCCACGTGTAAGGACTTCCATCCTGCTTGTCCTAGGAGAAAGGTCATTACTGGAGTACTACAGGGATTGGTACTGCAATCTGGGCTGTTTAACATATTCATAAATGATCTAGAAAGGGAACAATTAGTGAGGTAATCAAATTTGTAGAGGACACAAAATTATTCAAAGTTGTTAAACAGCAGTGGATTATGAGGAACTGCAGAAGGGCCTTGTGAGAGTAGGAGACTTGGCAACTGAATGGCAGATGAAAGTTAATGTGGAAAAGTGCAAAATGATGCACATAGGGAACAATAATCCCAGCTACAAGTGACCGGACCCCTTAGTCATCACTGCATGCCCAAGTTCCATTTCCCGAGATACAATAACTATGGAGCTATCCATCCTCTTTGCCCTCCTCCCATCTAGTAGAGCTGGGATTGGTTGCTCGGGACCTTTCTAACCAGCCAGTTTACATTTTAAGGTATGGCTTAGATCAGATGAGACATGAAGCAGGAAAGATGTAGATTTTGGTCCCTCCCTGATGAGGCCTCTCTGCCTCATCAGTGTTCCTTTTTTTTTGGGGGGGGGGGGGGGGGATTCACTGTGCACAATGTGCCAGATGATCCTTAAGTATTTAGTTGCAGTAAATATAATTTTGGCTCGAATCTGTTTGGATCTTGCACGCCAGGACTAAAGACCAGTGAGCCCATTCACTCCCTCAATGAGGCAAGCACCTGTGGCAGGGTTGGCTGTGTGAGAAGCTTGAGGGACAGAAGAACTCTACCACAGAAGGGATTCCATTTTACCTTCGTCTCTTGGGGAAGTCCATCCTCACAGGCTGTACCCAGAGGACGGGGGCTGAAGATCAGTGAATTCATTCCTCCATGAATGTGGTAAGCACCTGTGACAGCAGAAGTCCAGTTTAGTAAGGTTTTGTAAAAGAAAGCATTTCTCTTTTGTTGTGAGGAGTTTTTTGGCCACTCCTCCCCAATGAGAATTTTGCTGGATGACTTTTCAACCTCAGGTTCAGCTTCCAAACTGGTGATGTGAAATGTGCCCAGTTAGCTGAAGGGACATCTACCCAGAGTAAAAAAAAAACCAACCCTACCTGTAACAAATTCAGCTGCTACTGCACAAGTATTTAAAGATGGATTTTAATTTACCTTTAATCAATCAGTAAATTATTATTTAACATTCAGTTCCTGATCTTGCCACAGCTAACAAAACGCATACAGGATCACACACTGCTGTCTGGGCCATAGACGAAAGTCTCCCCCCCCCCCCCCCAATAAAAAGAATCCCCCAAGGGATCAAGAGTCAAGCTTGGAAAGGAGTCAGCTAGCCGGAGCAGCCCCGAAGTGTATAAATTAGATGTGTGCCCTAAGAGAATGAGCACTCCCAAGAAAGGGGTTACATACATACACATACACAATGCTGGGTTTTGTATTGGGAGTCACCACCCAGGAAAAACACCTTGGAACTCTTATGGACAGTACGTTGAAATCCTCTGCTCAGTGTGCAGCAGCAGTCACGAAAGCGAACAGAATGCTAGGAATGATCCGAAAAGGAATAAGAATAATACAAAGAATATCATATTGCCTCTATTTTGAGCCATGGTGTGACCACTCCTAGAGTATTGTGTGCAGTTCTGGTTGTCTCATCTCAAGAAAGACACGGCAGAAATACAAAACATGCAGAGAAGGCCAACAAAAATAATAAAAAGGATGTAACATCTCTCCTATGATTAGAGTCTACACAGGCTAGGGCTCTTCTGCTTGGAAAAGAGGTGGCTGAGACTGAGGGGACATGATAGAAATTTATAAAATTATGATGGGTTGGAATGGGTAAATATAGTTATTTACTCTTTCAAATAATACTAAAACAAGGGCACACTGTATGAAGCTAACAACCAGAAGATTCAAAACAGGCGGTAGAAAATACTTTTTCACTCAGTGCATTATCAAGCTGTGAAATCTGTTGCCAGAAGATATGATCAAGGTGACTGCTATTCAGCAGGATTTAGATGGCACCAAAATGCTGTGCCTCACCATGGGCCCAGAAATTGTCTGGATGATGGGAAGGCAGGGGAGGAGAGAGGAGCCCCTGCCCCAGGCATTGTGCTTCTGTGTGTATCATCACGCTGATGTCCAAACCCTAAATGTGTTGTGGGCCATGGGGCCAAAACCATAATGTTCTGCTGCTACCCCACCCTTCTGATCTTCTCATGTTGACCTGAAGTATGAGTCATATGCTGGTGGTATCTCTTCCTCATGGCCCAGCACAAACTAGAAGGAGAGTGGAGCTGGTACCTTTCCCTTCCTCATGTGTAGTTAAGAGTCTTATATACCATTTGAACCCTATGGAGCTCCCTTGAAATCTCAGATTTCAAGGGAGCTCCTGTTTCAAACTGCTTCTCATATTGTGAACCATGAGGGAGGAAAGGAAACGCACTCCGCTCTTCTTTCAGCTTGGGCTGGGCCATGGGGAGGGAGAGAGGTACTTAGGGCATGTTGTGGAGAGGGGAGGGGAAGGGAAGGAGGAGGTAGAGAGGGAACAGCAACCCCTGAGGCAGTATGAGACAAAATGGAGACAGAGGGTAGAGAGGGGCAAGTGTAACAGCTGGGGCATTTGGGAGGCAGAATGGGGTCTAGGCATTATGAAGGAGAAGAGAAGCACCTGGGCATTTGGACTGGTGGAGTATTAGTGGTTGCAGGGAATGAACAGAGAGTGGGAGAGAGGGAGGTGGATATGAAGAGCATGGATTGGGGGTTGGTGGGGATAGCAGCAATGGGGGGCTCGGATGAGTGGTGAATGGCGACTGGAGGATTGTTTGAGCAAGGACTGGGAGACTGGGAATGGTAAGAGTGGCAAATGAGGCATGGATAGGTGGATGGTACCAGAAGATTTAGTGGTGAGAGCACCACTTAGGGCATCAGGAAAAGAGTAGAGACCGAGATTGAGTAGGAGGGGATTTCTTGAGACTAGAAGATTGGAAGTGGATGTGCAGGGAACGCAGCATTTCAGAGGTCAGTAGTGGCTGTGAGATTACGTCAATGGGGTCTGGAGAAAGCTGGGGTGCATAGAACTTGGGTGCGAGTCTGGAAGCTGTGCAACTGGGACCTGAGATTATGCGTGAGAATATGTGGAACCAGGGAGCAGGTAGTGTGAGTAGGGGATATGATATACAGGTAGGGGGTATTAGCAGTGGGATGTGTGATGGCGGTTGAACAGTGAGGAATGGGCAAGATATAGTTTGAAAGACCTGGAGGACTGGGGAGGGGGTGAAAAGCATTGGAAAGAGACAGGGTAAGAGCAAATGGAAATGGGGGACTGAGAAGGAGATGAAAGAGAGGAGGAAATGGAAGCTGGATAGAAGTAAGAGACAGAAGAAAGGGACTAAAGCCAAGGGGGAGGGTAAGTAACAGGGAAGGAGTTTGAGCAGGTAGGGTCATGAGAGGCAGAGGAAAGTAGATGAGGGCTGGGGAAGGGGTGAGTACAGAGAATAGAAATGGGGATCTAGAAAGTGGATGAAAGACAGAAGGAGAAACAGGAAGCTGCAGAAGGAGTAAGAACAGAAGGGAAATGGGTGGATAGGGAAAAAGGTTAGAGAGATAGGAGAAGATGGGCTCGGAAGGGGGATGAAAATGGAAGATAGAAAACTGATAGGTAGACAAGAGTTGAAAATAAGGAGATTGCAGACTGGGAGGATCAGTGGGGGTAAGAGAGGTAGAGATGCCCTTAGAAAAAGGAGGGTGAGGAAAGGTACAAGGCCAAAAATGTGGGGAATTGGCAAGGAGGGATAGTTAAAGAAATAGGAATAGTTGATCTTGAAGGTGGATAGTTGGGGTAAGTGAGAGCAGATTACTGGAGAGAGAGTCAGCTTTGGGATGCTGGGAGGTGGGAGAGCCTGAAAGGAAGTAGCAGTGTAGTAAGGACATGGGAAACATATAACTGAAAATCAGTGAAGGGGAGATAGAGGGCTGAGATGGGGAAATGAAAGAAAGAGTTGGGGAAGTGACTAGCAGGGGCAGAGAAAATTGAAAATAGAGGAGGGGTTAATTCTATCTAGGAGTGAATAGAGAGGCAGACAAATGAGATGAAAGAAAAAGATCAATGTCAAAGGCTGATGTAGAGGAGGAAAAGAAGCAAACAGGAGAAGAAACAAAAAAATAGAAAGGATACCCAGGAAAAGAAGTTTAGAGAAAATGGAGAAGAAGAAGGCCTTAAAGGCAGAAAATAAAACAAGAACAATGCAATTAGAAAAATAAAGTACCCAAATAGGAAAGGTAGAAAACATTTTATTTTATGTTTCATGACTGGAATATGTCAGCTTTGGGAAAGTGCATGTCTGATATCTTTGTATTTAGTACACTATAGGAGGAATTGTGTTTCTGTTTTCTCTTGTCTTTGTCTCTTTGTCTGTGGCAGTGTCCCTTTTTACTGAACGTCTGTCCCAAGGGGCTGGTGTATTCTAATCAGGATGGATGTCCCTTTTCCCAATAGTACCTGATTCCAGAGAGGCACTCCCAATCTTCACCTGCCCTTGTCCCTTGTCCCTTGTCCCAGGGTGGAAACTTCAGTTGGGGCTCTCCTGATGGTCCTCTTCTCCAATCTCCTCCTTGAAAGAATAGCTTGTGATCCTTCTGAAGAAGGTCCAGTTTTGGAAGATATTACAGTCCAAGATCTGGGCAAGGAAGGGGGCAGTAAATCCCAAAGTTGAAAACTGAGTCTATGAAAATAATCTAAATCACAGATCTATGCAACCTCCTCTTGTAGGGGCAAAGAGGTATACAGATTCTTTCCTGCATCTCTGAAGAAGGGGCTACAGCCTCCCAGAAGGTGCAGGCCAAAAGCAGCAGCAAAAAAAGAAAAAATCCTAATCGTCAGATAAGAAAAAATGGAAACACTTTTCTTAAATCCTTCTTCCCTCCAGTCTATCACCAAAAACTGGCAGGGCAGTGTCTCTCTCTCTTCCTTTGCTAGACTGAGGGCCTAACTATGGAGAGGTCACTGAAACATTTCCTTTTCCCTTAAAACCAAAACTACACTGCTTCCTAGTCACATGGTCTAATCCCCCTTGTGCCTAACAGACTGTTCCTGCAAGCATCTCAGGTAAGAGCAGTAGTGAATGGCATAGCCTGTAATGCTGGTGACTAAACAGGGCTAGGGATTAGGGCCACCTAGTGGAGACCTCAGTCTCTACATTTCTTTAGTTAGTCCACAGTACATTATCGTAATCTCATCACTTGCCATCTCAGATCACAGAAAACAGTCCCCCAATTACCACTCTTTCTGAAAGATATTCTTTGGGTTATAGATTACTCACCGAGTCTTTAGAACCCTGGTTCACCTTCCCTGTGGTATTTGTAGTGGTTACTCCCAATGCAGACAAGGCCTGGTTCACCTTTTCATAACTCCTAGTGTTTTTCTTTTTCCCAAAGAAGACTCACTCTACACTCCTCACTCCTTTTACCTCTCAAGTCTCTTTCTCTCACACTTGAAATCCTAGGGAGCTCCTGGATAATTATCTTCTTCTGACACAAAAGTCCCAATTTCTACTCACTCTTTAGAAGCTGCTAGGTTTTCAGATACTTCCCTTCTGGAACAGGTTCTAAGTCAATGCTAGTCTCAAGCTCTGTGAAAAAATAACCAGCTGGTGCCCCTATCCACACATCACATACACAGTTCCTCATAAATTATCTAAGCATGAAACCTCTTCTTACTCTTCCAGTTATCATTGACTTCTGCAGAACTTTCCAACATTCAAAAGAGTAGATGGTCTCTCAGATGATCTTGCACACTCTACTTGTTCCCTTTTTCTCACTTGTAATCCACTTGTGCTTGAGGGTGAAGCACCCATTGTTCTCCTGTCTTCCTCTTGTGGCCCAGCTCTTCTAGACACTCACACCACTCAAGTTCCTTCCTCAGTGACCTGCCCCTTTCAGAGGTCACACACACAGATTTATACCAGACACAAAACCTCAACCATTGGACCAACTTCAGGCTTGCCACTTACACACAATGGGCACACCTCCACTGGGCCATCTTAGAACACTATCTGGAATTTTCCCAGTTCAAGAAATAGGATAAACTTTTAACCTTTATAAAAAAAAAACACACTCTGAACATCCCCTTAAAGGAAGGGCTACTTCAAAGTGTCCTCCTACCAACATCCTTTACCCAGGCTTGCCCAAACTATAACCTTCCTAACTGATAATCCTGCACTTTTGCACTTTTAAAACTTTCAAACACTGTATAGAATAAATCTATGTAAACATGTGAAACTTCTTTATTAGGAGTAATAACTCCCTTCAGGGCATCCAACTAATTTATATATTCAGGGGCTGCTCTGGCAACAATTCCATCCCACGCTTGACTCTCAGTCCCTGGGGGCATTCTTTATATGGGGGTAAGCTCTCGCTCGTGGCCCAGATAATGTTATGCTGCTCCCAGTGGGGCAGATTTTATAAATCTGCGCACATGCGTACTTTTGTTCGCACACCAGGCGCAAACAAGAGTACGCAGGATTTTAATAGATACGTACTTAGCCGCGTATCCATTAAAATCCGGGGTCGGCGCGCGCAAGGCTGCCCAAAATCAGCAGCCTGTGCGCGCCGAGCTGCGCAGCCTGCCTCAGAGGGAACTTTCCTTCCACCCCCCGCACCTTCCCTTCCCCTCCCCTACCTAACCCACCCCCTCCGGCCCTATCTAACCCCCCCCTAACTTTGCGCGCGCCGGGCCGGCTGCCGCACTCCATGTTCCGGTCCAGGGGCTGGTCCGGAGGCCACGGCCACACCACGGAACACCCCCAAGCTGAAACCACGCCCGCGACGCCGCCCCCGAAACACCGCGTCACTCGCGACACGCCCCCGAAATGGCGCATCACTCCCGGCACATCCCGACACGCCCCTCCATGCAAGCCCCGGGACTTACGCGGATCCCGGGGCTTGCATGCACCGCCGAGCCTATGCAAAATAGGCTTAGCGTGCGCAGGGGGGTTTGGGGTAGGTTTTCGGGGGGTACGCACGTATCTTACGCGCGTACCCCTTTTAAAATCTACCCCAGTGTGTGTATATTGTAGGTGCTTCTCATGAGTTGAGAGGCTGTAATGAATAGACAGGGAAGGACCCACAAAACAAGATGGTAATCGGTCAAGGATAGCCACGGATGTGAATAAACAAAAACAAGACCGATGCCTTGGAAAATAATTTATTCAATTATAATACAGCGTGCCCGACTCTGGCCAAAGTTTTGCCTTATGGCTGCATCAGGGGCTCTTTAAATTGAATATCATCTAGAGTATGTATTCAAATGTAATATGTATCCACTGGAATTATCCACTTAGATGTTTTAAAATGACTTTAAAACTATGTCTTGATCTGTCGACCTCAAGAAATCTTGGAGTTCATGATTGAGGATGTTGTGTTGTATTCACTGCAAATGCTTAAAAAACTTTGTAGCCAAATCAAACTTTATGTCCACAGTTGTGATATTATGCTTCAAGCAGTGGCGCTTTTCAATGACAGGACTCTGTGTATCTTACAGAGTTATTTTAGAAACAAACGCCATCTAGGTCATTCACATCTATGAATTGACAGGACCAGGTTCTGGGTGTTAAATAAAAGTTTTCTGATTGGAAATCATTAAAGTCCATTGTCCAGAAGTGTGAATTTACATCGGAATGAAGGTACATGTATGATTCTACTCTGTAGGTAGGTGTCCTTTATTCAGACCTCTGGGTAGAGCCCATGGCGATATTTAATGTGCTAACTCTCCAACGGCTATCCGGGAATCCTAATGAAGCGGTCCCCAACTTTACTGCAAAAATCCTACCTCAGTTCGTCTTCTTCCTTGGACACCCAGGGGTCCTGGTCCCTTGGTCTTGCTGTGTGGAGATCCAGTTGGGATCTCCTTCTTGCTCTTCCATCCTTTGTTTATTGATATTTCTGGGGGACTTCTCTTGGGAAGTCAGTGGGAGTCAGGCTAGTTCTCAGCACTGCAATCCCACTGGGGAAGAAGGATTAAAAAACCTCCCCACTCTGCTCAAGTCCAAAAAATACTTCTGCCTTCACTGTTTCTCGCAACAGAATCCATCAGTGGTCCTTGTCCACCTAGGGTCTAGGGTAAGCTCACCTAGGGTTTAGAGTAGCCTTGCTTGTAGAGAGTCCTTTTGCCCCTAAAGTGTATCAGGCTTTAAAATCTATCTCCCTGTAAATTAATAGGAGAAGGACTTTCTGGCAGGGAGTGCTCAATGAGGTGTCACTTCTAACAAAAATTCCATTCGGGTGAAGCTGGGAGACCTCACCGGAGTGTAAAAATCAGATATCCTTACTCTTCAACTGCGTCCTCAAACTGATCCCAAAGTGTCTTAAAATGGCTGGGCTAAATAGTGTTCAGGCATCCAATCCAGACTCTCCAGGTGGGAGGGACTGAGGGGGATGGATGGCCTTTTACTAGAGTTTTATAGTACAGAGACAGTGACATCTGGAGGCCAGACCAGCAGGGTCTGCCATACATGTAGCCCCATAAAATACAGGACCAATGGCACTTGTGTCGCACATTTATATCAACTGCAGAGAGGTTCTGGAAGGCAGAGCTAGGATTTACACACATACCTTTTGATTTTAAAAAGTATGAGTGCAAATTTTATCACACGAGTTACACCTGCCATAGTGCAGGTATAACTTTGTGAGCAGTAATGTGTGGGTGTATTTGGCCAATTACATGAGTATTTTCAAAGTGGAGCTTATGCATGATTTGAAAATACTCAGTAAAGTCCATGCGTATATTGTACACAGAGACTTTATCACTGTTAGAAAATTACTGTGAGGGGAGTAATTTTCAAAGGCACTTACACACATCAAACCAAGTTTTATACATCTAAGTGAATCTTTGAAAATAGCCTCTGTGGGTATGCACATAAAAGTCTGTATGGATCATGATTGTATGTGTACTTCAATGCACATACTACATAGATGTGCCTGCAAACTTTAGCCTTAATTTTCAAAGATATAGACTGATTTAATTAATTATGTATCTTTCCACATTCAAAGTGAGTGGAAATTCATGTACTATAGTTAGTTTCTGCCCAGGAGGACTAACAATCTACATTGCACCTGAGACAATGGAGAGTGAAATGACTTGCCTAGAACCACAAAGAGCAGCTGTAGGTGAAAGGGGATTTGAATGGTGACTTCCCTATTTCTCAGCCTGCTCCTCTAACCACAAGACCGCTAAGCTATTCTTCCACATAAACCACTCTGGAAATTTGTTGGGTATCAAAGTATGCACCTAGACCTGCATGCAGAAAGCTACACCTGTTCCTCAGGAAGGGTAACTTTCTGTCTATACATTTCTGTGCGTACTCTTCAAAACTGAAAATAAATACTTTCCTTGCCCCAAAAATGCTTTCCTCATGTGCATACCTTTTAAAATCTGAAAGTGCCTCACCTCTGTCCTCCTGGAATGCCGCTCCTCAGTGCACTTAAAGGAAACCAGGTTAAGGGGATATATCAAGTCAGTAGAATAATAAGAGAAATGAGCTATGTTTAGCCTAGAATGAAATATATTTTCGCTCTGTTTGCCATCTAAAATTAAAGGCACTTTTAATTAGTAGCTGTAGCGTTAGACTACTTTCTAGACGACTTCAGTCTTAATTATGTTTGCCTATTAATTTTGTATAGATTTAAGCAGTGCAAGAGGCCCATATTATCTAATTCCCCGTCTCAAAGGACCATTCTTATTTAAAAGCAACTGCAGTGTCAGTCCTCTGCATGGGCTTAATTCTGTAATTACCTTCATAACTAATGTGAACTGTGAGCACTTGACATTGGGAAAATAAGGTACTAATTGCATGTTAATTTTGTAATTCTGACTAAGATGACATTGATTGAAACAAAGTTGATAGTGCATGAGCAAATGAAATCAAATCAATATACCAAACTGTGAAAAGGAAAAAATCAAACATTCACAGATCTTGTCGTTCATCAGAAACTCATCACGTGCCCTCTTACGACTGTGGATGTAATTAGGGTGATTTTCTTTGAAAACATGTTTCATAAATTTGCAACTGTCAGCAAAAAAAAAAAAGTCTTCCCACTGGAAGACGAGGAAAATTAACCCATATTACTTTAATTTCAAAAAGGGAAGTCTTGTTCTGTAAGTTTGCCTAATATAATTATCCTGCAAGAGATCCTTTTATAATCCCCCAATTTTTTGGAACAGAATATTAGATGCTGCTCTCACCCTACTTTTTTAAAATTTTGGCTATATGCACTAAAGAGTTTTTCCCATTTTGAGCCTCTTTCATCAGAAAGTGTGAGAAAAGCCTGAATGAATCAAGCCTTTTTGGGGTAATATTCAGTAATCCGGTGAGTGGACAAGTTATCCAGCTAAAGTTAGCCGAATAGCTTGCCCTGGATATTCAGTGGGATAAGTGCCCCACTGAATATCCCCGATTAAAGTTGTCTGGCTATCTGGATATGCTTTTGAATATCACTGGTTAGGTACAAAGTTATCTGGCTATGGTTAGCCTTATAATTTTAGAATTATTGGGCTATATTCAAAAGAATATAGTCAGTTAAGTGGCAATGTGCTAGGTTAAAAAAAAAAGACTGTAGGACTACCGGCCCAAACACAGCCGCTCTTCTCTCTCCCACTCCAGCTCCAAAGGTTCAGCCCACCTGGGTCAAGCCTGCATCATCCTCCATAAACCCCTTCCATGTAATATTTAAAGAATATATGGGGCAGTGCTGGCCTCTCCCCCACCCAAGATCAAGTATAA
This sequence comes from Rhinatrema bivittatum, assembly GCF_901001135.1. Taxonomy (NCBI): domain Eukaryota; kingdom Metazoa; phylum Chordata; class Amphibia; order Gymnophiona; family Rhinatrematidae; genus Rhinatrema; species Rhinatrema bivittatum. The sequence goes on along the minus strand of NC_042616.1, from coordinate 95,862,629 downwards.
ATTTAACAAACCTTTTCTCTCCAAGACCCCCCCCCCCTTTACCTTCCCCCTTTACATTCCCCTCTCATCCTCCCAATAACTTATTTTAATTTTCATCCAGGATCGTGGTTGTGGCCTACTGTGATCTGAGCTTGGTGCTTCTGCCATTGCTAGGCACATACACCGGAAGCATAGGAAGCCAAAAAACCACAATGGGGTAGATTTTCAAAGCGGTCACGCGCGTAAATTCCGGGGATTTAAGCGCGTGACCGGCCTTACGCGCACCGGCCCAATTTTCAAATGCCCGGTCACGCGTGTAAATCCCTGGGACATGCGTAAGTCCCGGGGCCTTGGGAAAGAAGCAGGGAGGGGAAGGGGTGGGGTGGGGCAGGGCGGGCCGGGGGATCGTGTGCCTGCAGGGTGCCAGCATGCGCAAAAGGTAAAATAAAGATTTGGGGGGGCTAGGTTAGGGCTAGGGGGAGGGTAGGTTAGGGGAAGGGGAAGAGAGGTTAGTGTATGGGGTTGTGAAGTTCCCTCCCAGTCCGCTCCGAAATTGGAGCAGAATGGGAGGGAACTGAGGAAGGCTGTGGGCGTTGGTGCATGTAGGATGCACAAGTGTGCACCCCTTTGCACGCGCCGACCCCCGATTTTTATAACATGTACGCACCTGCGCACGCATGTTATAAAATCAGGCGTCCATGTGTGCGCGCCGAGTAGCGCGCACACATGGACGTTCGCATGCATCTCTGAAAATCTACCCCAATATGTTACCAATCACAAAAAGGTTGATTATGAAATATGAGTATATGATATGGCTTTGGATTGGATATATAAAGTCATATGTTCTTTTTATGACATTTTTAAGAGAGTTCTAAGTTTATTTTAAAACATTTTTATACCACATATAAAATATAAAATCAAATTCAACACAGTAAAATACAGTTTCACATAAACAAACAAACAAACATAATTAAAAACATAAACAATGATCATACCTAAACAGGCCATAAACATATTTCTCATCAGAATATTGGCCCATCTTCTTGATTTTGCCATCTTATTATTATCCTACTGGGCCCTTTATCTTGTCCATGCTCCCTATTCTGACATCCGACCTCAGCAATCATTCTTTGAATGTTATTTTAAATAGCCAAGTCTTTAATAATTTTTAAAAACTTTAATTTATCAACTTTCTTGAGATTGGTAACCATATAAGCATGTGGCTGAGAAACTTTAGTATGATTGGTTGGAAACGTGAATTTTTAAAAAAGGATTGCAGTGACACACTACTGATCTCAATCTTGTTCACATGTCCTCTAAAGACGGGCCTGTGAAACACTAGTGTTGGGACCCATTGGTGTCAGGACCCATTGAATGGAAATCATTGGTGCATTCTATTGGATTGAAGCTAAATATTTTCCTCAAATTTTTGAGTGGAATTTGGATAAAGCTGACTGTTCGCTTCCACATACAAAATTCAAGATTCATTCACTCTGCACCTCTTTATTACCTATCTTCTCTTTTCTCTCCCTTATACCCCTTCTAGTGTACTCCATTCATCATCAGGGAAGTTGCTCTTATGTGCATCCTTCTTCACGGCTGGTTCCTGACTCCACATTTTCTACCTTGCTGGTCCATATGCCTGAAACAGACTTCCTGCGTCCGTACGTCATGCTCTCTCTTTGGCCACATTCCATTCCAGTCTAAAAACTCAACTTTTCAAAACTGCTTTTAGCTCCTAAGTCCTACCTTATAATATATTTCTTATAGATTCTTGTCATGTATCTGCCACTCTTTGTACTGGGCAAAACACCTCCAGCTAAGCCAGGAGGACGCAGACTCCCCCACCTCCCACTTGGTATCTAACATTGCTAGCTCAGTGGGAGAGATAGGTGGCAAACGATAGGGTGCAGGTGGAGCTAGGGTCATCATCAGAGAGGGGGAGGCACTGGATACCTTTTTTGAAATTAGATTTATTGGAAACAAAACCAAGACGTGTTCATCCTGCCCCTGATGATCTGGAACTATCTGGTAACTCTACTGTAAAGGGATGAGGAAAAATGTCATTGGGGTTTGGACTTTACTGTAAAGCATCCTCTACTTAATATCATATTTTTTACTTGTTTCAATCTGCAATCCAGTCTAATTTAATTTTGATCCTACATAACCTGGAGCACTTACTCAACATCTTTTAAAGACTCTTTAAATCATAAGGAGAAAACAGCATTCTTAGTATCTTCTCTGCTTTCATCTTGTCCATCTTCTGATGTCGCTTCCAGATTTTCATTCCCATTTTACTTTCCTTTAATGTATATCTCATTTTGGGGCTTAGGTCCTAAGACTGGGCTCTTTGCGCAAGCATGTTATTGTTGTTTTTATTCCTGCAATTTTGACAATTTTTGTCAGTGTATATTGAATACTTATGTTTTCTGTCATTGTTTATGGTTTTACTATGAATGTTGTATTATTTGTAGTCCACCTCGAACCTTTTTTATTAGTGCGAAAAAAAAATTCCTTTTAAATAAATAAATAATAAAAGGAGATCGATATTCCGTTATAAAAACCTGCTAGGATTCCAGCTGAATAGCCAGATAATATTGGATATTGAACTGTAAGAGGTCCTTATTTAGTAAACTGATGCATAGCAAAGTTATCTGGGTTAGTCACCTGACACCTTCAGCTGAATGTTCTCTCTCATAACTGTCAGCTGTCAGAGAAGGACCAATCCCCATTCAGAAATGAGTTCCATGTGGGGAGTGGCCCTTCAGCTGCCAATGAAAATCCAATCAGTGAAGAATTCAAGTGAATAAATATATAGGAAAATGGAGGGAGATATCAAGGCTCTGGGCATTTATGTATTAAAAGAGTGAGATGAGGTAAGAGATTCCTCATCCTGCTTTGCATTTAGGAGTCTTTTGGGGTCCCAGATAGGGATGGAGGCATAATGGGAATTTAACTAGACATTTTCTATGAAGAGGAAGGGGGTGGCATCAGCCCTCTTAACCTAGCAATTTTTTAAGAAACTGAGAGAGAAGGATCTCAGGCAGTGGCATCCATATTTATTTTTTAAACTTGGGTGGGGGTGGAATTTGGCCATGGCTCTGCTCTTTTGTTTTATTTACTTACCCAGGTTTATGCTTCAATCATATAGTTGGTTTGGTTCAAAGTTATTAAGTAAGGGGTAGATTTTAAAAGAAGCGTGCGCATCGTACATGTGCACGCGCTACCCGGCGCGTGCACATGTACTCCCGATTTTATAACATGCGCATGCAGGCCAAAATCGGAGCAGCCTCAGAGGGAACTTCCCTACCCCCCCCCCCCCCCCCCCACTCTCTTCCTTCTTCCCTCTTCCCTTCCCCTACCACCCTCACCCTTTCCCCCCTACCTTTTCCTTTGCAATTTTTTAAATCTCCAAAGTTACTTCAGCCCTGGGGCTGAAGTTGCACGCGCCAGCCGACTGCCGGTGTGTGATCCCCGGCACAGCGACAAATTGGCCACTGTGCTGGGAGCCTGCCCCTGCCCCTGGACTGCCCCACCCTGCCCCACACCCCGCCCCCTCCCTGCCCCTTTTTGTAAGCTCCAGGACTTGCCCGTGCCCCGGGGCTTTACTCATCGCCGGGCCTTTTAAAATAGGCCCAGCGCGCGTAACCCTTTTAAAATCCGGCCCTAAATGTAGACATAATTTTAGATCCACTTTTCACCATGACCAGACTTACCTAAATACACTTATCTGTGAGGTGCTAAATATCAGTGCTACCCAGCTGTTTAAGTCATGCTCCATAGCACCTCCGCACTGCCTCTCTTTTGTCTGGGTAAGTTCTGGATAGATAATGACTGATCCAGCTTAAACTTACTGACTTGGAGGAATGGGAAATTAAAAACCCCAGGTTTGCCTGGCAAAGTCTCAGACTTAACCAGACCATCCTGCTGAATTTTGACCTCCATAGTTTTCTCCAATTTTGTGTCTATGAGAAAAAAGATTAATGCATAGGTCCCTTGTCTTTATTCTTCATCTCTGTGTAAAACTTGGAGCCTCAGAGTAGCTGCCATCTGGCTGAGGACAGAAAAATCCAACAAAGCAAACAATTGAAAAAATCCCTTTAATCATTTCTTTTACTCTTAAAAAGAGCCTCAACTTTTTGTAAATAAAATACTTCAAAATTTCAATATCTCATGCAAACTAAATATGAAGTCAACATGCTCAAATGACTTTATTGAGACAAAGACATTTTAATTTGAAAAGACATACATTTTTATTATATACAATATTTTACAAAACCAGAGAAAGTGAGGATTATTACTTTCAACAAAAATATGAAAAAGCACATTGTAAACTTCTCCATACCTATATTTTTCATTAAGAAAAAGATACCAAATGTTGAACCAGCTTAAGAATACTAGAAACCTTTTGACAATAGGTTCTACAGAACATTTTTCCTTCTTCAGATATGCAATAGGCAGGTCACTGGTTAATCTTGACTCTAGAAGTGTTCTTGACAAGATCTGTGATGGACGCAGGGGGGCTCTGTTCATCTCAGGGACATCAGCAATCCTCCTTGATCAGTTTAGTTTGTGCCAAAGAAAAAGTCAATGCAGTGGAATGACCAGATTCTTTTGGTTGGAGGTCAATTTCAGAGTGTACAAGATGAGCCCTCAGAATCACCATTCCATTGTAAAACTCAGTTGGTACTTATGAGGCTAAATTTTCAAATACTTGTATGATAGTCAAATGTGTAAAATGGGTATATATATATTAAAAGCTATAACAAAAGCAGATCCATTTCAGACATGCATATCATCTTGTGCAAAAAGGGATACATTTTCAAGAGATAAGGTATTAGATGAGACCAAATGGAATATGTAGACATTAGAGAATTTTCAAAGACATGAACTGAACATCTAAATAGAGTTGCAAAGCTAAAATATAGATGACATAAAAATGGTGGTGGTTTAGAGGGGCAAATTAACAATTGGAAGCACAGAGCTAATTTATAAAATGCTGGATATGTATATCATCCGTATATTACTGCATCAGATATGAAGGTGTCTAACCAGATGACCCACTTGATCATTTTTACCTTGTGTTTTGTATGTGAAAAGTTACTTGCCTTAAATCCCATATAGCCCCAACCTACATCCTCGTGGCAGCTAGCAAATTGTGAGGGTTGGTCCAGATTTCACTTCTTTTGGACAAGAAGTTGTGGCATGGGGTAGTAATTGTTACAAAAGTATGTAGAAGAAAAGACAATGTACCAATATATTAGATGTTGGCTGAAAAGAACCATCTGTCCACTTAGTGTGCCCATTTGCTTTCTGATTATTCTGCTGTAACTAAGGATCTCTCCCAATTGTCAACTCTTTAAACTTGACTAGCTACACTGTTTTAGTTCTGCATGTCACCTTTCCTTATCTATACCACTGCCCACATCTCTAAACAGACTTCCCAGCTGCCAGCTATACAAGATAGATTGCCAGCAGGAGATCTATCCTTATCTTATACCAGCCAAAGGATTCAGCAGGATCTGTTCCCAAAAAATAGAAAAGGATGAGAAAGGCAAACCAGGAAAGAGTAGGAAAAAGTTAATACATTAATTGAAAAAAGACTGAGAGTTAAAGCAACACCAGAGAGAAGCATGTTGGTAAATAGACTAGGACAGGATTGGCCAACCTGTAGCTTGGAAGCCGCAAGTGGCTCTTTCATGTGAAAAAAGTTGCTCTTGTTCTCCTGTCTCATGGCAACTGTACACCACTGAGCAGGACAGGAAGGGAGGGACTGGAACAGGGAGAACAACATAACCAAGCAGAAAAGAGACAGTTAACTCCCTGCTTCAGCTACCCAAATCCCACTCACCCATCCCTGGCATTCAATACTGTAAGAGGTCAATGTCACCTCCTTCCTGAAGTCAGCAAAGGAAAGTGGGCTGTCTGGCACCTTATTCCACCCCCAGATCTATGTTGCCATTTGTTCTGCAGCAAGTGTGAGGGAACGAGGACTAGGGTGTGGGAAATAGAGGGCGTGAGTGGGGGCTGGCATAAGAGCTATGTGGCACCAGGAGTTATGTGGGAAATAGTGTGGGAGGAGTGGAGGAGGTACAATAGAGCTAGGGATCAGGGTGCATGGGGTTGGAAAAACTGGAGAAAAGGCAGTGGAGAGATGAATTAAAGTCAGAGGGCAGGGTGTATCCAGAGGTGGTGGATGATGCAGGGGTGAGGGTGATGAGCAATAAATAAGGTTATAGTGGGACAGAGGTGATGAGCAGCTCTGGGCTCCCCCTTCACCCCTTGAGGTCTCTTTAAAATGTGAGGCTCTTTGGTACTGTGCATTGTAGTTTCCTGGCTCTTGATGCATGAAAGGTTGGTCATTCTTAGACTAAGAGTTTAGAAAGCACATAGTCTGGTGAGGGGGGGGGGGGGGGGGATTCCCTGTAGTGTAGTGCTGAGATGCAGGTGGGCCAAGACTCCATAGCATGTGAATTCAGGTGGGCCTAATAATTAGAGAGCTATTAAACAGTTCAAATCAAAGCAACAATGGCACATCCAAGGAGGAAAGCTACTGGGAGGAAGCTGTTGCTGGAATTGGTCTAGAGATGCAATAGGAAACCCACAAGTAGAAAGCAGTATGAAACTGACTGCCAGGGAAGTAACCTGGTTTCCCATAGAATAATAGCCAGAGGCCACAACAAATGGTCATATTAATGCCACAAGTAGGAATAATTGTGAGAGGCTGCCAGCAGGCCAGTCAGATTTGGAGAATCAAGGAACCAGAAACATACTAAAGAGCTTATTTCTTTCAAATATCCAGAAAGCAAACCAAGAAATGGTGTGTCCCGACTACATGCATTTAAAGAAGAAGAGAAAAAGATTTGGAATTAAGTTGGTAAACTGCTTTGGATTCCAACTGCAGTCTAGGGAGGCCATCTAAAACTATCTATACTCAGATTTAAGTGTTTTCTATTCTTTCTATGTGCATTTCAAAATAGAGTCACTTACAAGGACCTCGGTGCAGCAGCAGCAACAAAAGCAACTGGTGTTGTGGTATATAAGAAGCAAACTGAAACTGAAGTGCTGCAAGAGCAACAATTGCTCCAGGTGCAGACAACGCCCCATGAGTAATGTCTTCCCAAAATGACCCTAGACAATGATGTGGAGGCTTAACTAACAGACCCCTAGATTCATCAAACTGCTATGAATATAGTAGAAATAGCGCCCGTGATTAAAAAAAAATGGATGTGGTTAGTTAGGCAAATTGTAGAGTTGCACAGATAAATATTGCAACACACAGTACATTATCGCATATTTGTTTTAGCACACTTGATCTATCGTGGGTCATAATGCAGAACTGCAGCTCTTATCAGAGAGCGAGAGCTTCTAGAGACCGCATTGTACAAATCAGTTCCTCTTGTTGGTACCTTTCATTGAGTCAAATGATAGAAATTCATCAATTAAACCAAGTTTGCAATTAATTCCTCTGACTGTGTATGTAAAACCACCACGCCCAAGCCTGCCCCGAATTGAAAGTGTCCCTTCTTACAGTGGTATAGCATGTCATACTGACTCCATACAGAGGCTTGCTCTCTCATATTGACTCTATACAGAGGCTTACTCTCTCTCTCTTCTCTCTCACTCATTAGGTATATTTATTTCCCATGTGCTACGTGTGAGGGCCCTAATGGAATCTGAAAGCATCCAGACTATGAGAGTGAAGAGACAACTTTGTTAAACCTTCTTTTGATAAAAGGTTTATCAGGATCTGAAGCCAGCATAGCTGACTATGTGGAGCAAGGGTGACTGTAGTGGTCCAGGTCCAGCACTTCAATGCTTAGAGGCACCCAGCTGACAAATTGGGTGCCTCAAAGTATTTCTCCTGATCCAAAGATGATTGCATTCAGACAGCAATACAGCACAGAGGATCATGGTAATTCTGGTGCTGAGTTTTTCATTCAGTTTAAGGAGATAGGCTGATCAGGAGAACCCAAAGGACCTGAATGAAATGGGATCTCCTGTGGAATGATTTATTTTGTGAAAGGAACTTAGAATCTTTCCATCCATAGAATTTTCCTGACTTTACAATGGATTGAAAAACACAAGAAATCATCAGGGGATTCTGCAAGACTGTTCCACAGCTACAGAACTTGAAGGATTACGCAGCCACTACTAAGAGACATTGATAGATGGGAGGAAAACCACAACAAAGCCCAAACTACAATATAGCAATAAGAAATAGGATCATTCAATGAGCTTTGCAAAATACATTTTTCCACCAGAGTGGATATATATGTAGAGTTACAAGTTGTTCTCTTTGGAAGATATCATCCTATTTGGCTTGTGCAATATTGAACTTCATGTAATTATTTTTTCATGAACTTTGATATTTTCTCCATCCAAGTATAAAAGTGGTGACCATTTGCTATTTTTTATTTTATGTAAAATTGTTTTGTTTTCTGTCATTTTTCAGTGTGTTTTTCATTTGTGGTGTTTAGCCCTGTCATCAGTTGTTTGTTATTTTGTTTTATGTTGAGGCCCCAGTAGTAAGTGTTAGTTTGGGTAATGTGTGCTGATAAGTTTTTGGTTTATTAGAATATAATTTAAGAATGTGTGTATTATTTAAAGCAATAGGGTATTTTTCTATGCTATGATTAAGTAATATTTGGAATAAAAATATTTTAAAGGAGTGTTTTGTTTGAAAAATTCTTTGCCTGTTCCCTTGCTTAGAGAATGATTTTCATTCCATTCAAATATTGTAACCAGTTTTTGCTTTTCTAGTTGAAATATTATATAGCACAATATGGCTACCCTGACTATAAATGTGTTCATTTATTCAGATGAGGTTTTGATCTCTTTATTGGATTCAACTCTCCTATTTTGTACTGTTGATACAAATGCTCAAGTGTCCTCCTGGAGTGAATTAACTCACATACAAAAAGCATTGTTTTCGCTCAGATCTTCATGCTTTCACATTTATTGAATACCTTTGAGTTAAATGTATTCCTCATGGTTTGAAGATTATAAAGGAAACATTTATTTTTAGAGAATGAAGGCTTTCTTTCATGTTAGAAAGCTATCCTGAACCCATGTCGTATGGATCTAATGATTTTAATAGTGGAGACCTTTCAGTCATCTATAGGGGACATTCAGAAAGATGTGGATTCTAATGTGGAAGCATTAAAAAAAACTCTATGGTTTTAGATCAGTTTAAATGCTAAACATAGTGAGTTCACTTGCTTCATGGAATCATTTAGAAATTAAATTAAAACCCTTAAAACTAAAGAAATGTAAACAATATGAGGGTGAATATACTATCTTTCAGATCGGTTCCAGACGATTAAATTTAACAATCATGCTTCTGACGCTCAGGCTTTGAAGGTTGGGGTTCCACAAGGCTCTGTTCTTTCTGCTATGTTATTTAACATTTATCTGGCCCCAATAGCCAAACTTTTAGCCATCATTACTGATGGCTTTAAGTTATATGCAGATGACATACAATTCTATGTCAAAGTAAAGAAGTCCTGGCAGGAAACAGTAGACTCTCTCACCTTATGTTTAGACACAATCAATCGTTGGCTGAAACATAATAAATTACTTCTCAATATTAATAAGACAACTATGTTGCTAATTCATCGATCATTATCCATTCCTATTCAGAATTCTTTGTCTATCAATAATATTTCATATTCTCTTTTGTCTCCGATTAAGAGTTTGGGTTTTCTGTTGGACTCCAACCTATCCTTTAAACCTCAAATTAGAATGCTCATCAAAACTGGTTTTTTCAAATTGCGTTTACTTGTTGGATTACGCCATTTGCTTTATGAGAGGGATTTTTTGACTGTTGTTCGTGCGCTCATATTTCCGCATATCGATTATTGTAATGGACTTTACATTGGGTTACCAAAATGTCAAATTCAGTCTATTCAGTTGTTATTAAATTCAGCTGCTCGGTTGGTTTCCAAATCATTGAGAGAATTTCACCAGTGCTCTGTCACCTTAATTGGTTACCTGTTCGCGACCGGATTTCTTTTAAAATTGGTTTAATTGTTTTTAAACTATGTAACTCCAACTCGTCACATCGGTTTAATGCTTTATTGAGAATATATAAACCAGTGAGATGTTTGAGATCTTCACAATTAAATAATCTTGAAGTTCCTTCTATTCGTCAAGCTCGTCTGTTTATTACCAGAGAGACCTCTTTTTCAATTGCGGCACCCTCTCAATGGAATTCAATCCCTATAGAATTGAGATCTATGGATGATGTTAAGAAATTTAAACCATCCTATAAAGAATTTCTCCTTGCCCGTGCGTTTAGGTTATAATGCATTGTATTGATTCTCATTTTGCTTCTGTGTTTATGATTATTGTATTGAAGTGAAAATGTTTATTTTATACTCAGATGTGATATTACTGCATTTTTTATTATTTTATATAATTTTAATGCTTGTTTGTTTTGGTCTTTGTCAAATTTTTTTGTTTATATTATGTATGTTTATTCTGTATATCGCTTAGGCATTTTGTGTTAAGCGATTAATACATTTTTTAAATGAAATGAAAATGGTTATGTTTGTCCTTGGATGTTTAGTAGTCATTGAATGAAACCTTGAAAAACTGTAACTTTTGATTCCTCTTCAGATGATTTATCTGGAGATGATTCTAACCATTCTTCTTTTTTAGACCAATCTTGCAAGTCCCAGTGGAGACCCAGGGGCCAGGCACAATGTATGAAGAAATGCAGTCTGAACAAGCTGCAAACGCAGTTTCAATCGGTACCCTGGATTATGGATTTTATATAAACTTGTAGTCATGTTCTATCTCTCTAGTGGAGTCTAAATTATTAGGGAAGGGTTTTTCTTTGTCCCTATGAAATTCCATAATCCTTTTTTGTTACGTATTTATTTTTAATTTCTTTGCTCTTTAAATTTGTTTTTGTATTTTCAAGACAAACTTTCCTCTGCTGAGTATCATTCTGTCTTGGCTTGCCCCTTGATGTGGTGTCCTATGGGTTCTGGGAATCCAATGTGGTAGCCTTTGAGCATTTGATTGAACAAGATTTAATGTCATTGGAAGTTTATAAATGGTTTTGTCATTTAAATCTATCAAAAGCTGAGTGGCAGCATTGATTAATCTTTCTACTGATACCAGCATTGTTATCAAACTAGCAGATAAGGGGGGCTGTATTATTATTATTTTAAATGCAGTTGCTTATATAAATGAGGCTCATCATCAATTGTCTGATGGTAACTACAATGAGAACTTAACAGTAGACCCCCACTTCTGGTTTACCTGAAAATATATCTTATGTGGTAGATGAAGCTTTGGGGTTGGGATATAGTACCCAAAAGGAAGCCTCCTTTTTGATAGAAGGACATCCTTGCACATCTGTTTTTACATACTTCCTAAAATTCATAAAAAACTTTAATGAAACCTCCAGATAGATCAATTGTTTCAGGCATAGTGTCCCTGCTTGAACCTTTATCTAAATTTGAGGATAGGCTTTTGCAACCCTTTGTAAGTTTAGCAGCTATCTTATGTACAGGAATCTTCCAATATTATTGAACATCTATACGATATTCCAGTCCTTGCTGAGATACTATGGTTAGTTAATTTGGATATTTAGTCTCTTTATTCTTCAGCAGGATGCCATTGTTAAGAATCGAGCAGGATGCTGCTCACCTTCAGTGATCCCATGGCGTGGCAATGACCAATTGGCGGTGGCTGCATCAGGGAGGAGCGCAACTGGAAGCGTAATCTATCTTGGCTCTTCCCCCCCCCCCCCCCCCCCCAATCAAGCTGGACATCCCTCTTGGTGTTGCACGGCGCGGCCATGCAGCCGCACGACTGGCTCAGCTTACCCAGCATGGGCAGATCTGCAGTCGGGCAACAAGGCATCCAGGACATGCCCTCCAGCACGATCTCTGACATCACTGAATGCAGGCATGAGCAACCCTCCAGACACTCGCCCCGCCTCTTAAAGGGGTCAGGGACCAGGAAGTGACCCAGCCCCAGGAAGTGACATCAGTGTCAGCTTCCTTTAAAGCCTGGGACCTGCCTGCTGGTCTTTGCCTTGCAACAGGTCTTCTTGCCTAGCTGTGTCTCTGCCTTGGTTGTGATTTGGACTGCCTGCCTGCCTCTGACCTGGATTGCCTGACTTTGCCTGTTTGTCTGGTGCCTGCCCTGATTCAGATTACCTTTTGGTCTTTGCCTACTTGTCTGCTGCCTACCCTGATTCAGATTACCTCGTGGACTTTGCCTGCTTGTCTGCTGCCTGCCCTGATTCGGGTTTCCTTTTGGACTTTGCCTATTTGCCTACTTCCTGCCCTACGCTGGACTACACAAGACTCTGTCTTCCTTCTGCCAATTACTGACTCCAGTCCACACCCGGATTCCACCCAGTCAGGTGAGGAGGTTTCCTTTTCACTGTTGATTCTGCCTTCCGTCGGTGAGGGTTCATGGGGTCATCATCTGATAGCCCCATCTCACCTCGGTATAGGGTCCACATTCCAGCTGGCTACAGCCAACAGTTTGCAAGGCCATGGACCCGGCAGATCTCTTTGGGCTCCGGGCCATCCCTGGGTTAGCCCAGAAGCTTCAGCAGCAACAGCAATGTCTCGAGGTAGTGGCAGCCACCATGGATCGTCTCAACGCATGTCTCGATGCTCTAACAGCTGCAGCCCAACCCATACCGGCACCTCTAGCTCCGGTGACAGCTCTTGCTCCTCTGTGTCTTCCAGTACCACCCAGGTACAATGGGGATCCAAAACTTTGTCGAGGATTTGTGAATCAATGTTTGATGCATTTTTCACTACAACCGCTCCAATTCTCCACTGATGCCATCAAGACCACTTTCATTATTTCATTATTGGATGGCAAGGCGCTTGATTGGGCATCACCCTTATGGGAAAGGGCTGATCCCATGCTCCAGGACATTCAAAATTTTTTATGAATATTCAAACAGGCTTTCGAGGACCCTGGATGATCAGCTATGTTGAGCACAGATATGCTTCACCTCCGTCAAGGTATCAGGCCGTTGATAGACTATGCTATTGAATTTCGTACTCTAGCGTTCGAACTGAATTGGCGTGAAGACAGTTTACGGGCCATTTTTCTTGAGGGATTGTCACCATGCATCAAAGACAAATTAGCGGCAAGGGAGTTACTGGATTCATTGGACAAGCTGATTGATGTTGCAGGGAGAATTGATAGACTTCTTCAGCAACGCTCCCGCGAAACACTTCCTCCATGAAGATTCTCTCCTTTAGCTCCGTCCTTCTCTCATCCTCTTCTTCCACCCAGCTCAGAGGCCTCTTCCCCAGGACAGGCCGACGGACCCATGCAGTTGTGAAGAATGCACATCTCGTCTGAGGAGAAACTTTGTCGACGCCGTTTGGGGTTATTTTTTTTCTGTGCTAATAGAGGACACATGGTAAATACCTGCCCCCAGAAGCCGGGAAATGGACCAGCCTAGTTGCCGGAGGGGAAACACTCCTAGGCTACACCCACGCATCCCCACAACTAACTCTTCTGATAACCAGAAAGATGGAAGAAAATTTTCCTCACTGGCATTAGTAGATTCTGGGGCTGGTGGGAACTTTGTCACCAGAGCCCTGGTGAAAGAACTACAGCTATCCCTCTACACCCGATACCGTCCTTTATACATTTCTTCTATCTATGGAGAGCCTCTGCCGGGTCATATCGGATTTACAACTGAAACTTTATATCTCCGCACCGGAGTCCTGCACGAGGAACAGATCTCTTTTTATGTCCTGGACAGAGCAATACAACCCATGGTTTTGGGGTTACCATGGCTTCAGCAACATTCTCCTGTGCTTGATTGGAAGACACTCCAACTTGCCAGCTGGGGTTCTCAATGCTTCAAGACATGCCTACAGCACATATATCCTCCAAAAATCATTACCTTAGCTACCACCTCAGTGGATCTTCCACCTCCGTATCAGGACTTTACAGACGTTTTTTCCAAAAATAAAGCTGAGATCCTGTCTGAACATCAAAGTTTTGATTGCGCTATTAACCTATTACCAGACACTCTTCCTCCACGGGGAAGGGTATATCCTCTCTCTCCAGCAGGAACCCGATCCATGTCACAATATATACAGGAAAACCTTGAAAAAGGATTTATTCGACCGTCCTCGTCACCGGCTGGCGCGGGTTTTTTCTTTGTTACGAAAAAAGATGGTTCCTTAAGGCCATGTATAGATTATCGAGGACTCAATGCTATCACAAAAAAGGATAGACATCCCCTGCCACTCATCACAGAACTGTTGGATCGTCTTAAAACTGCCAAAAGTTTTTCTAAGCTGGACCTGCGTGGAGTATATAACCTCGTCCGTATCCAGCCGGGAGATGAATGGAAGACGGCCTTTAATACTCGGGACGGCCACTACGAGTACCTCGTCAGGCCCTTTGGCCTATGTAATGCTCCCGCAGTGTTCCAGCATATGATGAATGAGATCTTTAGAGACCTCCTATATGATTCAGTGATTGTTTATCTGGATGACATTCTTATTTTTTCCCGTGACCTTCAGACTCACCGACAACAAGTACGAACGGTGTTACAATGCCTATGAGCCCACCAACTTTATGCAAAACTGGAAAAATGTGCATTCGAGCGAGAGAGAGAGTCTACCCCTGTCTAATGGCTGTACTGTCATCTGGGTAGTCATGGATCGATTCTCAAAGATGGCTCATTTTGTGGCACTTCCCAGCCTTCCATCTGCACCGGAGCTGGCACGTTTGTTTACCCCCCATGTCTTCCGTTTGCAATGACTTCCTTGTCACATCGTCTCTAATAGAGGCATACAATTTACGGCTAAATATTGGCAGTCCCTTTCCAGAAATTCATTATCCAGCTGGGTCTCACTAGTGCTTATCACTCCCAGGCCAATAGGCAAGTGGAAAGACTCAATCGTACCCTTAAAACCTTCTTAAGGACATTTACCAATTCTCGTCAGGACAATTGGGCTGATCTTCTTCCATGGGCGGAATTTTCTCAATTCCCACCTCATTTCCTCTACAGGCACTTCTCCCTTCCAGGTAGTATATGGGAGACAACCATTATCTCCCCCCCCCCCCCCTTCCCTTACCCCTCTCCGTACCATCCCCGGCCACTCAATTGACAGCAGTCAATCTGCACAATCTCTGGAGACAGACTGAAGATTTGATTCGTAAAGCGCGCCTACGAACCAAGAAGGTAGCTGATCGCCATCAACTACCAGCACCCCTATTTCATTCTGGAGAAAAGGTCTGGTTATGCACCCATAACATCCGCCTCAGAGATCCATCCATGAAGTTGACACCACGCTATATTGGCCCGTTTTCTGTAGTGCAACGCATGGGGCCAGTTTCCTATCAGCTGCGATTACCGTCCTCTCTCAAGATACATGATGTATTTCATGTCTCCTTGTTGAAACCTCTCATTCTTTCTTGGCCTTCACGCAAAACAGCTGAACCCTCCCAAGTGTCAACTGAGGAGGATCAGATCTTTGAGGTTCAAGAAATTTTGGACGTTCGTTATCGCCGGAACGTATCTCATATCGTGGCGAGGCTTTGGCCCCAAGGAAAATACGTGGGAGCCTGCATTCAACATACTTGATAAATCTCTTGTGCCAGTTTCACAGTGCTTATCCCCGGAAACCCAGACCTCCTGGGAGGAGGCCTAAAACAGGGGGTACTGTTGCATGGCGCGGACGTGCAGCCACATGACTGGCTCAGCTTACCAGCATGGGCGGATCTGCAGTTGGGCAACAAGGCAACCGGGAAATTCCCTCCAGCACGATCTCTGATGTCACTGAATGCAGGCATGAGCAACCCTCCAGACACTCCTCCCACCTCTTAAAATGGTCAGGGACCAGGAAGTGACCCAGCCCCAGGAAGTGACATCAGTGTCGGCTTCCTTTAAAACCTGGGATCTGCCTGTTGGTCTTTGCCTCAAGAACATAAGAACATAAGAAAATGCCATACTGGGTCAGACCAAGGGTCCATCAAGCCCAGCATCCTGTTTCCAACAGTGGCCAATCCAGGCCATAAGAACCTGGCAAGTACCCAAAAACTAAGTCTATTCCATGTTACCATTGCTAATGGCAGTGGCTATTCTCTAAATGAACTTAATAGCAGGTAATGGACTTCTCCTCCAAGAACTTATCCAATCCTTTTTTAAACACAGCTATACTAACTGCACTAACCACATCCTCTGGCAACAAATTCCAGAGTTTAATTGTGCGTTGAGTGAAAAAGAACTTTCTCCGATTAGTTTTAAATGTGCCCCATGCTAACTTCTTGGAGTGCCCCCTAGTCTATTATCCGAAAGAGTAAATAACCGATTCACATCTACCCGTTCTAGACCTCTCATAATTTTAAACATCTCTATCATATCCCCCCCTCAGCCTTCTCGTCTCCAAGCTGAAAAGTCCTAACCTCTTTAGTCTTTCCTCATAGGGGAGCTGTTCCATTCCCCTTATCATTTGGTAGCCCTTCTCTGTACCTTTTCCATCGCAATTATATCTTTTTTGAGATGCGGCGACCAGAATTGTACACAGTATTCAAGGTGCGGTCTCACCATGGAGCGATACAGAGGCATTATGACATTTTCCGTTTTATTCACCATTCCCTTTCTAATAATTCCCAACATTCTGTTTGCTTTTTTGACTGCCGCAGCACACTGAACTGACAATTTCAATGTGTTATCCACTATGACGCCTAGATTGCTTTCTTGGGTTGTAGCACCTAATATGGAACCCAACATTGTGTAATTATAGCATGGGTTATTTTTCCCTATATGCATCACCTTGCACTTATCCACATTAAATTTCATCTGCCATTTGGATGCCCAATTTTCCAGTCTCACAAGGTCTTCCTGCAATTTATCACAATCTGCTTGTGATTTAACTACTCTGAACAATTTTGTGTCATCTGCAAATTTGATTATCTCACTCGTCGTATTTCTTTCCAGATCATTTATAGATATATTGAAAAGTAAGGGTCCCAATACAGATCCCTGAGGCACTCCACTGTCCACTCCCTTCCACTGAGAAAATTGTCCATTTAATCCTACTCTCTGTTTCCTGTCTTTTAGCCAGTTTCCAATCCACGAAAGGACATCGCCACCTATCCCATGACTTTTTACTTTTCCTAGAAGCCTCTCATGAGGAACTTTGTCAAACACCTTCTGAAAATCCAAGTATACTACATCTACCGGTTCACCTTTATCCACATATTTATTAACTCCTTCAAAAAAGTGAGCAGATTTGTGAGGCAAGACTTGCCTTGGGTAAAGCCATGCTGACTTTGTTCCATTAAACCATGTCTTTCTATATGTTCTGTGATTTTGATGTTTAGAACACTTTCCACTATTTTTCCTGGCACTGAAGTCAGGCTAACCAGTCTGTAGTTTCCCGGATCGCCCCTGCAGCCTTTTTTAAATATTGCGGTTACATTTGCTATCCTCCAGTCTTCAGGTACAATGGATGATTTTAATGATAGGTTACAAATTTTTACTAATAGGTCTGAAATTTCATTTTTTAGTTCCTTCAGAACTCTGGGGTGTATACCATCCGGTCCAGGTGATTTACTACTCTTCAGTTTGTCAATCAGGCCTACCACATCTTCTAGGTTCACCGTGATTTGATTCAGTCCATCTGAATCATTACCCATGAAAACCTTCTCCATTTCAGGTACCTCCCCAACATCCTCTTCAGTAAACACCGAAGCAAAGAAATCATTTAATCTTTCCGCGATGGCCATATCTTCTCTAAGTGCTCCTTTAACCCCTCGATCATCTAACGGTCCAACCTACTCCCTCACAGGCTTTGTTATGGCCGCCAGCTGTGGCAGTCCGCGACCTGGGCCGACTGTCATGGCTGCCGGCCGCGGACCGCCGCGGCCGGGACCTAGCACTCACCCGCGGGATCGGGTCTCCACAGAGGCTGCTGCTGGTCCAGGGACCCTCAGACGACGTTCTCTGCACGGCCCGGGCCGCTGTGTGGCCGGCCGCGGGTCTCTGTTTCCTGCTGTGGCTCCGCCCCCTTCTCAGCTTCACTAGGGCCGCGCGCGGGGCTGAAGACAGCATTTAAAGGGGCCACGACAGGAAGTGTCATGGCTCCCTTCTGTAGCACTTCCTCCTGGGTTTGGTATTTAAAGGCAATGTCTGCTCCTCAGACCTTGCCTTAGTATTGAGGTCTTGCTTGGTTCCTGTGTTCCTGGTATCCTGGTTCTTCGTCCGGCTTCTGCACTGCCCTCCTCGTTGGATTGATTCTTCCGGACCCCGACCACTGGATTGGCTTTGGACCGCGCTTTGGACTCCGACCCTTGGACTGGCTTTAGACCGCTCTCTGGACATCGACCCTTGGACTGGCTTTGGACCACGCTCTGGACTCCGACCCCTGGACTGGCTGCGGACTACTCATTGGACTCTGAGTCCTGGTCCGGCTTCTGGATTTTCTTCAACTTCTCTACAGAGACTACTTACGACCTGCTGGAGGCGCCAGCCATCTGGAACCCATGACCTACAGGAGGCGCCTGCATCCAGACCATCTTCTATCTTCAGGGAGTCGCCTAAGTCCCAGCGGCCGTGTCCCTACGGGTTCCTCCTGGGGGGATCACGTGCTTCCAGGGTGAAGTCTGGTCTACATCTGCAACAGGCCTCGCCATCTGATGGTAGAGACTGATGAGGCCATGGATCCGGCAGAGGCCTCAGCCTGGCAGGCTATTCCCGGATTAGCCCAGGTGGTCATGGAGCAACAGCGCATCTTGGAATCCATGGCAGCTTCTTTTGAAAGACTTAACGCCCGGATGGACTCTATGGCGGCAGCTCAGGCTGTTCCCCCACCCATACCCCCAATAGTACAGAGTAATACCCGGACTGTGATTCCTCTACCTACTCCTCCACACTACGCTGGAGACTCTCGATCATGTCAAGGATTTCTCGACCAGTGCAGTATGCACTTCCATCTGCAAGCTTCCTTGTTTCCAGACGATCTCACCAAGACCACATATATCCTGTCATTATTGGAGGGTAAGGCTCTTGCATGGGCTTCTCCGTACTGGCGACGGGCAGATCCAGTCCTACTAGATCTGTCTAAATTCTTAGAACTATTTCAAGCTGTGGGCTCCAAACTTCTACAACTTCGACAAGGAGGGGGATCGTTGGCTGATTATACCATCAAATTCAGGACCCAGGACTCCATTGGGAGGAGAATTGTCTCTGATCCATACTTCTTGAGGGCCTGTCACCCAGAATAAAGGACGAGATGGCAGCCCGAGAGTTACCTCAATCCTTGGACTCTATCGTAGAGTTAGTGACCCGAATCGATCGGGTCACAGGAAGGATCTAGTGCGAGGAAGCACATAACAGGTGCCGCTTCTCCTCGCCCGGTCCCAGCATCCCAAGCCGCTCCTAAACCTGAAGGAGCTACTGAAGAACCCATGCAGTTGGGTCGGGGTCCACTTTCTCCAGAAGAAAGACTAAGACGCCGTAAAGCTGAACTTTGCCTTTACTGCGGAGAAGCGGGTCATCTTATTGCCCATTGTCCAACACGTCTGGGAAACTCCAAAGCCTAGGCTCCATCAGGGGAGTAACCCTAGGCATCACCTCTCCGGCTCCCCCACTCACTCTGCATGTTTCCCTGGGATTTGAAGAACATCGACTCTCCGCACTAGCCTTAGTAGACTCGGGAGCTGGTGGAAATTTTATTCTCCAAGATGTGGTCAAACAATTACACATTCCCACGTGCCTATGTCCGAAGCCGTTGATTATCTCTTCCATCCATGGAGATCCCCTGCCGGGGAGGATAACTCATCACACTGTTCCGATGGAATGCCACATTTCTCCGAACCATTCCGAAAGCATCTCTTTCTACGTCATTCAGAGAGCTATTCACTCCATAGTCCTGGGCATTCTATGGTTACAGCAGCACAACCCACAGTTCGATTGGACATCTTTGAAACTGATCAGCTGGGGAACAAATTGTCAGAGGACTTGTACCTCCGGATCCAATTCATCTTGTAGCTTCATCTGCACTTCTCGATTGGAGGGTCTGCCGTTACTGTATCAGCAATTTTCAGACGTTTTCTCCAAAAAGGCTGTGGACATTTTGCCTCCACATCGGGAGTATGATTGAAGCATCAATCTGATTCCTGGCACCACCCCGCCTCGGGGAAGGGTTTATCCATTATCTGCCCTGGAGGCCCGAGCCATGTCTGAATATATTCAGGACAATCTACAGAAAGGGGCGGATTTTAAGAGCCCTGCTCGCCTAAATCCGCCCAAATCCGGGCGGATTTAGGCGAGCAGGGCCCTGCGCGCCGGTGAGCCTATTTTACATAGGCCTACCGGCGCGCGCAGAGCCCCGGGACTCGCGTAAGTCCCGGGGTTTCAGAGGGGGGCGTGTTGGGGGCGTGTCGGGGGCAGGGCCGAGCGCCACGCCGTTTTCAGGGCGTGTCGGCAGCGTTTTGGGGGCGGGCCCGGGGGCGTGGTTACGGCCCGGGGCGGTCCGGGGGCATGGCCGCGCCCTCCGTACCCGCCCCCAGGTCGCGTCCCGGCACGCTAGCGGCCCGCTGGCGCGCGGGGATTTACGCCTCCCTTACGCCTCCCAGAGGGAGGCGTAAATCCCCCGACAAAGGTAAGGATGGGGTTTAGACAGGGCCGGGCGGGTGGGTTAGGTAGGGGAAGGGAGGGGAAGGTGAGGGGAGGGCAAAAGAAAGTTCCCTCCGAGGCCGCTCCGATTTCGGAGCGGCCTCGGAGGGAACGGAGGTAGGCTGCGCGGCTTGGCGCGCGCCGGCTATACAGAATCCATAGCCTTGCGCACGCCGATCCCGGATTTTAGCGGATACGTGCGGCTCCGCGCGTATCTGCTAAAATCCAGCGTACTTTTGCTTGCGCCTGATGCGCCAGCAAAAGTAGGCCAAATTGCGCGGTTTGAAAATCTACCCCAAAGGTTTCATCAGACGCTCCAAATCTCCAGCTGGGGCTGGTTTCTTTTTTGTTGGTAAAAAAGATGGGACTCTGCGTCCATGCATTGACTTCCGTGGGCTTAACGCCATTACTATCAAGGACCGGTATCTGTTACCGCTCATAGCGGAACTCTTTGACCGTTTACAAGGAGCCCAGATTTTCTCAAAATTAGACCTTCGAGGAGTGTATAATCTCATCAGGATTCGAGAGGGGGATGAGTGGAAGACTGCATTCAACACCAGGGATGGACATTATGAATATTTAGTCATGCCCTTTGGGTTAACCAACGCTCCAGCGGTATTCCAACATTTCATAAATGAGATATGTGTTGTCGTTTATCTAGATGATATTTTGATTTTCTCTCAGAACTTACAGGTGCATCGACAACATGTTATCCTAGTATTACAATGTTTGAGAAAATCATCTCTATGCCAAGCTCGAAAAATGCATCTTTGAACAAGAATCCTTACCATTCTTGGGGTATATAATCTCGAAACAAGGCTTTCAGATGGACGCGTCCAAATTAAAATGTATACAAGAATGGCCTCAACTCAATGGACTACGGGCGTTGCAACGCTTCCTTGGTTTTGCCAACTACTACCACAGCTTTATTTTAAATTTCTCCAAATTAGCAGCACCTCTCACGGCTCTTACACGCAAAGGCGCTAATATTAAAGCTTGGCCTCCAGAGGCAGAGGAGGCATTTCGGGCGCTCAAGAATTCGTTCCTCAAGAAACCATGCTTGCGGCACCCGGACCCTAGACGACCGTTTGTAGTGGAAGTAGATGCTTCTGCAGAAGGAGTAGGGGCCGTTTTAAGTCAGAACGACACTACGGGAACATCTCATCCCTGCTCTTATTACTCCAGGAAATTCTCGTCTGCCGAACGGAATTACTCTAATGGTGATAAAGAACTTCTCGCCATCAAACTTGCCTTTGAAGAGTGGCGACAGTGGCTGGAGGGAGCTCAGCACCGTATCACAGTTTACACGGACCATAAAAATCTGGTATACCTTCAACAGGCCCAACGTTTGAACCCCCGTCAGGCTCGATGGGCATTGTTCTTCACACGTTTTAATTTTGAGCTCCGGTACCGGCCTGCTAACAAGAATATTAAGGCAGATGCCTTGTCTCGATCCTTCTCGGGAGAAGATATGGAGGAATCCATCCAACACATTATTGACCCGGCCTGCATCAGCTTGGCTGCGACCTTCACAGTACCACCTGGAAAAACAGTGGTTCCCAAGAGACTACGAAATAAAGTGTTGGCCTGGGGACATGACTCGCTGCTGGCTGGACACCCTGGATGAGCTCGGACTCAGGCACTGCTACAGCAGCATTATTGGTGGCCAGGTATGTGCAAGGACATACAAGCTTATGTGGCCTCCTGTCCAACTTGTGCACAACATAAGATTCCTACAGGGAAAACACAAGGACTGTTGCAACCATTACCAGCCCCGTCGAAACCTTGGACACACATCTCCACAGATTTCATTGTGGAATTGCCACCCTCGGAGGGCAACACCGTTATATGGGTAGTAGTGGATCGGTTTTCAAAAATGGCCCACTTCATCCCACTACCCTCCCTCCAGTCTGCTCCTTGTTTGGCCCAGCTGTTTATGCGCCATATCTTCAGATTTCACGGGCTTCCGCTACACATTGTGTCTGATCGAGGTCCTCAGTTTACAGCTCATTACTGGCGTAATCTCTGTAAAAAATTTCGCATTGCTCTGGACTTTACCACCGCTTTTCACCCGCAAGCCAATGGACAGGCTGAACGCACAAACCGTGGATTGAAACAGTTTTTACGATTATACGTCAATTCTTGTCAAGATGATTGGGCGACTCTTCTGTCTTGGGCGGAATTTTCCCACAATTCTCACGCATGTGTTTCTACGGGGGCTTCCCCTTTTCAGATCGTCTTTGGCAGACAACCCAGACCCCCATTGCCATTGCCATTAATGGTCCCTTCTCCGGCAGCTCAGCTCACGGCAGCCCAATTAAAACAGCTATGGGTCCGCACCCAATGGATGCTTCATAAAGCGGCTCTCTCTACTAAAACCTTTGCCAATAAGTGGCGTCAGCCTGGACCCCAATTCAGTCCGGGTGAGAAAGTGTGGTTGAGTATCCGGCACATCCGCCTGTGAGTGCCCTCCATGCGTTTGGCTCCTCATTACATTGGGCCCTTTCCGGTGCTTCGACGACTGGGGCCTGTGACCTATCAGTTTCGCCTTCCAGCGACATTGCGAATCCATAATTCCTTCCATGTGTCCCTTTGAAACCCGTGGTCCTCACTTGGCCTTCCCGGAAACCTCCTGATGTACCGCAACTTCGGGCCAAGGATGAGACCATTTACCAGGTACACGAAGTACTGGACATCCGGAAAAGAGGCAAAACATGGGAGTATCTTCTGTCGTGGGAAGGATTCGGGCCAGAGGAGAATTCTTGGGAGCCTGCTAAGAACATCCTGGATAAATCTCTTCTTCAGAACTTTCACAGTGAACATCCGAGTAAACCCAAGCCTTCTAGAGGGAGGCCTAGAGGAGGGGGTACTGTTATGGCCGCCGGCCGCAGCAGTCCACGACCGGGGCCGACTGTCATGGCTGCCAGCTGCGGCAGTCCGCGGCCGGGACCTAGCTCTCACCCGCGGCATCGGGTCTCCGCAGAGGCTCCTGCTGGTGCAGGGAGCCTCAGATGACGTTCTCCGCGCGGCCCAGGCCGCTGTGTGGCCAGCCGCGGGTCTCTGTTTCCTGCTGTGGCTCCGCCCCCTTCTCAGCTTCACTAGGACCGCGCGCGCGGCTGAAGACAGCATTTAAAGGGGCCACGACAGGAAGTGTCGTGGCTCCCTTCTGTAGCACTTCCTCCTGGGTTTGCTATTTAAAGGCAAGGTCTGCTCCTCAGACCTTGCCTTAGTATTGAGGTCTTGCTTGGTTCCTGTGTTCCTCGTATCCTGGTTCTTCATCCCGCTTCTGCTCTGCCCTCCTCGTTGGATTGATTCTTCCGGACCCTGACCACTGGATTGGCTTTGGACCGCGCTTTGGACTCCGACCACTGGACTGGCTTTGGACCGCGCTTTGGACTTCGACCCTTGGACTGGCTTTGGACCACTCTCTGGACAACGACCCTTGGACTGGCTTTGGACCACGCTCTGGACTCCGGCCCCTGGACTGGCTGCGGACTACTCATTGGACTCTGAGTCCTGATCCGGCTTCTGGATTTTCTTCAACTTCTCTACAGAGACTACTTACGACCTGCTGGAGGCACCAGCCGTCTGGAACCCATGACCTGCAGGAGGCGCCTGCATCCAGACCATCTTCTATCTTCAGGGAGTCGCCTAAGTCCCAGCGGCCGTGTCCCTACGGGCTCCTCCTGGGGGGATCACGTGCTTCCAGGGTGAAGTCCGATCTACATCTGCAACAGGCCTCGCCATCTGACGGTAGAGACCGACGAGGAGTTCTCCCCTTGACGGCAGTACATACTCTACCTCAGAAGAAGGGTCCACGCTCCAGGTACTAACAGGCTTTCTGCTTTGGATATATTTTTAAAAGTTACCGTGTGTTTTTGCCTCTACAGCCAACTTCTTTTCAAATTCTCTCTTAGCCTGTCTTATTAATGTCTTACATTTAACTTGCCAACGTTTATGCTTTATCCTATTTTCTTCTGTTGGTCCCTTCTTCCAATTTTTGAATGAAGATCTTTTGGCTAAAATAGCTTCTTTCACATCCCCTTTTAACCATGCCGGTAATCGTTTTGCCTTATTTCCACCTTTCTTAATGTGTGGAATACATCTAGACTGTGCTTCTAGAATGGTATTTAACAATGACCACGCCTCTTGGACATTTTTTACTTTTGTAGCTGCTCCTTTCAGTTTTTTTCTAACAATTTTTCTCATTTTATCAAAGTTTCCCTTTTGAAAGTTTAGCACGAGAGCCTTGGATTTGCACACTGTTCCTCTTCCAGTTATTAAATCAAATTTGATCATATTATGATCATTATTGCCAAGCGGCCCCACCACTGTTATCTCTCTCACCAAGTCCTGTGCTCCACTGAGAATTAGGTCTTGCAACAGGTCTTCCTGCCTAGCTGTGTCTCCGCCTTGGTTGTGATTTGGACTGCCTGCCTCTGCCTGCCTGCCGCCTGCCTCTGACCCAGATTGCCTGACTTTGCCTGTTTGTCTGCTGCCTGCCCTGATTTGGATTGCCTTTTGGACTTTGCCTATTTGCCTGCTTCCTGCCCTAAGCTGGACTACACGAGACTCTGTCTTCCTTCTGCCAATTGCTGACTCCAGTCCATACCCGGATTCCACCCAGTCAGGTGAGGGGGTTTCCTTTTCACTGTTGATTCTGCCTTCCGTCAATGAAGGCTCGTGGGGTCATCATCTGATAGCACCATATCACCTCGGTATAGGGTCCACATTCCAGCTGGCTACAGCCAACACTTGAAAGTTCCCATGGTAAGCGCGGGAACTTTACATATTTAGATGCCGTGTCTGCCCACACTTCCCTGCCTCAGCAACAGACTGGTCTCGTGTGTGGTTTCTCTATCAGTGTTTCTCCTTGTTCTGTCTTGATCTTGGACTGGATTTTGGATTGTTTCATCTGCTGCCTGCCTCGACCCCTGATTAGACTGTGGACTCTGGATTGGATTTTTCGCTGTCTACCGTAATCCTGGTTCGGACTCTGGATTGGATTGTTCACTGACTGCCCTGACCCTGGTTCAGACCCGTGATTGGATTGTTTGCTGCCTGCCCTGACCCTGGTTCAGACGCTGAACTGGATTTAGTTCCACCTGCCTCGACCACTGGACTGATCTCTGGATTGGACCATATCCTGTTTTTCTAGCTGCCTTTGGAGCAGTATCCAGTCTCCATTTAGGGCAAGACTGTTACTTTCTATTATCGGATCTACTAAAATCATAACAGTTTGCTGAGGCCATGAATCCAGTAGATTTAACAGCCTTACAAGCTATTCCTGGTCTGGCTACTCGAGTACAGCAATAGCAGGGAGTTATAGATCAAGTAACCGGGGTTCTCAAAATACTTGCAGATCAAATGGACACCCTTGCCATAGCCATCCCAACACTGGTTCTTTCCAGTTCATCCACTAGTGCTGTTCTTTGGCTTCCTCCTCCTCGTTTCAATGGAGAACCTCAACAATGTAGATGATTTATTAATCAGTGCAAAATGCATTTTTAACTCCAGGCTCCATTATTCCCTTCTGACAAAACTAAAGTTACTTTCATGCTCTCTTTATTGGAGGGCCCAGTGCTAGCCTGGGCATCTCCACTTTGGGAATGAGATAATCCTTTGCTGGAAAATCTGGATCAGTTTCTCTGAGACTTCCAATTGGTATTCATAGAAACATAGAAACATAGAAAATGACGGCAGAAGAAGACCAATCAGCCCATCCAGTCTGCCCAGCAAGCTTCACATTTCTTTTTTCTCATACTTATCTGTTTCTCTTGGCTCTTAGTAACCTTAGGTTCTATTTCCCTTTCACCCCCACCATTAATGTAGAGAGCAGTGATGGAGCTGCTTCCAAGTGAAATATTAAGTTTGATTAGTTGGTTAAGCAGCAGCATAGCTCTCTGCTGTTGAAGCAGAGATATGCGTGAAGTATTAGTTTTACTTCTCCCCTGCCGTTGAAGCAGAGAGCAATGCTGGATATGCGTGAAGTATTAGTTTTTCTTCTCCCCTGCCGTTGTAGCAGAGAGCTATGCTGGATATGCATTGAAAGTGAAGTATGCCTTGAAGGTCACATTAACTATCGTCTAATATTGAAATGCCTAATAATTGGTAATTGAATAAGCCTAATAATTGGTAATACCTATAGCCCATGAACCCATCCCTGTTTTTTTGTTGGTTTTTTAATTTTTTTAATTTGGAGATGGCAGCCCTCCATCCTTCCACTCCGTGAAGGTGGAACACCAACCACTGGCCACTGGCATCCCGCTCCGTGAATGTCTCTGTGGCTACTGCCGCTCTGAGCAGTGTTTTGCTGCCTCCTCTTTATACGCTTCCTCTAGACCTGATGGATCCACAGTGTTTATCCCACGCCCCTTTGAAGTCCTTCGCAGTTTTGGACTTCACCACTTCATCCGGAAGGGCATTCCAGGCATCGACCACTCTCTCCGTGAAGAAATACTTCCTGACATTGGTTCTTAGTCTTCCTCCTTGGAGCCTCAGCTCGTGACCTCTGGTTCTGCTGATTTTTTTCTGACGGAAAATGTTTGTCGTTGTCTTTGGATCGTTAAAGTTTTTCAAGTATCTGAAAGTCTGAATCATATCACCCCTGCTCCTCCTTTCCTCCAGGGTGTACATATTTAGATTCTTCAATCTCTCCTCTTATGACATCCGATGAAGACCCTCCACCTTTCTGGTCGCCCTTCTCTGCACCGCTTCAATCTTGTCTCTGTCTCTTTGTAGATACGGTCTCCAGAACTGAACACAGTACTCCAGGTGAGGCCTCACCACAGACCTGTACAAGGGGATAATCACTTCCCTTTTCTTACTCGATATTCCTCTCTCTATGCAGCCTAGCATTCTTCTGGCTTTTGCTATCGCCTTGTCGCATTGTTTCGCAGACTTCATATCATTAGACACTATAACTCCAAGGTCTCTCTCCTGCTCTGTGCACATCAGCCTTTCCCCCTCCATCGAATACAGTTCATTAGGATTTCCACTCCTCATATGCATGACTTTGCACTTCTTGGCATTGAATCTCAGCTGCCATATCTTCGACCACTCTTCCAGTTTCCTTAAATCCCGTCTCATTCTCTCCACTCCTTCCGGCATGTCCACTCTGTTGCAGATCTTAGTGTCATCCGCAAAAAGACAAATCTTACCTTCTATCCCATCCGCAATGTCGCTCACAAAGATATTGAACAGGACTGGTCCCAACACCGATCCTTGCGGTACACCACTTAAAACTGCTCTCTCTTCAGAGAAAGTTCCATTTACCATCACACATTGTCTTCTGTCCGTCAACCAGTTTGCAATCCAGGTCACCACCTCGGCACTCACTCCTAAGCTTCTTGTTTTATTCACCAGTCTCCTATGCGGAACCGTATCAAAAGCTTTGCTGAAATCTAAGTAGATGACATCGAGCGCTCTTCCTCCATCCAATTCCTTGGTTACCCCAGTCAAAAAAGTCAATCAGATTTGTCTGATAGGATCTTCCCCTGGTGAATCCATGCTGCCTCAGGTCCAGTAATTCTCCGGACTGTAGATAGTTCACTATTCTCTCTTTCAACAGTGACTCCATTACTTTTCCCACCACCGAAGTGAGGCTAACTGGTCTGTAGTTACCAGCCTCCTCTCTGTTCCCACTCTTGTGAAGTGGGACCACCACCGCTCTTCTCCAATCACTCGGCACCACTTCCGTTTCTAGGGATCTATTGAACAGGTCACACAGCGGACCCGCCAGCACATCTCTGAGCTCCCTCAGTATCCTTGGATGAATCCCATCAGGTCCCATGGCTTTGTCCACTTTCAGATTATTTCGCTCTTCCCATACATTTTCTACTGTGAAAGGGTTTTCGTCTATTCCACTTCCTTCCAGTTTCTTGTTGTGTAGAGATGGTCCTTCTCCAGGGTCTTCTTTAGTGAACACAGAACTGAAGTATTCGTTTAATATATCTGCCATTTCTTCTTCTCAACTGGACAATTTCTTCTGCACTGGACAATTTCTTCTCAACTGGACAATTTCTTCTGCAACTGGACAATTATCTTGGAGCTCAAAAATTCACTTTATTTCATATATTTATTTGGCATTGCTTATTTTTATATTTATTGCTACGTTAAATAGTTATACTTCTTATATATAAAATATTATATTTCTTTATTTATTTCCAGTTAAACTATTATTACTTTATTTAGTATTATGTTAAATTGTCAACCAGTTATACTGTTCCATATGTTCTACGGTTCCATGTAAAGCTCCGCTCTCTGTTGAGCAGTTCTTCGTTTTATGTAAACCGGAGTGATTTGTAGTCCCTACAAGAACTTCGGTATATAAAAATTAAAAATAAATAAATTCTCTCTCCACGCATTGATCTTTTCCACCTTTCAATTTCACTATACCGTTTTGAACTTTTCTCTTTTCACTGATGTATCTGAAAAATGTTTTGTTACCATTCTTTATCTCCTTGGCAATCCTCTCTTCCGCTTGACTTTTTTCCGACTTGATTAATTTCTCCCTCAGTTGAATCAAATATTGTTCTTTGTGCTCCTCCCTTTGGGATCTTTTATATTTCTTGAATGCTGTTCTTTTAACCTTAATTTTGTCAGCCACCTCCTTTGAGAACCAGATAGGTTTCTTTTTTCTTTTGCTTTTCTTTACACTTCTAACATATAAAGTAGTTGCCTTGGTAATTGCTCCTTTTAGATTGGTCCACTGCTGATCCACATCTCTCTCGTTCTCCCAGCCTTTTAGTTCTTCCTCTAGGTATTTCCCCATTTCTTCAAAGTCCATGTTTTTGAACTGTAAAACTCGGGTCTTTGTGCTTCTTTTCCATATTCTTTTAGTGATTTATTTATTTATTTATTTAACGTTTCTTTTATACCGATGACCGTTCGCACATCGCATCGGTTTACAGTGAACACAAAACCATTGGGCGGGGCCCTTACATAAAACAGATAATATACTGAACTAGGAAACATATGATTGAAATTAGGGGGTAGCCCTTACATCAAAACTATTTACATCAAAACTATATACAGAATTAGTGCACAGTACCAAAACGACAAGCATAGAGGTGGTCATATCAGGAAATCCGAGTAAGGGTAAGGGTAAGGGTCGGAGGGGGAGTTATGTAATAGGGGGTGTGATGGAGTAAGCTTGTTGGAAGAGCCAGGTTTTAAGTTTCTTTTTGAAAGCGGGAGTGATATAGTGATATTAAACCATACCGTTTGATGATCACTGGTGCTGAGGTGGGCGCCCACCTGGTCATCAGAGACATTATCTCCATTAGTGAGCACTAAGTCGAGTATAGTTCCTTCTCTAGTGGGTTCCATTACCATTTGTTTGAACAAAGTTACTTGCATGGCATCCACTATCGCTCTACTATTTTTAGATTCTGCAGATGGGATTTTCCAGTCTACATCTGGCATATTAAAGTCACCAACGATCACCACTTCTTCCTTCTTTCCTATCTTAAGGATGTCTTCAACCAGGTCTCTGTCCAGCTCTTCCTTTTGGTTTGGAGGCCTGTAAACCACTCCAATATAAATGGACGCTCCGTCATCTTTTTTTAGGTCTACCCATAGTGCTTCTTCATTGCCCCAACTTCCTTGCAGCTCAGATGCTTGGATATAGTTTCTGACATAAAGAGCCACACCAACCCCTTTTCTATCCACTCTGTCCTTCCTTAACAAGTTGTAGCCTGGTATTGCTGTATCCCAATCATGAGATTCTGTGAACCATGTTTCTGTGATAGCAACAATGTCCAAACAGTTTAACCTGGGACAGGCTGGGTAGAGCAGGACACTTTCTGGAACTTTAATAGTCCTTAGCTATTAAATGATCCCTCCGCACTTATGTACCAATATTAAACATATTATTAAAGAATAGCTATACAATAAGAAAAATGCAGGTATACTGAATCTTTAAACAAACAATTAGCAAGGAATCAAAACAACTAATATACAAAACCAGACCTTGAGAGAGGTATAAACAGAGCAGTTCTACTTAACAGAGAGCCCAGAGCACTTTTAGAAGGAATAGAGAAAGGAAACACAGGAGGTTTTTTGTTTTTTTTTTGGGGGGGGGGGGTTTCCCCCAGAGAGATCACCACAGATATTATGAATCACAGCTCTAGAAAGAAGGGATGAAAAGAGAATGTTTCCTATTACACAGAGCTCAGCGACTATGAATCAGAGCCAATCACCAATAGTGGAATAAAAACACAGTTCTATTATGCACAGATCTCTACTATATAATATCAATTTATCACAACTTTATCTGCACAGGAAACAGAAGAATCCACTCCTGGGCTGGCACTAAGCAGTCTGAAATGTTACATCCGGTTCACTAGTTAGGTTCCCCAATCCTCTAAATTTGCCACACCCAATCTGGTTAAAACTGAATACCTTTAGGAACTTTCTAGTCCTTAGCATTTAAATGATCCCTCCGCACTTATGTGCCAATATTAAACAGATTATTAAAGAATAGCTATACAATAAGAAAAATGCAGGTATACTGAATCTTTAAACAAACAATTAGCAAGGAATCAAAACAACTAATATACAATACCAGACCTTGAGAGAGGTATAAACAGAGCAGTTCTACTTAACAGAGAGCCCAGAGCACTTTTAGAAGGAATAGAGAAAGGAAACACAGGAGGTTTGGTTTTTTTTTTTTGGGGGGGGGGGGGGGGGGGGGTTTACCCCAGAGGGATCACCACAGATATTATGAATCACATTCGACGAGCCAGGATGTTCAATCTCTACTGCATCAGATCTCTTACAAATTTGCCAAAGTTCTCGTTCTGTAGGAGAATATGCCATCCAGTTTTGGACATTGGATTCTGAACTTCGGTGGGGAGAGGAAAGCCTAATAGCCATCATTCAACAAGGATTATATGAATCCATAAAGGACAAGCTAGCCGCACAAGAATTTCTGGATTCCTTAGAAGAGTTGGTCTGCTTGGCAATCTGTTTGGATCTCCAGTTTCAGGAAAGGTCTCATGAGACAGCATCCCTTCAGCGATCAGTTCAACTAGCATCCACATTTCAATGTCTGGTTCTTCCTAACAAACCTCAGCAATCATGAATTGCTTCTGAGGAACCCATGCAAGTAGATCAAGTCAGGACTACCTCAGAAGAATGACTAGGTATTGACAAAACAATCTCTGTTTATACTGAGCTGGGGTTAGTCATTCTGCGGCATCCTGCCCTTTAAAGCCAGTAAGCTCTCAGATCTAGGCTTGCTGGAGAGGCCAACCTAGGTCATTCAACTCCCTCTCCACAGATTCTAGTTCCTGTAAGTCTTTCTTTGAATAATAATTCGATATATCTTCAGCCCTTCTTAGACAAGGGAGTGGCTGGAAATATCAGAACAAAGCATTGTTCAGCAGTACCAAATTCCCACAGAACCCTTAACAATTGCTCTCTCAGTATCTTCAGTGTCCAGGGAACCTCTGGTGGAAAAGATCTCCCGCATCACTGTCATTAACCATGACTACCGGTCTCTTACATCAAGAGAAGATCTGCTTCTATGTGCTTTCTTCTGCAGTCAACCAGATAATTTTGGGACTATCGTGGTTGATGTTACACCAACCCTATATTGACAGGAAATCCTTGCAATTGTCAAAATGAAGCATGAGATGCTTCAAGGATTGTCTAACCCAAGTGAAGGTCCCAGTACTCAACATACCATTCCAGACCTTCATGAGTTACCCACTCCATATGTAGAATTTGCTGATATCTTTAGTAAGCAACAAGCAGAGACTTTACCCCCACATCAATATTATGACTCTGTCATTGAGCTGCTTCTGGGCAAAATGCCTCCCCAAGGAAGAGTATATTTTTTGTCAGTTCCAGAAACAGAGGCTATGAGACAATATATCCAAGATAACTTGGCCTGATCCCCAGCAGGAGTGGGCTTCTTTTTTGTCAGGAAAAAGATGGGTCTCTATGACCTTAAATCGACTACCAAGGGTTGAATACCATTACATAAAAAACCAAATATCCCTTATGAATCATAACAGAACTCTTTGATCGACTTATTTAACTAGCTAGATCTATGAGGAGATTATAATTTGATTTGTATTTGGGAAGATGAATGGAAAATGGCCTTTAACATGCATGATGGCCACTATGAATATTTAGTTATACCATTCAGACTTACAATGCTTCTGTAGAATTTCAAGCCATGATAAACGATATATTTCGGGACCTTTTATAGTCCTATGTAATTTTATATCAAGATATCTTCATTTTTTCCAAAACAGAAAATCAACACCAGGATCATGTGTGAGAAATTCTCCATTGTCTACGTGAAAATAAATTATATGCCAAGTTAGAAAAATGTGTTTTTCATCAAAAGGAATTACCCTTCTTGGGATACAATTTTCTCAATCCAGACTACAGATGGACTCTGAAAAACTTAAGTCTATCTTAGACTGGCCGTGACCAGTGAGTCTCAAGGAATTACAATGTTTTTTAGGATTATCGAATAATTACCGTCAAGTCATCCCTGGATATTCCTCCCTAGCCTCACCACTTACAGCTTTAACCCAAAAAAAGGCTGATGTACAAAATTGAACCCAAGAAGAAATCCAAGTATTCCAACAGATAAAGGAAGAATTTGTTAATGATCCTTGCTTACATCATTTGGACACCACCAGGCCATTCATCCTTGAAGTGGATGCCTCCATAATAGGAGTAAGAGCAATTCTGTTGCAACCGCATGTTGCAGGGAAATTAATCACCTGCGCTTATTTCTCAAAGAAATTTTCCCCCACCGAGAAACTATTCTATTGGAGATCAAGAACGTTTGGCTATTGAACTGGCATAATTTACTGGAGGGGGCCCAATCATACTGTGATGATTTATATAGACCACAAGAATCTGGCATATCTCTCCCACGCTCAATGATTAAATATTTGACAAGCTTGATGGGCTCTACTTTTTAGTCATTTCGACTTTAACCTGCACTTTTGACCCACTGAAAAAAAATCATCGGGCAGATTCATTGTCCAGAAGTTTTTATCCTGATGAAATGCCTGAATGACCCCATTATATTAGAGACCCGGCTTGAATTGTGGTCGCATCAACTTTCACAATTCCAGTAGGGAAGACCGTGGTTCCTAAACGTTCGAGAGAATGAGTTCTCCGATGGGCCCATGATTCTCATCTGGCAGGATATCCAGGACTTTTAAGAATGAAAGAACTACTCTCCCGTCATTATTGGTAGTCACAGTGGGAAAAATGACACCAAAAGATATGGGGAATCTTGCCTAATATGTAAGCCACAGGAGTTCCGGGACTCGCGCCTGGGGTCTACTTCCACCACTACCGGTATCAGAGAAACCCTGGACCCATATCACCATTGATTTTTATCACATATTTACCACCTTCAGAAGGGAATAACACAATTTGGGTAGTGGTTGTCAGATTTTTAAAAATGGCCCATTTTATTGCCCTTCCTGGGTTATCATCTGCACCAGTGTTGGCGCAATTGTTTTCATAGCATGTTTTCAGAAATCATGGTCTTCTTCAGTACATCGTATCAGATAGAGGAGTCTAGTTCATAGCACACTATTGGAAGGATCTTTTTAAAAGCTTGGAATTCAACTTGATTTCTCTTCAGCATACCATATACAAACCAACAGACTGATGGAACGAACCAATCAGTCACTGAATACATTTTTACGATGTTACGTGAATCAGCAGCAGGACAATTAGTCTTCATTACTCATCTGGGATGAAATATGTCACAATAATCACATTAACCAGGCCACAGGAACATCCCCTTTTATCTGGTCTTCAGCCAGCATCCTCAAGTACTCTTACCCATAGCTACTACCTCATCATGTCCAGCTGTCAATCTTTGCTAAGCAAGAACTATTGGAATTATGGCAGAATACTCGGTAGCTTTTGGAACAGGCCGTGGCCTGAGCTAAGAAACAGACAGATAAGAAGCGATGATCAGCACCATAGTTCCAGCCAGAAGAACTTGTATGGTTAAGTACTCGTAATCTATGATTACGGATGCCGTCGTTAAAGTTTGCCCCTCGATTTGTGGGACCATTTCCAGTCAAATGACAGATGTTGTGTATAAACTCTGATTACACTCTTCTCTTTGAATCCGTGATGTTTTCCATGTATTGCTCCTTAAACCTGCAATACTGTCCTGGCCTTGTAGGAAACCAAAGCAGTTTTCACCTACAATTGTTGAGGATGATATATAATATGAAATTCAAGGTATCTTGGATGTTAGGAAAGTGTGAAAGGGTCTGCAATCTCTTATCTCTGGAAAGGTTATGGCCTGGAAGATAACCCTTGGGAACCCATCAGTACTATTCAAGCTCCTCAACTTATCCATGAATTCCATCAGCACTTTCCCCGCAAACCTAGACAGAGGAGACAGAAGGAGGGACCTTGCAGGGGAGGTACTGTTAAGAATCAAGCAGGATGCTACTCACCTTCAGCGATCCCATGGCATGGCAATGACTGGCGGCAGCATCTGGGAGGAGCATGACTGGAAACATGATCTATCTTGGCTCCTCCCACATCACACTAGGCGTCCCTCCCGGAAGTTCCTGCGGTAAACGAGGGAACTTTACAGATTTAAACGCCGCCTCTGCCACACTTCCCTGCCTCGGCAACAGGCTGGTCTCATGTGTGGTTTCACTATCACTGTTTCTCCTTGCTCTGTCTTGATTTTGGATTGTCTCATCTCTGCCTGCCTCGACTCCTGATCAGAGTGTGGACTCTGGATTGGATTGTTCACTGCCTGCCCTGACCCTGGTTCAGACTCTGGATTGGATTGTTTGCTGTCTGCCCTGACCCTAGTTCGGATTCTGGATTGGATTGTTCGCTGCCTTCCCTGACCCTGGTTCGGACTCTGGATTGGATTGTTCACTGCCTGACCTGACCCTGGTTCAGACTCTGGACTGAATTGTGTTCCACCTGCCTCAACCACTGGACTGATCTCTGGATTGGACCATATCCAGTCTATCTAGCTGCCTTTGGAGTAATATCCAGTCTCCATTCAGGGTAAGACTGTTACTTTCTATTATTGGATCCACTAAATTCGTAATAGCCATTCAAGTTGTACGTGATGTACTTGATTTGTGAGTACCTTCTGTTAGGGTTCCTACTTCTTTTTTATTTACTTTAACAACCCTTGCGCTAACAAAATATTTTTTTTAATTCAGTGGGGAGTTGTATAAACAAATCAAAGGGACAGTGATGGGGGTCAAAAATAACATCCATTTTGGCCTGTTTATATGTGTCATCATCTGAAGCTAGATATATTTATCCTTCTCAGTTCTGGGGTTTTATCACCTTGTGGTTCATTTTGTACATGATATTTTTCTATTATGGCAAGGCACCCAAGATATCTATGGCATGTTTAAGTAGTAAAGATTCCAATTTAAAATTTACTTATATAATGGATAGGCACTGTGTCCATTTTTTTGATATGTGGGTTGTTTTTGCAGATGGCCAATTTTTCACAACTCTATACAGTAAACTGACTGTTAGCAACAGTCTATTACATTTTGAAAACTTTCACCCAAGCCATTTGAAGCATAATATTCCTGCTGGCCAATTTTTTCATTTGCGCCATATTTGTTTTAATGTTAGCGCAGGAGAGATTTATACAAAGGGGCTATCTGCAACACATTATTTGGCAGGTATATAAATGTATCTTGTACATCAATACAGATTTGTTGATTTTGAAGACATTTAGGATTCCGATTAATAGACCTGTATATGTTACCATTTTCTGTGTATATTTCTTAGATTGTTTGGATTATATGGAAGCATTTGCAGATGCGTAACATTTTCATAGATTATGTTCCTCTGTTTGCTTTTAGGAGGGCATGTATTTTATGTGATTATTTGACATCTTCATGTTTTCCAGCAGAGTCTATGCTGATGGCTGTCATACAACTTATGACCATAGTAAAGTTTGCCATTTGTCCTTGTTTTTAAATAATTTTGAAAATCCCATTACAGGAAAATCTTATTTATTACGCTCTAACACTGACTGTGAATCTTCTCAAGTGGAGTATGTGATTTTATGCCCATACAATATGTTATATGTGGAAAACTAGGAAAGCAGTGAAAGTCAATATTATGGAGCATTGTGGCTCTATTCAATGTGACTATCAGTAGGCCCTGCTGACTACTAATTGGCTGGAATTTAATCATAGCTTGGATGTCATCAATTTTTTTGTGATAGGGTGTATTTCTTGTTTTAAATGAGGTAATATTGATATTGAACTATTACATTGTGGGAATAGTATTCATATTGAATGGGTGGTTTTTCTTTAAAAATTCTCTTATATGTTATCATTTGGTATTGGTCCCTTGGAGCGAGCTTGGGAGTTGTTGTGAATGATTGAAGTGTGGCTTGAGGTTTAAAAGTACCTTCTTGACTGCACAAGTAATGTCAAGCCACTGAATAAGATGGTGGTTTATAGATGTGCAGGAGGAAGGAGTAGTGGTGTATTGGAACTGTTATGGTTCTGGTTTCTGTTCAGCCTCCCCTCCACCAGGGGAACCCAATGAGCATACTTTACAGGCTGGCCAAACTCCTCCTTCCTGTTTGCACCATACGTAGACCCAGCTCAACTTAACCCAGTTTGTCCCTTGCCTCAGTGCTTCTGCATTGGCTCTAGCCACGCTTGCCTTGTAGCCTTCTCAGGCTTATTCTTGCATTGCCTTGTGGCCTCCAGACTTCTGACCTCAGCCTTGCCTTGCCTCCTAGCTTCTGGGCCTTCTAATCCCAGGCTTGCCTTGCCTTTTCTCCTGGCCTCTTGGACTTCTGCTCTTAACTTTGTCTTATATTGTGGCAATCCAGCCTTCCTGTGCTCTGGCCTATCTAGACTTTCCTTGCTCTGTGTCCTTCTAGGTCTATTTCTGACCTCTGGCCTATCCAGGGCTTACTTAGCTCTGTGCCCTCTCTAAGCCTCTCCCTTTCTTGTCCCTCGGGGCCTTCCTGTATGGCCTCCTTTGGGCTTTATGTTCCATATTGTCCTTATCTTGCCTTGCCTTGTCCTGTCTTAGTCCGTTCCAATCCAGCCTCATCTGCAGTCTTACCAACACACTGTCCTGAGTTCCACTCTTACCTGCACTCTGTTCCTGAGTTCCAGTTTTAGCTGCATGAAGTTCCTGAGTTCCAGCCTTGCCTGCACATTGTTCTAATCCAAGCCCTGGTTCCAATTTTACTGGTCTGCCCTAGTTTTGCTCCAGCCTCATCATGCTGTCCTACACCACTCTGGTGTCCCCTATGATCCACACAAACTGGAACCACAACAAAATGCAGAAGCCAAACATCACCTCTATGAGTGGGGATAGGACCCTGAAAATGTTTCTACTTCTGACTGCAGCTTAGCCATAGCCAAGTACCATCTAAAAACTGTTAAAGAGAAACTAGAAACTCCTAAGCCAGCACCCCCAGTAACTAACATTTTGGCTGTATTATATTTGGTCTGGTTGTCAACTTTACAATCCAAACAACTTTCCTGAATGTGTTACCTGCCATCTCCTTAATCCAGCTATGTAAAGGTACAAAACATGCAAAGATACTTCTCTTCACTGGACAGAGACCTGTTTTGATTGTGGCACTCCCATGGTACCTGCACCTGAATTAAAACCCTTGGTCCTTACTCTGTGTACAAACCTTGAGAGACCTATTTACCAGGGGAACTTTTAAACTTTATAAGTGAAGATAAAGACAGAGCCTTGACCAGGAAAAAAGCTAATTAAAAGTATTTATGTTCAGTCTTCTCCAAAAACACTCAACAAAGAAACTCAGAAAATGCCAGCCTGCTTGACTAGCTTGAATTCAGCTTTTGGAGAAAAAGAATCAACTAACTCTAAAATTAAAATCTATAGAATTGTTACCAAAAAAGACTGACATAAACCTTGATTGCAGTGATCCTGTGTTTCCCTGCTATCAGAAGCAGAAAAGACTAATTAATCCAGGCAAAGCTCAGGCTTCATCAGCTGTAACCCAAAAGCCTCTGAGAGCAGTGTGTTATTTTTCTTAACCTTAAGCTTCACACACAGAATCCAGATGCCCAGACCCAGGAGAGTTCTGCCTCAGACTCCCAGTGCTCAAAAATAAGCACTGTCTACACACTCAGCCCAGGAAACGTTCCCAGCTTTCTTTCAGCCAGCCCAGAAAGGGCTCCAGCATGGTTCCATCCAGCTCAACAAAGACTCCCAGCTTTTTCCTACTAGTCCAGCAGTGGGCTCCAGTCCAGTTGCAACCATCCAGCACAGGGATCTCACCCAGATATAGTCTTCCCAGCAGTGGTTTCTCGAGCAGATGTTTCTGCTCAGCAGACACTTCTCATTCAGATGCAGTGGGACCTTTGGCTGGTCTGATAGAGCCAGACCAGCCAAAGGAATCCATCCAATACCTGAACTCATCTACCCAGTAGAGGGCTCTCTTCCAGAGCCTGACCACCTTTGACAGCCTGATCACGCAGAAGCAGGCACTCTTTGTGTTGTGTTTGTGGCATATAGAAGAATCTTGTTCGAAGTGGCGATGACTCCTCCCACAGGGAGAGGCCCCGTTGGGTACCAGAGCGATAGGCTAGACTCAGAGAGCAGACACTGGGGATGCAAAGCTTTTTTGTACTGCTGTTGAAGAGTTGGATCTTGCCCAAGGAACGGACAGTGCTGCAGTCCAGCGATGTCTCAGTAATTGGTCTCACCCAGATGTAGCAAAGTCCGGTAGTGTTCCACAGTGTGGGATAGGCCATAAACCCGAAGGGTGGAATGTGGAGAGCTGGAGCGTAGCGATACTCACAGAGTAGCAGTGCTGAAGACTTCCTTAGGTAGTTGGAATGACGAAAGGGACCAGTGGTCTGAGGTGCAGGATACCTTGAGTAGAACAGGCCTTCGAGGAGTGAGTACCTAGGAGTGCCAAGGGTTTCCTGAAAGAGAGCAGACAGGCCCCCCGAGGGGCGGGTTTCCTTAAGGTTAGGCAGCTTAGCCCCAGAGGGCAAGTAGGAGCAAGAGGCCCCCAAGGAGCGGGTACCCAGAGCTTCCATAGGAGCGAGATACCCCGGAGGGTAGTGAGGAATCCA
This sequence comes from Rhinatrema bivittatum, assembly GCF_901001135.1. Classification (NCBI taxonomy): domain Eukaryota; kingdom Metazoa; phylum Chordata; class Amphibia; order Gymnophiona; family Rhinatrematidae; genus Rhinatrema; species Rhinatrema bivittatum. The sequence goes on along the minus strand of NC_042616.1, from coordinate 95,822,927 downwards.
AGCGAGCAGCTTAGAAGCGGTCAGAGATGCAAATCCAAAGTCTTTGCTAACTCGATGTAATGGAGCGAAGCGGTGGTTAAAATACCTGGAGGTACTGACATCATGCGGTGGGACCGCCCCCGAGGTTCCCGCCATGACATATTCATAAACATGGGCAGCGTGCGCACACTTTGTAGCATTACCAGCAAATCCAGACCACCAGGATGGTGGTCTGGATTTGCAAGGGTGTGTGAGATGAAATTGACGTACTATGTCTTTGTCCATGATGTTTGCCAAAGGTTCCCATGAGTTTTCTTCTGGTCCATAACCCTCCCAGGAGATGAGGTATTCCCACATCTTGCCTCTCTTATGGACATCCAAGATGTCATCTACAGCATATTTGATATTGTCCTCCCTATCCAGGTTAGTGGGTTCTGGGGTCTTCTTGGAGAACTCTGAGAGCATCAATGGTTTTAACAAAGAGACATGGAAGGCATTATGTATCTTCATTGATGTATCTTCAAACTGTACATCAGATTTTCCAAGTGCCGAAGAATAGCAAAGGGTCCTGTATAGCGCGGTGCAAAATGTGCTGAAGGTAGTTTAAGACGGAGGAACTTGGTAGTCAGCCAGACTTTATCTCCAGGCTGAAACTGAGGCACCTCTCGATAAGCATCGTAGATCTTTTTTGCTTTCTGTCCTGCTTTAAGGAGAAGATCCTTCGTTTGCTTCCAAAGCAGAGATAACTCTGTTGCAGTGGCCTGTGTGGCAGGAGAAGCCACTGATAAGGGAATTGGCAGAGGAGGAAGCGGTTGTCGTCCATAGACAAGTTGGAAGGGAGAAGACCCTGTAGCTGTAGCAGGGTCTTCTCCCTTCCAGCTGTGAGTTGATAGCAAATTATGCCCAAGGCAGCAGTTATGCCCAGTCACTCTATCTTGAATTAATGTAGGATCATAGAAATTGTTTAAGCGTTCTGTTCATTCTTTCAGTCTGTCCATTAGACAGGGTGGTAAGTGGAGGTCAAGTCCAAGGAGATGTCAAACTTTTGACAGAGGGCTCTCCAGAACTTAGCAGTGAATTGTACTCCTCTGTCAGACAGAATGTGCTTAGGCATTCCATGAAGACGGAAGATATGTTTGATGAAGAGTCTCGCTAACTCCACGGCTGAAGGTAATCCTGGTAAGGCTACAAAATGTGCCATCTTGGAGAAGCTATCAACAGTGACCCAAATGGTATTGTTCCCATTGGAGAGCGGTAAGTGTACCACAAAATCAGTTGCTATATGTGTCCAGGGTTCATCCGGCGCTGGCAGGGGTTGAAGCAGACCCCAAGGATGACCGGCTGGCAGCTTTTGCTTGGCGCAGACAGTGCAGGAACCCACATAAGCTTGTACATCCTTTTTCATGGTTGGCCACCAATAATACCGCTGTAACAAGGCCAAAGTGTGACTCTGACCCAGATGGCCCGCCAAGCGGGAATCATGCGCCCACTTCAACAGTTTCTTCCTTTGATTTCTAGCCACAACAGTCTTCCCAGCGGGTACAACATGAGTGGCTGCCAGAACCACCCTCTTGGGATCAATAATGTGATGGGGTTTGTCAGGCACTGTTGGGTTTGTGGCATAGTATGGACTCTTAGTCACAGTGGTGATGACTCCTCCCATGGGGAGGGGCCCCGTGGGGAACCACAGCGATAGGCTAGACTCAAAGAGCAGACACTGGAGGTGGAAAGCTTTTTTGTACTGCTGTAGATTTTTTTTGCTTTCTGGCCTGCTCTGAGGACTAGCTCCTTTGTTTGCTTCCAAAGTTCAGATAATTCTGCTGCAGTAGCCTGTGCAGCAGGCGAAGACACTGATAATATAATTGGCAGAGGAGGAAGCGTTTGTCATCCATGGACAAGTTGGAAGGGAGAAGACCCCGTGGAAGTAGCAGGATGCGAGTTGAGAGCAAATTCTGCCCAAGGCAGTAGTTCAGCCCAATCACTCTGCCTTGAACTGACATAGGATCGCAGAAATTGTTTCAGCGTTCTGTTTATTCTTTCAGTCTATCCATGAGACTGAGGGTAGTAAGTCCAAGGTGATGTCAAATTTTTGACATAAAACTCGCCAAAATTTAGCAGTGAATTGTTCTCCTCTGTCGGATAGAATATGCTTAGGCATTCCATGAAAGTGGAAGATGTGTTTAATAAAAAGTTTGGCTAACTCCACAGTGGAGGCTAATCCTGGTAATGCTACAAAATGTGCCATTTTTGAGAAGCAGTCAACTGTGACCCAAATTGTGTTGTTTCCGTTGGATGGTGGCAAGTCTACTACAAAATCGGTTGCTATGTGTCCAGGGTGTATCCGGCGCTGGTAGAGGTTGTAACAGACCCCAAGGACGTCCGGCTGGCGGCTTTTGCTTGGCGCAAACAGCACAGGAGCCCACATAAGCTTGCACTGCTGTAACATTGAGACTATGAGTTGGCCACCAGAAGTACCGCTGTAACATTGCCAAAGTACGTCTCCGTCCTGGATGGCCGGCCAGACAGGAATCGTGTGCCCACTTCAACAGCTTCTTCCTTTGATTTCTGGCCACAACCGTCTTCCCAGTGGGTACCACATGAGTGGCTGCAAGAACCACTCTCCCAGGGTCAATGATGTGATGGGGTTCATCTGGCACCTCCTGAGGGGAGAAGGATTGCGACAAGGCATCAGCCCGAGTGTTCTCTCCCGGACGATACTTCAACAGGAAGTCAAATCTGTTAAAGAACAGGGACCATCTTGCTTGACGGTGATTGAGTCATTGAGCATGTCTGAGGTACTCCAAATTCTTGTGATCGTTGTATACTCCTAGTTGGTGTACACCTTCCAGCCGAGGATGCCACTCCTCAAAGGCCAGCTTGATTCCGAGTAACTCTTTGTCTCAGATTCCATAATTTCTTTCGGCAGGCAAGAACTGCCTTGAGAAGAAGGAGCATGGATGGAGCACATTGGATTCGCTGTACTGGCTCAAAACCACTCCCACGTCGACATCCGATGCGTCGACCTCGAAGATGAATGGGTGATGTGGATTTGGATGGCGGAGGCATGGCTTCTTTTGAAAAGCCTCTTTGAGAGACAGGAAGGCTGATATAGCTTCAGGAGACCAGTTGGCAGGGTTTGCTCCCTTTCTGGTCATTGCAGTGAGAGGGACCGTCAATGAAAAATAGTTCTTGATGAAGGAATGGTAGTTGTTTGTGAAGCCCAAGAAGCGGTGCAGTGCCTTCAGGCCTGTAGTTTGGGGCCAATCTCGAATGCTTTCTAATTTCTTGGGGTCCATCTGAAACCCATTTTTTTGAAACAATGTATCCCAGGAAGGGTACAGACTCCTTGTGGAACTCACACTTCTCGAGTTTCACATATAAGCGGTACTCCCATAGGTGTCTTAAAACCTTCTTGACATCCTCTTGATGTGTTTGTATATCCTGGGAGAAGATTTATTTATTTATTTATTTATTTTTTGATTTTCTATACCAGAAGTTCCTGTATAATATACATATCACTCCGGTTTACAAGGAAATAACTATCACCTAGTTGGCAGTTTACATTGAACAGATAAACAATTAACAATTAATTATTACTGAAACAGTTAAACAAAGAAAACATGAAGGCGCAATGAGGAACTTCGTGAAACTACAGTGAACAGAAAATACATGATTATTTAAATTTCAATAGTGAACTCTTCAGGAACTTGTATGCAGGGGGCTGGGGGACAACGACTGAGTTGAAATTGTCATTCTTCCTGCTCTTAGCTCTCGGGGAATGCTTGTGTGAAGAGCCAAGTCTTAAGTTTCTTTTTGAAAGTGGTATGGCAAGGTTCAAGGCGAAGGTCTGGTGGTAGCGAGTTCCAGAGTGAAGGGCCCGCTGTGGATAGTGCGTGTTTCCTCAGGGAGGATTTTGCAGGTTGGGTGATCAGCCTGTTCTGGTTCGCCCTTCTAGTCGGTTTTTTGGAGGTGTATAGCTGGAGTTGGAAAGTTAAGTTGAGAGGAGAGATGTTATGTAGGGCCTTGTGTATCATCATACTGGTTTTGAACTGAATCCTGTATTTAATCGGAAGCCAATGGAGATGCTGGAGGATTGGGGTGATATGATCCCTTTTTTTGGCGTTTGTGAGAATTCTTGCCGATATGTCATCAAGATATACTACTACTCATTGATATAGTAAGTCCCATAAGATGTTGTTCATCATATTTTGAAAGACTGCAGGTGCGTTACTTAGTCTGAAGGGCATGACAAGATATTTGAAGTGTCCATCGCGGGTGTTAAAGGCTGTCTTCCATTCATCACCTTCACGAATACGCACCAAGTTGTAAGCTCTTAGAGAGCCAATTTAGAAAATATCTTGGCTTCCTGGAGTCTGTCGAATAGTTCATAAATTAAGGGCAGGGGATACCAGTCCTTGATGGTAATTTCATTCAGACCTCTATAGCTGATGCAGGGACGTAAGGCGCCATCTTTTTTTTTCCACAAAAAAGAATCCTGCACCAGCCGGGGATTTGGAGAATCTGATAAAACCTTTTTGAAGGTTCTCTTGTATATAGGCGGACATAGCCTTAGTCTCTGCTGCAGAAAGAGGGTAGACTCTTCATTTTGGAGGTTCAGAATTGGGTTTCAGATTTATAGCACAGTCAAACTCTGTGAGGTGGAAGTACATCTGCTGCTTGCTTAGAGAAGACATCCTGGAAGGAGGCGTACTGCGGAGGTAGGCCTGGTAAGGATGGTGTAGTGGGCATGCATATCAATGGAGAAACTTCCATGAGACACCGGCCCTGACAGCTAGGTCCCCACCGGGATAATTCCAGCATTGCCGAGTTAAACTGTGGCATATAATCTTGTAGCCAGGGCAGTCCGAACACCACCGGATGCATGGCATTTTCCAATACAAGGAAGGAGATGGTTTCAGAGTGCAAAGCTCCGGTGTGCAGGCCAATAGGCTGGGTAATCAGTGAAACCTCTCCAGGAAGTGGCGCTCCATGGATTGAAGATAATAGCAATGGCTTAGCTATTGGTGTGGTTGGAATCCGTTGGTGTTCCACTAAGTGTTTTAAGATGAAATTTCCTCCGGCCCCGGAGAATACTAGGGCTAGAGTCTGAAACTCAAGGCTTCCACAGATAAGAGAGACTGGTAGAGACAATAGAGGAGTTGGAGCAGTGAGGCCTAGGAGGACTCCTCCTGCAGATCCTAGGCCTGAAAGTTTCCTGGACAGATGGGACAAGTTTGGACGACGTGGCCGGATTGGTCACATTACATGCATAACCCCATGCGTTTGTGGAAATGCCTTTCTTTAGAAGTTAAATGACCTCTTCCAAGTTGCATAGGCTCATCTTCTAAGGGTACAGATTGTAGGCTTGAGGCAATTGGCACAGGTTTAGGATGGTTAGCTCCCGGGATGGTCTTCCGAGGACTCTTAGCCTCTTGAGTCCGGTCTCGAATTCGGCGGTCTATTCTCCCAGCCAGTTCCATGAGAGAATCAAGGGTATCTGGCAATGGTTGCAAGCCACCAGCTCATCCTTTAAGTGAGAGTTGAGACCCTCCATGAAGATAGCACATAAACATCCTGTATCCCAGTGTAGTTCAGTTGCTAAAGTCTTGAATTCAATGGCTTAATCAGCTAGTGGCTTATTACCTTGCTGGAGATTGAGCAGAGTGGATCCAGCAATGGTGTGGTGAGCCGGGTCATTGAAGACAGACTTGAAAAGTTTCAGAAATCCTGATAGGTCATTCAGGATAGGATCTTCACGGTCCCATAACGGTGAAGCCCAAGCCAAGGCTCTTTCTTCAAGTAGAGACAGGATATAGGTGGTCTTGGAGGTTTCTGTGGGAAAGAGGGTAGGTTGCAAAGAAAAATGCATATTGCATTGGTTAACAAACCATCTACACATCCTTGCTTCATCCATGAAGTGGGTAGGCGTGGATAACAGTACGGTGATCTTGACAGTCACCACCGGAGACAGCAATTCTTTCACTGGAGTTGCCGAAGTATTCAGTTGTGCATGTAACTGATTGAAGACAGCAGCCAGGCTTTCCAGAGACTTTTGTTGCTCAGTGATCCACTGGGCTAGACCAGGAATGGCCTGCAAGGCTGCAAGCTGAGCAAAGTCCATGGAGTTAGCAATCTGTTGGGTTTGTGGCATATTGTGGACTCTTGGTCGAAATGGCGATGACTCCTCTCTCAGGGAGGGTCCCCGTGGAGAACCACAGCGATTGGCTAGACTCTAGAAAGCAGACACTGAGGAACGAAAGCTTTATTTACTGCTGTTGAAGACTTGAATCTTGCCCAAGGAATGGACAGTGCTGCAGTCCAGCGATATCACAGTAGCTCAGACAGTCTCAGTAGTTGATGGTCTCACCCAGATGTAGCAAAGGTCTGGTAGTGTTCTGCAGCGCGGGATAGGCTGTGAACCTGAAGGGTGGAATGAGGAGAGCTGGAGCGTAGTGATACTCACAGAGTAGCAGTGCTGAAGACTTCCTTAGGTAGTTGGAATGATGAAAGGGACCAGTGGTCCGAGGTGCATGATACGTTGAGTAGAATAGGCTCTCGAGGAGCGAGTACCTAGGAGTGCCAAGGGTTTCCTGAAAGAGACTGTTCTGCTTCGCAATGTAAATAAATCAGAATGTGGACCCTTAGTCCAGAAGGTACTCACCAAGGCAGCCGCTCGGTGGATTCTTCTCCAGAAGGGGGAGTATCGAAGGTTAAGCAACTCAAGTCCAAATCCAACCAGAGGTCGAGGCAGGCGGCAGGCAAGAGCGGGTCCAGGTCTAAGCAATGGTCAAGGCAGGCGGCAGGCAAGAGCAGGTCCAGGTCCAAACAGTGGTCAAGGCAGGCGGCAGGCAAGACAGGTCCAGGTCCAAATAGTGGTCAAGGCAGGCGGCAGGCAAGGCAGGTCCGGGTCCAAACAGGGTCGATACAGGCAGCACAGAGAAGTACAAAAGCAACCACTCTGGAACCTTGTTGCAAAGGCACTGCAGAGTCCCAGGGAGAGGTTTAAATCTCCCTGGGTGATGACCTCATCTTCCAGGGCCGACCCACCCCTCACGTCCAGGCCCCTTTAAGAGGCAGGGTTTCCAGCGATCTCCCCGAGGCGGCCATCTTGACGCCGGAGAACTCGCGTTGCCGGGCAAGGCTCGTTTGCCGTGCCAAAGAAGAAACGTGCCCCGCTGCGTCGAGAGAGGTAGGGGTCCTGGCCGAGGGTTTTTCCCGGCCAGGGGCACAACAGTACCCCCCCTCTTACGCCCCCTCCTGGAGGGACCGGGTTTCTCAGGATGTAGTAGATGAAAGTGCTGAAGTAGCGTTTTATCAAGAATGTTCACTGATGGTTCCCACGAATCTTCCTCTGGACCAAATCCTTCCCAGGTCACCAAATATTCCCATCGCCGGTAATGACGACGAATGTCCATAATTTCGCGTACTTGATAGATTGAGTCTTCTTCGGATACCACTTCTGGTGGTTGAGGTGGGGAAGTGTGGAATGAGGAGGAAACCAGTGGTTTCAACAAGGAAACATGAAAGGAATTATGAATTCGAAGCCTGGTTGGGCGGCGTAGTCGATAGGTCACAGGTCCCAAGCACTTGCTGATCAGAAAGGGTCCGATGTATTTAGGAGCAAGTCTCATGGAAGGGACCCGAAGACGAATGTGGCGTGTACTGAGCCAGACTCTATCTCCAGCATTAAACAGTGGAGAAGGTCGACGATTCTTGTCTGCCCTCCGTTTAGCAGATTCAGCGGCCTTCTGTAAACTGGCATTAGTAGTCCTCCAAAGGTCTTGTAGCTGCGAAGCGGAGAGCTGTGCCGCTGGAGAGGCAACTGATAGAGGTAGCGGTAGAGGAGGACGAGGTTGTTTGCCAAAAACGATCTGAAACGGTGAGGTTCCCATGGCAGAATGAGTATGTGAGTTGTGAGAAAACTCAGCCCACGGTAATAGTGTAGACCAATCATCCTGGCGTTCATTGACGAATAGGCAAAGGAACGTCTTTAGGGCACGATTGACTATCTCAGCCTGCCCATTCCCTTGAGGATGAAAGGCTGTCATAAAATCAAGTTGTACTCCAAACGTCTTACATAAGAACCCCCAGTATTTGGCAGTAAACTGTGGACCTCTATCTGAGATTATGTGAAGCGGGAGACCATGAAGACGAAATATATGAAGAGTAAAGAGTCCAGCCAGTTCAAGGGCAGAGGGTAACTTAGGCAGAGGGGTAAAGTGAGCTATCTTAGAAAATCGGTCTACTACGACCCAAATGACCTGATGACCAGAAGAGAGAGGAAGGTCTACAATAAAATCAGTAGAGATGTGAGTCCAAGGTTCTTGAGGTGGTGGGAGGGGTTGGAGGAGGCCCCATGGCCGACCAGGTAGTGGCTTCTGCTGAGCACATCGTGGGCAAGAATCTACATACGCCTGCACATCCTGGCGCAAAGAAGGCCACCAATAGAAGCGAGATAATCTGTCCAATGTACCCTTCCTCCCAGGATGGCCGGCCGTCAGGGAATCATGGGCCCAAGAAAGTACCTTGGTACGAAGACGGAGAGGTACAACAGTCTTCCCTGGAGGTGCTGTTTCAGTAGTGGCCAACATCACCTTTGCTGGATCAATGATATAGTTGGGAGGGTCAGGTTCGTCATTGATCTCGTGTAGTCGGGAAAGAGCATCAGCCCGAATATTTTTTGAGGCAGGGCGGTAGCGTAAAACAAAATCAAATCGGCAAAAAAAAAGTGACCAACGAGCCTGGCGGGGGTTCAGTCGTTGCGCTTTACTAAGATATTCAAGGTTCTTATGATCGGTGTAAACCGTAATGGGATGCTGTGCCCCCTCTAACCATTGCCTCCATTCTTCAAAGGCCAGTTTAATAGCCAATAACTCCTTGTCCCCAATTCCGTAATTTTTCTCAGCTTGGGAAAATCTGCGAGAAAAATATGAGCAAGGCAGTAGCTTCCCTTGTTTGGAATGTTGGCTGAGAATGGCTCCCACTCCTAAGTCTGAGGCATCCACTTCAACAATAAAAGGACGCATGGGGTCTGGGTGGCGAAGACACGGTTCTTTCAAGAATGCAGTCTTGAGATCTTTAAATGCCTGTATGGCCTTGCTAGACCAATTCTTTGGATCTGCTCCTTTCTTGGTTAATGCCGTGAGGGGGGCTACTATGTGAGAGAATTGAGGGATGAACGTCCTATAAAAATTGGCGAATCCCAAGAATCTCTGTAGAGAACGGAGCCCTACTGGTTGCGGCCATTCACGGATACTGGCCAGTTTATCAGGGTCCATTTGGAAGCCAGTGTTGGATATAATAAATCCCAAGAAGGGTAAAGATTGTTTTTCAAATAAACATTTCTCCAATTTCACAAATAGTCTATTCTCTTTCAGACGTTGTAAAACTTTACGGACATCCATACGGTGGCTGGCTAAATCTTTGGAATAAATTAATATGTCGTCTAAATAAATGATTACCCCCTGATTTAGCATGTCCTGAAATATCTCATTCATTAGATTCTGAAATACCGCTGGTGCGTTGCAAAGTCCGAACGGCATTACCAAATATTCGTAATGTCCATCACGTGTATTGAAAGCGGTTTTCCACTCATCTCCTGGTTTTATTCGTACCAGATTGTATGCCCCTCGTAAATCCAGTTTGGAAAATATGCTAGCTCCATGAAGGTGATCCAATAATTCTGAAATTAGCGGGAGCGGATATCGGTCTTTACGAGTAATTGCATTAAGTCCTCTATAATCAATGCATGGCCTCAATGATCCGTCTTTCTTGGGGACAAAGAAAAATCCTGCGCCTGCTGGTGAAGATGATGGTCGAATGAATCCTCGTTCAAGGTTTTCTTTAATGTATAGAGACATGGCCTGGGATTCTGGCCCAGATAAAGGGTATACTCACCCTCTAGGTGGACAGGTATTGGGCATCAGATTTATAGCACAATCAAAAGGTTGATGTGCCGGAAGAATTTCTGCGTTTTCCTTGAAGAAGACATCCATAAAATCTGCATATTGCGGGGGTGGCTGTAAGATAGTAGTAGCTATCTGGATCTTGGGTTGAGGTCTCTGCTTTAAACAAGTGGAAAAACATCCAGACCCCCAGGCTGCAATTTGTAGAGTCTCCCAATCAATGACAGGTGTGTGTTTCTGTAGCCAGGGAAGGCCTAAAACCACCGGATGTACTGCCTTTTCCAGAATGAAGAAGGATATCTCCTCCTTATGGAGGACCCCAGTATGAAGTGTTATCGGAGCGGTACAGGCTGTGACTTGCCCCGGCAGATTCTCTCCCTGGATAGACGAAATGTAAAGAGGCATTTCTCAATGAAGTACAGGTAATTGGAGCTGATGGATAATCTCTGTCAGGTTGAAATTTCCTCTGGACCCGGAATCAATGAGGGCCAAAGTGGTCAAAGTACCATGATGGTAGTGTAGGGTTACTGGAACCGTAAAATGAGGGGCAAGTGTGCTCCCTAGGGTCAGCCCCTCCACGACACCTAGGTTCGGATGTTTCCCGGGCGTTCAGGGCATTGGGCTAGCAGGTGACCCTTATTGCCGCAATAGAGACAGAGTCCTAGCCTTCTTCGGCGTTGTTTTTCTACGGTAGTCAGGTGACTCCTCCCCAGTTGCATGGGCTCTTCACTGCCCTCGGCCGAGGTCTCTGAAGTTGTAGGGTGTACCAATGGGCGAGAGAAGGTTGGTGCTAGTGAAACGGTATGACGGGATGCTCTGGACTCTTTAGCACGTTGTTGTAGTCGTCGATCCACCTATCCTGCTAGGTCAATCAAAGCCTCGAGATCATCTGGGATCTCTTGCGCCGCTAATTCGTCCTTGATCCGAGGCAAAAGTCCTTCAAGAAAAATTCCCCTGAGGCAGTCATCTTGCCATCCTAACTCGGAGGCTAAAGTATGGAACTCCACAGTGAAGTCAGCTAAAGTATTGTTTCCTTGACGGAGATTGAGGAGTTCTGAGGATGCTGTGGATAGTCGTCCTGGTTCATCAAATACCTGACGAACCCTTTGCACAAACCGCTGCAAGTCGTTCAAGATGGAATCTCTGCGTTCCCAAATCGGCGATGCCCAAGCCATGGCCTTCCCATCCAGCAAGGAGATGATAAAGGTCGTTTTGGCCCGGTCCGTGAAGAATTGCTGTTCTTGTAAAGAGAACCGAATGAAACATTGCTTCAAAAACCCACGACATTGTTTGGCCTCACTGGCGTATCGGGATGGGACCGGCAAGTGTGTGACCGAACACTGGGTACTGGGTCTGGCTGGAGAGGGTCCGGCAGCCTCTGCTCCTCGATTACCGTCTAGTCGGTTAACTAACCGTTCTACTGTTGCTGACAAGGCTTCAAGACACTGCTGTTGTTGCTGCTGTTGCTGTCTTTGTTGCAATAATTGTTGGGTTAGACCGGGAATGGCCTGGAGTCCTGCCAAATCCCCCGGGTCCATGGCCTTTGCAATCTGTTCTGCTTTGCAATGTAAATAAATCAGAATGTGGACCCTTAGTCCAGAGGGTACTCACCAAGGCAGCCGCTCGGTGGATTCTTCTCCAGAAGGGGGAGTATCGAAGGTTAAGCAACTCAAGTCCAAATCCAACCAGAGGTCGAGGCAGGCGGCAGGCAAGACAGGTCCAGGTCCAAATAGTGGTCAAGGCAGGCGGCAGGCAAGGCAGGTCCGGGTCCAAACAGTGGTCAAGGCAGGCGGCAGGCAAGGCAGGTCCGGGTCCAAACAGTGGTCGAGGCAGGCGGCAGGCAAGGCAGGTCCGGGTCCAAACAGGGTCGATACAGGCAGCACAGAGAAGTACAAAAGCAACCACTCTGGAACCTTGTTGCAAAGGCACTGCAGAGTCCCAGGGAGAGGTTTAAATCTCCCTGGGTGATGACCTCATCTTCCGGGGCCGACCCACCCCTCGCGTCCAGGCCCCTTTAAGAGGCGGGGTTTCCAGCGATCTCCCCGAGGCGGCCATCTTGACGCCGGAGAACTCGCGTTGCCGGCCAAGGCTCGTTTGCCGTGCCGAAGAAGAAACGTGCCCCACCGCGTCGAGAGAGGTAGGGGGTCCTGGCCGAGGGTTTTCCCCGGCCAGGGGCGCAACAGAGACCAGACAGGACTCCCAAGGGGCAGGTGTCCTTAAGGTTAGGCAGCTTAGCCCTGGAGGGCGAGTAGGAGTGAGAGGCCCCTGAGGAGCGGGAACCCAGATCTTCCGTAGGAGCGAGATACCCCGGAGGGTAGTGAGGAATCCAAGCAAGCAGCTTAGAAGCGGTCAGAGATGCAAATCTGAAGTCTTTGCTAACTCGATATAATGCAGCGGAGCGGTGGTTAAAATATGGAGGTACTGACATCATGCGGTGAGGCCGCCCCCGAGGTTCCCGCCATGACGTATTCATAAAAGTGGGCAGCATGCGTGCATGTGCTCTAGGAGGCCTCAGGAAAAAGCATGGCGGACGGGGTCGCCCATGCTGGCTCGGAGATGCCGAGGGTTTCGGCACACAGCAGCGGAGGCAGCCATCCTTCCAAGGGAGGAGGAAAAGGGTAGAAGAGAGGTGAGGCAGAGTGGTCGCTGCTGTCTGCGACCAATGGACGCAACACTGACAGCCCAATCACCCTGCCACAGTTCCTCTTCTACAGTCTGCTTAACAGAAGAGGGCACTTCCACAGTTTTTCTACTCTTCCATAGCCTGACTGCACAGAAGAGGGTGATTCTCTGCAGTTTATCTGCCCATCATTGAGTGCTCTTCCTCGGCCTGATCACCCAGCAGTGGGCACTCTTCCATGGCTTGATTGCCCAGGAGAGGGTGCATGTCCACAGCTTGATCACCAGAAGTGGGTGCTGTACCACAGCCAGTGTATCTTGCTAGAAGCACCTGCCTACAGTCAGTTCAATCAGCAGGAGGTGCCTGCCCACAGCCAGTTTTTGCTCAGCAGGAGGTGCCTGCTTATAGCCAGTTCACCCAGCAGGGAGCAACTGACTACAGTCAGTCTGCCAGCAGGGAGCACCTTCCCATAGCCAGTCCATCCAGAAGAAGGCATCTGTCCACAGCCAATTCCCCCAAAGGAAGGCATCTGTACACAGCCAGTCTGCTCAGAAGGTGACTACCAACAGTCTGCCCAGCAAGGTCTGTCTATCTACAATCAGTCTGCCCAAAAGTCCTCCCAGGAGAGGGTACCTGTTCAATACAGTCTGATTAACACGAGGTTTCTTCCCTGGACAACAATCTCTCAGTCAAGTCTTGCCTCACTCAACCAGTTGTGAACCCCATGGAAAATGGGACCCATGAGGAGAGGGTCTTAAAAGGGGGCTATTGTTACATTTTGGCCACTGTGCAGCCTCTCTTCCACCGCCTGTCTAAGCCTCTCCTTCCTGCCCACACCAAACTCAGCCTCTAGGCCTACTTAACCCTTGCCTCCATGCTTCTGCAGTGAGTCTCTTTGGCTCCCTGCTCTAGCCACTCTTGCCATGCGGCGTTCTCAGGCCTTATCCCAACCCTATCTTGCCTAGTATCCTGGCCTCTCAGCGTTCTACTCTTAGCTTTGTCTTGCTTTGTGGTCATCTGGCTTCCTGTGCTCTGGCCTATCTAGACTGTCCTTGCTCTGCAGCCTTCTAGGTCTATTTCTGACCTGTGGCCTATCCAAGCCTTGCTTAGCTCTGTGGCCCCTCCAGGCCTCTCCCTGTCTTGCTCCTCGGGGCCTTTCTGTATTGTTGCCTTTTGACTTTATATTCCATGTTCTGTGTTATCTTTGTCTTGCCTTGTCTTGTCTTAGTCTGTTCCAGTCCAGCCTTAGTCCTAGTCTTACCTGCACTCTGTTCCAGAGTTCCACTTTTACCTGCACTCTGTTCCAGAGTTCCACCCTTGCCTACACACTCTTCCTGGGTTCCAACCCTGTCTGTACTCCTTACCTGACAGTCCAAGCCTTCCTCCAACCTTACTGGACTGCTCTAGCTTTGCTGCAGCCTTGCCATGCCATCCCTCGCCACTCTAGAGGTGGTGTCCCCTACGTTCCACCCGAACCGGAGCCACGACAGGAAGAATTTGCTGCTTTGTATGACGAAGATGCTGTTTAGTATGACTGTTTGTTATTATGGTGAGTTGGCCTGTTTTGTATTATAAAATGGTTGATTTATGAAGGGTGATACATTTGAATATGGAGGATATTTGTTCCTCTTTGATGTCATAGTGAGACATTACGTTTTGAAAGAAAATGACTGCTTTCTGGTGTGTTTGGTGTGGTCACTATAGTAAGTGAATTATGTAGTTAAAGAATGAAGAGGGGGTTGAATGTTTTTGTTGGTTAGTAGTGTGTATGAAGAGAGACTGTGGATTTGAGGATAACTATGGTTGGTTGGTTGGTTTATTTATTTATTTATTTATTTAAAGGCTTTTATATACCGATGGTACATATCACGTCGGTTTACATAGAACCAAAGTTGTAAATTACATCGAACAAGAGGTTACAATAACAGGGCAAATAACAGGGCTAACTTGTAAGAGAAAATAACAGTCAAGCTCGGATTAACGAAAGCCTTCCCACCCTTTATGCGGTGGATGCAGTGAAAGAAGCTGGGAAGTTTTATTTGATGTGATCTTAATGTTAGTGATGATGCTGTTGGGTCTATCCAAATTTGAAGCCCCTGAAGAAGTCTTTTTTTTTTGGTGAAACATGTTTTGGCTACTGATAACTATTAGGAGCAGGATGTTTTGAAGAACATGGGATACTGATATAAAAGAAGGATGATTTGAAGAACATCTGATACAGAATCACAAGTAGTTTCCTTGAGATTATGTCATCATTTTTAGTTTGTGAGACATTCCATATTTTGCAGTTTTTTAATTACTATATAAATTCAAGAAAAAATAGGATCTTTCAATGAACTTTGCAAAAAAACTTTTTTCCATCAGAGTGAATATACAGTATATGTGGAGTCCCAAGTTGTTTTCTTTGGAAGATGTCATCATATTTGGCTTGTGCAATATTGAACTTCTTGTAACTAGTTTTTAAATAAACTTTGAAAAGATTTTTCTTTGTCTAAAAGTGGTGACCATTTGGGATTTTTATTGTATGTAAATTATTGATTTGTTTTCTGTCATTTTTAGTGGGTTTTTTTCCCTTTGTGGTATTTAGTCCTGTCACCAATTGTTTCATTATTTTATGTTATATGTTGAGGCCTCAGTAGTTAGTGTTAGTTTGGGTAATGTGTGCTGAGAAGTTATTGGTTTATTGAAATATAATTTAAGAATGTGAGTACTATTTATAGCAATAGGATATTTTTCTATGCTATGATTTGGAATATAAATTTTTTAAAGGAGTGTTTTATTTGAAAAAATGTCTTGCCTGTTTCCTTGGCTATAGAATGATTTTTGTTCCATGTAAATATTTGTAACCAATTTTTACTTTTTAGGTATGGCAAAACTTGACTAGACCAGTGAGGGAACATATTCCCCTCATACCACAAAACCCAAAGTAAAAAATCTAAAATAAAATGAAATCAAGGACCTACAAATTTTTGGCTATATTCATAAAACATTAGAACTCAATCCCCAAATACCTAACCAAAACTTAAAACTCTATTATTGGCCTTCCTCATTTCTGAAGTTATTCAAATAACCATGTTTTGAAAAGTCTTTTAAAATTTAAATAATATTTTCCCATCTAATCTTTGATGGAAGCTTATTTCAGAGGTGAGGAGTTAATGAAGTAAAGGCATGGTAAAATGCTTGTAGGAAAGGAATGCTTAAAAAGGCCTCTTGGCTTGATTTTGGGATTTTTCATGTACAGTACCCAATTAAGGTGAGCTTTAAATTTCAAGAGTCAATATCCCTTAATGCTCTAAAAGTCATGGAAAGGAGTTTAAATATAACACAAGTGTTTACTAGAAGCCATTATAATTCCCTAAACATTGGCGTGGCCCAGTATTTCTGGGTTCTTCCACAGATCACTCTGGCTGCCACATTTTTGACCACTTGTGGCTTATAAATGGTTTGCATTGCAATAATCAAGATGTGAAATCACCAAGGCATGCATTACTATCCTGAAAATGTCATGACCCACAAAAGAGTGAAGCTGACAAACTAATTGCAACTTCAAATAGCTCATCTTAGCAAGTTTGAAATATGAGCTTCTATGTTGAAAATAGAATCTAAGGTTACACCTAAATAAATGCCTAACCTGAGTTTTGAAAAAACATTGAATTTTGTTAGTCATGAGCAAAATTCCATAATCTGGTATGTTTGGGGTTTCAATCCACAAAATCTCTTTTTTGTTACCCTTAAGTTTTAATTAACTCCCAACTATCCATCCAAAATAGTCTATAGAAAAGTGCTAAGAATAAACACAGCTTCTATGTGATCATTTCCTAATAGACATAGGATCTGTAGGTCATCAGCAGGCATATAATAATTCAAACAAAAATTATGGATAAATTGCATTTATAAATTAAACAAAGTAGGTGAAAAAGGAGAGCCCTGGGAGACCCACAACCAGAAATCTTGGAGATGAAGGGTTTGCACTTTTTCTAACATTCTGCATGCTAGCTTTCAGAAAGAATGAAAGCCATTGTTTAGCTGTTCCTGCTAATCCTAACTCAGAGGATTGCTTTAACAGAATCAAATGATCAACAAAGTCAAACAGGATCAGGCGTAAGGAACCCCCCTTGATCTAACTGATATTGTATATTAGCCATTAAAGCAACTGATATTATCTCAGTGCTAAATTCTACCCTGGAAAGTATTCCCAAAGCCACACCTCTGCATGATTTCCCCACTTTCTTTCCAATAGGAAGCCCATCAGGTTATTTCACTTTCATGGAACCTCCTCTGTTTAATGGAGGGGAGAGCCATAAGTCTCGAAATGAGAGAGGACAGAATAAGCTAAGGTGCGGGAAAAACATGTCCCAGAACTGTGGATGGGAAAGGGGTCTGAGCATTTAGACCAGGTGCTGACTGACATTAAAAAATGGCTCAAAAACTGAGGCCCAAGGTACCCAGCAAGCAGAAGAGGTAGAAAGAGGTCAACCTGAGGAAAAGGATTTCAGAAAACCCAATATCGTGAGTTCTAATATTTGGTAGAAAGCAAGTGGAGGATCACACAATACAGATTGTTCAGGCAGTGAAAGTGGAGATTAATCAGGTCCATATAGCAGGGAAGACCATAGACAATGGGCCCCATTTTTCAGTGAAGAATGATTATTGGTGAATGAACAATGAACTAGGGTAGAACACTATTAATACCTTGCATGACAAGAGGAGTAGAAGAGATGTATTTGTGTATGTGGATGGGAATATGTTTATATATATATGTGTGTTGGTAGTTTATTGCTGTGTATTTCTGTGTTCAAGCACAAGTAATCATTGTCTTCCAAACCCAAAGCATAGCAAGCAGTGAAGCAGCAAGTCTGAACAGACTGGGAGTTGCAATTGCAGACCTTCACACAGCAGTGGAACTTGGCAGGCTTTAGGTGACTTAGCAACCCAATTTAGCGTCACACTGATCACCTCCATAGTCTGAGCAGGGGATCTGAAAATGTGCCAGAAAGATTGCCTTCTCCACTTTCCACTATTGCAAACTGATTATGGTGTAATAAGTTCAAACTGAAACTTGGAACACCTGTTCTATTATGGCTTGGCAAACATGGAGAGTGCTTTTACTTTTACCAATTGTTCAAGCCTAAGGAGTTTTATCCTACGTTGTTAGGAGTTTGGGTTTTTTTTTTTTTACTTGATCCTGCCCTGTCAATACAGAAACAAATCAGTAATGTGGTTTGTGGAGCTGTTTTGAACCTGCATAAAATGTAATGCATTCAGTTGTATTTACAGGAAAAAGATCTTGTAACTGTGGGCCATACCTTGGTTTCTAACAAACTAGATTATTGTAATGCATTGTGTCAGGGCTTACCAAAGAGCTTATTGTTTAATATGCATGCATTGTCTTAGAGCTATATACTGAGGTGTACCCAAACATTGGCTTACAGCCCAGTCCTTCTGTTTGTCATAGGTTGTTCTGTTAGCTCTTACAGGATTGGAAGAATTAAAATTGATCTCGATGAAGAAGAAGGCTTTTGGTTTTTTTTTCAGACCCATTATGTGGAATGCGATGCTGGGGAAACTGCATTTAGAATTAAACTATTTAATTTTCTGAAAAAAAAATCTCAGTTTGCTTTTTATTTTTTTCAAGACTTTCATGAGTCAAAGAGGCAATACCATTAACCTTGGGGGTGGGGGGGTTTATTGGTGAGTATCTTTCTTATTAAGTATGCAATACTTTTATGTAGGGGGGACTAGAATGATATGAAGGGATATTAGGATAATGGGAATGGTTTTGTAAGTTAACATCTGTGAATGTGTTTATTGCCCTTTATCTTATGCTTTTATTGATTTGGGGTCTACATTAGCCATGAATCTTGTTCATACCGCATTCTCTATACATGTTCACTAAGCTGTCAATGGAGGCATTTTGAACAGAATCCACCTTAGAGGGGATAAAGTCATTCATGGATTCCTGAGCTGGGCAAGAGATATTGTAGATCAAACTATATTTACCTAGCTCCTTCAGGACCACTGCCAGAGGAGACAGGCTCATCTGAGAGAGACATCATATTTATTTATTTTATTTATTCAGTTTTATATACCGTGATGTGTGGCAAGAAAGATCCTGCCACACACCTCAATTTCAACTCGATGGACAGCATATGCTTACAAAATGTGAGCTAGAATGCGCATTTGTGAAAGGCGATGATAGATTATGACCCTGTGAATGCTATCCAATACCATCTCTGAAATCTGTTGAAACCTTCCAGCAGTGTGACTACTGCTGCCTTCTTAGGGTACACTGCCAAACTGATTGGCAATGTACCCTAACAAGGAGGCAGTATACCCTAGCATCTGGATTGAAAGTAATAGGGTGGGAACTCAAGTAAATGTAAACACTTCCTTTACTGATCCCCCACCTACTTCTTTTTTGGAGTACTCGGTGGCTGAATGAGTGGTGGGAAAAATCGTGGAAACTATTCATCTGAACAAACTCACAGAACATATATATAGTTTAATGGAACACAGCCAGCATTGATTTAACCTAGGGAAGTCTTGCCTTACAAATTTGCTACATTTTTTTGAAGGGGTGAATAAACATGTGGATATGGGTGAGCCAGTAGTTTTAGTCTATTTGGATTTTCAGAAGGCGTTTGACAAAGTCCCCCATGAAAGACTCCTAAAAAAATTAAAAAGTCATGGGATAAGAGGCAATTCCTTTTGTGGACTGAAAACTGGCTAAAAGATCAGAAACCGAGAATAGGATTAAATGGTGAGTTTTCTCAGTGGAGAAAGGTAAAAAGTGGAGTGCCTCAGGGATCTTTATTTGGATTGATGCTTTTAATATATTTATAAATGATCTGGAAAGAGGAACAATGAGTGAGGTGATCACATTTGCAGATGACTCAAAATTATAGTTCTTGAATCAGAAGTGGATTGTGATAAATTGCAGGAGGACCTTGTGACTGGAAAACTGGTCATCCAAAAGGCAAATGAAATTTAATGTGGACAAGTTTAAAGTGATGCAGATAGGAAAAAGTAAACCACATTGTAGTTTTATGGTATTAGGTTTCATATTAGGAGTTACCACCCAGGAAAAAGATCTGGGTGTCTTAGTGGATAATTCATTGAAATTATTGGCTCAGTGTGCTGCAGTGGTCAATTAGGAAAGGAATGGTGAGCAAAATGGAGAATGTCATAGTATCTCTGGTTCACTCTATTGTGAGACCGCACCTAGAGTACTGTGTGCAATTCTGGTTGCCTCATCTCAGAAAATATATAGTTCTCTGCAAAAGATTCAGAGAAGGGCAACCAAAACGATACAAGGAATGGAATGGGTTCCCCTATGAGTAAAGGCTAAAGAGTTTAGGGCTATTCAGCTTGGAGAAAAGTTGGTTGAGAAGGACATGATAGAGGTCTATAAAATCATGAAAGGACTAGAATGGGTAAATGTGAATACAAGGACTAGGGGGCACTTCATGAAGTTAGCAAGTAACACATTTAAAACAAATTGGAGAAACTTCTTTTTCACTCAATGCACAATTAAGCTCTGGAATTCATTGCCAGATGATGTGGTTAAGGCAGTTAGTGTTTGATTAATAGCAGTTTATGGAACTTGTCCAAACCTTTTTTAAACCCAGCTATGCTAAGATCTGCAACAGAGTGGACACATCTGAAGGAGTAGAGAGAGTGATAAGTGATTTAAGAAAGCGTGAAGAATGGCCGAAGATTTGGCAGCTGCAGATCAATGAGCAGTGACAAAATATCTCACAATATCCCACATAAATTTCTAGGATTCTTAATTTTAGCAACAATACCTTACTTGAGCTGGTGTCACAGTCGGTGAAAAATTGAGAGCTATAGGACACAAACTCTTAGTAGTAAGTGCAATGCTCAATTTTTCAACACTGTTATAACAGGTTGCTCATCACCAGATTATTAATCACTCACCAGCATTAAAATTTATGTTTTTAAAGTCTTTTTTATGCAGTAAAAAGGTTACTTATCTTGTCCAAAAACATCTCTGGAGTAAAGATGTTAAGATACTTATGTACCGTTTTATCATTTTCACCAGATAATTATAAAAACCATTGTTCCATGAGTGCACTCCTCTGTTGTTAAACATGTACACTCCTTCATTCCAGTAAGGTGTACACTCTGCATTAAAGTTCCACTTATCAAAATGCCATGACTCTAGTGTGTCCCAAACAAACCACCTGATGCTGCAAGATTTTGGTGTCTCAACGCCTGCACCAGGGATATCCTTATAGGAACTAAAAACCAAAATATAGAAGGCACTTAAACATCTTCTGTCACAGTTTTGCCTGCTGTGCAGTTCAAGCCAAGGTTCAGCCTGATGCACTGGCTTCCTTCCACTTTGAATAACCACATTTCTGGCCTCAATTCCCATGGCAAATGGGACCCAGAAGGAGGAGATCATAAAGGAGGAGGTACTGTCATGATTTCACCTGCTGTACAGTCTCTCCATGCCAAGGATCAACCTGATGTGCAGTCTTCCCTCCAGCAGGGGTCCTCCATGGGCCCTGCTTATTGCCTTGCCTGTTACCTCATCTCTGTTCACCTGAAGCTTCAGCCCTATTTAACCCAGCCTGTCCAATATCTCAGTGCCTCTTCACTGAGTCACCTCAGCTTTCTGACTTGGCCAGCCTTACTTTGTTTTTGTGCCTTGCCTTGAGGCCTATCCAGGCCTTACCTTGCCTTGTGGCCATCTGTCTTGCCTTGCAGCCTACCTTGGCTTCCTGCCCTGCCTTGTGGCATTCCCAGTCCTTTAGCCTTGCTCTTGGCCTTTCTGGGACTGTTGCCTAATTTGTAGTTCTTGGGCCTACTGTTTGTGGCCTTTGGCCTTCTGTGTTTGTTCCTTGTTTCTATCCTGTCCTGTCCCAGCCTTATTCCAATACTGTCCTAGTACTGCCTTTGTCCCAATCCTAACTTTGTTCTTGTCTTTGCCTGTCTCTGTTCCTTATATTTTATATCCAGCCCCAGCCAGTCCCAGTATTCAGTTTGTGTCCGTACCCAGCCCCAGTCATTCCCAGTACTCAGTCTAGGTCTATATCCAGCCTCAGCCAGTCCCAATAGTGTTTGTTTCTGCATCCAGTCGAAGCCTGTCCTTGTATTCATCCTAAGTCTGCATCCAGCTCCTGCCAAGCCATCAGTATCAGCTCAGCCTTCAGCCTGTCCTTATCCAGATCCTGTCAAGCTCCAGTACTAAGCCCAGCCTGCAGCTGAGACCAGCCCCTGATTTTCGCTAGGAGACATGTCCTACTGGCTCCCAGAAACCAAGGGTTTAACCTGAGGGGGAAATGTTTGCTAGGCAGAAGACCAGTTTAAGTGCAGCCCACAGTCCTGTGCTGCTTCAGCAGGTGTGCTTCCTGACTCCAACCCGGTACCCCATGAGATCTTCTTTATAGCGAAAATTCAAGGGGATACAATAGTAAAAATCTATAATATCTGCTGAAAAGGGGGAATTGGATTCCAGCGCTGAGCCCCAACTTTTACAGTCCGGGGCACTGATGCACAGACATTAGGAAAACAGCATAGGACTGCTTCTATGGCCAAGTCCAAAAGCAAAGCTCACTCAAGCAGCATTGTAAGAATTATCAAGAAGGCTGCTCACCCCATGTTGCTAGCAGCAATTTTGTTATATGTTTGACAGTTGCTTGGTTTTAATTGTATTATTATTACCCTTAATATATGGCTTGAATGTAATTAGCAAGGAGCAGAAATACTATTCTTAACATAAGGCTTGGGGGTAACCTGCACAGAGTGGCAATTGCTATCCTTAATAGAAATATGGGGGTAACCTGCACAGAGCAGCAGTTACTACCATAAGAAACTTGCTGGGAAGACTGGATGGATTATTTGGCCTTTTTCTGCGATCATTTCAATGTAAAACTATGTAAAATTGACTTATGGAATAGCCATTCTTATTACTGGCATTTGTAGCTTGGGATCTATTTACTATTTGGGTATTTGCCAGGTACTTGTATCCTGGGACTGGCCACTGTTTGAAACTGGATCCTGGGCTGATGGACCCTTAGTCTGACCCAGTATGGCAACGTTTCATGTTCTTATGTTCTTAACAGCCATTTTTTCCTAATGCCAAAATGAATCCAACATGGTGGTTATGTACCTATGACTTTTTAGTACTGGCAGTCATAAGTCGAGCCAAAACTCCCCTTCATGTGACCACCTTGACATGCCTGGGGTGTCTGCCATCCACTTCATAAATCATTCATCAAAACTGAGCCATGCAAATCCTTCACAGGTTTTTCTGTGCCCCAACAATAGTATCTACATAACATCAAATGGCTAAATATTGGGAGGGGTCAGCCCTACCAAGGATGGATGCTATAGTTACAAATAATCTTACCCAACAATTAATATTCCACAACACTTTCTTACTCCCACCAGGGGGTTTGTGATGTTTGTTACCAGTTTTCCTATCCCCCTCTTTTTTCATCACTATAAGACACTGTAAATGTCCACATATTGCTTGTGTCTGTTTCAACATCTGAGAGATCAGAGAACCCTTTGCCACAATTGTTTTGTATTGTTTTGTATGGAAAGACCCATCATTGCTGCAACATGGATCACCAAGGTTTGAGCCCTCAATCATCATTTTAATCAATAGAAACAGAAGTCTTCTACCCAGTAAAGGATCCAGAGCTACATGAGGGCATCCTGCTCCTGCTCCTTTGCTTCTCTTTAGTGCTGTGGGCCTCACAGTTGTGTGCAAACCTTCTGCTGAAGTTGCTAGGTTTTGTTCTGCCAAGTTGTCTTTTTTTCTGATTGCTTTCATAAGTTTTCCACCAGGTGCATCCTGAGATTTTACTGCTTGACTAGGTGCAATACTGGATAAAAGCTTTTCTTAAACTGTCGTTGTTAGGGCCCTGGGCTTTCTGTTACACTGACCCTATGTGTCTATCTGCATCCCAAGCCCTATCCTAGAAGCCAAATGCACAAGATGTGGATAGAGGAAATACTAGCCCCATGAGTTGTGAATGCCACAGAACCGATACCCGAGGAGAGCCATGGAACAGTCTCCCTCTCCTTCTGCTCCCAGGTCAGGTCAGATCATGCACAGGCTGAGGCACAGTATAGGCCTCTTTTCTTCCACTACTGGTGGGATGGGGTCCACTAGCGGCTGCATGGGCCTCTCCTTTCTTCTGACACCAGTGGTGGTCCCACAGAGCTCTCCCTTCTTCTGTATGATGAAGAATATCAGTTCTGTAAGCAAGTTTAGGGCTGCAGGGACCTGTCTGCTACAGGACACTTCCAATTGACCTCCCACCTTATGTCACAATCCTAAGTCAGGAAAAGACAACGTGTATTCTCCTCAGAAATAGACTTTTATTTATCAGATTTGGCAGGATATAGCATTTAGAAAATATACAATTCCTGTATCTATCATCCTGGCCACTAAGCACCAGTTTTCCCTAAAGAAAGTTCTGTATCATGGGTGGTTTTACACATGCCATAAACCTTAGCCTGCTTAATATGTTCATACTTATTGTTAACTTACTTACCCCTGATCCCAACTTCAGGTGATATCCCTCTGTACAACTCTAAAACAGATGCTGACTGGAGGTCTGGAGAATGTGGGCAGAGGAGAGGCTTGCTTCCTGGGCTTGGTACTGGCAGAGCAGGCAGAATGTCCTGGAAGGAGACTACCTTCTAGCTGTGGTGCTTTTGGGCTGTCTGGACTTGCTCTCACCCCTCACTGTCTCTAACTCTGGGTCACTCTCCGCACCTGAGCAGGGTATCTTCTTTATCCAATCTCCTGGCCACACCTGGTCTTCTTCCTCTTGTTAGCAGAGCGTGCTGATCTGGTTCTGCCCCCTCCCCCCCCCCCCCTTTAGCTTTCAGGGATGCATCACCACAGGTTCTCATTTTCTCAGCCTTCAGGGGGTCCTTCATTTGTAGGGTCGCCCTCAGGGTTTGCTCTGTTTTGTGCCCTGATTTCGCCTCCCCCTTCTTCTTTGCCCCCGATTTATACTTTCTAGCTGATAAATATGCATAAGTTCATGCATAATCATGTGGTGGGTGGAGGGTCTTTGCTACATTGCAGGTCTTTCCCCCTCCCCATTTCTTTGTGGAGAGAACTGTCAAGTCTGTATGCCAAGCTGTGTGCTAAAGTGCTTTTCTCCATCGCCAACTGCCCCCCTCTTCCTTCCAAGGTTGGGCGGCTTTCTGACCTATGGTCTTGCCTTGGCTGATTCAAGACACCTGCTTATGGGCTTAAGTTGCTGCATTGTCTCTGTCTTCTTTATATTTGTACAGGAACTGACAAATAGGCAGATCTAATCAAGTATCCTTCAATTCTGTTTTTAAGTTCATGTGTTTTAATCAGGGTAAGGTTTCTTCTTTTTCCATTGAGCTGTGACAGTGCTTTTGGGGCCAGTCAATGCACTGGCCTGTACATTTCTTGGCTATTGTGATTCATATTTGGTGATTCAGTGGTAAAACATGAGATATCTCCCTACAGTTCCTATTTTGAGATTCTTTTGGAGGAAGTTTTTACTCCATCCTTCCACCTATTTGCTTGGATTTTGGAGGTCTGTGAACTGTTCCTTCTAAAGAATTCAGCCCCAATAATTTCAGAAGCTCTATGGAGACTGTGACATCCACTCAATGCCCATGAGGAGGAAGAGAGAAGATTAGTGGCACCCTCCAGGTAATCATCCACTTAAAATATCCTCACAGATATTCTGCAAAGGAGTTAGAAGGTGCTACCCATGTATTTAAGGGACTGAGAAAAGTTAACTGAGCCTTAAGAGGTCTAACCAAGACATCTTGAGTAATGTATGACAAATTGGAATTTGAAGTGTGTCAGCTAGCCCATAAGTATCATATCCACATTTTGGGAGGAAGCTTTAAAAGTGCCCCTGAAATTGGGAAGGGATCTGGATGGGAAGATCATATTACCATCAGAGTATCACAGATTTATCTAAGAAATAGTACTTTATGTAAACAACTGCTTGAAGGTTGAACTTGTCAAGGGGAACAAGAATGGGCTGATTTTTGTTATAACACACAGAAGAAAAATCAATGTCAAAATAATTTTTCCACTTATATCTTTTGTATAACATTGAAATTCCCAGGAACAGTAAAATAAAAAACTGAATATGAATGTCCCTAAGAATATTCTCCTTCCACCCCTGCCCACCCAAGAGTAGTGGAGGAAGCTGGGGCTCATGGAATGAATGGGATGTGAAGGCAGATTAAGCCCCAGAGACTGTTGCATGCCTTTGGATTCTTGCACATGAATCCAGGCCAGAGGCTACACACGTGTGTGTACATAAAGGTGAATTTTAAAAGCCCAATGTGCACCAAAATTAGGGGATGCGCGAATATATCAGGGTGGCATGCACCAAGCGGATTTTAAAAGCAGCCGGGAAACGTGTGTACATGCCGCTGTGTGCTCAACTAAAATGTTTCCTACAAGGGGAGAAGCATGGATGAGGTTTGGGCAGGGCATGGGCGTTCCAGGATTTTACCATGAAATTTGCGCATACTTGTGCACACCGGGGCTCCCTGCCGCCTAACTTTACTTTTGCTATGGATAACGTGTGAGTAATAAAAAAAAACAAAAAACCACAACTAGATACATCAGCAGGATTTTAAAGGTTGTGGCTAACAGGAGGAAAGGAGACTATTAAACGAGAGGGGATTGGAAGTCCTATTCCTTAACTTGATGAATGCTGTCGGTACACATCCCTTTTATAATTTTCCCATTTACATGGCAGAAGTGGGATTTGTGTGCACATGCGTGCATCCACTTAAAATTGAGAGCATATGTATGTATGACAAGGCTATTTTAAAATGTGAGTGCATGTTATAAAATAGCCGCGTCCCTAGATGTTGTCCAGCAAACACATGTACATGTGTGTCCGTGCGCTGTTTTGAAAGTTACCGTCATGATGTCTATGTTTGTGAGTGGTTTTTATGGGTGTGGGTTACTATTTGTGAGTATGAATACACCTTATTCTTTTTGTGGGTATGATTATGTGTTTCTCAGTGTCTGTGTTGATTTTATGTATTTTTGTGTGTTATGAGTATGTGTATATCTTCTGTGTGTAAATGTTTATTTTTGTGTGTGTAAATATTGAATATACATACTTTCTGCATGATATATACTTATCTTTGTGTGTATATTATATCTGCTTGTTTTTTGTGTTTGTATGTGACTACATAGGAATTGATGGTTGGATACATTTATATGTGTGAACTGTGTGCTGATGAATGGGTTTATTTCTATGAGTATGCATTTGGTTGTATTTCTGTGTGTGTTTTCTAATTGTATTTATATTAGTTTTTATGTGTGCATGAGACTATGAGTTTCTATGTCTCTATGTTTATGTGTATTTGAATACATGTGGCTGTGTGTATGTAAATGTATGTGTGTGTTCCTGTGTTTATGTAGTTGTGTGTGTTGGGTGCTTAGAAGTGGTTTGTATTTGTGCATGTGTGTGTCTGTTTCTATATGTGCTTACATGTAGATTTCGATATGTTAATATCTGTGTCTTTGTGTGTTTTTATTTGTTTCTGTAAGTGTGTGTGTTTGTAAGTGTGTTGTGGGGGCACAGGGGTATGGTTGTATGTGAGAAAGATTTTGTGAATGTATATTTATGTCTGTGTTTGTATGTGTTTATTTGTTTCTGTGTGTGCATTGCAGTCTTCCCTCCACCAGAGGACTACGGTGAGCCCTGTTCTGAACTGTACTCTCCAGTACATCTCTGGTTTCTTGCATCAGCCAGTCTTGCAGCCTTCCCTCCATCAGGGGACATCCACAAGCACACTCCCCTGGCTAGCCAAGCTCCTCTTGCTGACTGCAACACACCCAGACAACAGCCCTACTTAAACTTGCCTTTTTCTTGCCTCAATGCTTTGGAATCGAGTTCATTTCGGCTCCATACTCTAGTCACTTTTGCCTTGTCACCTTCTCAGGGCTTTCCTTCTTTGCCTCATGGCTTTTAGGTCTTCTGACCTCACCACTTCCTTGACCATGCTTTGTGGCTATCCAGCCTTCTGCCTTTGTCTTGTAGTAATCTGGCCATCAGCCTCTGTCTTCCCTTGTGGCCAACTGTCCAGATTCTCACTTGCCTTATGGCCATTGGGCCTTCTGGCCCTTTCCTTGCTTGCAGCCTATCTAAGCCATCTCTGACCGCTGCCATGCTCAGGCTTTGCCTAACCTTGAGGCTTCTCTTGGCCTATCTTTGTTCCTGGGTCTCTCCCTGTCTTCCTCCTCAGGGACTTCCTGAACAATTGCCTTCGAGGATGAGTTTCATGTTTGGTGTTGTCTTTGTGCTATCTTGTTCTGTCCTGTTTTAGTCCTGAGATCCAGTTCACTCTTTCCTGCACACTACTCCAGTCTATTACTGAGTTCCAGTTAACTCTTACCTGTACACAGCACCAGACTGTATCTAAGCTCCAATTCACTCTTACATACACACAGCTCCATTCTGTTCTTGAGTACCAGTTCACTTTTACCTGCACACTGCATAAGTCTTTTCCTGAGTACCAGTTCACTCTTGCGTGCACACAACTTCAGTCTGTTCTTGAGTTTCAGTTCATTCATACCTGCACAGAGCTCCAGTCTATTTATTTATTTATTTAAAACTTTTCTATACCATTGCTAAGTTAAATACCGTCGCAACGGTTTACATGTAGGCACATATTTAATGTAGGTAAAAGTGTACTATAGTACATTCTAACAGGTGCCGTCAAAGGTTCAGTTACAATATATCATTAGACATAGTCATTTAGCGAAGTAGTTCATGACCAATTGTACCAAGGTACTTACACCGGTAGTTTTATTACACATAGTATTATAGTTATGTTCAATCTTGCATGCACAAAGCTCCATTCTTTTCCTGAGTTCCAGTTCACTCTTACTTGCATAAAGCCCCAATCTGTTCTGAGTTCCCTTTCACTCTTGCCGGCACACAGCTCCAGTCTGTTACTGAGTTCCACTTCATTCTTACCTGCAGTCTATTACTGAGTTCCAGTTCACTCTAGACTGCACAGAGCACGTCTATTACTGAGTTACAGTTCACTCTTACCACCACAAAGCTCCAATATGTTCCTGAGTTGCAGTTCATTCTTATGTGCACACAGCTCCAGTTCATTCCTGAGTTCCAGTTCACTCTTGCCTGCACACAGCTCCATTCTGTTACTATGTTCCAGTGCACTTTTACTTGCACACAGCTCCATTCTGTTCCTGTGTTCCAATTCACTCTTTCCTGGACACTATTCCAGTCTATTACTGAGTTCCAGTTCACTCTTGCCTGCACACTGCTCCAGTCTATTACTGAGTTCCAGTTCACTCTTACCACCACACACCTCCTAATCTGTTCCTGAGATCCAGATCACTCTTGCCTGCACACAGCTAGTCTGTTCCTGAGTTCCAGTTCACGCTTACGGGCACACAGCACCAGTTAATTCCTGAGTTCCAGTTCACACTGCCTTGCACACAGCTCCAATCGGTTCCTGAGTTCCAGGTCACTTTTGCCTGCATAGAGCACCGATCTGTTTCTGAGTTCCAGTTCACTCTTGCCTGGAATCAGCTCCATTCTGTTCCTGAGTTCCAGGTCACTCTTGCATGCACAGAGCACCAGTCCGTTTCTGAGTTCTAGCTCACTCTTGCCTGCACACAGCTCGTCTGTTCCTGCGTTCTAGTTGATGCTTACCTGCACAGAGTTCCAGTCTCTGACAAGTTCCAGTTCACTCTTCCCTGCACACAGGTCCATTCTGTTCTTATATTCCAGTTCACTCTTACCAACACAAAGCTCCAATCTGTTCCTGAGATCCAGTTCACTCTTCCTGCACACAGCACTTCTGTTCCTGAGTTCCAGTTCACTCTTGCTTGCACAGAGCACCAGCCTATTTCTGAGTTCCAGTTCACTCTTGACTGCACACAGCTCCAGTCTATTACTGAGTTCCAGTTCACTCTTACCTGCACACTGTTCCAGTCGTTTACTGAGTTCCAGTTGACTCTTACCACCACACAGCTCCTGATCTGTTCCTGAGATCCAGTTCACTCTTGCCTGCACACAGCTTGTCTGTTCCTGAGTTCCAGTTCACGCTTACATGCACACAGCACCAGTTAATTCCTAAGTTCCAGGTCACTGTTCCCTGCACAAAGTTCCTGTCTGTTACTGAGTTCCAGTTCACTCTTGCCTGGATACAGCTCCATTCTGTTCCTGAGTTCCAGATCACTCTTGCCTGCACACAGCTCCATTCTGATCCTGAGTTCTGGTTCACGCTTACCTGCACACAGCTCTATTCTGTTCCTGAGATCCAGGTCAAGCTCACCAACAGACCGCTCTAGTCTGTCCCTGAGATACAGTTCACTCTTGCCTGCACACAGTTCTATTCTGTTCCTCAGTTCCAGTCCACTCTCTCCTGAACACTTTTCCAATCCATTACTGAGTTCTAGTTCAGACTTGCCTGCACACTTCTCCTATCTATTACTGAGTTCCAGTTTACTCTTGCTTGCACACAGCTCCTAATCTGTTCCTGAGATCCAGTTCAATCTTTCCTGCACACAGCATGTCTGTTCCTGAGTTCCAGTTCACTCTTGCTTCCACACAGCTCCATTCTGTTCCCGTGTTCCAGTTCTCTCTTATCTGCACACAGCTCCAATCTGTTCCTGAGATACAGTTCACTCTTGGCTGCACACTGCTCCAGTCTATTACTGAGTTCCAGTTCACTCTTACCAACACAAAGCTCCAATCTGTTCCTAAGATCCAGTTCACTCTTCCTGCACACAGCATGTCTGTTTCTGAGTTCCAGTTCACTCTTGCCTGGATACAGCTCCATTCTGTTCCTGAGATCCAGGTCACTCTTGCGTGCACACAGCTCCAGTCTATTACTGAGTGCCAGATCACTCTTGCCTGCACACAGCTCCATTCTGATCCTGAGTTCTGGTTCACGCTTACCTGCACACAGCTCTATTCTGTTCCTAAGATCCAGGTCACGCTCACCAACAGACGGTTCTAGTCTGTCCCTGAGATACAGTTCACGCTTGCCTGCACACAGCACCAGTCTGTTTCTGAGTTCCAGTTCACTTTTGCTTGCACACTGCTCTAATCTATTACCGAGTTCCAGTTCACTCTTACCTGCACACTGCTTCAGTCTATTACTTAGTTCCAGTTGTCTCTTACCACCAAAAAGCTCCAATATGTTCCTGAGTTGCAGTTCATTCTTCTGTGTACACAGCTCCAGTTCATTCCTGAGTTCCAGTTCACTCTTACCACCACAAAGCTCCAATCTGTTCCTGAGATCCAGTTCACTCCTCCTGCACACAGCATATCTGTTCCTGAGTTCCAGTTCACTCTTGCTTGCACACAGCTCCAGTCTATTTCTGAGTTCCAGTTCACTTTTGCCTGCACACTGCTCCAGTTTGTTTCGGAGTTCCAGTTCACTCTTACCTGCACACTGCTCCAGTTGTTTACTGAGTTCCAGCTGACTCTTACAACCACACAGCTCCTGATCTGTTCCTGACATCCAGTTCACTCTTGCCTGCACACAGCTTGTCTGTTCCTGAGTTCCAGTTCACGCTTACATGCACACAGCACCAGTTAATTCCTAAGTTCCAGGTCACTGTTCCCTGCACAAACTTCCTGTCTGTTACTGAGTTCCAGTTCACTCTTGCCTGGAAACAGCTCCATTCTGTTCCTGAGTTCCAGTTCACTCTTGCCTGGAATCAGCTCCATTCTGTTCCTGAGTTCCAGGTCACTCTTGCATGCACAGAGCACCAGTCCGTTTCTGAGTTCTAGCTCACTCTTGCCTGCACACAGCTCGTCTGTTCCTGAGTTCTAGTTGATGCTTACCTGCACACAGTTCCAGTCTCTGACAAGTTCCAGTTCACTCTTCCCTGCACACAGGTCCATTCTGTTCTTATATTCCAGTGCACTTTTACCTGCACACAGCTCCTGTCTGTTCATGAATTCCAGTTCACTCTTGCCTGCACACAGCTCCAATCTGTTTCTGACATCCAAGTCACTCTCACCAACACACGGCTGCAGTCTGTTCCTGAGTTCCCATTCAATCCTTCCTGCACTCAGCTCCAGTCTAAATCTGAGGTCCAGGTCACTCTTACTTCCACACACTGTGTCAGTCTATTACTGACTTCCAGTTGACACTTACCACCACAAAGCTCCTATATGTTCCTGAGTTGCAGTTCATTCTTATATGCACACAGCTCCAGTTCATTCCCGAGTTCCAGTTCACTCCTGCCTGCACACAGCTCCTGTCTGTTCATGACTTCCTGTTCACCCTTGCCTGCTCACAGCTCCTGTCTGTTCCTGAGTTCCAGTTCACTCTTGCCTGCACACTGCTCCAGTCTTTTACTGAGTTCCAGTTCACTCTTACCACCACAGAGCTCCAATCTGTTCCTGTGTTCCAATTCATTCTTTCCTGCACACTGTTCCAGTCTATTACTGAGTTCCAGTTCACTCTTGCTTGCACACAGTTCCATTCTGTTCCTGAGTTCCAGTTCACTCTTGCTTGCACACAGTTCCAGTCCACTCTTTCCTGAACACTTTTCCAGTCTATTACTGAGTTCCAGTTCAGTCTTGCCTGCACACTGCTCCTATCTATTACTGAGTACAACCATACAGCTCCTAATCTGTTCCTGAGATCCAGTTCAATCTTTCCTGCACACAGCACGTCTGTTCCTGAGATACAGTTCACTCTTGGCTGCACACTGCTCCAATCTATTACTGAGTTCCAGTACACACTTTCCTGCACACTGTGCCAGTCTATTACTGAGTTCCAGTTCACTCCTATCACCACAAAGCTCCAATCTGTTCCTGAGATCCAGTTCACTCTTGCCTTCACACTGTTCCAATCTATTACTGAGTTCCAGTTGACCCTTACCTGCACACTGTGCCAGTCTATTACTGAGTTCCAGTTCACTCTTACCATCACAAAGCTCCAATCTGTTCCTGAGTACCAGTTCACTCTAGCTTGCACACAGTTCCATTCTGTTCCTCAGTTCCAGTCCACTCTTTCCTGAACACTTTTCCAATCTATTACTGAGTTCCAGTTCAGACTTGCCTGCACACTGCTCCTAATCTGTTCCTGAGATCCAGTTCAATCTTTCCTGCACACAGCACATCTGTTCCTGAGTTCCAGTTCACTCTTGCTTCCACACAGCTCCATTCTGTTCCCGTGTTCCAGTTCTCTCTTATCTGCACACAGCTCCAATCTGTTCCTGAGATACAGTTCACTCTTGGCTGCACACTGCTCCAGTCTATTACTGAGTTCCAGTTCACTCTTACCAACACAAAGCTCCAGTCTGTTCCTGAGATCCAGTTCACTCTTCCTGCACACAGCACTTCTGTTCCTGAGTTCCAGTTCACTCTTGCTTGCACAGAGCACCAGCCTGTTTGTGAGTTCCAGTTCACTCTTGACTGCACACAGCTCCAGTCTATTACTGAGTTCCAGTTCACTCTTACCTGCACACTGTTCCAGTCGTTTACTGAGTTCCAGTTGACTCTTACCACCACACAGCTCCTGATCTGTTCCTGAGATCCAGTTCACTCTTGCCTGCACACAGCTTGTCTGTTCCTGAGTTCCAGTTCACGCTTACATGCACCAGCACCAGTTAATTCCTAAGTTCCAGGTCACTGTTCCCTGCACAAAGTTCCTGTCTGTTACTGAGTTCCAGTTCACTCTTGCCTGGATACAGCTCCATTCTGTTCCTGAGTTCCAGGTCACTCTTGCGTGCACACTGCTCCAGTCTATTACTGAGCGCCAGATCACTCTTGCCTGCACACAGCTCCATTCTGATCCTAAGTTCTGGTTCACACTTACCTGCACACAGCTCTATTCTGTTCCTGAGATCCAGGTCAAGCTGACCAACAGACGGCTCTAGTCTGTCCCTGAGATACAGTTCACTCTTGCCTGCACACAGTTCTATTCTGTTCCTCAATTCCAGTCCACTCTCTCCTGAACACTTTTCCAATCTATTACTGAGTTTAATTATTTATTTATTTAAATTCTTTTAATATACCGATGCTCAAGACCAGGTCTTATCGTACCGGTTTACAGTAAACAAGGGGTAACCAGTTAACAGAGCAAACAACAACAAAAGTTACATTGTAACAGGGAATGTAGAACTAGGCTGTTAGAGAGAAAATAGGTTAAACAAATTCTAACACATTTTAAAAGTTAAGTTAAACAAATTCTAACTGGAGGGAAGGGCAAAAGGAGGAGTTCTAGTTCAGACTTGCCTGCACACTTCTCCTATCTATTACTGAGTTCCAGTTTACTCTTGCTTGCACACAGCTCCTAATCTGTTCCTGAGATCCAGTTCAATCTTTCCTGCACACAGCACGTCTGTTCCTGAGTTCCAGTTCACTCTTGCTTCCACACAGCTCCATTCTGTTCCCGTGTTCCAGTTCTCTCTTATCTGCACACAGCTCCAATCTGTTCCTGAGATACAGTTCACTCTTGGCTGCACACTGCTCCAGTCTATTACTGAGTTCCAGTTCACTCTTACCAACACAAAGCTCCAATCTGTTTCTGAGTTCCAGTTCACTCTTGCCTGGATACAGCTCCATTCTGTCCCTGAGATACAGTTCACTCTTGCCTGCACACAGCTCCATTCTGATCCTGAGTTCTGGTTCACGCTTACCTGCACACAGCTCTATTCTGTTCCTGAGATCCAGGTCACGCTCACCAACAGACGGCTCTAGTCTGTCCCTGAGATACAGTTCACGCTTGCCTGCACACAGCACCAGTCTGTTTCTGAGTTCCAGTTCACTTTTGCTTGCACACTGCTCTAATCTATTACTGAGTTCCAGTTCACTCTTACCTGCACACTGCTTCAGTCTATTACTTAGTTCCAGTTGTCTCTTACCACCAAAAAGCTCCAATATGTTCCTGAGTTGCAGTTCATTCTTCTGTGTACACAGCTCCAGTTCATTCCTGAGATCCAGTTCACTCTTACCACCACAAAGCTCCAATCTGTTCCTGAGATCCAGTTCACTCTTCCTGCACACAGTATATCTGTTTCTGAGTTCCAGTTCACGCTTGCCTGCACACAGTTCCAGGCTATTTCTGAGTTCCAGTTCACTTTTGCTTGCACACTGCTCTAATCTATTACTGAGTTCCAGTTCACTCTTCCTGCACACAGCATATCTGTTCCTGAGTTCCAGTTCACTCTTGCTTGCACACAGTTCCAGGCTATTTCTGAGTTCCAGTTCACTCTTACCTGCACACTGCTCCAGTTGTTTACTGAGTTCCAGCTGACTCTTACAACCACACAGCTCCTGATCTGTTCCTGACATCCAGTTCACTCTTGCCTGCACACACCTTGTCTGTTCCTGAGTTCCAGTTCACGCTTACATGCACACAGCACCAGTTAATTCCTAAGTTCCAGGTCACTGTTCCCTGCACAAAGTTCCTGTCTGTTACTGAGTTCCAGTTCACTCTTGCCTGGAAACAGCTCCATTCTGTTCCTGAGTTCCAGGTCACTCTTGCGTGCACAATGCTCCAGTCTATTACTGAGTGCCAGATCACTCTTGCCTGCACACTGTGCCAGTCTATTACTGAGTTCCAGTTCACTCTTACCACCAGAAAGCTCCAATATGTTCCTGAGCTGCAGTTCATTCTTATGTGTACACAGCTCCAGTTCATTCCTGAGTTCCACTTCATTCTTACCATTACACTGCTCTAGTCTATTACTGAGTTCCAGTTCACACTTGCTTGCACACAGCTCCATTCTTTTCCTGAGTTCCAGTTCACTCTTACCTGCACACAGCACCAGTCTGTTTCTGAGTTCCAGTTCTCTCCTGCCTGCACATAGCTCCATTCGGTTCCTGAGTTCCAGTTCACTTTTGCTTGCATACAGCTGCAATCTGTTCCTGAGTTCCAGTTCTCTCCTGCCTGCACACGGCTCAATTATTTTCTTGTGTTCCAGTGCAGTTTTACCTGCGCATAGTTCCATTCTGTTCCTGAGTTCCAATTCACTCTTGCTTGCACACAGTTCCATTCTGTTCCTGAGTTCCAGTCCACTCTTTCCTGAACCCTTTTCCAGTCTATTACTGAGTTCCAGTTCACTCTTACCACCACACAGCTCCTAATCTGTTCTTGAGATCCAGTTCAAGCTTTCCTGCACACAGCAAGTCTGTTCCTGAGTTCCAGTTCACTCTTGCTTGCACACAGCTCCAATCTGTTCCTGATTAACAGTTCGCTCTTGGCTGCACCCAACTCCAGGCTTTCACTGAGTTTTAGTTCACCCTTACATGCACCAGTAAATTCCTAAGTTCCAGGTCACTGTTACCTGCATTAAGTTCACTCTTATCTGCACAAAGCCTGAGTCTGTTCCTGAATTCCAGTTCACTCTTGCTTGCACACAGCTCCATTCTTTTCCTGAGTTCCAGTTCACTCTGTCCTGCACACAGCTCCAATCTGTTCATGTGTTCCCTTTCACTCTTGACTGCACACAGCTCCAGTTTATTTCTGAGTTCCAGTTCACTTTTGCCTGCACACTGCTCCAGTCTATTACTGTATTCCAGTTCACTCTTACCACCACAAAGCCCCAATATCTTCCTGGGTTGCAATTCATTCCTATATGCACACAGCTCCAGTTCATTCCTGAGTTCCAGTTCACTCTTACCTGCACACAGCACCAGTCTGTTTCTGAGTTCCAGTTCCCTCCTGCCTGCACATAGCTCCATTCAGTTCCTGAGTTCCAGTTCAATCTTGCTTGCACCCAGCTCCATTTTGTTCCTGTGTTCCAGTTCACATTTACCTGCACTTAGTTCCATTCTGTTCCTTAGTTCCAGTTCACTGTTGCCTAGACACAGCTAAAGTTCATTCTTGAGTTTCAGTTCAATCTTGTTTGCACACAGCTCCATTCTGTTCCTGTGTTCCAATTCACTCTTTCCTGCACACTGTTCGTCTATTACTGAGTTCCAGTTCACTATTACCAACACACGGCTATAGTCTATTCCTGAGTTACGGTTCACTCTTGCCTGCACACAGCTCCATTCTGTTCCTGAGATCCAGGTCACGCTCACCAACAGGCGGCTCTAGTCTGTCCCTGAGATACAGTTCACTCTTGCCTGCATACAGCACCAGTCTGTTTCTGAGTTCCAGTTCACTCTTGCTTGCACACAGTTCCATTCTGTTCCTGGGATCAAGTTCACTCTTGTCTGCACACTGCTCCAGTCTGTTACTGAGTTCCGGTTCACTCTTGCTTGCACACACCTCCATTCTTTTCCTGAAGTTCCAGTTCACTCTAACCTGCACACAGCACCAGTCTGTTTCTGAGTTCCAGTTCACTCTTGCCTGCACACAGCTCCATTCTGTTCCTGTGTTCCAGTGCACTTTTACCTGCACATAGCTCCAGTTGGTTCCTGAGTTGCAGTTCACGTTTGCTTGCACACAGCTGCAATCTGTTCCTGAGTTCCAGTTCACTCTTGCTTGCACACAGCTCCATTCGGTTCCTTAGTTCCAGTTCATGCTTACATGCACAGCACCAGGAAATTCTTTAGTTCCAGTTCAATCTTGCCTGGACACATCTAAACTTCATTCCTGAGTTCCAGTTCAAGCTTGCTTGCACACAGCTCCATTCTGTTCCTGTGTTCCAGTTCACTCTTTCCTGCACACAGCTCCATTCAGTTCTTGAGTTCCAGTTCACTCTTGCCTAGATACAGCTCCATTCTAATCCTGAGTTCCAGGTCACTCTTGTGTGCACAGAGCACCAGTCTGTTTCTAAGTTCCAGTTCACTTTTGCCTGCACACAGCTCCATTCTGTTCTTGTGTTCCAGCTCACTCTTGCTTGAACACAGTCCCAATCTGTTACTCAGTTCCAGTAAACTCTTTCCTGCACACTGGTCCGGTGTATTACAGAGTTCCAGTTCACTCTTGCCTGCACACTGCTACTATCCATTACTTAGTTCCAGTTCAATCTTTCCTGCACAGAGCTAATCTGTTCCTGAGATCCAGTTCACTCTTGCTTCCACAGAGCTCCATTCTGTTCCGGTGTTCCAGTTCTCTCTTATCTGCACACAGCTCCAGTCTGTAGGGATGTGAATCGTTTTTCAACGATTAAAATTATCGTCCGATAATTTTAATATCGTCTTAAATCGTTATAGAACACAATACAATAGAAATTCTAACGATTTATCGTTAAAAATCGTTAAATCGTGTTAGTGCGCACTAACTCCCAGTTAGTGCGCACCAACAGAAAATGATACAAATTGACACTTTCCAGGTCAGTAAAGGTCAGTTAGGAATGAATATGTATTCCTATTGGCTGGCTGCCCTCTTATCTATTGATATTACCAAGGTTTCCACTGAGGTGATGGTTGGGGGGATGGGAAATGGAAATGGAAACTCAGGAACACTAACAGAAAATGATACAAATTATTGACACTTTCCAGGTCAGTAAAGGTCAGTTAGGAATGAATATGTATTCCTATTGGCTGGCTGCCCTCTTATCTATTGATGTTACCAAGGTTCCAACTGAGGTGATGGTTGGGGGGATGGGAAATGGAAACTGTTGGTAGTTGACAAAAAAAGTAATGTGATCAGTCAATATCACTAGAACTTGTGCCCTATTTCTGATACCAGGGGTGTTGTGATCTTCCTGCACACAGTGCCCTATCCCTATTAATACCAGGGGTGTTGTGATCTTCCTGCACACAGTGCTCTTACACTGACACCGGGGGTGTTGTGATCATCCTGCACACAGTGCCCTATCCCTATTAATACCAGGAGTGTGGTGATCTTCCTGCACACAGTGCCCTAACCCTGATACCAGGGGTGTTGTGATCTTCCTGCACACAGTGCCTAACCCTGATACCAGGGGTGTTGTGATCTTCCTGCATGCAGTGCCCTATCCCGCCTGCATTACTATTGAGAGGCTGGCTTCACCGACAGGGAGGAGCTTCCTGACCCTCACTCCTCCCCTCCCCCATGTCCCAGCCAGTGAATGGTGTGTGTGTGAGGGGGGGTGGGAGGATGGTGAGGCTGAAACAGCTCCTTCCCTGCATTACTAGTGAGAGGCTTGGCTTCACAGACAGGGGGGAGCTGCCTGACCCTCACTCCACCCCTCCCCCATGTCCTAGCCAGTGAATGGTGTGTGGGTGGGGGGGGGGGGGAGGATGGTGAAGGCTGAGACAGCTCCCTCCCTGCATTACTAGTGAGAGGATGGCTTCACAGACAGTGGGGAGCTGCCTGACCCTCACTCCTCCGGGGTGTTGTGATCTTCCTGCACACAGTGCCCTATCCCTATTAATACCAGGAGTGTTGTGATCTTCCTGCACACAGTGCCCTACTCCTGATACCATGAGTGTTGTGATCTTCCTGCACGCAGTGCCCTATCCCTGATACCGGGATGTGTGCAAGAAGATCACAAAACCCCCAGTAACCGGGATAGGGCACTGTATGCAGGAAGATCACAACACCCCCGGTATCAGGAATAGGGCACTGTGTGCAGGAAGACCACAACACCCCTGGTATTAGGGTTAGGGCACTGTGTGCAGGAAGATCACAACACTCCTGGTATTAATAGGGATAGGGCACTGCATGCAGGAAGATCACAACACCCTGGAGGAGTGAGGGTCAGGCAGCTCCCCCCTGTCTGTGAAGCCAGCCTCTCACTAATAATGCAGGGAGGGAGCTGTCTCTGCCTTCACCATCCTCCCACCCCCCACTCACCCACACACCATTCACTGGCTGGGACATGGGGGAGGGGAGGAGTGAGGGTCAGGCAGCTCCCCCCCGTCTGTGAAGCCAGCCTCTCACTAGTAATGCAGGGAAGGAGCTGTTTCAGCCTCACCATCCTCCCCCCCCCCCTACCCACACACCATTCACTGGCTGGGACATGGGGGAGGGGAGGAGTGAGAGTCAGGAAGCTCCCCCCTGTCTGTGAAGCCAGCCTCCCACTAGTAATGCAGGGAGGGAGCTGACTCACCCTTCATCATCCTCCTCCCCCCCCTCACCCACACACCATTCACTTGCTGGGACTTGGGGGAAGGGAGGAGTGAGGTTCAGGCAGCTCCCCCCTGTCTGTGAAGCCAGCCTCTCACTAGTAATGCAGGGAGGGAGCTGTCTCATCCTTCTCCATCCTCCCACCCCCCACTCACCCACACACCATTCACTGGCTGGGACATGGGGGAAGGGAGGAGTGAGGGTCAGGCAGCTCCCCCCTTTCTGTGAAGCCAGCCTCTCACTAATAATGCAGGGAGGGAGCTGTCTCATCCTTCACCATCCTCCCCCCCCCCCTCTCACCCACACACCATTCACTTGCTGGGACTTGGGGGAAGGGAGGAGTGAGGGACACACAGCTCCCCCCTGTCTGTGACGCCAGCCTCTCACTAATAATGCAGGGAGGGAGCTGTCTCTGCCTTCACCATCCTCCCACCCCCCCACTCACCCACACACCATTCACTGGCTGGGACATGGGGGAGGGGAGGAGTGAGGGTCAGGAAGCTCCCCCCTGTCTGTGAAGCCAGCCTCTCCCTAATAATGCAGGGAGGGAGCTGTCTCCGCCTTCACCATCCTCCCCCCCCCCCCCCACTCACCCACACACCATTCACTGGCTGGGACATGGGGGAGGGTAGGAGTGAGGGTCAGGCAGCTCACCCCTTTCTGTGAAGCCAGCCTCTCTCTAGTAATGCAGGGAGGGAGCTGTCTCACCCTTCACCATCCTCCTCCCCCCCCCCCCTCACCCACATACCATTCACTGGCTGGGACATGGGGGAGGGGAGGAGTGAGGGTCAGGAAGCTCCGCCCTGTCTGTGAAGCCAGCCACTCACTATTAATGCAGGCGGGATAGGGCACTGCATGCAGGAAGATCGCAACACCCCTGGTGTCAGGGTTAGGGTACTGTGTGCAGGAAGATCACAACACTCCTGGTATTAATAGGGATAGGGCACTGTGTGCAGGAAGATCACAACACCTCTGGTGTCAGGGTTAGGGCACTGTGTGCAGGAAGACCACAACACTCCTGGTATTAATAGGGATAGGGCACTGTGTGCAGGAAGATCACAACACCCCTGGTGTCAGGGTTAGGGCACTGTGTGCAGGAAGATCACAACACCCCTGGTGTCAGGGTTAGGGCACTGTGTGCAGGAAGATCACAATACCCCTGGTATCAGGGTTAGGGCACTGTGTGCAGGAAGATCACAACACCCTGGTGTCAGGGTTAGGGCACTGTGTGCAGGAAGATCACAACACTCCTGGTATTAATAGAGATAGGGCACTGTGTGCAGGAAGATCATAACACCCCTGGTGTCAGGGTTAGGGCACTGTGTGCAGAAAGATCACAACACTCCTGGTATTAATAGAGATAGGGCACTGTGTGCAGGAAGATCATAACACCCCTGGTATCAGGGTTAGGGCACTGTGTGCAGGAAGATCACAACACTCCTGGTATTAATAGGGTTAGGGCACTGTGTGCAGGAAGATCACAACACTCCTGGTATTAATAGGGATAGGGCACTGTGTGCAGGAAGATCACAACAACCCTGGTGTCAGGGTTAGGGCACTGTGTGCAGGAAGATCACAACACTCCTGGTATTAAAAGGGATAGGGCACTGTGTACAGGAAGATTACAACATCCCTGGAGTCAGGGTTAGGGCACTGTGTGCAGGAAGATCACAACACCCCTGGTATCAGGGTTAGGGCACAAGTTCTACTCACATTGACAGATCACATTACTTTTGTTGTCAAGCTACCAACTGTTTCCATTTCCCATCCCCCATATATTGTCAGTGGGAACCTTGGTAACATGAATAAATAAGAGGGCAGCCGATAGGAATACATATTCATTCCTAAACTGACCTTAACTGACCTGAAAAGTGTCAAATTGAATCATTTTCTGTTAGTGCGCACTAACAATGGTTAGTGCACACTAACTCCTGGTTAGTGCGCACTAATCGGAAAAAACGATTTTTAAACTAAAAAATCGTGCCAAACAAGATTTTCTTCTCCTGCCAGACGATTTCAATCGTTAAGATGATAGGGCACACGATTCACATCCCTACCAATCTGTTCCTGAGATACAGTTCACTCTTGGCTGCACACTGCTCCAGTCTATTACTGAGTTCCAGTTCACTCCTACCAACACAAAGCTCCAATCTGTTCCTGAGATCCAGTTCATGTCTTGCTTGCAGACAGCTCCAATCTGTTCCTGAGATCCAGTTCACATTTGCCTGCACACAGCCTGAGTCTGTTCCTGATTAACAGTTTGCTCTTGGCTGCACCCAACTCCAGGCTTTTACTGAGTTTTAGTTCATTCTTCCCTGCAAATAGCCCCAGCCTGTTCCTGAGTTCCAGTTCAATCTTACATGCACACAGCTCCAGTCTGTTCATGAGTTCCTGTTCACTCTCACCAACACACGGCTATAGTCTTTTCCTGAGTTCCAGTTCACTGTTACCTGCACATAGCTCCAGTCTCATCTGTTCCTGAGTTCCAGTTCATGCCTACATGCACACATCATCAGTAGATTCCTAAGTTTCAGGTCAATGTTGCCTGCACAAAGTTTCAGTCTATTACTGGGTTCCAGTTCACTCTTGCTTGCACACAGCTCCATTCGATTCCGGAGTTCCCGTTCACTCTTGCCTGGATACAGCTCCATTCTGTTCCTGAGTTCCAGGTCTCTCTTGCGTGCACAGAGCACAAGTCTGTTTCTGAGTTCCATTCACTCTTGACTGCACACAGCTCCAGCTATTTCTGAGTTCCAGTTCATGCTTGCTTGCTCACAGCTCCATTCTGTTCCTGAGTTCCAGTTCACTCTTGCTTGCACACAGTTCCAGTCCACTCTTTCCTGAACACTTTTCCAGTCTATTACTGAGTTCCAGTTCAGTCTTGCCTGCACACTGCTCCTTTCTATTACTGAGTACAACCATACAGCTCCTAATCTGTTCCTGAGATACAGTTCACTCTTGGCTGCACACTGCTCCAATCTATTACTGAGTACCAGTACACACTTTCCTGCACACTGTGCCAGTCTATTACTGAGTTCCAGTTCACTCTTACCACCACAAAGCTCCAATCTGTTCCTGAGATCCAGTTCACTCTTCCTGCACACAGCATATCTGTTCCTGAGTTCCAGTTCACTCTTGCTTGCACAGAGCACCAGTCTGTTTCTGAGTTCCAGTTCACTCTTGACTGCACACAGCTCCAGTCTATTTCTGAGTTTCAGTTCACTTTTGCCTGCACACTGCTCCAGTCTGTTTCAGAGTTCCAGTTCACTCTTACCTGCACACTGTTCCAGTTGTTTACTGAGTTCCAGCTGACTCTTACAACCACACAGCTCCTGATCTGTTCCTGACATCCAGTTCACTCTTGCCTGCACACAGCTTGTTTTTTCCTGAGTTCCAGTTCACGCTTACATGCACACAGCACCAGTTAATTCCTACGTTCCAGGTCAATGTTCCCTGCACAAAGTTCCTGTCTGTTACTGAGTTCCAGTTCACTCTTGCCTGGAAACAGCTCCATTCTGTTCCTGAGTTCCAGGTCACTCTTGCGTGCACACTGCTCCAGTCTATTACT
The DNA here is from genome assembly GCF_901001135.1 of Rhinatrema bivittatum. Classification (NCBI taxonomy): domain Eukaryota; kingdom Metazoa; phylum Chordata; class Amphibia; order Gymnophiona; family Rhinatrematidae; genus Rhinatrema; species Rhinatrema bivittatum. The sequence continues at coordinate 95,779,894 of NC_042616.1, read as the reverse complement.
GAGTGCCAGATCACTCTTGCCTGCACACTGTGCCAGTCTATTACTGAGTTCCAGTTCACTCTTACCACCAGAAAGCTCCAATATGTTCCTGAGTTGCAGTTCATTCTTAAGTGTACACAGCTCCAGTTCATTCCTGAGTTCCAGTTCATTCTTACCAACACACTGCTCTAGTCTATTACTGAGTTCCAGTTCACTCTTGCTTGCACACAGCTCCATTCTTTTCCTGAGTTCCAGTTCTCTCTTACCTGCACACAGCACCAGTCTGTTTCTGAGTTCCAGTTCTCTCCTGCCTGCACATAGCTCCATTCGGTTCCTGAGTTCCAGTTCACTTTTGCTTGCATACAGCTGCAATCTGTTCCTGAGTTCCAGTTCTCTCCTGCCTGCACACTACTCAATTATTTCCTTGTGTTCCAGTGCAGTTTTACCTGCACATAGTTCCATTCTGTTCCTGAGTTCCAATTCACTCTTGCTTGCACACAGTTCCATTCTGTTCCTGAGTTCCAGTCCACTCTTTCCTGAACCCTTTTCCAGTCTATTACTGAGTTCCAGTTCACTCTTACCACCACACAGCTCCTAATCTGTTCTTGAAATCCAGTTCTATCTTTCCTGCACACAGCAAGTCTGTTCCTGAGTTCCAGTTCACTCTTGCTTGCACACAGCTCCAATCTGTTCCTGATTAACAGTTCGCTCTTGGCTGCACCCAACTCCAGGCTTTCACTGAGTTTTAGTTCACCCTTACATGCACCAGTAAATTCCTAAGTTCCAGGTCACTGTTACCTGCATTAAGTTCACTCTTATCTGCACAAAGCCTGAGTCTGTTCCTGAATTCCAGTTCACTCTTGCTTGCACACAGCTCCATTCTTTTCCTGAGTTCCAGTTCACTCTGTCCTGCACACAGCTCCAATCTGTTCCTGTGTTCCCTTTCACTCTTGACTGCACACAGCTCCAGTTTATTTCTGAGTTCCAGTTCACTTTTGCCTACACACGGCTCCAGTCTAATACTGAGTTCCAGGTCACTCTTACCACCACACAGCTCCTAATCTATTCCTGGAGATCCAGTTCACTCTTGCTTGCACACAGCTCCAATCTGTTCCTGAGATACAGTTCACTCTTGCCTGCACACTGCTCCAATCTATTACTGTATTCCAGTTCACTCTTACCACCACAAAGCCCCAATATCTTCCTGGGTTGCAATTGATTCCTATATGCACACAGCTCCAGTTCATTCCTGAGTTCCAGTTCACTCTTACCTGCACACAGCACCAGTCTGTTTCTGAGTTCCAGTTCCCTCCTGCCTGCACATAGCTCCATTCGGTTCCTGAGTTCCAGTTCAATCTTGCTTGCACCCAGCTCCATTTTGTTCCTGTGTTCCAGTTCACATTTACCTGCACTTAGTTCCATTCTGTTCCTTAGTTCCAGTTCACTGTTGCCTAGACACAGCTAAAGTTCATTCTAGAGTTTCAGTTCAATCTTGTTTGCACACAGCTCCGTTCTGTTCCAGTGTTCCAATTCACTCTTTCCTGCACACTGTTCGTCTATTACTGAGTTCCAGTACACTATTACCAACACACGGCTATAGTCTATTCCTGAGTTACAGTTCACTCTTGCCTGCACACAGCTCCATTCTGTTCCTGAGATCCAGGTCACGCTCACCAACAGGCGGCTCTAGTCTGTCTCTGAGATACAGTTCACTCTTGCCTGCATACAGCACCAGTCTGTTTCTGAGTTCCAGTTCACTCTTGCTTGCACACAGTTCCATTCTGTTCCTGAGATCAAGTTCACTCTTGTCTGCACACTGCTCCAATCTATTACTGAGTTCCAGTTTGCTCTTACCAACACACTGCTCCAGTCTTTTACTGAGTTCCAGTTCACTCTTGCTTGCATACACCTCCATTCTTTTCCTGAAGTTCCAGTTCACTCTTACCTGCACACAGCACCAGTCTGTTTCTGAGTTCCAGTTCACTCTTGCCTGCACACAGCTCCATTCTGTTCCTGTGTTCCAGTGCACTTCTACCTGCACATAGCTCCAGTCGGTTCCTGAGTTGCAGTTCACGCTTGCTTGCACACAGCTGCAATCTGTTCCTGAGTTCCAGTTCACTCTTGTCTGCACGCAGCTCCTATCTGTTCCTGAGATCCAGTTCACTAATGCCTGCACACAGAACCAGTCTGTTTCTGAGTTCCAGTTCACTCTTGCTTGCACACAGCTCCATTCTGTTCCTTAGTTCCAGTTCACGCTTACATGCACACAGCACCAGTAAATTCTTTAGTTCCAGTTCAATCTTGCCTGGACACATCTAAACTTCATTCCTGAGTTCCAGTTCAAGCTTGCTTGCACACAGCTCCATTCTGTTCCTGTGTTCCAGTTCACTCTTTCCTGCACACAGCTCCATTCAGTTCTTGAGTTCCAGTTCACTCTTGCCTAGATACAGCTCCATTCTAATCCTGAGTTCCAGGTCACTCTTGTGTGCACAGAGCACCAGTCTGTTTCTAAGTTCCAGTTCACTTTTGCCTGCACACAGCTCCATTCTGTTCTTGTGTTCCAGCTCACTCTTGCTTGCACACAGTCCCAATCTGTTACTCAGTTCCAGTCCACTCTTTCCTGCACACTGGTCTGGTGTATTACAGAGTTCCAGTTCACTCTTGCCTGCACACTGCTCCTATCCATTACTTAGTTCCAGTTCAATCTTTCCTGCACAGAGCTAATCTGTTCCTGAGTTCCAGTTCGCTCTTGCTTCCACACAGCTCCATTCTGTTCCGGTGTTCCAGTTCTCTCTTATCTGCACACAGCTCCAGTCTGTAGGGATGTGAATCGTTTTTCAACGTTTAAAATTATCATCCGATAATTTAAATATCGTCTTAAATAGTTATAGAACACAATACAATAGAAATTCTAACGATTTATCGTTAAAAATCGTTAAATCGTGTTAGTGCGCACTAACGGGAGTTAGTGCGCACTAACTCCCAGTTAGTGCGCACCAACAGAAAATGATACAAATTGACACTTTCCAGGTCAGTAAAGGTCAGTTAGGAATGAATATGTATTCCTATTGGCTGGCTGCTCTCTTATCTATTGATGTTACCAAGGTTCCAACTGAGGTGATGGTTGGGGGGATGGGAAATGGAAATGGAAACTCAGGAACACTAACAGAAAATGATACAAATTATTGACACTTTCCAGGTCAGTAAAGGTCAGTTAGGAATGAATATGTATTCCTATTGGCTGGCTGCCCTCTTATCTATTGATGTTACCAAGGTTCCAACTGAGGTGATGGTTGGGGGGATGGGAAATGGAAACTGTTGGTAGTTGACAAAAAAAGTAATGTGATCAGTCAATATCACTAGAACTTGTGCCCTATTCCTGATACCAGGGGTATTGTGATCTTCCTGCACACAGTGCCCTATCCCTATTAATACCAGGGGTGTTGTGATCTTCCTGCACACAGTGCCCGTACCCTGACACCAGGGGTGTTGTGATCTTCCTGCACACAGTGCCCTATCCCTATTAATACCAGGAGTGTTGTGATCTTCCAGCACACAGTGCCCTAACCCTGATACCAGGGGTGTTGTGATCTTCCTGCACACAGTGCCTTACCCTGATACCAGGGGTGTTGTGATCTTCCTGCATGCAGTGCCCTATCCCGCCTGCATTACTAGTGAGAGGCTGGCTTCACAGACATGGGGGAGCTGCCTGACCCTCACTTCTGATTTCCCCCATGTCCCAGCCAGTGAATGGTGTGTGGGTGAAAGGGGGGGGAGTATGGTGAAGTCTGAGACAGCTCCCTCCCTGCATTACTAGTGACAGGCTGGCTTCACAGACAGGGGGGAGCTTCCTGACCCTCACTCCTCCCCTCCCCCATGTCCCAGCCAGTGAATGGTGTGTGGGTGGGGGAGGGGGAGGATGGTGAATGCTGAGACAGCTCCCTCCCTGCATTACTAGTGAGAGGCTGGCTTCACAGACAGGGGGGAGCTGCCTGACCCTCACTCCTCCGGGGTGTTGTGATCTTCCTGCACACAGTGCCCTATCCCTGATACAAGGGGTGTTGTGATTTCCTGCATGCACTGCCCTATCCCTATTAATACCAGGAGTGTTGTGATCTTCCTGCACACTGTGCCCTATCCCTAATACCAGGGGTGTTGTGATCTTCCTGCACACAGTGCCCTATCCCTAATACCGGGATGTGTGCAAGAAGATCACAAAACCCCCGGTAAGCGGGATAGGGCACTGCATGCAGGAAGATCACAACACCCCTGGTATTAGGGATAAGGCACTGCCTGCAGGAAGATCACAACACTCCTGGTATTAATAGGGATAGGGCACTGCATGCAGGAAGATCACAACACCCCGGAGGAGTGAGGGTCAGGCAGCTCCCCCCTGTCTGTGAAGCCAGCCTCTCACTAATAATGCAGGGAGGGAGATGTCTCCGCCTTCACCATCCTCCCACCCCCCACTCACCCACACACTATTCACTGGCTGGGACATGGGGGAGGGGAGGAGTGAGGGTCAGGCAGCTCCCCCCTGTCTGTGAAGCCAGCCTCTCACTAGTAATGCAGGGAAGGAGCTGTTTCAGCCTCACCATCCTCCCCCCCCCCTCACCCACACACCATTCACTGGCTGGGACATGGGGGAGGGGAGGAGTGAGGGTCAGGAAGCTCCCCCCTGTCTGTGAAGCCAGCCTCTCACTAGTAATGCAGGGAGGGAGCTGTCTCACCCTTCACCATCCTCCTCCCCCCCCCCCCCTCACCCACACACCATTCACTTGCTGGGACTTTGGGGAAGGGAGGAGTGAGGTTCAGGCAGCTCCCCCCTGTCTGTGAAGCCAGCCTCTCACTAATAATGCAGGGAGGGACCTGTCTCAGCCTTCACCATCCTCCCCCCCCCCCCTCTCACCCACACACCATTCACTGGCTGGGATATGGGGGAAGGGAGGAGTGAGGGTCAGGCAGCTCCCTCCTGTCTGTGAAGCCAGCCTCTCACTAGTAATGCAGGGAGGGAGCTGTCTCACCCTTCACCATCCTCCTCCCCCCCCCCCCCTCACCCACACACCATTCACTTGCTGGGACTTGGGGGAAGGGAGGAGTGAGGGACACGCAGCTCCCCCCTGTCTGTGAAGCCAGCCTCTCACTAATAATGCAGGGAGGGAGCTGTCTCCGCCTTCACCATCCTCCCACCCCCCCCCCCCTCACCCACACACCATTCACTGGCTGGGACATGGGGGAGGGGAGGAGTGAGGGTCAGGAAGCTCCCCCCTGTCTGTGAAGCCAGCCTCTCACTAGTAATGCAGGCGGGATAGGGCACTGCATGCAGGAAGATCACAACACCCCTGGTGTCAGGGTTAGGGCACTGTGTGCAGGAAGATCACAACACTCCTGGTATTAATAGGGATAGGGCACTGTGTGCAGGAAGATCACAACACCCCTGGTGTCAGGGTTAGGGCACTGTGTGCAGGAAGATCACAACACTCCTGGTATAAATAGGGCTAGGGCACTGTGTGCAGGAAGATCAGAACACCCCTGGTGTCAGGGTTAGGGCACTGTGTGCAGGAAGATCACAACACTCCTGGTATTAATAGAGATAGGGCACTGTGTGCAGGAAGATCACAACACCCCTGGTATCAGGGTTAGGGCACTGTGTGCAGGAAGATCACAACACTCCTGGTATTAATAGGGTTAGGGCACTGTGTGCAGGAAGATCACAACACCCCTGGTGTCAGGGTTAGGGCACTGTGTGCAGGAAGATCACAACACCCCTGGTATCAGGGTTAGGGCACTGTGTGCAGGAAGATCACAACACTCCTGGTATTAATAGGGATAGGGCACTGTGTGCAGGAGGATCACAACAACCCTGGTGTCAGGGTTAGGGCACTGTGTGCAGGAAGATCACAACACTCCTGGTATTAATAGGGATAGGGCACTGTGTGCAGGAAGATCACAACACTCCTGGTATTAATAGGGATAGGGCACTGTGTACAGGAAGATCACAACATCCCTGGTGTCAGGGTTAGGGCACTGTGTGCAGGAAGATCACAACACCCCTCGTATCAGGGTTAGGGCACAAGATCTAGTCACATTGACAGATCACATTACTTTTTTTGTCAAGCTACCAACTGTTTCCATTTCCCATCCCCCATATATTGTCAGTGGGAATCTTGGTAACATGAATAAATAAGAGGGCAGCCAGTAGGAATACATATTCATTCCTAAACTGACCTTAACTGACCTGAAAAGTGTCAAATTGTATCATTTTCTGTTAGTGTGCACTAACAATGGTTAGTGCACACTAACTCCCGGTTAGTGCGCACTAATCGGAAAAAACGATTTTTTAACTAAAAAATCGTGCCAAACAAGATTTTCTTCTCCTGCCAGACGATTTCAATCGTTAAGACGATAGGGCACACGATTCACATCCCTACCAATCTGTTCCTGAGGTACAGTTCACTCTTGGCTGCACACTGCTCCAGTCTATTACTGAGTTCCAGTTCACTCTTACCAACACAAAGCTCCAATCTGTTCCTGAGATCCAGTTCATGTCTTGCTTGCAGACAGCTCCAATCTGTTTCTGAGATCCAGTTCACACTTGCCTGCACACAGCCTGAGTCTGTTCCTGATTAACAGTTTGCTCTTGGCTGCACCCAACTCCAGGCTTTTACTGAGATTTAGTTCATTCTTCCCTGCAAATAGCCCCAGCCTGTTCCTGAGTTCCAGTTCAATCTTACATGCACACAGCTCCAGTCTGTTCATGAGTTCCTGTTCACTCTCACCAACACACGGCTATAGTCTTTTCCTGAGTTCCAGTTCACTGTTACCTGCACATAGCTCCAGTCTCTTCCTGAGTTCCAGTTCACTCTTGCCTGCACACAGCTCGTCTGTTCCTGAGTTCCAGTTCATGCCTACATGCACACATCACCAGTAAATTCCTTAGTTCCAGGTCAATGTTGCCTGCACAAAGTTTCAGTCTATTACTGGGTTCCTGTTCACTCTTGCTTGCACACAGCTCAATTCGATTCCGGAGTTCCCGTTCACTCTTGCCTGGATACAGCTCCATTCTGTTCCTGAGTTCCAGGTCTCTCTTGCGTGCACAGAGCACAAGTCTGTTTCTGAGTTCCATTCACTCTTGACTGCACACAGCTCCTGCTATTTCTGAGTTCCAGTTCATGCTTGCTTGCTCACAGCTCCATTCTGTTCCTGAGTTCCAGTTCACTCTTGCTTGCACACAGTTCCAGTCCACTCTTTCCTGAACACTTTTCCAGTCTATTACTGAGTTCCAGTTCAGTCTTGCCTGCACACTGCTCCTATATATTACTGAGTACAACCATACAGCTCCTAATCTGTTCCTGAGATCCAGTTCAATCTTTCCTGCACACAGCACGTCTGTTCCTGAGATACAGTTCACTCTTGGCTGCACACTGCTCCAATCTATTACTGAGTTCCAGTACACACTTTCCTGCACACTGTGCCAGTCTATTACTGAGTTCCAGTTCACTCCTATCACCACAAAGCTCCAATCTGTTCCTGAGATCCAGTTCACTCTTGCCTTCACACTATTCCAATCTATTACTGAGTTCCAGTTGACCCTTACCTGCACACTGTGCCAGTCTATTACTGAGTTCCAGTTCACTCTTGCCTTCACACTATTCCAATCTATTACTGAGTTCCAGTTGACCCTTACCTGCACACTGTGCCAGTCTATTACTGAGTTCCAGTTCACTCTTACCAACACAAAGCTCCAATCTGTTCCTGAGTACCAGTTCACTCTAGCTTGCACACAGTTCCATTCTGTTCCTCAGTTCCAGTCCACTCTTTCCTGAACACTTTTCCAATCTATTACTGAGTTCCAGTTCAGACTTGCCTGCACACTGCTCCTAATCTGTTCCTGAGATCCAGTTCAATCTTTCCTGCACACAGCACGTCTGTTCCTGAGTTCCAGTTCGCTCTTGCTTCCACACAGCTCCATTCTGTTCCTGTGTTCCAGTTCTCTCTTATCTGCACACAGCTCCAATCTGTTCCTGAGATACAGTTCACTCTTGGCTGCACACTGCTCCAATCTATTACTGAGTTCCAGTACACACTTTCCTGCACACTGTGCCAGTCTATTACTGAGTTCCAGTTCACTCTCACCACCACAAAGCTCCAATCTGTTCCTGAGTTCCAGTTCACTCTTGCTTGCACAGAGCACCAGTCTGTTTCGGAGTTCCAGTTCACTCTTGACTGCACACTGCTCCAGTCTATTACTGAGTTCCAGTTCACTCTTACTAACACAAAGCTCCAATCTGTTCCTGAGATCCAGTTCACTCTTCCTGCACACAGCACATCTGTTCCTGAGTTCCAGTTCACTCTTGCTTGCACAGTGCACCAGTCTGTTTCTGAGTTCCAATTCACTCTTGACTGCACACTGCTCCAGTCTAATACTGAGTTCCAGTTCCCTTTTGACTGCACACTGCTCCAGTCTAATACTGAGTTCCAGGTCACTCTTACCACCACACAGCTCCTAATCTATTCCTGGAGATCCATTTCAATCTTTCCTGCACACAGCACATCTGTTCATGAGTTCCAGTTCACTCTTGCTTGCACAGAGCACCAGTCTGTTCTGAGTTCCCATTCACGCTTGCCTGCACACGGCTCCATTCTGTTCCTGTGTTCCAATTAACTATTTCCTGCACACTGTTCCGTCTATTACTGAGTTCCAATTCACTATTCCCAACAGACGGCTCTAGTCTGTCCCTGAGATACAGTTCACTATTGCATGTACACAGAACCAGTCTGTTCCTGAGTTCCAGTTCACGCTTACATGCACACGGCTCCATTCTGTTCCTTAGTTCCAGTTCACGCTTACATGCACACAGCACCTGTAAATTCCTTAGTTCCAGTTCAATCTTGCCTGGACACATCTAAAGTTCATTCCTGAGTTCCAGTTCACTCTTGCTTGCACACAGCTCCATTCTGTATCCGTGTTCCAGTTCACTCTTTCCTGCACACAGCTCCATTCGGTTCTTGAGTTCCAGTTCACTCTTGCTTGCACAGAGCACCAGTCTGTTTCTGAGTTCCAGTTCCCTTTTGACTGCAAACTGCTCCAGTCTAATACTGAGTTCCAGTTCCCTTTTGCCTGCACACTGCTCCAGTCTAATACTGAGTTCCAGGTCACTCTTACCACCACACAGCTGCTAATCTATTCCTGGAGATCCAGTTCAATCTTTCCTGCACACAGCACATCTGTTCCTGAGTTCCAGTTCACTCTTGCTTGCACAGAGCACCAGTCTATAGGGATGTGAATCGTGTGCCCTATCGTCTTAACGATTGAAATCGTCTGGCAGGAGAAGAAAATCATGTTTGGCACGATTTTTTAGTTTAAAAAATCTTTTTTTCCGATTAGTGCGCACTAACGGGAGTTAGTGCCCCCTAACCACTGTTAGGGCGCACTAACAGAAAATGATACAATTTGACACTTTTCAGGTCAGTTAAGGTCAGTTTAGGAATGAATATGTATTCCTATTGGCTGCCCTCTTATTTACTCATGTTACCATGGTTCCCACTGACAATATATGGGGGATGGGAAATGGAAACAGTTGGTAGCTTGACAAAAAAAGTAATGTGATCTGTCAATGTGACTAGAACTTATGCCCTAACCCTGATACCAGGGGTGTTGTGATCTTCCTGCTCACAGTGCCCTAACCCTGACACCAGGGATGTTGTGATCTTCCTGTACACAGTGCCCTATCCCTATTAATACCAGGAGTGTTGTGATCTTCCTGCACACAGTGCCCTATCCCTATTAATACCAGGAGTGTTGTGATCTTCCTGCACACAGTGCCCTAACCCTGATACCAGGGGTGTTGTGATCTTCCTGCACACAGTGCCCTAACCCTGACACCAGGGGTGTTGTGATCTTCCTGCACACAGTGCCCTAACCCTATTAATACCAGGAGTGTTGTGATCTTCCTGCACACAGTGCCCTAACCCTGTTACCAGGGGTGTTGTGATCTTCCTGCACACAGTGCCCTATCTCTATTAATAACAGGAGTGTTGTGATCTTCCTGCACACAGTGCCCTATCCCTATTAATACCAGGAGTGTTGTGATCTTCCTGCACACAGTGCCCTAACCCTGTCACCAGGGGTGTTGTGATCTTCCTGCACACAGTGCCCTATCCCTATTAATACCAGGAGTGTTGTGATCTTCCTGCACACAGTGCCCTAACCCTCATACCAGGGGTGATGTGATCTTCCTGCACACAGTGCCCTAACCCTGACACCAGGGGTGTTGTGATCTTTCTGCACACAGTGCCCTATCCCTATGAATACCAGGAGTGTTGTGATCTTCCTGCACACAGTGCCCTAACCCTGACACCAGGGGTGTTGTGATCTTCCTGCATGCAGTGCCTATCTCGCCTGCATTACTAGTGAGAGGCTGGCTTCACAGACAGGGGGGAGCTTCCTGACCCTCACTCCTCTCCTCCCCCATGTCCCAGCCAGTGAATGGTGTGTGGGTGAGGGGGGGGGGAGGAGGATGGTGAAGGGTGAGACAGCTCCCTCCTAGCATTATTAGTGAGAGGCTGGCTTCACAGAAAGGGGGGAGCTGCCTGACCCTCACTCCTACCCTCCCCCATGTCCCAGCTAGTGAATGGTGTGTGGGTGAGTGGGGGGGGGGGGGAGGATGGTGAAGGCGGAGACAGCTCCCTCCCTGCATTATTAGTGAGAGGCTGGCTTCACAGACAGGGGGGAGCTTCCTGACCCTCACTCCTCCCCTCCCCCATGTCCCAGCCAGTGAATGGTGTGTGGGTGAGGGGGGGGGAGGATGGTGAGGCTGAAACAGCTCCTTCCCTGCATTACTAGTGCGAGGCTGGCTTCACAGACAGGGGGGAGCTGACTGACCCTCACTCCTCCCCTCCCCCATGTCCCAGACAGTGAATGGTGTGTGGGTGAGTGGAGGGTGGGAGGATGGTGAAGGCAGAGACAGCTCCCTCCCTGCATTACTAGTGAGAGGCTGGCTTCACAGACAGGGGGGAGCTGCCAGATCCTCACTCCTCCCTTCCCCCAAGTCCCAGCAAGTGAATGGTGTGTGGGTGAGGGGGGGGGGGAGGAGGATGGTGAAGGGTGAAACAGCTCCATCCCTGCATTACTAGTGAGAGGCTGGCTTCACAGACAGGGGGGAGCTTCCTGACCCTCACTCCTCCCCTCCCCCATGTCCCAGCCAGTGAATGGTGTGTGGGTGAGGGGGGGGGGGAGGATGGTGAGGCTGAAACAGATCCTTCCCTGCATTACTAGTGAGAGGCTGGCTTCACAGACAGGGGGGAGCTGCCTGACCCTCACTCTTCCCCTCCCCCATGTCCCAGCCAGTGAATGGTGTGTGGGTGAGTGGGGGGTGGGAGGATGGAGAAGGCGGAGACAGCTCCCTCCCTGCATTATTAGTGAGAGGCTGGCTTCACAGACAGGGGGGAGCTGCCTGACCCTCACTCCTCCGGGGTGTTGTGATCTTCCTGCATGCAGTGCCCTATCTCTAATACCAGTGGTTTTGTGATCTTCCTGCATGCAGTGCCCTAACCCGGTTACCGGGGGTTTTGTGATCTTCTTGCACACATCCCGGTATCAGGGATAGGGCACTGCGTGCAGGAAGATCACAACACTCATCGTATCAGGAATAGGGCACTGTGTGCAGGAAGATCACAACACCCCTGGTATTAGGGATAGGGCACTGTGTGCAGGAAGATCACAACACTCCTGGTATTAATAGGGATAGGGCACTGCATGCCGGAAGATCACAACACCCCTTATATCAGGGATAGGGCACTGTGTGCAGGAAGATCACAACACCCCTAGTATTAGGGATAGGGCACTGTGTGCAGGAAGATCACAACACTCCTGGTATTAATAGGGATAGGGCACTGCATGCAGGAAGATCACAACACCCCTTGTATCAGGGATAGGGCACTGTGTGCAGGAAGATCACAACACCCCGGAGGAGTGAGGGTCAGGCAGCGCCCCCCTGTCTGTGAAGCCAGCCTCTCACTAGTAATGCAGGGAGGGAGCTGTCTCAGCCTTCACCATCCTCCCCCCCCCCCACCCACACACCGTTCACTGGCTGGGACATGGGGGAGGGGAGGAGTGAGGGTCAGGCAGCTCCCCCCTGTCTGTGAAGCCAGCCTCTCACTTGTAATGCAGGGAAGGAGCTGTTTTAGCCTCACCATCCTCCCCCCCCCCCCTCACCCACACACCATTCACTGGCTGGGACATGGGGGAAGTCAGGAGTGAGTGTCAGGCAGCTCCCCCATATCTGTGAAGCCAGCCTCTCACTAGTAATGCAGGCGGGATAGGGCACTGCATGCAGGAAGATCACAACACCCCTGGTATCAGGGTTAGGCACTGTGTGCAGGAAGATCACAACACCCCTGGTATCAGGGTTAGGGCACTGTGTGCAGGAAGATCACAACACTCCTGGTATTAATAGGGATAGGGCACTGTGTGCAGGAAGATCACAACACCCCTGGTGTCAGGGTAAGGGCACTGTGTGCAGGAAGATCACAACACCCCTGGTATTAATAGGGATAGGGCACTGTGTGCAGGAAAATCACAACACCCCTGGTATCAGGAATAGGGCACAAGTTCTAGTGATATTGACTGATCACATTACTTTTTTTGTCAACTTCCAACAGTTTCCATTTCCCATCCCCCCAACCATCACCTCAGTTGGAACCTTGGTAACATCAATAGATAAGAGGGCAGCCAGCCAATAGGAATACATATTCATTCCTAACTGACCTTTACTGACCTAGAAAGTGTCAATAATTTGCATCATTTTCTGTTAGTGTTCCTGAGTTTCCATTTCCATTTCCCATCCCCCCAACCATCACCTCAGTTGGAACCTTGGTAACATCAATAGATAAGAGAGCAGCCAGCCAATAGGAATACATATTCATTCCTAACTGACCTTTACTGACCTGGAAAGTGTCAATTTGTATCATTTTCTGTTGGTGCGCACTAACTGGGAGTTAGTGCGCACTAACTCCCGTTAGTGCGCACTAACACGATTTAAAGATTTTTAACGATAAATCGTTAGAATTTCTATTGTATTATGTTCTATAACGATTTAAGATGATATTAAAATTATCGGACGATAATTTTAATCGTTGAAAAACGATTCACATCCCTAGAGTTTCAGTTCACGCTTGCCTGCACACTGCTCCATTCTTTTCTTGTTTTCCAGTGCAGTTTTACCTGCACATAGTTCCATTCTGTTCCTGTGTTCCAATTAACTCTTTCCTGCACACTGTTCCGTCTATTACTGAGTTCCAATTCACTATTACCAACACACGGCTATAGTCTATTCCTAAGTTACCGTTCACTCTTGCCTTCATACAGCTCCATTCTGTTGCTGAGATCCAGGTCATGCTCACCAAAAGACGGTTCTAGTCTGTCCCTGAGATACAGTTCACTCTTGCCTGCACACAGCTCCATTCTGTTCCTGTGTTCCAGTGCACATTTACCTGCACATAGCTCCAGTCGGTTCCTGAGATCCAGTTCACTATTGCCTGTACACAGAACCAGTCTGTTCCTGAGTTCCTGTTCAGTCTTGCTTCCACACAGCTCCATTCTGTTCCCGTGTTCCAGTTCTCTCTTATCTGCACACAGCTCCAATCTGTTCCTGAGATACAGTTCACTCTTGGCTGCACACTGCTCCAGTCTATTACTGAGTTCCAGTTCACTCTTACCAACAAAAAGCTCCAATCTGTTCCTGAGATCCAGTTCACTCTTCCTGCACACAGCACATCTGTTCCTGAGTTCCAGTTCACTCTTGCCTGCACACTGCTCCAATCTATTACTGAGTTCCAGTTCACTCTTACCAACACACTGCTCCATTCCTTCCCTGAGTTCCAGTTCACTCTTGCCTGCACACAGCTCCATTCTGTTCCTGTGTTCCAGTGCACTTTTACTTGCACACAGCTCCAGTCTAATACTGAGTTCCAGGTCACTCTTGCTTGCACAGAGCAACAGTCTGTTTCTGAGTTCCAGTTCACTCTTGACTGAACACAGCTCCAGTCTATTTCTGAGTTCCAGTTCACTTTTGCCTGCACACTGCTCCAGTCTAATACTGAGTTCCAGGTCACTCTTACCACCACACAGCTCCTAATCTATTCCTGGAGATCCAGTTCAATTTTTCCTGCATACAGCACATCTGTTCCTGAGTTCCAGTTCACTCTTGCCTGCACACGGCTCCATTCTTTTCTTTTGTTCCAGTGCAGTTTTACCTGCACATAGTTCCATTCTTTTCCTGTGTTCCAATTCACTCTTTCCTGCACAGTTCCGTCTGTTACTGAGTTCCAGTTCACTATTACAACACACACGGCTATAGTCTATTCCTGAGTTACCGTTCACTCTTGCCTGCACACAGCTCCATTCTGTTCCTGGTTTCCAGTGCACTTTTACCTGCATCCAGCTCCAATCTGTTCCTGAGATCCAGTTCACTATTGCCTGTACACAGAACCAGTCTGTTCCTGACTTCCAGTTCACACTTACATACACACAGCTCCATTCTGTTCCTTAGTTCCAGTTCACGCTTACATGCACACAGCACCTGTAAATTCCTTAGTTCCAGTTCAATCTTGCCTGGACACATCTAAAGTTCATTCCTGAGTTCCAGTTCACTCTTTCCTGCACACAGCTCCATTCAGTTCTTGAGTTCCAGTTCACTTTTGCCTAGATACAGCTCCATTCTGTTCCTGAGTTCCAGGTCACTCTTGTGTGCACAGAGCACTAGTCTGTTTCTTAGTTCCAGTTCACTTTTGCCTGCACACAGCTCCATTCTGTTCTTGTGTTCCAGTGCAATTATATCAGCACATAGCTCCATTCTGTTCCTGAGTTCCAGTTCACTCTTGCTTGCACAAATTTCCATTCTGTTCCTGAGTTCCAGCTCACTCTTCCTTGCACACAGTCCCAATCTGTTACTCAGTTCCAGTCCACTCTTTCCTGCACACTGGTCCAGTCTATTACAGAGTTCCAGTTCACTCTTACCACCACACAGCTCCTAATCTGTTCCTGAGATCCAGTTCAATCTTTCCTGCACACAGCACGTCTGTTCCTGAGTTCCAGTTCAATCTTGCTTCCACACAGCTCCATTCTGTTCCCGTGTTCCAGTTCTCTCTTATCTGCACACAGCTCCAATCTCTTCCTGAGATAGAGTTCACTCTTGGCTGCACACTGCTCCAGTCTATTACTGAGTTCCAGTTCACTCTTACCAACACAAAGCTCCAATCTGTTGCTGAGATCCAGTTCACTCTTCTTGTACACAGCACATCTGTTCCTGAGTTCCAGTTCACTCTTGCTTGCACAGAGCAACAGTCTGTTTCTGAGTTCCAGTTCACTCTTGACTGCACACAGCTCCAGTCTATTTCTGAGTTCCAGTTCACTCTTGCCTGCACACGGCTCCATTCTTTTCTTGTGTTCCAGTGCAGTTTTACCTGCACATAGTTCCATTCTGTTCCTGTGTTCCAATTCACTCTTTCCTGCACACTGTTCCATCTATTACTGAGTTCCAGTTCACTATTACAACACACACGGCTATAGTCTATTCCTGAGTTACCGTTCACTCTTGCCTGCACACAGCTCCATTCTGTTCCTGAGATCCAGGTCACGCTCACCAACAGACGGCTCTAGTCTGTCCCTGAGATACAGGTCACTCTTGCCTGCACACAGTTCCATTCTATTCCTGAGTTCCAGTTCACGCTTACCTGCACACAGCACCAGTCTGCTTCTGAGTTCCAGTTCACTCTTGCTTGCACACAGCTGCAATCTGTTCCTGAGATCCAGTTCACTCTTGTCTGCACACAGCTCCTTTCTGTTCTTGTGTTCCAGTGCACTTTTACCTGCACGCAGGTCCAATCTGTTCCTGAGATCCATTTCCCTATTGCCTGCACACAGAACCAGTCTGTTCCTGAGTTCCAGTTCAATCTTGCTTGCACACAGCTCAATTCTGTTCCTGAGATCCAGTTCACTCTTGCTTGCACACAGCTCCATTCTGTTCCTGAGATCCAGTTCACTCTTGCTTGCACACAGCTCCATTCTGTTCCTGAGTTCCAGTTCACTCTTGCTTGCACACAGCTCCATTCTGTTCCTGAGTTCCAGTTCACTCTTGCTTGCACACAGCTCCATTCTGTTCCTTAGTTCAAGTTCATGCTTACATGCACACAGCACCAGTAAATTCCTTGGTTCCAGTTCAATCTTGCCTGGACACAGCTAAAGTTCATTCCTGAGTTCCAGTTCAAGCTTGCTTGCACACAGCTCCATTCTGTTCCTGTGTTCCAATTCACTCTTTCCTGCACACTGTTCCGTCTATTACTGAGTTTCAGTTCACTATTACCAATACACGGCTATAGTCTGTTCCTGAGTTACCGTTCACTCTTGCCTGCATACAGCTCCAGTCTATTTCTGAGTTCCACTTCACTCTTCCCTGGACAGAGATCCAGTTCATTCCTGAGTTCCAGTTCACACTTGCTTGCACATAGCTCCATTCTGTTCATGTGTTCCAGTGCACATTTACTTGCACATAGCTCCATTCAGTTCCTGAGATCCAGTTCACTCTTGCTTGCACACAAGCTCCAATCTTTTCCTGAGATCCAGTTCACTCTTGCCTGCACATAGCTCCATTCTGTTCCTGATTTCCCGTTCGCTCTTGCCTGCACACTGCTCCTGTCTTTTACTGAGTTCCAGTTCACTTTTGCCTGCACACTGCTCCAGTCTCTTCCTGAGTTCCAGTTCACTCTTGCTTGCACACAGCTCCACTTTGTTCCTGTGTTCAAGTTCACTTTTACCTGCACAAAGCTCCATTATGTTCCTGAGTTCCAGTTCACTTTTACCTGCACACAGCTCCATTCTGTAACTGTGTTCCAGTTCACTTTTACCTGCACATATATCCATTCTGTTCCTGTGTTCCAGTTGACATTTACCTGCACTTAGCTCCATTCTGTTTCTGAGTTGCAGTTCACTCTTGCCTGCACACAATCCCATTCTGTTCCTGAGTTCCCATTCACTTTTAACTGCACACAACTCTAGTCTATTACTGAGTTCCAGTTCATTCTTACCTGCACACACAACTCCAGTCTTTTACTGAGTTCCAGTTCATTCTTGATACAATTTTTTCCTGGGATCCATTTCACTCTTGCCTGCACACAGCACCAGTTCATTCCTGAGTTCCTTTTCCCTCTTGCTTGCACACAGCTCCGCTCTGTTCCTGAATTCCAGTTCATTCTTAGTTACACACAGCTCCAGTCTCTTCCTGAGTTCCACTTCACTCTTGCTTCCACACAGCTCCATTCTGTTCCTGTGTTAATGTTCACTCTTACCTGCTCACAGCTCCATTCTGTTCCTGATTTCCCGTAAACTCTTGCCTGTGCACTGCTCCAGTCTATTACTGAGTTCCAGATCACTATTACCAACACACAGCTCTTGCCTGTTCCTGTGTTCCAGTTCTCATTTACCTGCTCATAACTCCATCCTGTTCCTGAGATCCAGTTTGCTCTTGCTTGCAGACAGCTCAATTCTGTTCCTGGGTTCCAGTTCATTCTTACCTGCACACAGCTCCAGTCTCTTCCTGAGTTCCAGTTCACTCTTGCTTGCACACAGCTCCATTCTTTTCCTGTGTTCCAGTTCACACTTTCCTGCACATACCCTCAGTCTATTATTGAGTTCCTGGTCAATCTTACCAACACACTGCTCTAGTCTGTTCCTGAGTTACCGATGCCTCTTGCCTGCACACAGCTCCAGTCTGTTTCTGAGTTCCAGGTCACACTTACCACCACAAAGCTCCAATATGTTCCTGAGTTGCAATTCACTCTTACCAACACACTGCTCCAGTCTATTACTGAGTTCCAGTTCACTTTTACCAAAACACTGCCACAGTCTAACTGAGTTCCAGTTCACTCTTACCAACATACTGCCCCAGTCTATTACTGAGTTCCAGTTCACTCTTACCAACATACTGCCCCAGTCTATTACTGAGTTCCAGTTCACTCT
The DNA here is from genome assembly GCF_901001135.1 of Rhinatrema bivittatum. Classification (NCBI taxonomy): domain Eukaryota; kingdom Metazoa; phylum Chordata; class Amphibia; order Gymnophiona; family Rhinatrematidae; genus Rhinatrema; species Rhinatrema bivittatum. Next base: position 95,761,899 of record NC_042616.1, on the reverse strand, counting down.
TGCCTGCACATAGCACCAGCAGTCTGTTTCTGAGTTCCAGATCACTCTTGCCTGCACACAGCTCCATTCTGTTCTTGTGTTCCAGTGCACTTTTACCTGCACATAGCTCCATTCTGTTCCTGAGTTCCAGTTCACTCTTGCACACAGCTCGATTCTGTTCCTATGTTTGAGTTCACTCTTGCCTGCATACAGCTCCAGTCTCTTCCTGAGTTCCAATTCACTCTCACCTGCACACAGCCCCATTCTGTTCCTGAGTTCCAGTTCACTTTTAACTGCACATAGTCCTAATCTGTAACTGAGTTGTAGTTCACTTTTACCTGCATACTACATAATTATTTTCCTGAGTTCCAGGTCACTCTACCTGCACTCTGCTCCAGTCTATCACTCTCACCAAAACACAGCTCTAGTCTATTCCTGTGTTCCAGTTCACTCTTATCTGCATACAGTCCCAATCTGTAACTGAGTTGTAGTTCACTTTTACCTGCATACTGCATAAGTCTTTTCCTGAGTTCCAGTTCACTCTTACCTGCACTCTGCTCCAGTCTATCACTCTCACCAAAACACAGCTCTAGTCTATTCCTGTGTTCCAGTTCACTCTTATCTGCACACAGTACCACTTTGTTCTTGATTTACCGTTCACTCTTGTCTGTATATTGCTCCAGTTCATTCCTGAGATCCAGTTCACTCTTACCTGCACACAACCTCAGTCTGTTCCTGAGTTCCAGTTCACTCTTGCTTGCACACAGCTCCATTCTGTTCCTGAGTTCCAGGTCACTCTTGCCTACACAGTGCACCAGTGTCTTTCTGATTTCCAGTTTACTCTTACCAACACACAGCTCCCGACAATTTCTGAGTTCCAGTTCACTCTTACCAACACACTGCTCTTATCTGCTCCTGAGTTCCAGTTCATTCTTATCTGCACACAGCTCCAGTTCATTCCTGAGTTCCAGTTCACTCTTCCATGTACACAACTCTATTCTGTTCCTGTGTTCCAGTTCACTCTTGCTTGCACATAGCTCCATTCTGTTCCTGTGTTATAGTTCTCTCTTAGCTGCACAAAGCTCAATTCTGTTCCCGTGTTACAGGTCACACAACTCCATTCTGTTCCTGAGTTCCCATTTACTCTTGCCTGCAAAAAGCTCCCGTCAATTTCTGAGTACCAGTTCACTCTTGCCTGCACACAGCTCCATTCTGTTCCTGATTTCCCATTCGCTCTTGCCTGCACACTGTTCCAGTCTATTACTGAATTCCAGTTCACTCTAACCACCACACAGCTCGTAATCTGTACCTGAGATCCAGTTCACTCTTGCCTGCACACAGCTCCATTCGGTTCCTGAGTTCCAGGACTCTCTTGCGTGCACAGAGCACCAGTCTGTTTCTGAGTTCCATTCACTCTTGCCTGCACACTGCTCCAGTGTATTACTGAGTGCCAGATCACTCTTGCCTGCACACAACTCATCTGTTCCTGAGTTCTGGTTCACTCTTGCTTGCACACAGTTCCATTCTGTTCCTCAGTTCCAGTCCACTCTATCCTGAACACTTGTCCAGTCTATTACTGAGTTCCAGTTCAGTCTTGCCTGCATACTGCTCATATCTGTTACTGAGCTTCAGTTCACTCTTACCACACATAGCTCCTAATCTCCTCCTGAGATCCAGTTCATTCTTGCCTGCAAATAGCTCCAGTCTCTTCCTGAATTCCAGTTCACTCTTGCCTGCACACTGCTCCTGTCTATTACTTACCATTATATGTATATGTGTATACCGTTATATGTCTATTACTTCCCTTTATATGTGTAAAGCCTGGAACTGTTTAATGTTCTACTGTTTAACCTGTTATATGTAAAGCCTGTTGCTATTTATTGTTTCACTGTGAACCGAGGTGATGTATGATTATACGTACCACGGTATATAAGAACCTATAAATAAATAAATATAAAATATAAATAAATACTGAGCTGCAGTTCACGCTTGCCTGCACACAGCTCCATTCTGTTCTTGTGTTCCAGTTCACTCTTGCCTGCACACAGCTCCAATCTGTTTCTGAGATCCAGGTCACTCTCAGCAACACACAGCTCTAGTCTGTTCCTGAGTTCCAGTCCACTCTTGCCTGCACACTGTGCCAGTCTATTACTGAGATCCATTTAACTCTTACCACCACAAAGCTCCAATCTGTTCCTGAGTTGCAATTGGTTCTTATGTGCACACAACTCCAGTTCATTCCTGAGTTCCAGTTCACTCTTACCTGCACACAGCTCCATTCTGTTCCTGAGTTCCAGGTCACTCTTACCTGCACACAGCTCCATTCTGTTCCTGAGTTCCAGGTCACTCTTACCTGCACACAGCTCCATTCTGTTCCTGAGTTCCAGGTCACTCTTACCTGCACACAGCTCCATTCTGTTCCTGAGTTCCAGGTCACTCTTACCTGCACACAGCTCCATTCTGTTCCTGAGTTCCAGGTCACTCTTACCTGCACACAGCTCCATTCTGTTCCTGAGTTCCAGTTCACTCTTGCTTGCACACAGCTCCATTCTGTTCCTGAGTTCCAGTTCACTCTTGCTTGCACACAACTCCAGTTCATTCCTGAGTTCCAGTTCACTCTTACCTGCACACAGCTCCATTCTGTTCCTGAGTTCCAGGTCACTCTTGCCTACACAGTGCACCAGTGTCTTTCTGATTTCCAGTTTACTCTTACCAACACACAGCTCCCGACAATTTCTGAGTTCCATTTCATTCTTATCTGCACACAGCTCCAGTTCATTCCTGAGTTGCAGTTCACTCTTACTTGCACACAGCCCCAATCTGTTCCTGAGTTCCCGTTCACTATTACCTACACACTGTTATGACTACCAGCCGCGTCAATCTGCAGCAGGCTCAACTCCCATCATGTCCTGCCTGGCCAGTCACCACCGCCGCTTTCCTCCCACATCTCTGCACTCCACGTGGCGGCTGGGACGCAGCCGAGCAGTGCCCCGATCCTGGGCCTCTCTAGGCTGTCCTTCCTTTAAAGGGCCTTTGGCGGGAACTCCGGTTTCATCCGCGCCTGATTACTATATTTACCCGGGATATATAAGCCTCACCTCAAGCTGCCGCTAACCGACTTGGCAACGAGTTCCATGATTCCTATTGGTTCCATATTCTCTTCATGGACCAGTTGTTCCTGTCGTCAGACCTCTATGCTGTTGCTTCCTGGTTCTTCTCTCAGCACCTCCCGCTCTGAGGGCCCTAGCTCAGCGCAACCTAACTGGACTCTCTCTCAGTGCTTCCTGCTCCTCATGGCCGGGCTCAGCGCAACCTAACTGGACTCTCTCTCAGTGCTTCCCGCTCCTCGTGGCTGGGCTCAGCGCAACCTCTCTCAGTACTTCCCGCTCCTCGTGGCCGGGCTCAGCGCAACCTAACTGGACTCTCTCTCAGTGCTTCCTGCTCCTCATGGCCGGGCTCAGCGCAAGCTAACTGGACTCTCTCTCAGTGCTTCCTGATCCTCGTGGCTGGGCTCAGCGCAACCTAACTGGACTCTCTCTCAGTGCTTCCCGCTCCTCGTGGCCGGGCTCAGCGCAACCTAACCTGGACTCTCTCTCAGTGCTTCCCGCTCCTCGTGGCCGGGCTCAGCGCAACCTAACTGGATTCTCTCAGTGCTTCCTGCTCCTCATGGCCGGGCTCAGCGCAACCTAACTGGACTCTCTCTCAGTGCTTCCCACTCCTCGTGGCCGGGCTCAGCACCATCCTACTTGTGAGCTCCAAACGCAGTGCCCGCTGCTCCTGGGAATCTCCACAGTACTTCTCCTTGAAGACCTTTGCTACAGTGGCTTCTCCTCTGTTCCCGGCCATCCTCGCTTCCTGACGGTGGGGACCTGTGGGGCCCAACTCCTCAGGTAGCAACAACCCCATCTCGGGCCAAAGGTCCACAATTCCTAATACACTCAGAGTTCCAGTTCACTCTTGCCTACACAGTATTCCAGAGTTCTAGTTTCACCCTTACCACTGTTCCTGATTTCCAACTTTGCGTGCACATTGTTCCTGAGTTCCAGCTTTGTCTGCCTCGCTCCAGCATCACCAATCTACCCAAGTCTAGCCCTAGCCTCATCATGCCAACCTGCATCACTCTGGAGGTTGTATCCACCACACTCCCCCAGCACCTGACCCACAATAGTATGCATGTGTTATGTTTGTGTCTGTATGTGTTTGGAATTGTGGGTGTAAGTTTGTATGTGGGTGAATGTTTTGAGATTTGTTTTGCGGCTGAGTTTTGAGAATGTTTTGAGAATGTTTTGCGGCTGAGTTTTGCAGAACCTGCAATGATCTTAGTGAGGTGTATGCAAGACCTAGTAGAAGTGCATTACAATAATCAGTGCTCACCAATATTAATGCTTGTAGTACTGATCGAAAGTTGGCCATTGACAGAAGTGGTTTAAGTCTCCTGAGGACCATGAGTTTAGCGTATCCTTCTCTTACTTTTAGAGATATGTGTTGTTTTAAGCTTAGTTCGGGGTCAATTATTACTCCTAGATTCCGTACTTTCTCTGCAAGTATTATTTGTTGATTGTTTTTTAGTGTGATTGGACTATGTTTGATTTCTGTATTTTTTCTCTCTAAATTTAAGAATTCTGTCTTCTCTATATTAATTACTAATTCCATTTGGTTTAGTAGCTGTTTGATGATATCTAGATACATGTTGGCTAAGTTTAATGTGTTTATATATATATATATATATATATATGACTGTGTGTACATGTTTATATGTGGAGGTGGCTTTCTGTAGGTGTTTGTGGGTATCTTTTTGTGTTTAGCTCTATGTTTGTGCATGTGTGTGAATGTTTATAAATGTATCTCTGTATTTTTTATGTTTTAGTATACGAGTATGTGATGTGTTCTTTTTTTGTGTGTGTCTTTGTGGTTTGTATGGTTGTGTGGGTTTTTTTATGATTGTATATTTGTTTAGGAATATTTGTGGGTATATTTGTGTATCTTTGCATACGTTTGAGAGTGTATTTTGTGCTTCTGTGTTCTGTATTTCTGTATGTATTCTAGTGCATATTTATGTGTATGTCTGTGTGCAATAATATGTTTGTAAATGTATATGTTAGTATATGTTTGGGTGAGTATTTACATATATGTGTGATTTAAGTTTGGGTATGTGTATGCATATATAATTCTGTATATATTTTTCTGTTCATATGATCGTGCATGTTTGAATGTGTGATTCTGTATGTATGCATATGTGTGAAGTCTTTTGCTTTTGTATGGGAAGGAAGAGTCCCAGAATGATGAACACAATTTGTAATTAGATCTATCTGAAAAAAAAAGCTGATATAGGTTCTGTCATGTGCAAGGTACAGAGCATTGGTAAATTTGCCGTTTGTGGTGAAATTATTGGAAAAGGCAATTTTGACACAATTAACTTTTATTTTTCAGGAATATGAAGAACTGGATAATTTGCCAGGTGTGAAATTGCTGGGATGGGGATGAGACAGCAATAATGGTCATGTTGGATCTGGTATGTGTCTCTGACCTAGTGGATCATAATATTTTGCTGTGAACTGAACTGGGAATCAGAGGACAACAAGGAAGGAAATGCTGTATCTCTCTCTGCAAGAGATAGCTGATTGATTGGCCAGTAATAAATTGAAGCTTAATAGTGTTAAAAGGGAGATACTCAAGATAGCAAATTGAATTTCTTGATATCTTTGTGGTAGAGGTAGAGGTCATAAGAAGTTATAAATTTGGAATGAGATTAGAAATCCATTTCCAGTTAACAAATAGGAGAGCATTTGGTAAGCTCTGGTTAGTCCATCAGTGGCAGCTTTATTTGAGTGGGAGGAATTTCAAAACATGGTAGTCTGTCACTTTTCTCCTTTTAATCCTGGTCTATTGCAATGGTCTATATATTGGGCTGCCTGCTAAACAAATGTTTAGGCTGCAATTAGTTCAGAGTCTAGCAGCCAGGATTATTTTATGCAAATTGTGCAGAGCAAGAGCATCCCTTTCACTGAGAATATTACATTGGCTGCCAGTGGAGGCAACGATATGATTTAAGATCTTGAACCTTTTGGTCGCTGAGTGATAATGGCCCAAGATATGTATTTGCAGCAGACCTGGAGTTGGAATGGACCTAAATATGTTCTCCGGTTCTCACAAGATTACCTATTGGAAGTTCCAATAATGAAAACAATCCAACATGCAGCAAATAGGAATAAGAGCTTTTCAGTGATAATATCTATACTGTAGTAAAGTTTGACTAAGGAAATTAGAGCTGAACTAAAATCTTTCTGGGCCAGGCCTGATATTCAGCACCACTTAGCTAAATAAAAGTTTGGACTTATAAGGTTGTGTGCTTTACAACTGGCGCAAATTTTTTGTTGAAGTCAACATATTTTTGTATATAGCCTTTGGCTACCAATCCTGTCTTGTGTCTTTGCACATTTCCCTCTGCATCATACTTAGCTTTAAAAATCCAATCCAGCAGCATCCTACAGCTTGCCCTTCCTCTTGGTAACGGACAGTGTTCATGTCTTATTTTTATGAAGACCCGCTATTTCTTCTTTTGAGGATTTCTCCATTTTTTTACCTCAGCAGAAGTCATATGTCTCTCCATAAAGTCAGGTCAGTCACACTTTTTTCTTGAATTGTGCAGCACATGCATTGTGGTGGATCTCCTTTGTTTAATCTTTTAGATTTCTTTAGCTTTGGCTCTGGTTCTATAGATGCTGTATCTCCTTCTGTCCGATTATCATTTTCATGCTCCTCAGATTCTGAGACTGTGAAGTTCTCTGTTTGAGGAAAACCATAATCTTCATCTGAATATTCTTCTTGGAGGTCATTATTACTGGCAGTTGTGCATGCCTCTGCTTGCATGCAGCAGCATCAACCTGTTGCTCAGTAGCCCCTTCCTGCTCTCTTATTGGGTAGAGCCATGTAGTACTTGAGGATCTTGCTTTTGTTACTTCAGATCCAAGGCTTTTTACTTCTTTTGTTTACAGATCCAGGATTTTTTTTTTTACTTTTTTATTTTACAAACAGTGCACAGTTTAAAACATTAATAACAAAAATGGACTTGCAAACAAGTTTCAGAGAGAGAGATAACAATAATACAACTATCTCCAGGCCACACAAAGACATTACAATAGTAATCGAATATGCCTTATATGGAAAATACTAACCGCTTACAAAAAAAAAAAAAAATGTGCCCTAGTTACTCAAGTATTCCCAGAAATTCCCCCAAATTTGGTCATATTTAAATATTCTCGCATGTAAAACGTAAGTGATTTCCTCAATAAGCGCAATGTCCATTAGTTGTGATGGCCATTGAGAAATGCAGGGTGCACTTTTCCGTAACAATGCTATGGATACAGTAGTTAATAAAGATTTTATCCAGGTCCGGAATCATCACAATAAGATCCCTCCAGTAGCCCAGCACTTCCGAGCTTGGTTTCAGTGAAAAATGAATTTGCAGATCAACCTGATCTCCCTTTCTACATCCCCCAGAAGGAGAAAACCAAAGGGCAAGACCACCAAACATGAAAGTATATGCCACTAAGACCGCACCCACGCCAACATAAAGGAAAGGCAGTGAAAAACATGAGTGTCTATAAACTCAATGTAATAATTTAACCATAAAGCCAACTCTCATGGAACATATAGAGTTGGAATGTGCAGCCTGCCACATCTCATCCCAGACAGTGGCATCTCATGTGAGTTGCAAGTCATCAATCCACTTCTGTATCAAGAAAGAAATTCTATCTGGAAGATGATCCATATGCATTATGCAATTATGAATGTGACAGATATCCTTCCCCTCAATAGAAAGGTTGCTTAGAAATCTCTCCAATGAACTTGGTTACTGGAGAACCCACTCTTTATCTATCAAAGTTTCCAGAGCATCGCTCAACTGTAAGTAAATTTGCTGAGCACTACGTGCCATTGGTATTTGGCAACCAAACCGTTGAAGGAGACTAGATTGTCCCCCTTCCAAAGTTGCCAGATATATCACAAACCACTAGTCTGCCAATTTGCCATATCAGGGAAAAAGAAACAGTAAGAAAGCTGAGGATTTTTGGCCAAGGGCATGACAGGGGAGTATTCTTTATGCGAGAGTCCCATATATTTGCTGAGCCTCCTCCAGATTTGATCCATGTGGGCAATGATGGGATTGCTGCGGAGAATCTATCTAGCATTTGTAGACAAAATGGTAGAGTCAGGAACAAAGGAAGCTCTATGCATTCAGTTTGTGCTCTCTCCAAGTATAGCCACCCACAGTTGGATTTTGGATTGAACCATTCTGTAAGACATGCTAACCTTGCTGCCCATTAATAACACCAAAGGTCTGCAATCTTCATACCCCCTCTAGACTTGGGCCTGCCAAAAACTACAAGATTAATACTGCCACTTTGTTATGCCAAATAAAACTCCTCATGTGCCCATTTAAAGAGTTGAATATGTGTTGTGGAACAAAACAAGTGATATGTTGAAACAGATACAACAATTTTTTTCTGAATGATATTCAGGAGTGGAACATAGTTTAACTTAAATAAGTCTTTCATATTAGTGAATGTCTTTATACCCAAGTAGGTGAATCCTTTAGAAATTAGCTGAAATTGCCACAAACTATTAGGTAAGCAGATCCCACCTTCCAGAAGAAGGATCTCAGATTTTTTATAGTTAATTTGGTAGCCTGACAGTGACCCATATTTTCCCAGTAGTCGAATTAAATGGGTGGCAGAGCTATCCAGCTGCGTCAGATATATTTGAACATCATCTGCATATAAGGAGATGTTATGAAGTACTCTATTTTAACCTCGCTGATCCTCTCATTCTCACAAATAGCCTGAACTTTAGATTCAGTAGCTATATTGAATAAAAGAGGGGACAAAGGGCAAACCTGCTGCATCCCACTGGCCACTTGAAAAGGTGCAGTGAGTCTACCATTAAACAGAATGTAAGCCTTAGGTGGTGGTCCTTAGCTTAGATGCAGAGAAGGCATTTGACTCGCTTTCCTGGGATTATGTTTTGGGTATTAACTCAACACAGCTTTTCTGGCAAGTTTTTGGGGTGGTTAAAAGTTATGTACAGCAACCCAAGTGCATGTACTTTAATAAATGGAACCCTTTCAGAGTCCTTCCCATTACAATGTGGGGTGTGTCAGGGGTGCCCCCTCTCGCCATCTTTGTTTGTCTTGGAGATTAAACCTTTAGCGAGAGGTAGGATTCCACAGCGTATTTATAGGTGACCATCTCCTAACGTTGGCCATGTTTTTGGAAGATATTCTTCTGTTTGTTGGGCATTCTAGTACTAGCGTACCAATTATTATTCACAATTTTCCCCAGTTTCATGCGATTGCAGGTTTGAACATCAATTTTACTATGTCTGAGGCCCTACCGCTTGATCTCTGGTTGAAGGAAACATGGGAGGGTCTCTTCCCTCTTACTTGGGCTGCAGACAAGATAAAGTAGCTGGGAGTGTGGATCCCTAGAGACTTGAAATCTCTGTATGAGATAAATATCAAAAACGTTGTTACAAATAGATAGTCACAACTGTTGGCGTGGCAGCCCCTTCCTGTGGTCGCTTTTTGGCAGATATGCGCTTTTTGTCCCTAAATTATTGTACAAGCTGCAAATGTTACCATGCTGGCCTATGGCGAGGGATCTACATAAGTTGCGCTCCTCTTTCTTGTCATTTTTTAGAGGGGGAAAAAAGCAAGAATAAAATACACTAAACTTGAATGCCCTAAAGAAGTGGGGGGCTTGGACCTCCCCAGCTTGTGACTGTATAATACTTCCTATCAATTGCGATTTGTAGGGGAGTGGTTAACTGATACATATTCGTGTTGTGAAGAAGGCTTGTTAACTAGTATTTTGGCCCCTTGGCCCCCTTTGTATCTCATTCAGGCCCAGCCAGGGGAATGACGAAAACGGAGGTTTCCTAGGACTTTGATATATCCATGTTTGCAGAAGAGGTGGGGTTTGGGGGGCTGCTGCTTCTGCTAGTAGGCAATCCAGGCTCTCTTCCTGGTCAGGCATATGGCCCTATTTTTTCTGGGTGGGTTAAATTGGGAATTCATTTTATTCTCCACTTATATGAGGAGAAATCTATGGTTGTTATTTCGTTTACTTTAATGATCCAACATTTACAGATTTCACCTCGACATTTTTTTGCTTATCTCCAAGCCCGTCATACTTGGGCTCCTTTAAATGGGAAGCCAAGACCTTTTCCTCCGAAGTTTCTTTTGCTAAAGCTATTCAAGAAATATCACTCACGAAAAATTGTATTGCTAATTGGCACAAATTGGGCAAGAGGCGGATGAAGCCTAGATTCCTAGAGTCTCTTGCTGTATATTGGTTTACTGCCTTGGGCGAATCAATCTCTGTGGGTTTTCTGTCTGGTTGCTTAAAAGCAATGCATTGTTGAAATCCAGATTTTAGTCTATGGGAGCTACAGTTTAAACTGTTGCACCATGCTTATTTCGACAATATGATAAGACATCGTATGAGTTTGACCTCATCCCTATTGTGTAATAAGTGGGGAAAGGAAGATGGATCCTTATTCCATTGTTTTCTGACTTGTTCTAGTTTGGATACATTCTGGAATACAGTGTTTTCCGCTATTCATAAGTATACTGGTATAGAGGCTTCGAAAAATGGTCACTTTCTTTTATCTGGGGTGCTAGAAAGGACCAGTTAATAAGTGTACTCTACGTGACAAATTTGCCCAATTTGCTTTATTATTGGCATGTTGTTGTATTCTGTCCATAGGGACAGAAGAAGCCCTGCTTTCTCTGCTATCCTGGCTTCATTGCATGACTCTAATTATGCCAATGGAGTGGTTAGATGTCACACATGGGAAACATAGACTTGATGTGATATACTGTACTGTTTGGGTGTCTTTTTTCCAGCTTCGACCTTTAGATATTCAACACGGTTTGCTGAATTGGTTAAGGAAGCCCTCAGGTTCATCCTAAGGGAATTACTGCTCACTAATCATTACCCATGTCTTCCTCCTGTTAAGATGACCTAATATGTTTTGGGGTGCGAGGGGGGGATAGGCTCGGTTAGGCTCTGGAGTTAATGCTAGGGTGGGAATGGGGATAGAGGGTTAGGTTTCAGGGTTGGCTGTGTGTGGTTGAGAGCAGTGTGAGTGTTGTTCTGGGAGAGGATCCCAGACACCTTGTTGAGGTTGGGATAAAATTAAAAAGCAGGAGAGGGTCACCTATTGGAATTTTCTGCAGCTCCGTTTGGGAGGTTTGGGACATTTGCTTATATGTCATGCCTGCGTATTACACTATTGTTGATCACATATCTTTCATATCCTGCTTTGTATCCCAACCGATTGCTTTCTTTGATTATCTGTTTTATGTGCAATGTTCTGCCATTTGTCATTTTTATCTTATCATAGAAAGTCCAACAAAATTTAGGTATCAGCGTCTCCCTCTGTTAACAATTAAAATTATTTTGACAAAAAAAAAAATGGGTAGAGGCTTTTTTGGTGATAACTAATTCCTTTATAATTGAGCTAATTCTGCTTTTAGTTGAACCAATTCCTTTTTTAATGAAAAGAATTGTGAACAAATGGGGCAAGTCGCCTTCAATAGTTTGCCTTAATACAAAGGCAGCATGGTTTTACATTGAATGATAGTTGTTTTGATGTGGAACTCTTTTAATATGATAACAATTTGCAAAGTACCTTGTTACCAATTACTGTAATTATGTACCCTAGCAAGACAATATAAGAGCAACCTCTGTGGTGGGTGAGTAGAAGGGTAGGGAAGGAGGGCTTTAACAGTTGAGATTATTAGAAAACAAACTTTCCCCTGACATGCACTTTTTGGGAGCTTCTCTAATCCACTGTAAAGTTAATTTTTTTTTGTTTTCTCATTTCTTTTCTCTTTTCTATAAAGCTGCAAAACAGTTTAGAATATACAATATTTTCTTAATTAAAGCAGCCCCTCCCACCTCAAAAAAGGCACACAATAATGCAAATATAAATGGCTTTTATACTTGGTCCCCAGATAACTTAAAAAGCAAAGATTTGTCCTTAGCTTTTAAAAGTCTCTATTCACAGCTGTGCACAAAATGGCTCTGACCTGCTACAAAGCACGAGCTTTAAGACTCTTTAATTTATAGGAATCAGCCCCTCCCAATAGAGACAAGGCTAATAACAGTTTTTCTTTCCCCTTACTTTTCTATAAAGCTACAAAACAGCCTAGATTCCACACTTTTTTCTTAATTAAAGCAGCCGCCCTTAGTTTCACCAGTGCAACAAAGATTAATCGTTTGCACTTAAAAAAAAAAAGCAGCCGCCCTTTAAAAAAGGCACAGAATAATGTAAATATAGATAACTTTTGTACTTGGCCCCCAGATAATTTAACATATTTATAAAATGACCTAGAAATAGGGAAAATGAGCGAGGTGATCAAATTTGCAAATGACACAAAATTATTCAAAGTTGTTAATCCACACGATGATTGTGAGAAATTGCAAGAAGGGAGGCTGGGTATGCAAATGGAAGACGACATTTAATGTGAACAAGTGCAAAGTGATGCGCGTAGGGAACAGCAATCTAAATTGCAGCCACACAATCCAAGGCTCAGCATTCAGGAAAAGGATCTAGGCATTATTATGCATAATACGTTGAAATCCTCTGCTCAGTGTATGGTGAGGGCCAAGAAAGCAAATAGAATGCTAGGAATTAGGAAAGGACTGGAAAATAAAACAGAGAACATCATATTGCTTCTGTATCGCCCCCATGGTGCAAACACATCATAAGTATGGTATGCAATTCTGGTCACTGTATCTCAAAAAAGATATAGCAAAATTAGAAATGATACAGAGAAGGGCAACCAACATGATAAAAGGGATGGAATTTCTCCCATATGAGGCAAGGCTAAAGAGGTTAGAGCTCTTCAGCTTGGAGTAGAGATGACTGAGGGGAGATATGATAGAGGTCTATAAAATAATGAATGGAATGGAACAAGTGAACACAAATTGGTAGTTTACTCTTTCAAAAAGTACAGAGACTAGGGGACATGCAATGAAGTTACTTAGCAGTATATTTAAAACAAATAGGAGAAAATACTTTTTTCTTAACACTTAATTAAGTTCTGGAATTCATTGCCAGATGACATGGTGAAAACTATTTAGTGTAGCTGGGTTTAAAAAGGTTTGGACAAGTTTCTGGAGGAAAAGTCCATAAACCATTGTTAAGGTGGACTTGGGGAAATCTGGGATAAGCAGCATGGAATCTTTTTAAAGTACCATTTGGGTACTTATGATCTAGACTGGCCACTGCTAGAAACAGAATGCTGAGCTTCATGGATTTTTGGTTTGACAAATCTTAAGTTTTTATGCTGGAAAACCACCATCCTGTCATTTCTCCACTAACTGAAAAGGTAATGGAGGAGCAGAGTCATTGAGTACAAGCCACAAGGTCCTATCCTGTGGTGGTGGCTCCCACAGAAATTGCCTTTGTACTAACATGATTATTGATGACACGTGCCTTGGCAAGGTCTCAGGAAGAAAAGATTCTGGTAAGGATGAGTACTGAAGGTGGATCATTACATATTCCACCAAGGGTAAGAGTATCTGAACAATCAAGACCAAAAGAGAGAGGAATCTCATTTCATCAAGAGAGACTACAAAAAAGCCTTTGAAAATGCTTGACAACCTGTAAGGAAGAAACATCGCAGAAGGAAGCATCAATATGATAAGAAAGCTAGAGATGTGGTGATTGGGTAGGGTACCATTGAAGAAACATCATTTTGAAGGCAGGCACAAAATTCAGGATTTTTGGGAAAAAGACAATATGAAGTTGTAAGATTTTGAGCCACTCCAAAATGCATTAAAAAGTACGCTCAAACTTAGGAGAGACCAAAATTGTTCAAGAAACCATGCAAGATTACTGTTTTGGGGGAAGACCTGCTTTTGATACGATAAATTGAACCTGAGGGCCAAGAGAGTGAAATTCCACATGAGAAACCTGTCATGATTTGGTATATTATACCTAATCCTGTTACAAACCAAGAGATCTGTGTTCAGACAGTGGTTGCTGCTGTAGACCGTGAAGAATCAGTTTCGAGCTAAGTCTGATCAATCCTCTGACCAAATCAATATCCAAGACAATTTGACTGTTTAGAATTTCAAACCGAGCTAATAAGGGAAAATCCAAGCCTCTCCCTCAGAGAATTATTGTCTTGGATAAATTATAGAAATTGTGTAAGAAGGAAACTAGACTGGTAACAGTGAATTTGAAGGATGCTTGTAAAATGTTCTTGAAGTACCAAGTAATGTAAGAGAATTATATTTCCTGCTGTATGTGCTCTTAATCAGTAGATTTTAATGTTAAAGAGTAAAGACTGTCATTGTTTTTGAAGAAAGAAAATATTGGGGATGAAATTTTTGCATCCATGATGCCTATATGTACGAGTTAAAAAAACTAAAAATGCATTTGCTTTGGCCCCTGAAGAATGGTCCTGGAAGAGAGAAGCAGAGCTGCATTAGCTCTAACACAGATCCTGTGTTTCTTTTAATTAATTAATTGCTTGCTGACCTCTAGAACCTTCACAGGAAGGAAATACAAGCAAAAGTAAACAAACAGTTGAACTGAGCAGTGCTTGCATTTATTGCTTCTGCACCTAGAAAAGGAATAATTTGGAGCTAGACTGCAGAGAAATTTGGAGAGGACCAGAACCATACCTGTGTAGCTGCAGCTAGTGAGAAAGAAAATTAGTTTGTTTTTTTTGGGGGTTTTTTAGTCAGAGAGCAAAATAAATTATTTGGCAAAGGAAAGTCCTTAAAAAGCAAAGATTTGTATTTACCTATTAAAAGCCTTTATTCACAGGAATAGCTGTACATAAAATGGAATAGTTGCACACATATCAGGCTGTCTAAGGGTTGGAATAGTTACATTGCAGGGCCACCAGGTAAGGAATACAGTTGTACAGCTGTTTGTAAGGGAGAAATATAAAAATGTCTAAATAAATAAACAAATAAATAAATAAATGATGTCAGATAGTGGCAAATCTACACCTATGTAATTTTATGTATTTTGGTTTTATTGTATTTATCTTATTGTATTCTTTTGCTGTTGTAAACCGTTATGATGGCTACACTAAATGACGGTATACAAAACCAGTAAATAAATAAATTCATATCTGTTAGTCACTGGTGAGGGTGAAGGTGAAAAGATAGATTATGATGTGGGGAACTGGAAAACTGGGGAATTGGCATATGTAGGCATGCTGTGGGGGGAAGGGGGTTAATGATGAGAGTCGGTATGGTGCAGGGAGGGAACTTGATATGTAGAGGTCTCCAGCTTGATTTGATTGGGATTATTTGGAAGGGATGTTAATATTGGATGTCAGGTATTGGGAGATTGGAAGTGTATTATTTTATTGTTCCATCAGGATTATATGTGTGTGAAATGTGCTTGTATATACGTGTGTGTTTCAGAAAGGTCCATGTTTAGTAGAGTAGCTGAAAACATAGTTGATACTCTAGCTGGCTTTGTCACTTTTCCCTCTTTCCCTGCCATACTCAGTGGTTTCTTTAGAAGGACATTTAGGAACCCACTGGGATCCCTATGAAGAAGTATGGCCTAGTTGTAGGCCAGAGTAGTGTAGAGTAGATGAATGTACCACTTATGCCACTGTGACCCCAGTAGAGGCTGTTGTACTGGTTTGTTCATGTTTGCATAAAAGCAAGTGAATCCTGGTGTCTGTGTGGATTTTTAGTTTGAATTTAGAGAGGAGTGTTTCCTTTCAGTTCTTTTGATGTTTCAGATTAAAGGCCCAAAGCCTTGGCTGAGGAGACTTAGAAAATAAGAGATTAATTTACAGTTCACATCCAATAGTTGATAAATTAACCCTAAGAGACTTTTGAGTAGTTTACTATTTAAGTGATTTTTATTGGAAATAAAAATGTGTATCCACCCTTCCTACCCATGAACGAAGATCATGCAAAGAGGTTTCTTTTTTCAAGTCCTCGGTGTGAGAGATTTGTTTTCCCAGTCAGTGATGAAAGAGTGGATATATCTAGCAGATGTCATCACCAGGAGGACAGGCCTAGCCAAAACAAACAGCTAAAGAGGTGCCCACAATGTAGAGGAGGGAAGAAAAGGAGAAAATTGGAGAGCACAAGAACAAGCAGTGGATCCCAGAAATTTGGATGGGGAACTTAATTGGGAGCGGAAGACCCCATGTGTCACAGTTTGCACAGGAAGGTGTCACTTTCTATGCTGGGATAAAGAAGGAACCTTGAGGAATAGATCAAGGGATCATAGATGTACTAATCTGAATTGCTTTATGGACTTAATCTGAAAGAGACTTGGGCCAAGAGTAATATTTTCATGTTTGAACCATTTCTACAGCAAAGTTATGTTGGAAAATCAGCTTTGCATACAGCTTGTTTATTGGCACTCACTAAAGGATTACACACCTAACACCCAGGGCCTAGGAAGTTTATCTTCTCCCTTCCCCCCACATTTCAAACACAGAAGACCCTCAACCAGAGATGAGGGAAAAAAATTATACCAGAGACTTAGCCCGTGGAGTATATCCTGTGATCACTGAGGAGAGATCCAAGTACCTGGGTTAGACATATTTGAGGGCAGGGGTGAATTGTTGAAGAATGAAAACTAGGTATGGAGGGGGAAAAGCCCAAGAGGCATTTCCATACATCAATCACGCTCACGCCCAGAACACGGAGCAACTTTTAATTGGCTCTAAAAGATGCTACAAGAACTAGTCCCAAGAGCGTTCTATGCAATATTTGATAGCATCATTCGACTAATTCTTCTACACTGCAAAATTACACCAGGCCCTAAGATACTAAATTCACTTCCTATGAGAAAGCAGTACAAAACTCAGACCAATCCTCACCTTATAAAGGGACCAGAATTAGAAATAGAAAAGTACAGATGAAAATTGACCTGGAAACATCAAGAAGCATGCCTGGGACCTTTTAAAGTCCTGATCATCCTGAGACTGCTGTGAATTAGCAGAGAGAGGGGTAGATGCACATGAATTATCTTGCCTCCATATCCCCAAATACAAGCCCCCCACCAAAAGACTCTCACAGTCCCACGTTCTCTGCTCCCCCCTTCACGTCTGACTCCAGCAGCCTCTTCCTTCTTGATCCACTCTCCAAGATTTCTTCACCTTCCCTTTACCCCTCCCCAAAACTGACCCTAACACTCTCCCCTTCCCCTGCATGGACCCAACATCATCCCCCTTTCTCCAGGACAGAGCCCCACATTGTCTCCACAGGACAGACCCAGCAGTCTCCCTCTAACCTTTTGACCTCTGAGGCAGCGGCTGACTCGAGGACACTGGTGCTTCCTTGCCTTCCTCTGGCATACAGGTCAATTCTGCTGCCACCACTATTTCCTCCTTCTTCTGGCCCATGTAGACCAGGCACCTCCAATTCTCAATTAACTGGGGTAGCAAAGGAGTGGCGAGCCATTTTATCACACCCCCCCCCCCCCCCCCCCGTAGGGATAACACTGGCCATACTCCTTTGTTCAAGATTCATGTTAGTGGGAAGGAGCTCTGCTGTTGGGGGAGGGATGACCTAGCAGCCGAGGATGAATCGGGCTCTTTGTGGGCAACCCAGGCCTGTAGCCTTCAGCCAGAGTAGGCAGTATGTAAACAGGGGCCAGTCAAGACCTTGTGACTTATTTTAATGGGGTAGTCTGAGTACTGACCACACTAATATACCAAGAGTCAATCCTTTGAAACAGGCCTCAGTGGAAAGGTCACTAACCATGACCATGCAGTCATGAGATCTCTTTGCTAATATTTACAGAAATAGAAAAAAAAAAAGGTCATTGATGTTGTAAAACTTGAACGTTCTGATTAGGATGAGGGAGGGGGATGATTCTCCCCCCCCCCCCCCCCCGAGTTGCAGTTATCCTGGGTATATTACAAAACTGTATAAAAATGGTCAGAACTGTCAGAGATCAGATCTCTTCAAACAACAGACTTCCAGAAGTGGCAGAGCTGATCGAATCCTTGGGTCCTAATTGAACATTGTAAAGAATGCATGCTTTGCTTCATGAACAGCTGTATTCATTATTGTGATTCTTATCTTTATCTGATTATTGCAATCAACCATTTCTGTTATTTGCAGTGACTCCCATTTTCTAATTATCCCAATTAGCTTAAATCCCTATTAGCTTAAAACCTGCTGCAATTTTTACCTGGTACCAAGGTGTTTTAACTCTGTGTATGGGTGAGAGAGAGAAATATAAAAGTAAGCCTTGTCAGAGTCATAGATATAAACCTTGTCACTATCACAGATACAAGCCTTGTCAGCGTCAGAGGTGACCCTAGTCTCTTGGTCCGAACCTAAAACATTTATGGCCAGGCATATAATGGCTTCACATGGCAGACAATGCGCCATGCACAGAGCAAGGCCTCATGAGTACAGCAGGCCTCAAAGTTCCTGAACAAGACATCGAAAACCCTGTGAGTCAAAGGGGATGTCACAGAAACCAAGGATCATGAATGGAGCAAGCAACTAGAGCACGAGGGTCATGTGATCAGTTGCCTGGCCAGTAAGCCAGCTGCCCAACAAAGATCAGGAAACTGTGTCCCAGTAGCCCAATAGAGAAAGAACAGCAGGTGAACGAGCAGCCTGAACATCCACAATTCTTACTGGATGATTTCTAAGAGGAAACCACCAACCATGGTCTGGCATGGGTGTAGGAGAAGTTACAATTGCAGAGCAACATCACTAATGTACTTCTCCTTACACTCAAGTAGTTCCAGGGATGTTTTGGAAAACGTGAGGCTGCCTCCTTTCTGACCCACAAGGCACATGACTGTCGCCAGATTAGAGTGGTTGGCATTAGTAGGAGTAAAAGGGCCTGCATAGTCCCTACCCAGCTACATACTAGCAGGCTTCAGATACTGAATATGAAGTGGGGTTATGGAGGGAGGAATGTTTTGATGTCAAGAAAGACAGAGAAAACGTTTCATTGTTTATGGTTGATCGGTAACCTTTTGTCAGAGCTGGTGGGAGTTAGGCTTGATGTGAGGAGGTTGGTTCGCCATCTTAAAAATAATGGTTAAAAAAAATCCAGAAAGCCTACTGAAAAAGGGTGGACAGAGGAAAGCACCAGCATAAGCAAGAGACCTAAGAGGGCCCTCAAGAACATTTAGTTCAGGTTCATCTCAGACTCTGAAGACTCCTCGGGATCCACAGCCCCTGTGGTTTGAGTAAAGGCTCAGGGTGTGTGTTGGGGGAGGTAAGGCAGATCCCTCAGGTAGTGTCCCACTGGGCAGCAGTTGTGAATGGCAGTTGAGAATTAAGCCCTCTGTTCTAGAGCTCTTCTAGCATGCCAAGTACTTGACAAGGTGAGCTGGAAAATCTGAAAAAGGCAGATATACTGAGAAGAGGATTGTTCCGGATGAACTGCAGCCAGGCACCTCGATGGAGGAAAGAGCCCATATTAGAGGGGACCTTCCAAAGGCTGCACTTGAAAAAAAAGCAAATCAGCAAAAGAAGACACCAGGACCAAACCTAAAAGAGCTTTTAGGAGAGGCCAGAGAGCTATTCCATCACAGTAGGATTGTGAAAAAGATGATGATATATGGTTGCTGAGTGCCAGAGAGGGATATTTTGTTCAGTATGAGAGAGGAAACTAAGATTGCTGAGTGTCTGTTTGAGAGAGGAGGATGTTATTGCTAAGTATGAGAGGGGGGGATATCATTTTTATTTTTTTTTTAGATAGAGAGGGATATGGCTTTGAGAGTGAGTGTGAGAGAAGGGGAAATTATTGCTTGGTGAGGGCATGTGAGAATAAGAGGGACATTATTATTAAGTTTGAAGCAAGTGAATTATGATTGCTGCGAGAACAAGGCTGGGGGCAGAGAAACAAAGAAAAAAAAATTGAGAAAAAAAAAAAAAGAGTCCCCATTCAATGAACACAGAGAAAAATAAGCAAAGAAACAGACAGAGAAAGTAAAGCAGATAAAAGAATAAGAAAAGTCAATCCCCCCCCCAATGAACAACAAAAAATTAGAGTAAATTAGAATGAAATAAATATATATTTTCCCCAGCTCCTAAAACGTTTGGCTAGTGCCTACATTTTCTGTATAATTCATATTCCTCCTCATACCCATGTACTAATGACCCTCCTTTCCAAGGATGGCATGCAAGCTTCTCTCAGCTTCTGCACAACTGTTCCCATATTCCCTGGGGTTCCTGCTATCCCTGTGTGATACTGAACAGCAGGAGAGGTAGATTAGGGCTAGGAATGGGTGCAGCAAATGTTTGAGTGGCTGTTCCCTCAAATGATACACACAATAACGTGGGAATGAAGCCATATCAGATGCAGTAATGCCTGAGGTTTTCTGCTTTGGAGCAGATCCTATAAAGTTGAAACATGGATCTCATAAAGGATTGGATTAGAGAAGGTTTGGGGGAATATTTTTGCATTTTTAAACAATATTATTTGTTTTTTTTTTACATATATAAAGACATTTCAAGAAAAGGTGTTTCTTTTAGGCCTCACAGTTATAGTGAATTATTAGCTATGAGACTGCTTAGATAGATGCTTAGTTCACACCTTTGAAAATTCCTCAGACATCTCCCTGGTCCTTTACAACATTTCTGTTTGTTTTACACATCTGGTTAACACACAAATACTTGAAAGTTTATGTACAAGACCACTTATATGCTTTAAATTGATTTGCTTCTTGGATCTGTGTGTACATTCATATCATATAGATAGATAGATATGACCTGTACATTCACTTTTTCATTTGTTCTACATTTTTTCAAATTTTCAAATATTTTTAAGAGGGATTTTTGTTAGGGTAAGGCAAGATGACAATATCCACTCTGTAAAAAAAAAGGAATAAAGGCCTGGTTAATAGTAAATAAACAGATTAATGATGAGTATGATTATCATATTTTTGTTTGTTTTTAAATTTTTCCCCCTGCTCCTATGGGCTTCCAGCTCAATTGGCATTGACCTCTGTTGGTTTATGATGTCAATAGTCTTCATTTGCAACTACTTGGATTTTTTCCCTGTAAATATCCATCTCTCAATCAGTCCAGTCATTGCAGTGATAATCCTTATCCAGGCCCCATGCACCAAGGATCCCTTCAGAACCTTGTACTCATGGAACCTAAGTCTAGCCATTAGTGTCACTATTATGCAATAACTGACATTACTGCCCAGTGCCCACCTTCTCCCCTCCCAAGGACTATAAATATAAACACTGCCTCTGCAGTACTTCCAGCCTTGACTGGCCTGGGAACAAGAGGCCTGCTTCAGAAATCGAACCCAGATCTTCTTCTGCACGGCAGTGTACATCAAGATCACTGAGCCACTAGGCCATCCACAAAGGCCTAGTGGCACAGGAACTGCAAATGAAGTGTGTGCAAAGAATGCACACAGAAAATGCAGCTACACAAAGTGAGCACACGCAATCATCAAGTATGCACATAGATTTGGGGGTTGACACAGTCAGATTTTCAGAGCAGTGCAGTTCAGAGTTGGTATTTGAAAATCCCAGACAGGTTTTAGGCTTAGGGGTAGGGACCCGGGAAACTACCTATTAAGTATCCTACTGGAGACGGACCTCTACACATCTCTGTATCGACTGATTTTCTTGGTTGCTGAGAATACCTCTTATTATTTTTTAATTACCTCTTTGGCAGGTATTAGAACAAAGGCAATCACTTCTCAGCAGTAACTGAAAAGCAATATAATACTTTCTGACACGTCTGACCCAATACAACCCATGGTTCTCTAAAGGTCTCCTCCTCAGAGGGGGACAGAGACTGACGGGCCCAAAAGAAGAAGAAAAATCTCATTTTTTCATGACCTACTTCTACTGATCAATGATGATAATAATACATAGACAGACATATCTGCATTTGATCAATGGCAAAGCTCCCAGTCACCCAAACACTTTCCACCAGGGCTTATTTAGTCAATGGAAATCAGCAATTTGTAACAATGCCAGTGGTGATGGTAACAAAAGTACTGCTGGGAATGATAGCAAATGTAATCATCTAGCTCAGGGCGTCCAAACCTGTTCAGGGGACCCTGCAATCAGTCAGCTTTTCAGGATATTCACAATGAATATACATGAGATACATTTGCATGCATTGGTATATGCAAATTTATCTCATGCGGGCCCAATGTAGATGTCCTGGAAACCCAACTGGCTGAGAGGTCCCCAAGACAGGTTTGGGAAGCCCTGGTTTAGCTGTTGGTCTCCAGGAGGTAAAAGGTGTGTTAAGTATCGGTCGAGGCATAGGCAACCAATGCAACTGTTGAAATACTAATTAATAAACAAAGAACTTTACCTAAAGCTGCAATCAGAAGGAGTGGAGTCACTTCCAACCCAAAGTCAGTCTGAGACGTATCAGGGCAGTTGGGCAGACCCAGAGATGAAAGGTGAACTTGCTGGGAGAAGCTGGGAAATACTTGGAGCTATGACTCAGTGACAAGGCTCTCTACTGCTCCAGAGGTTGCTAGTCCAAGGTCATCTGGGTTTGACAGTACCTGTCCTCTCCACCGAAGCTGAATTCTGGGAGTGCATGGATGGAAGCATCTAATTAGTCCGGAGGTATATACATTTTGGGTTGGTTCCCAAATGCAGTCCTTGAAGCTGATCTTGCATTCTTTTGGAGTTCAAAATGTGTTTTATCGCAAATTCCTTATATTCATCTCTCTTCAGTAATGGCCACCTGTGAAAGGATTTACATGATAAGGTTTTAGCAATGCTGCATGAAGGTCTAGGTTCAGCACTCAAGAGGAAACAGAAAGTTGCCACTGAATACTATGCTTGTCTCAACTGATTTTTAACTTCATGAATGCCACGTATGCCCAACAGTACAGTGTTCCATAAGACATTAAGGAATCGATATTCAAAAGCCATTTAGATGGATAACTAAATGAGAAAACAGGCATATTCAGCCATTTCTCTGGTTAAGTTGTAGTCAGATAAGTAATAAACAGCTATAATTTAGCTGGATAAAAGAGGGGCATTCCAGGGGCACTCAGGGAAGGGGCTGAGTTATTCGGTTAACATAACTGAATATGGAGTAACTTTAGATCTATTTCAGAGCTGGCTTAAAGTCATCCAGCCTTGTGTGGCCGGATAACTTTCTACTTAATGGATATCTTCAAAGATAATCTGGTTAAGTAGCGCTGTCAGTATCAAACAAAAATAAAAAAAAAAAAAAAGTAATCAAAGGCCATGTGCCCGAATGTCATCCTTACCTACCTCATATATATAAAATGGCTCTGTCAGGCCCAGCTTCCCTTAGCCCCCAAAACATTACCGAGCCCCCTCCCCCTCTCTCCTCTCACCCTTTCCCTGTTTTGATTTAAAAAAAAATGTTATAATCAATACATCCCCCCAGACTTTCAAACCACTCCTGCAGCTGCAAATGGAATGGCATCACCCCTTCCCCACCTCCAGACTCCCCTCTCCCCGATGGACAAACAATCCCTGCTGGACTGAAGAATCCCACAAGCTCCATCATTGCTTCTCATAGGCAGCGCTGGAAATGTAAACCACACTCGTTTTACACTTCCAGCGTTGCCTGTGAGAAGCAGAGCTGGAGCTGCCGGAAGCAGGTGAGTGAAGACCGTCACTCCAGGTAGGAATCTGTCTTAGCCATCGGGGACAGGGAGGATGGGAGATGCTGTTTTATTGGTGACTGCAGGAGGAGGGGGTTTAAAAGTCCAGAGGGATAACGATTGGGAAATGTATTATCAAAATGGGGAAAGGGTGTGGGGGAGGGGAGGGGGCTCGGTAATGTTTTGGGAGCTGAGGGTGCTGGGTTTGACAAGGCCACTTATATATAAGATGGGGAAGGATGACATTCGGGCTATAGGCCGTTTGATTTCTTTCTTTCTTTTTTTTTTTTTTTTGTGATACTGACAGTGCTACTTAACTGGTTATCTGAAGTATCTGGGTAAGTAGAAAGTTATCTAGCCATACAAGCCTTTAAAAACTAACCGGCTTTATTCAAACAGAGTTGGTTAGGTTTTAAAGTTAAGTACATTCAGCGGGACATTTATCTTACTGAATAAACAAGACAAGTTATCCCACTCACTTTAGGGGGATAACTCGTCCACTAAACGTCCTATTGCGTATTGGCCTCTAAAAGTCTCCAGTTCTGGAAAAGTCTATTCACAGTTCCCCAATATCTTCAGGACCAGTAGTTGAGGAAACATTTTTCTTCATAATTCAGGTGCCTCAAGAAATAATTCAAGTTTGACCTGATCCATGTTAACTTATCAGCAGGATCAAGGATATGATCATAGCAGGCAGGTGAGCAGAAAGAAGCAGCAGGACCAGGGAAATGATAATCACAACACCAGTT
Organism: Rhinatrema bivittatum; assembly: GCF_901001135.1. NCBI lineage: Eukaryota > Metazoa > Chordata > Amphibia > Gymnophiona > Rhinatrematidae > Rhinatrema > Rhinatrema bivittatum. Next base: position 95,737,561 of record NC_042616.1, on the reverse strand, counting down.
GATGGGATGGGGCTGGGACAGGAGGTAATCGTTCCAAAACCTACTGGGTACACAAACTTTCGGATCCTTGGTCCTTCTACAGACCTGCTGGAGGTGGAGGTGATTGTGCAGCTGACAGTGCTGGTAGAAAGAGTAATCTTGTGGCAGCTTCTGGTGACATCTGAGGATACGGTGCCCTCAGCAGCAGGTAGATGGGCTGAGGATGAAGACATTTTCATTCTAGAAGAAAAGATTTTTTATATATATTTTTTTTAGCAGAGACCCAAAATATTAATTAAAATATATATTCTTCCATTGCATATTTTTTGTTTGTTCACTTGGGAAACTCAATTTTCAGGGGAATTCACCCAAGCTGAAAAATGGCATCCATTTTGCTATTAAAACACATAAAAATTACATTTTGAAATCCCCATGCATAAATTTTCCATGCATACTCTGCACCTGCTCTAAACCTGATGCTAACTCCATACAGCATCTCCCAGCTAAATCCAAATTTTCAGAGCAAATCTCTGCAGGGAGTCTTCCTTTGAAAATTAGCTTGCAGAGCTACCTGTAGATATGCGAGTTGACCACAGGGCTTCAAAATTGCCCCTGTTTGTACCAGTGTTTTCATTATTACTAACTGATACCAGGAGTGCTAGCACAGTAAAGGAAAGCCAGAGAGAAACCCGCAGCCATCCCACCTCATAATGCTGTCAGAAACTCTTAAGCCTGAGCAAAGGAGGAGATAACAAACAAGATGGGCACCAGGAGATCAATGTCGGAAAGTAACAATAATAGCCTAGAGATTTGTTCTTATTCTTATCTGTTTCACATCCATTTAAAACTCCCAGCTATCCCTATTCCTCTGAGAACTTCCTCCATTCCAGCATCTATGATAATGGATTATCCCAATTCAAATTCTCTCTGCTTTCAAGATTATGACTACCATATTATTCTAGAAATTGTTACAAAATCAGACTGTTCAAAAATGGCTAATAATTGTCTGTCCAGATCCTCTCATTTGTAGTCTGCAATATCATCTGTCATAGATTTCAGAATGAAAAAGGTCACCATTGCTCTGCTACACTTGGCTGTAGCTGACTTCCTGTTTACAGCCTTCCTCTTCTTCTGGACATGGCTAAAGGTTTATATTGAACCTTTGGTAAAGTCGTGTGCAAGCTGAACGCTTTCATTTTCATTCTGAGCATGTTTACCGGTGTGCTTTTTCTTTCATCGTCATTAGCCTAGATCAGTAGTTCCCAAACCTGTCCAGGGGGATATCCTAGCCAGTCAGGTTTACAGAATATCCACAATGAATATGCAGGAGATTAATTAGCCTGCAAAGTAGAGGCAAGTGCATGCAAACAGAACAGATTTGAGAACCACTGGCCTAGATCACTGCTCTTCTGTTATTTACCAGTCTAGTCCCAGAACCATTGGACAACAACATTTTTGTAGCATGTAATCAAACATAATGCTATAACCTTTTGCTTCTGAAACAAACAATTCCTTAAACACCAGCAATACAGAACTTTGAGAAACAAGACCCAGAAGTATAACTTTAGAATGCTATGACAGAGAGTATGGCTTTTGGATAAGTTATATGGTGTCTTTCTTTGTTTTTATGCTATTTTAAGATGTTTTAACTGTTTTTATTGTGAAGGTGATGATGCAGACTGCCCCAGAACAGAGGTCTGGTAATTGGGTGGGTTAGAAATAGAGGCAAAATAAATATATAAATAGATGTGTCCCGATGAGTGTATGCAAGGCAGTGATTTCAACCCACTTCTCAGGTACCCCCTTAACCAATCTGCTTTTCAGGATACCCACAGTGAGTATGCATGAGATAGATTTGCATGCACTTCCTCCATTGTATGAAACTCTGTCTCATGGATATTCATTTAGGAGTAGCCTAATAGTTAGAACAGTGGGCTGCAAACCAAGGTTCAAATCCTGCTGCTTCTCCTTGTGATCTTGGGCAAGTCACTTTACCCTCCATCGTCTCAGGTGCAAACTTGGAAGGTCATACTAAATATTTAGCACGGAGACACAGAACCTTGCACCTGACCTAGTTGTAGAATTGGATTTCATTTCACACACTTTGTCCTTAGATTTTGTAATTCCTGTTCCAATCAATCATCACAGTCATCTAAGTATCCTCTTTAATTTAAAAGGAAGCGGCTAGCCAAATCCAGAAAAAACAATCAAAATTATGTCAAGCATTTTTGTGACATTTTTTAGATGTTGCTCTCCTTACCATGTAATGTTTGTCTTGCAAAGAAAGTGCTCAGCATTTCCTCATTCTGTAGTCAGCATTAGATTCCCTATTGTAATGGTCTTCATGGATCAGGATTTTAAGACATTTCAGAAGAACATCATCTCCAGGCTTGAAATTGCAGAGTTTAGCAAAACAAGCTTCTCAAAGGCTTCTTTGCTAATTTAAAAGGAAAGAATTAAGTTGTAAGTAAACTGTGGAAAGCAAAACAGATGAGAATATAACAATCCTCATCTATGTTAATAAAAAGGACAAATGTACTGAGGCTACTAAATATGTTTTTCACCAAGAAAAGTGTAGAAACTGTGGACACGATCTACCAAATTTAATCTTTCCATTGTGAACTCTTCTCTCTACTTTGTCATAACTTAAACTGTCCACTGAATGCCTGATGAGCTGTCTAAATTGACTAAAGGGATTAGCTACAGTAAAGCCCCATTATCCAGCATGCATAATACCAGTTTATCAAATATGGCAGCATGTCTGCTGAAGGAGGAGGGAAGTGACCTCTGGAATAGGATAGGCCAGAGTGGTAACAGGCAAGAGGCTTCAAAAGTAAGTTACAACCAAAAGACTACAAATCCCAGAGTGTAAAGGGGTTAGTGAAATTAGGGGGCTCGGGGGGCAGGGTGTCCAAGAGTAGGGTAAGTGGAAAACTCAGGGTCCATTTTAGATGCCAGAGGAAGAGAAGAAGTACTCTACCATCAGCAGGAGGAAGACTTCCCAAAGAAGCAGAGTGGCAGTTTCTACCTTAACAGAAGGCATGGGGGTAACATGCATGGAGCGGCAGTTACTACCCTTAACAGAAGGCATGGGAGTAGCATGCATGAAGCGGCAGTTACTACCCTTAACAGAAGGCATGGGAGTAGCATGCATGAAGCGGCAGTTACTACCCTTAACAGAAGGCATGGGAGTAGCATGCATGAAGCGGCAGTTACTACCTTAACAGAAGGCATGGGAGTAGCATGCATGGAGCGGCAGTTACTACCTTAACAGAAGGCATGGGAGTAGCATGCATGGAGCAGCAGTTACTACCCTTAACAGAAGGCATGGGAGTAGCATGCATGGAGCGGCAGTTACTACCTTAACAGAAGGCATGGGAGTAGCATGCATGAAGTGGCAGTTACTACCCTTAACAGAAGGCATGAGAACATAAGAACATAAGAAAATGCCATACTGGGTCAGACCAAGGGTCCATCAAGCCCAGCATCCTGTTTCCAACAGTGGCCAATCCAGGCCATAAGAACCTGGCAAGTACCCAAAAACTAAGTCTATTCCATGTAACCATTACTAATGGCAGTGGCTATTCTCTAAGTGAACTTAATAGTGGGTAATGGACTTCTCCTCCAAGAACTTATCCAATCCTTTTTCAAACACAGCTATACTAACTGCACTAACCATGCTGCTCCATGCATGGGAGTAGCATGCATGGAGCAGCAGTTACTACCCTTAACAGAAGGCATGGGAGTAGCATGCATGGAGTGGCAGTTACTACCTTAACAGAAGGCATGGGAGTAACATGTATGAAGTGTAGACTACCCTTAACAGACAACATGGGGGTAACATGCATGGGGTGGCAGTTACTATCATGAACAATTTGCTGGACAGGCTGGATGGACCATTTGGTCTTTATCTGCCATCACTACTATGTTACTATGTATGTTATGTTATGTATGGATTTTCTATTCACAGACATCCCAGAGTGCAGTGTATTTCCTGCAGAATTTTTATACTAATTGATTCTATGCCATCTTTTACCTCCATAAGTCAATTTTCAGCCAAAGCTGAATGCCTCATCTAGGTGACTAAATGTTGTCATCATTGACATTTCCTATGTCTTTTCAAATGACTATTCATCTGTCATTCAGAATCTGTCAGCACTGCAGGCAGGAGGGAGACAGAACCTCTCCTACCACAAGGATGTAAGACCTTCCGGAATCATAAGGTAAACTTTTGGGGGGTGCAGGTGGTCCTGGGCATCTTCTTTGGAACAAAAGAAGGCAGCCACCAGACAATCATTGTCCCTGGGGTGGAGGTAAGGGGAGAAAGGAGGAAGCGGATTGCACTCATTGGCATGCAATTTTAGAGAGGATTGTGTCGTGGAAGGAGTTGGCGTTTGAGATCTTGGGGTTGTAGAGGGAAGGGATCATCTCAACCAGATTATTACTGGACTGGGCACAGGGATAGCACCTAGGTTTAGTTAAGCTATCCCCAATTCTAGTTTTGGCCACTGTTGGGGGAAATCTGAACCTGGGATTTCCCCAAAGTCCCTTCTTCTGTTCCCTTGATCTGAGGCAAATAAAGGAACTCTGAATGGATTCTTTAAGAAAAGCTTTATTTACATAAATGTATGGAGAAGTGCAAAATAGAGATGCTATGCACTTCTGCCTATTATTTTCATTTGCCTCTGTACATATGCATATTCATAAGTGCAAATATACATACGCATGGATTTAAGTACAAATATCTGTAAATATCTTTGTAAACCTTTGAACAGATTACAGAGCATTAAGACAGTAAGACACCAAGGCAAAGTCTCTCTTATCCTATTTTTCCACCACCAACTAGATTAGGTGCATAGCATTGAAAATCAGCACTAGATGCCTAACTTTCTCCCCCTGCCCAGCCCACTTTTTAATTGTCTTAAGTTAGACACCTAGTGAAAATGGGCACCTAACGTTAGGTGCTCAGTCCCATTTAGTTTTCAAAGATCGCAATTTATAATGCCTAATTCTTAGGCACTTAAATCCTTGGTGCTTTAACATATAAATAGTCCCAATCCCATTGCTGGACTGCAATCTCTGTTGTTTTTTTTTAAACTCAGAATAAGATTAAAATTTCCAAGCAAGTATTAACCTAAAATTCTAGTGCAATTCTCTTTAGAATTCAGATGACACAAGAGTTCTTATCACCTTCCAGAGAACAAAAGAGAAATTATCCACGGGTACAACTGCATGCAAAGGAGAAATCTTACAGGAAAGGGAAGCCTGCCATCCACAAATTTGGAGGCATGAATATAAGACAAAATGGAAATAAAGGTGGGTAGAAATATAAACTACAGTTCAATTTCAAAGCAGCAAATTCAATAAAGCCAATACAGAGTAAATTGAAAAAAAGATTGCAGAGAACAAAAAGGGCAGAACAGGTTAACCAGGAAGAGGCTTGCAAAACAGAGAGCCAGAGCCTCTAACAAACTGGAGACCTTAGTCAAATCCCTCTGTAAGATCCTCTACTATGCCCCCCCCCCCCCCCCCGAGCTGATCCAACCCTTACTGTGAAATTGTAGGGGTGAGCAAAAGGCTGAGAGCCACAGAAACCCAGTTTCAAATCCCACCCCTCCTTCCCACTAACACACCTTAGGCAACAGGCAAGTCACTTTATCTCCCATCTCCTCAGATACCCCCTTAAATTGCTAGCTCTCTGGGGCAGGGGCTTATTGTACCCGAATGCTGTAAGCCTCCTTGAACATGGTTTGAAAAGGTGGGCTACATTATTACAGTAATACTTTATGCCATTCTGGGATTGAAGTGAACCTGCACAACGACACCGTCATGACGGCAGAAGCAAGAGCAGGCCCGGAGGTTGTGAGAAGGAGAACATGCAGTGGTGGCAGTGCCCACTGCTGCTCCACTCTGCAGGCGGATACTTCTCGCTGGCAGGGCATCCTGGACCTCTGCAAGCAACTGAATGGAGGAAAAAGGGAGAGTAGAAAAGAGAGCGTGGGACGGAGGCAGCCAGTGACGGCACGACCGGTTCCTGCTCTGCAGCGGCGTTTCAATTCTTGTTAATGTAGTTTGGCTATGTTTCTTGATTTTAGTATTATTAGCCTTCGCTTTACTGCATTTCCATTCTTCTTTTTACTGAATTGTTGCCATCATGGTTTATATTGCTATGCATTGCCTTAAGCAACTGGAAAGGTGAACTAGAGATTAGATAGGGAAAGAAATAACTACTCTGCTGGTAACAACGGAAGCCTAAAAGGAGTTGGCACTCTGCTGGGAATCCTAAGCACCTGAGGTGGGGGAGGGGAGTGGTCCCTTGAGCAGTGACTTGTTTTGGCTGGGAACAGTCTTGGTCCAAGTATACGCCAGGTGGGGGGGCAGCAGCTCCCCTGGTGGAGGGTGAGAGAGCAGATGGAGAGGGGGGAGGTCTGATCCTGCAGTCTGTGTACCCGCGCGATGCATTCAGCACAGCAGAAACATTGGAATTGGAGGTGGGGGGTGGGGAATGTGAGGAAATGAGCTGCAGACACTGATGGAAAAAAAAAAAGAGGGGCGTGGCTAATGTTGGGGGGGGATGTAAAGATTAGATCCGCAATTCCCAACCTGTGGTCTATGGAAAGAAAAATAGGAACACAGGGCTCTATTCCTTGGGGAAATCAGCAGCGGCATCAATAAGGTGAGTTAGAGGGAGAGAGGGTTGAAAGTTAAGAGAGTGAAGGAAAAAGCGGGGGTGGGTTAGGGTCTATGAGATGCTGTAGATTAAAAAGGGGCAGAGCAACCAAAATGAATTGGACCACCTTGATTAGAGGGGAGGGCTGGGGAAACGGGGGTTGAAAGAAAGGAGAGTGAGAGGGGATTGTCAAGGCGGCCTTAACAAATAGGATTACATACGTTTTTCAGATACCTGCTAGCAGAAAATTCATCTTCCTGTATCCTATACAGTATATGGAGTGGGTGAGTTCTCTGGCTAATTGGGAGTGACTGGCACTGTGAACTTAGCAGAGTATACATTCAAACTGTACAACAATTATAATCAGACTAGGCGAAACCCACAAACCATAAGAACATAAGAAGATGCCATACTGGGTCAGACCAAAGGTCCATCAAGCCCAGCATCCTGTTTCCAACAGTGGCCAATCCAGGCCATAAGAACCTGGCAAGTACCCAAAAACTAAGTCTATTCCATGTTACCGTTGCTAGTTATAGCAGTGGCTATTTTCTAAGTCAACTCAATTAATAGCAGGTAATGGACTTCTCCTCCAAGAACTTATCCAATCCTTTTTTAAACAAAACTATATTAACTGCACTAACCACATCCTCTGGCAACAAATTCCAGAGTTTAATTGTGCGCTGAGTGAAAAAGAAAATAACTTTCTCTGATTAGTTTTAAATGTGCCCCATGCTAACTTCATGGAGTGCGCCCTAGTCTTTCTATTATCCGAAAGAGTGAATAACTGATTCACATCTACCCCGTCTAGACCTGGGATCTGATTTCTAGTCACCCCGAGATTGTTGTGGCTTGGGAGAGGTAGGTGCACAAATTTTATCATCTCTCTCACACACATGCACAATAACACATTCATTCTCTCCCACAGTCCCTCTCTCTAACATACACAGGCTGCCTCTCCCTCACCTCCACAGATATATTATGTGTGTGTGTGTGTGTGTGTGTGTATGTTCGTGTGTGCCTGTGAGAGCCCATATGTGACACACAGGCTCTCAGAAGCAGAAAACATACACAAACACACAAGCTCTTACACAGACACATTCACAGGCACACAGGTTCTCACATAGATACACCCAGAAGTTCTCACACACACAGAAGCTCTCACATAGACACACACATAGGCTCTTATAGTCACATGCACAGACTCTCACACAGACACACCCATTTCTTTATTGTAACAAACCTTCTTTAAATACAGAATTTTCCTCTCCTCTGATTGCCTCCCTCTCCTAAGTGCTCTACTGTACATCTGTCATCCATTCCATGGTTTTCTCTCAGATACACACCCACCCCTGAACCAGTCTGCTCTCTCATTCACACACACAGGCTGAGCGGATCCCTCCCCCAGCCAATCTCCTCTCTTCCCCCCCCCCCCCCCCCCGTCTCAGTCCCAAACTTCTACCCTATTGATTCCTGCTCTCTGCCCCTCCTTTTCAGACCCCCTTCGCACGTCCCACTGGGGCCTTCTTAACCTGCGACTTTCATGCTTCCCATTCCACCTGCAGCACACCAGTCACAGTCCAGTCTGATGCCCAGTGGGGCCCACTTTGCAGCCCTCACAGCGGTTTATTATTCCTCTGCCACACCAAGTCCCCCAAGCCCCACCCCTACACTAAGTTCCTTGCTGCTTTAGCATCCTCCCAGTGTCACTGGTGCGACACATGGACTCGGCACCACTCTCTCTGCCTGCCCATTCTGGCAGCGCAGCCACACGGCTCGACTGTGCGTCAGGGGTGAGGACAATCTGTAGGAAAAACTTAGCTGCCAGCAAAAAATGTTTAAGAGCCAGAGAAATGTGCATAATTTTGTTCATTTGTTCCTTTTTTGGCCAGTTTGCATTTGTTGCGTACTTGTTTTTTTCTATTTTTAGCATATTCTATAAAATAAAAAAAAAGTGCTTATGGTTTTGCTTTTCCTTCTCTCCGACCGTCCATCTGCGACACTGACATCAAAACAAAACCCTATGTGCTGGGGGGAGGCGGGAGCTGCCGGTGGATGGGGCAGCAGGGCTGACATCGGAGAAGAGGAGCTGCCAGCAGCACAAAGCAATGGGACTGGCAGGGTTCCCCAGGCACTGCCAGACAAAGATGAAATGACAGGAGGTTGGGAAGAGCTGTGTGTGTTGAGAGAAGGGGTATGGGGTGGAGGGGTATGAGGTAGGGTGAGTGGATGTTTGGAGGAGTGGCAGTATGGATGGGGGTTTGGCAGTGGGAGTGTGTGTGAGGAGGTGCGAGTGAGAGGGGCTGTGTATGGTTACCCACATGCCTCACTTCCACATCTACCTTCCACTCACACACATACTCCTTCTCTTCCAAGAGCAACTTGACTTCTACCATTTTGTTGCGTGTCTTGACAAGTTGTTTTTTTGTTTGTTTGTTTTTTATTGAATTTTGCTTACAATACAAGAAATTCTTGTCTGAAAACAGTAAAGCTTATTTATGTAGTACAATCAAAAAGAAAAATCTTTTGAGGAAAAAAAAACAAAAAAAAAACATATAAGCTTTACAAATTAAGTCCTCAATATTGAGAGGATGCAATACACTACTTTAGGAAATTACAAACTTAATCATAGGAATAGCAATTAACAGTTAGGTGATAGGAAAAGCTCCTTTGCCTAACTCTGTGGAAATTCCCCTAACCGAAGTAACTTGAAAAGAAAAGGCTCCTCCATTGTATAATGTGCTACTGCACCTAACTGTTAATTGCTATTCCTATGATTAAGTTTGTAATTTCCTAAAGTAGTGTACAAGTTTTTAAGCTCCGTGGAGCATGGACTATTTTCAATCTGTGTCTGTATAGCACTGTGTATGTCTTAAAGTGTTATATAAACTAGTACTGGTAGTAATAGTAGCAGGGGTAAAGCTTAATCCCTCAACACTGCTCCTCATCCATACACATGCCCCTTTCACTCACAATCCCTCATCCACCACACCCTGCCACTACCCACTCCTAGCCCTAAAACCTGCCCACCATGAAGCAACTGCAAGACACACAAATACAGAACTCCTGTAACAAACGCACAGAGTAATATACACACACGGAGCAAGTGTAACATGGATATGCAAAGCATGGAATCATGAAAGGTAATCTTTTAAGTCAACATACAATTCTGGACTTTGTAAAGTTTTTTAAATTGTTTAATTATTTTGACTTTTATCTTTTCTTTGCTCTTCCTTTTCCTGTCCAGGGGACTCTCTTTCTCCATCCAGGGACTCTTCCCTCCCCCCTCAAGCACACTCTCCCCCTTCCCTCCCCCATCTTTCCTGCCTGGCTGATTTCAAAATGCACTGACCTCATTCAGCCGGCACCATTTTGGAGTTTGAAACAGTGCTGGTGGGCCAGGAGTGAGTGGGATCAGACCCACTGATGGGGTAAGATGTGGGGGTGGGGTGCCTGCGGGGGCAGGATGCCTTTTTTCCAGCTTGTCAATACTCCAACATGGTGCAGACTTCAGTTTGGCCAGTGCCATTTCGGATTAAATATTGGTGGTACAGGAGTGACTGGGGATCAGGTCTGCCCCATTTTGACACCACAGATGGGGTAATATCCTGCCTCCTGAGACCTGTGGATGGGTTAGGATAAAGGTGGGGGGGACTGGGGTGACTTGGCAGGAAGCCACAAGGGGCTATTTCTATGGCATACATTTTTTTTGCAAGGAGATGAGGCCAAGGCTGCAGCTTGGCATTTGAAAATTAAACTAAAAACACTTTCTGTTCATTTTCAAAATGAAAGGAAACAAAATAAGAAATGTTGTTAAGATTTCCTATTTCATTTCAAACAAAAGCACAGCCCCAATCTAGATAGACAGAGAGAGAGTAAAATGCAGAGAGAGAGATCATTGTTGTTCAATGAGCTGGGATAAACAACCACCAAATCAAGCTGAATACAATTTCATTAAAGGCAGCAGTTTACCGTTTGTGTGCAGGAGTTGCCTTCAGGTTACAGCAGCAGGCTGAGAACCAGGGAAGCAAAGCTCAAATCTTGCTTCTTCTCCTACTGATGCTTCTTGTGACCTTGGGCAAGTCACTTCACCTTCTTTCTCTCAAGTACAAAATTTAGATTGTAAGCCCTCTGGGGTAGGAACTGCAGTATCTCTGTACGTGAGTTATAAGTCATCTTGAGCTCAAGCTTGGAAAGGTGAGAAATTAAATCCCTCATCCATAAGCTCCTCAACACTGCAGTGGCATCCAGCTAGAGTCTAGCCTGGGGCAGATTTGGGTTTTCTTCAAGCTGTCCTAGACTTCTGCTGTTGCCTGGGTCCAGTGCCATTGCAAATCTTTATTAGGCAGACAGTCAGGATGAAAGGCATTTTCTGGGCATGGAGATGGTGGTGCCCCGATAACCAGGAGCTCAGTCAAAGACCATGCACCTTCTGAAAGAGAGGTGAGGTCCAGTTTGCATGTCTGTCTGGGGAGCTGTTGCAGAGTGGTCCTGGTTGGCGCCTGCTATGGCTCTGTTGGGCAGAGCTGGTCTGACTGCTCCAACTCCTGCCCTGGGTGCACCCGGCAGGCTCTTCTTGCTCTGACACAGCACAGCTGCCTTTGATCCAGGGGCTCAGCTTGACCACATTTCACTTTTATCTCCTACCTGTGCACCTGTGATATCAGATGAGTTTGCTGGAAGCAGCGCATGAGATTCTGAAGATCGCACAGTTTTTATGAACCATACAGACAAGTCTCTGCCTTGGCTACTTTTATGGACAATCCATAAATCTGGATGATGCAAGATACATGGCTGCCTGGTGCCCGGTCCAGCAGTTAGATTGGATTAATTCCAAACCTTTTGCACATTTGGGGGGTTTTCCATTGCTTCTTTGCTGTCTTCAGACTGCTCAGTGTCAGTTGTACCAAAGAAATGAATCTCTATAGAGACAGAAAGAGATAATACCCTGCCAGGATTCTGCTTTCATAATGTCCATTGTGACAACAGAGGCCCAGACTCTGTGTTAGGCTGCGTGGGGATACATTCATTGTAGGCTTCACTCTTATTAGACCAACATAAAATTATCCAGTGGGGATTTTGCACATGAGCTTTTTAGATCACTACATGCCCCCTTCTTCAGCTTCTGCCAACATGGAAGGAAAAACGTATTAAACTCATCAGATACTGAAAACTATATAAATTCATCAGTATACTTATAAAGAACTTTCCATGCTTGTGCAGATGATGTATTGGAGCACTTTCTGTTACTCTACATTCAAGATTGAAATGTCTTTTCAAGCAATAAAAAACATACACTTGCAGAAACATGGTCTTAAAAAGATTAAAAAAGGGCTGTGTGGAAGGTAATAACAGAAACTGTTGTAAAGATGGCAGAAACATGTTACTCTGCCATCAGTGCAAGCTGGGGAGCCTCTTCCTACTACAGTGCCCAGGTATCTTGCTTTATACATGTTAGTCTGTTGTTTTTTGATTTTTTTTTTTTATTTAACTGTTTGACCCCCTTTTCCAAAATGTCTTGCTTTTTAGTCCACCTTTTGAAACGATGTTTAAAGCAGCTTAGAATATTATTAGAATTCAGGTACAATAAGTCCCTTCCTCAGAGAGCTTACAGACTAATTGGCTCCCTAAGTTAATAGGAAATAAAGTCACTAGTCCTAGGTCACTAAGAGTGTCACAGTGGGACATAGAATTTAAACCTTGGTTTCCCTGGTTCTCAATCCATTGTTTTAACTACTAGGCCACACTGCCATATCTATGCACAGTGCCTCTTGCTGTCAGCTATGGCCATGGACAGGAGACCCTCATCATGTACCGCTATGCCTGAAAGATGGTAGGCGTTTCTCGTTCTGAGGTGGAAACACACTTCCCAAATTTCAATCAAATCAGTGAAAAAAAAAGTACCCACAGTCCTTGAGGCAAAAAATTGGGGCCATTCCAGAACTATAAAATAGGTCAGAGTGACAAACATTACAGGGCCCAGGCTGCGCAGGATGTTTTGGCATGGGACAGCTGTGATGGGACAGCCGATGGAATTATCCCACCCACCTCTGAGAAAGCCCAGCTAGCAGAGAGACTGGTGAAGTGCATCCGTCAGGTCAGTGAAGAAGCTGAGGGATAGGATAGGCAGCAGAGTTCAGACCCCCCAGCTGCCAAAGAATGGCTATGCCGCTGGCACAACAATCATTTTGAAACCTTGCAGGCCAGCACCTACTGGATGTGCTCATCTTGCCCGTCTGTAAGGAAAAAAGGTTTGTCGTGCTGTGAACCAGTGGCTTGCAATAATAGAAGGTGATGTCCTACCACTAAACCACTGGGAGAATCTGTTAAAGTGGGGGTTTGGAGGTGGGAGTGTAGGTGAGGAGAAGTGAGTGAGCGGGCTGTGTATAGATAACCACATGCCTCACGTATACCTTCCACCCACACACATTCCTCCTATCTCAGGAGCCATTTTAAGAGATACTTCAGAGTAAAACTTGACTTTAAACATTTTGTTAAGGTAAAAAAAAGCCTCAAGGATATCTGATTTGTTTTGTTTGTGTGTCGACTAGTTTTTAAACTCAGTGGAACATGGACTATTTTGAATCTATGTCTGTATAGCACTGTGTATGTCTTGTACTGTTATATAACTATTACTAGTAGTAGTAGTAGCAGCATCAAAGCTTAATCCCTCAACCCCGCTCCCCATCCATACACATACTCCTCACTCACATGCCTCTCTCCCCCACACACTGCCACTTCCCACCCCGTACCCTCACTCCACATCCCACCATGAAGCAACTGCAAGACACACAAATCGGAACTCCTGTAACAAATGCACAGAGTAATATACATACACACGGAGCAAGTGTAACATGGATATGCAGAGCATGGAATCATAAAATGTTCTCTTTTAAGTTGACATGCAAATCTAGACTTTGTAAAGTATTTTTTAACTTTTATTTTTCCTTTGCTCTTCCTTTTCCCCTCCAGACATGCTTTTTCTCCATCCAGGGACTCTTCCCTCCCCCCTCAAGCACACTCTCCCCCTTCCCTCCCCCGTCTTTCCTGCCTGGCTGATTTCAAAATGGCGCTTACCTCATTCAGCCGGCACCATTTTGGAGTTTGAAACAGTGCTGGTGGGCCAGGAGTAAGTGGGATCAGACCCACTGATGGGGTAAGATGTGGCGGTGGGGTATCTGGGGGAGCAGGATGCCTTTTTTCAGCTTGTCAATACCCCAACTGATTTTAGTGTGGCCAGTGCCATTTTGAATTAAAGTATCAGTGGTACAGGAGGGACTGGGGATCACGTCTGCCCAATTTTGACCTCACAGATGGGGATACAATTCTTCCCTTTGAGACTCATGGATGGTGTAGGATACAGTTGAGGGCACTGGAGTGACTAGGATGGATAGCAGCAAGCTAAAAGGGGCTTTTTAAAATTTTCATGGCATGCATTTTGTGGGAGTAGTTAGGGCCAAGGCTGGCAGCTTGTCATATGAAAATTAAACGAAAAACAAACTCTTGTTCATTTTCCAAATGAAAGCAAACACAATAGGAAATCTCAACAACATTTCCTATTTCATTTCAAACAAAAGCACACCCCCAACCTAAATGTACAGAGAGAGAGAAAAGTACAGAGAGAGAAATCATTGTTGTTCAATGAGCTGGGATTAAAAAACATCAAATCAAGCTGAATACAATTTCATTAAAGGCAGCAGTTTACCGTTTGTGTGCAGGAGTTGCCTTCAGGTTACAGCAGCAGGCTGAGAACCAGGGAAGCAAAGCTCAAGTCTTGCTTCTTCTCCTACTGATGCTTCTTGTGACCTTGGGCAAGTCACTTCACCTTCGTTCTCTCAAGTACAAAATTTAGATTGTAAGCCCTCTGGGGTAGGAACTGCAATATCTCTGTACGTGAGTTATAAGTCATCGAGCTCAAGCTTGGAAAGGTGAGAAATTAAATCCCTCATCCATAAGCTCCTCAGCACTGCAGTAGCATCCAGCTAGAGTCTAGCCTGGGGCAGATTTGGGTTTTCTTCAAGCTGTCCTAGACTTCTGCTGTTGCCTGGGTCCAGTGCCACTGCAAATCTTTATTAGGCAGACAGTCAGGATGAAAGGCATTTTCTGGGCATGGAGATGGTGGTGACCCGATAACCAGGAGCTCAGTCAAAGACCATGCACCTGCTGAAAGAGAGGTGAGGTCCAGTTTGCAACTCTAACTGGGGAGCTGTTGCAGAATGGACCTGGTTGGCGCCTGCTATGGCTCTGTTGGGCAGAGCTGGTCTGACTGCTCCAACTCCTGCCCTGGGTGTACCCGGCAGGCTCTTCTTGCTCTGACACAGCACAGCTGCCTTTGATCCAGGGGCTCAGCTTGACCACATTTCACTTTTATCTCCTACCTGTGCACCTGTGATATCAGATGAGTTTGCTGGAAGCAGCGCATGAGATTCTGAAGATCGCACAGTTTTTATGAACCATACAGACAAGTCTCTGCCTTGGCTACTTTTATGGACAATCCATAAATCTGGATGATGCAAGATACATGGCTGCCTGGTGCCCGGGCCAGCAGTTAGTTAGATTGGATTAATTCCAAACCTTTTGCACGTTTGGGGGTTTTCCATTGCTTCTTTGCTGTCTTCAGACTGCTCAGTGTCAGATGTACCAAAGAAATGAATCTCTATAGAGACAGAAAGAGATAATACCCTGCCAGGATTCTGCTTTCATAATGTCCATTGTGACATCAGAGGCCCAGACTCTGTGTTAGGCTGCGTGGGGATACATTCATTGTAGGCTTCACTCTTATTAGACCAACATAAAATTATCCAGTGGGGATTTTGCACATGAGCTTTTTAGATCACTACATGCCCCCTTCTTCAGCTTCTGCCAACATGGAAGGAAAAACTTATTAAACTCATCAGATACTGAAAACTATATAAATTGATCAGTATACTTATAAAGAACTTTCCATGCTGTTGCAGATGATGTATTGGAGCACTTTCTGTTACTCTACATTCAAGATTGAAATGTCTTTTCAAGCAAAAAAAAAAAAAATACACTTGCAGAAACATGGTCTTAAAAAGATTAAAATAGCACTGCGTGATAGCTAATAATAGAAAGGTTTGTAAAAAAGGCTGACATGTTACCCTGAAATCAGTGCAGGCTAAGCAGCCCCTTCCTGCTAAGGTATCCAGGTATCTCGTTTTAGTCTTGTTAGTTTGTTATTTTTATTTTAATTTAACTGTTTGGCCCATGTTTCTATGACTTCCTGCTTTTTAGTCTACATTTCTAACGGTTGTTGAAGGCAGCTTAGAACATTATTAGAATTCAGGTAAATAAGTCCTTTCCCCAGAGAGCTTACAGTCTGATTGTATTGCTAAGTTAATAGGAAATGAACTCACTTTTCCAATGTCACTAAGAGTGTCATTCTGAGATATAGGTTATAAACCTCGGTGTCCTTACTTTTAACCACTAGGAACACTTTGCCATATCTGTGCACAGTACCTCTTGCTGTCACTATGGCTATTCATATGCATGGACTGGAGGCCCTCTTCAAGTACCAATATGCCTGAAAGTTAGTAGGTATATCTCTTTCTGATGTGAAAGGAAAGAGCCCACAATCCTTGAGGTAGGAAAAGGGGGCCATTCCAGAACAATAAAATAGGACAGAGTGACAAACATTACAGGGCCCAGGCTGTGCAGGATGTTTTGGCATGGGACAGCTGTGATGGGGGTAAGTGAAGGAATCTATCCCACCCACCACTGAGAAAGCCCAGCTAGCAGAGAGACAGGTGAAGTGCATCCTTCAGGTCACCGAAGAAGCTGAGGGATAGGATAGGCAGCAGAGTTCAGCCCCCCCAGCTGTCAAAGTATGGCTATGCCGCTGGCACAACAATCATTTTGAAACCTTGCAGGCCAGCACTTACTGGATGTGCTCATCTTGCCCGTCTGTAAGGAAAAAAGATTTGTCGTGCTGTGAACCAGTGGCTTCCAATAATAGAAGCTGATGTCCTACCACTAAACCACTGGGTAGATCTGTTGTGAGATTCAGGCAAGATATGGAAAACTTGCCCCCAAGCCTGGTAGCAGAATCAGTAATCTGCACCCCTGAAGAAGAATCCAATTGCTCTTCAGTCCTAGAAAAAGGGGTTATTAGGTATGACAGAGATGGAGGCTTCCAAATTTGCAGGGCACATCTGCTGAACTCTAGCCCAGGCAGTCAGGTCTGTCCTGGAGACGGGAGGGGAACAGCGCTGATTGCTCCAGGTCACACACATGTGGAACAAATCTCATGTTGCTACTTCCGCTCTCATTATTTCTCCTCCTCTACTGGTGGGGCTGTTTGCAGAAGTGACCAAGTGGACACTCCCAGGTTGGCAGTGCACTATACCCTCAAGTCTGAGGAGTAGTCTAGGTCCCCCATACCCCTAGGTCAGCCTTTCAGGCAGCTCATATTCCTCCCTACTCTCCAGTTATAACCAGACGTTGAAATTCTGGTTAATGCAGCAGGTTTGCTATGCTGGATGACCCTTCCGCCCAGTATTGCTTCCTGGTTAGAGTGAGAAAGGAAGGTAGAGCAGGGCTGGCCGATCTCATCTGAGAGCTGTGTTGGACCTCTGTGGCTTCACCCTGCCTCCTTTCCCCTGCTCTGATTGAAAGCCATCGGGAGAGGAGGTGGGGCCTACTGCAGCCCACTGAAACAGTGACCTGGCTCCCACACCTCTCGTCCCACTTTCTAATTGTGTGCTGAGCTAGGAGGGAATATAAGAAAATGCCACACTGTGTCAGACCAAGGGTCCATCAAGCCATCATCCTGTTTCCAACAGTGGCCAATCCAGGTTACAAGTACCTGGCAAGTACCCAAACATTAAGTAGATCCCATGCTACTAATGCCAGTAATAACAGTGGCTATTCCCTAGGTCAGTTTGATTTATAGCAGTTAATGGACTACTCCTCCAAGAACTTATCCAAACCGTTTTTAAACTCAGGCACACTAACTGTACTAACCACATCCTCTGGCAACAAATTCCAGAGCTTAATTGTGCATTAAGTGAAAAAGAATTTTCTCCAATTTGTTTTAAATGTGCTACTTCCTAACTTCATGGCGTGACCCCTTGTCCTTCTGTTATCCAAAAGAGTAAATAACCGATTCAAATTTACCAATTCTAGACCTCTTATCATTTTAAAGAACTCTATCATATCCCCCCTCAGTCGTCTCTTCCCCAAGCTGAACAGCCCTAACCTCTTCAGCCTTTCCTCATAGGGGAGCTGTTCCATTCCCTTTATCATTTTGGTCGTCCTTCTCTGTACCTTCTCCAGTGCAACTATATCTTTTTTGAAATGTGGAGTTGGGAAGCTGGTGAATTGAAATCCCCAGTATGGAGGATCAGGATATGGGGAGGATAGGTGAAAAGAAACAGAGGGTACAAGGGCGGAATAAAGAGAGACACAGAGAAGAAAGAGGGGGGGGGGGAGGGGAGAGATACACAGATGGAGGGTCATTGGAGAGGAGAAGGTAGAAACACAAAGGAGGAAAGGAAGAAAGAAAGACAGAAGGGGCACATAGGAGAGAAGGGGGAGACAGAAGAGACATTGGAGGGAGAAGAGAGACAAAGGAGGAAATGGAGTGAAAGAGGACATGGGAGTGGAAGAGAGTGATAAAAGACATGGAGAAGGAGGTGAGAGATATAGAGGAAGGCACAGAAAAATGAGGGGAAAAGAGGAGGACACAGGAAGGAAGAAGAGAGAAAGAGGGGACCCAAGAAAGACAGAGATGGAAGGCTGAAAGGCATTAAGAGAAAGGTGGAGAGAGTTAACTCTAGAAGCAGGGAGTGGGGGAATGGAAACATGACTGAGAATGAGAGACTGGAAATGGAAAGCTGAGTTGGCGTGACAGGATAAGATAGGAGATAAATGAAAGAGAGGTAAAAAATGTATGAAGTGCAAAATGATGAGAGGTGTGTGGTGATGATGAGTGGAATAAAGGCAGAGAAGAATTGCCACAAGCAACTTGCCGGGCAGACGATGGACCATTTGGTCTTTATCTGTCATCAGTTACTATGTTACTATGCAAGGGACATGGAAGGGAAACAATGTCAGCAGGAATGATGAATCTCGCGAAAAAAGGGGCGGGACTGCGAAAGGCCGCAGCCGTTCGCACCGCGGTGGTGCGATTTCGCCAGCCCCGGTGCGGCTGGCTGGAGGCTTTCACTCAAATAGCACCACCGTAAAAGGTGGTGTTATGCGCTATGCTACTGCCGGCAAGAATGTTCCTCACATTATCGCTGGCAGCAGTGCCGCGGCCGACTCCCCCTCCCCGCCCTGACTCCTCCCCTCCCCACCCCGACTCCTCCCCTCCCAGTCATTTACATCCAATCGCACGCAAAAAGGCCCTTTTCACATGCGATAGGGGTTTATCGCGTGTGTTAGGGCCTTATCGCGCCTTAACGCACGCGATAAACCTTTAGAAAATAACCCACTAAGATTGCTGAGGTTGTTGTATGCATGGTTATAGTTGAAATAATCCATTTAATTTTATAAAGGAACGTATATGGGGGGATAACAGGGAGTGAAGTATGTGCTGAGATTCTCTCTCTTTAAAAATTGCTCCCCCTTGGCAGCTCTGGTGTAGGAAAGATGCTCTTGGCAACTTGAGGGCTGCCTACCTGGACCCTGTATCCTGCACTTCTGATGCAGAGCTGTATCTTCTCCTTTGTATTCACCAGAAGGGTGTACCATGAGTACTGTTCCCACTGGAGAATGAATCAGTGTATCGGCGGGATGATGCCTGTATTGAATAAAATATTGCCTATGTGCGCATCATTCCACTCTGGATAGTACAGTGATTGTTTTAGAGAGCCCTGGAATTCTTGCTCCAGCTTTTGTAGCTGGCCAGAACCTCTATGAGCCTCAAAAGAGAGCACAGAGGCTGTAGAGAACAGTCGGGGGGGAGTCGCTTGCAGTGACTCATTTGACTATTTTTATTTTTTGTTAACAATCAAAGGGCCTCATTAATTTATATTGGACGAGGGGGGGAAACAAGATGGCCACATGATCAACATGCTGTAATCAGTTTTTCCTATCCTGTTTGTTTCTTCACTTGTTTGTTTCCTGAATGACTCCCAATTGAAAAGGCATGGTGTAGGTCTATCCCCCTGAGACCGCTTGAAGGACAACAGTTAGTGACATCTTTTGCGTCTCCTGCTCCTGATTTGGGTGATGGAATTCCCGATGTGAGTGTCAACGGAGGAGCGCCAATTTCTCCCGGGTTTGAGGTCCCCTTCAGCCCCCCACCAGCAAGCTTCACCACTGGCACCTGGATGCGACTCCTTTTTGTCGACTGCAGCAGTGCAGAAAGATGACCTGCTGTCCGCATGGGATGGAATCGTCGAAGGCTCAGTGTCCGGCGTTCTGTCTGGTGGAGGGCAGGATTTGTTCCCCCTGACAGCTTCCTCAGCTTCCTGGTTTCCTGTTGTGGTTCCAGGGCCAGGGAAGCCTTCTGCAGTCCCAGACCCCTGTTTTCTTACTCTTCAGCCATCAGGTAAACTCCTTCAGCCTTCCAAAAAGTCAACAGAGGTAACTCTGCATTCCCTTTGGGAGCTGATGTCCCAATTTGGCTAGGCCCTTGCTTTAATCAACTGGTTAACCAAGGGATCCAAATGGTAAGTTGGATCCCTTGGTTAACTCACATGAAGTTAAATTGGATGAACATGATGATAACATTTCTTCAATTCAGCAAGATTTGGTTACTGTCCAGACTAAATTTGTTCAAGAGCGGAATAATATCTCTAGAGGCATTGAATTTCTTGAAAATTCATCACAGCATTTGAATCTCCATTATCTGAGCTTTCCTAAGGTTATGGGAGAACATCTCATTATGACTTTGAGGAGATATTTTAGGGATGCCTTGAAAATGTCATCTGATTCTTTACCATCTATTCATAAGGATTTTTTTTCTACTTTCCCCTTCTAGTTCTGCTCATTTTCCTTCTTTAAATGTTGCTCAACTTATTGACCACACATCAAAACAAAAACCAGCACTGGTGTATGTTTTATCAATCAATTCAAAATTGTTAGACCACACGAACACTACTCAGTCAATTATTTTATTTGTAGGACCTCAAAGCTACTTGAGAATGTTCAAAGCATACACACTCAAAATGTAGCGTACAGGTCCAAATTTGATATTTATTTAATGTGAATAAACTTATTCAAAAAAAATTTTTTTGCTTGTTTTTTAATTTGTTTAAAAACATAGCAAGACCCCTATTATTCCACCTTTCTAGATGTATCACCATTATTTGCACACGAAAATTGAATAAAGCATTCAAAAAAACTTTTTTGTTGATCTCTGAATCATACTTAGCAAGTTGATTATAATAAAAAGTCTCGAAAGTATACTCATCTTCACAGCATCCTACATGTCCCAACACGGCCGTGTTTCGGACCGTCCTGGTCCTGCTTCAGGGGCAATAAAATTTTTTCAGGGTCTCCAAAGAATTCTGTGGGTTCAATTCAATTTTTTCAAATTTTTGTTTTGCGGTCGGCGTCTCCATACTTCTCCATACATTTATGTAAATAAAGCTTTTCTTAAAGAATCTAGAACTTAATTGTGCGTTGAATGAAAAAGAATTTTCTCCAATTAGATTTAAATGTGCCCCATGCTAACTTCATGGAGTGCCCCCTAGTCTTTCTACTATCTGAAAGAGTAAATAACCGATTCACATCAACTCGTTCAAGACCTCTCATGATTTTAAAGACCTCTATCATATCCCCCCCTTAGCCATCTCTTCTCCAAGCTGAACAGTCCTAACCTCTTCAGCCTTTCCTCATAGGGGAGTTGTTCCATCCCCTTTATCATTTTGGTCGCCCTTCTCTGTACCTTCTCCATTGCAACTATATCTTTTTTTGAGATGTGGCAACCATAATTGTACACAGTACTCAAGGTACGGTCTCACCATGGAGATCTCACCACAGATGCATTATGATATTTTCCATTTTATTCACCATTCTCTTCCTAATAATTCCTAACATTCTGTTCTCTAGTGAAGGATTCTTGTGACATTTTTCAAGTATTCAGGCTCTGTACTTGTGGTTTGTAAGGCCATTAGAATCTTTTGGAGAAAATAGTTCCTTAGATTATTTATATATATATATATATATATATATATATATATATAGTATTATTATACTACACTTCTCCAAATAAGAGAAAACAGTCACAATTGCTGAAAATAATCTTACTGCACTTTATAAGGTTAACTGTGCTTGATCCTCTTCAGATTAGATTGAACAATACACAAACCAATTTTTTACCAGCAGTCTTCAAGCTACCTCATCTGCATTCCACCAAATGATAATACATAGCGTAAGAGCTTTTGCAGCTGAAAACAAAAATAAAACATACATAGAGGGTTTCTTTTAATAGAATAATGTTATTTTATATATTGGTTGCAGTAAATACTATACATATAACAATGGATACTGTAGCTATCAATTTAACCTAATAGGCAGGTTTGCATAGCAGCTAGCAAGCCTTGCCTTTGTCTGAGAAAAACAGATTAGCAATCATTTCTAATTTCTTCAGACTATGAATGAAAAAAATCTCAACATGGAGTGGCTTAGTTCAATCAAGCTGACTGAAAAATGTGGTCCTCTTTATAGGTGATTAACTTGTTTTTCTTCCCCGAAAATTGTTTTATTTCATCTGGGTGCAGATAATAATTTAGAATCAAAGATAATGGTATGGGAATTTGAATTCCCTATGGTCATTTAAGTATGCAATTTGCCAACTGATCTGTGATTGCTTAACTTTTGCTAAATAGGACACACTTAATTTACACATACTGTGAGATGTTTCTATAAATATTATTCAAGCAGTAAATCACAAGAGATCAGGGGGATGAGCAGGTTTTTCCTCATTTGCCATCTTCACAAGAACAGCCGGCTAGAGGAATGCTTGGTACTGCTCTTCCCTATCTGTTTTTCAGGACCTTGGACTATACTTATGGCTCATAGGGCTGTGTTCCCCTGCAATGATAGCACTTCCAGGCTGGTGACATTAAGAGCAAGTCCAGTCTCGGGCGGCAAGCTTGCTGCTGCTAGGTTTGCCATTCAAGGGGCAAAAAATCAAGGAGGTTGCCCCTTGGCGTGCCCCTTTGCATGATCTGAGACTTTCCTTGGTGACTTGTTCTTCATTTATCTTTGAAGGAAGCACAAATTTTCTATTGTATTAGTCTTATCATAGGGGTTGGATTCTGCTTGGGTTGCAGTTGTTGACTGTTTCAAGTCTCAAGATGTGCTGGAATAAAGGGTCTATTGGGTATGGCAACTCCGCTTATACAATCCTGGGACAGGAGAGGTACCATGTGAACTTTAGATAAAAACATAGAAACATGATGACAGAAAAAGAACATTAAGACCTATCCATCGTGCCAATCCACACCAGTTATGGCAAATTAGGTGATAAATCCTTCAGTCGTGCTCTATCTGTTCCATCTAGACTGTCAGTAGAAGGGTCAAAAGTATTAAAACGTCTGAAGTCTCTGTTCTGAATGTTGCTTATGTTAATGTATGTTCAATTAAAAAAAAAATGTCTTTAGCAAAATTTGGATGTATTGTTTATATCCAAATTTGGCTTGCTGTCTCTGATATTATGCTGTTAAATGATATGTGCCCACAAAGGTATTCTTATTTACAAAAGAAAAATGCATTTCAGTTCATTCATTCGTGTTGTTGGGACCCAAATTCATTTAATTAATTTCACTATGGAAAAAAAAATAATGGGCCGGATTTACGCACGTAGGGGGCGTTACATGCACCAGGCCTATTTTATAAAGGCCCGTCGACGCGCGTAAAGCCCCGGGACGTGTCTAAGTCTCGGGGCTTTACTAAAGGGGTGGTCTGGAGGCAGGGGCGGGGCCAGAGGCCTCCAACGCAGCGGCCATTGCTGCTGTGTCAGAGGATTGCGTGCCGGCAGGCTGCCGGTGCGCGCAACCTGCGCCTGCCTTCAGGCAGGCACAAAAGGTTTGACAAAGGTCAGGGGAGGGGTTAGAGTAGGGCTGGGGGGAAATGTTAGGGGAAGGGGTGGGAAGGTTAGGTTAGGGGGAAAGGAAGGAGGTAAGGCAGCGTGGCTCGGCGCTTGCAAGGTGCACAATTGTGCACCCCCTTGTGCGCGCCGACCCCTGATTTTATAACTTGCGCGTGTCGGCACGCGCAAGTTATAAAATCGGGCGTAGATGTGTGCACGCCTTGTACGTCCATGCGCTGCTTTGAAAATCTACCCCTATTTTATTACTTTATTCATTTTCCTTTAAAAGCTATGGGGGAAGCATTGAGTCTATTCTAGGCTCCACAATAGTGATTTTCTTATCAATTCTAATGAAACTTGTGAGAAGAAATCATCAGAAAGTGGAAAGAACTGCAAGGTACTTAGACTGTGGCAAAGTGACATCAAAAGTGGAATAAATACTAGCCTATGGCTCCTCAAAGGGGCAAAGGGCTACCAGGCTTCCAGCATTGGCAAGAGTTCTCCAAACTCCGTGAGAGGGGCAAAGAAGCAGCAAGAGGAGGAAGAACGTCTCAAGGTGCAGAAAGAGGACACCAGCAATAGTGATATGAATACTTGATGGCATCACGAGAAGCAAAGTGGCACCAAAAGAGCCATCAATACCCTAAGGCACCATGAAGAGGGAATAAAGCAGAAAATGTGGCAGGAAAAATCTCAAGGTACAGATAAAGGGACTAAGAATCAGAAAGAGTGGTTTCAAGGTTTCAAAAGCATAGGAAAGGTGCACATTGCACAGCAGCACCCTAGATTGGCAAGAAGACCACAAGGTGTAAGAGCTGGAGAATGCCAGCAAGATACAGTGGTAGAAATAAGTTAAGAACCCCAAGGTGTAAAATCTGTGCATAGCAGCAAGGCAGAGTAGCACAAGGAGCCAAAGATGTAGGATGAGGGGCAAAGCATTATGGCAGAGTGGTATGGGAGAAGCCAGTCATTCCATTGCAGCACACAGAAAACCAGAGAGTGGGATGCCTCTCCCTGTCGAAGCATGGCTGCACCTGGCTGATCCACCAGTTCAGTAACAAATGCTTACGTCATGGAGTAAGTCATGCATGTCATAGTGCACAGTACAGTGGTATATCTTAAGAACTAGAATGGTAGGAGCAGAGCAAAGCAGCAAGAAGAGTAGCCATAATACCTCAAAGGCATTTGCCAGTTCTTCCACTTGCACAGAGCAGCAGAATGAGTGGGCACCCTGATGTGGCAAGAATGGCTTGAAGCAGTGGCGACAGAAGTGGTTTTGCTTAATAATTTTTCAAAACTCAAATGGTAGGAGCAGAACAATGCAGTGAGAAGTATAGCTGTAACATCCCAAAGGCTGTGGTGTTAGTGTCAGGTCCATGTAGCATTTGTAAAATACCTAAGCAGGCAGAAAATTTAGCATTCTGAGGGACTGCAAAGTCTATCTGAAAATATTAAGGATCCTAAGCTTTTCTGTTTTGATATGTTGGTTGGTGTAGGGTATTCTGCAGCTGGAAGTGTCAGGCCATAGTGATTGTATTTGGAGTAAGGCAGGCTTATGTGGAATATGTTAGGCTTCATTGGATATGGTGAAGCATGGCATGCCACAGCGAGAAGTGTCACACCACAGTGGTCATGGTTGGAACATGGCATTCCGCAGCTGGAAGTGTCACACCACAGTGGTCATGGTTGGAACATGGCATTTCGCAGCTGGAAGTGTCAGGCCACTGTGGTTATGTTTGGAGCAAGACAGGATTATGCAGGATACATTAGGCCTCAGTGGTGGTGTTTGGAAAAAAGGAGACAGAGGATCTCAGTAGAGTCATGACCCAGTGGGGTTTAGCAAACACCGCCACTGAAGCATCAATCCACTGACCTCCTCGGCCTGCTTGGCCTCAACAACTGACTGGGGTGAAGTAGGCAGGGAAATCAGTGGAGTCATGACTGCAGTGGTGTTTGAAGGAAAAGAGGCGGTGGAGTCATTCCTTGGTGGTGGCAATTGGCAATGTAAGACTGCTCCCGGATTTATTTATTTATTTAGATTTAGATTCCACTTTTTTCAGCGCTTCAAAGTGGATTACATTCAGGTACTGTAGGTATTTCCCTATCCCCAGAGGGCTTACAATCTAAGCTTTTTGTACCTGGATGTGCAGTCAGACCAGTGGCGTAGCCAGAATTGATTTTTTGGGTGGGCACAAGGTTAACATAGGTGGGCACAAGGCATGCAGGTCTACTAGTTGTTTTCTTACTGATAAATAATGCCATATATACTGCACCCTAGAATGGCTTTCTAAGTAGTTTGCAACAGCCATTATGTGTCATGTATGAAACTTTAAAATAATTTACTTCAATTATTTCAAGTATAGAAAACAATCAAATCCAATCATATAATAAAACAAAAATTAATGTATTCTTTCATGAACCATCTTTGCTGAAACCCAGAAATCTTCATAAATACAATAAAATATAATTAATCATCAGAACAGGTGCAGCGCAGAGCTAGGGCAATTCACATTACAAGTAACATGAAAAAAAAAATTCAAATTCTGGTGTAATCTCAGCAAAAAATAACCCTCCACTGCTATTTTGTGAAGTAACAAACTCTTGCAAAGAAAGAGGCATCTGGAACCTTGCCAAACAATCACAGCACTGACTCTCAGGATTCAAACAGCAACCTTATGAAAAAGCAGCAATGCAAATACTACACCAGGCCCTAGAACATTAATACATCACCTACGGGAATAACAGAACAGGCTGGACTACTACTACAGAGAAACTATATGCCAGAAATACTCATTTCTGTCACAAACAGGCAAAACTGAGACCGACCCTTACCTAATATAGAAATAATAGACTATAAATTAGAAACAGAAACATGTAGATAAAGCCAAAATAGAAAGCCTGAGAAACGAAAATGTCTGAACAGTGGAATACTTAAGAAAGAGCAAAATTCAAAAATATAAGAATGCACATTCCCAAAGATGACATATTTAAATTGCTAACATCTCTCTCTCTCTCTCTCTCTATATATATATATATTTTTTTTTTAACCTTTGTTGTCTGATCTTTGTATTTTTCTAATCAGTTGGTCCTGGTCTCTCTTTCCCATTTTTTCCCTTGTCGCTCATTTCCTAATTCCTCTTCAGTGTCTTTTCTACTACTGTCTTCTTCCCTTCCACACACACACACATATATACATAAATGCTTTCTCTCACAGACTCCCTCACACACTCAGGCTCTCACTCTCATATGCTCTCCGCCCCCCCCCCCCCCCCAAGCTCACATTCTCTGCAGACACACATACAAGCTCTCACTTTCTCACCCCTCCCCAGGCTTATATTCTTATGCACACACAGACGCACATCCAGGCACCCATTCTCATCCACACACACACAAACCCATTCTCCCATTCTCACCCACACATACACACATTTAAGGTCCCATTCTCACCCATACATACACACTTTCAAGCACCCATTCTTACCCACATATTCAAGCTTCCATTCTCACCCACACACACAAACCCAGGCTCCCATTCTCACCCATATATATACACATTCAAGCTTCCATCCTCACCCACATATTCAAGCTTCCATTCTCACCCACATATTCAAGCTTCCATTCTCACCCACACACACAAACCCAGGCTCCCATTCTCACCCATATATACACACATTCAAGCTTCCAACCTCACCCACATATTCAAGCTTCCATCCTCACCCACACACATTCAAGACTCCATTCTCACTCCCATACACACCCAGGGTCCGATTTTCACCCACACACACACACAACAAGGTTCCCATTCTCATCCTCACATACACATTCAAGCCTGTGCACAGTTTCCGCTTCCTCCCCCCAGAGCAGGAAGATCAGCTGGCCTCTCCTGCTGCCACTAGCCTCCTGCTATCTTCGGGCGTATGGCCGACCGATCTTCCTGTTTGGGGGGGGGGGGGTGGGGAGGAGAGCGGAAGCGCCGCGCACAGTTTCCGCTTCCTCCCCCCAGAGCAGGAAGATCAGCTGGCCTCTCCTGCTATCTTCAAGCCATACGGCCGACCGATCTTCCTGCTTGGGGGGGGGAGCGGAAGCTGTGCGCGGCGCTTCCACTCTTCTCCCCCCCCCCCCCCCCAACAGGAAGATCGGTCGGCTGTACGCAGGAGGCCAGTGGCAGCAGGAGAGGCCAGCTGATCTTCCTGCTCTGGGGGGAGGAAGCGGAAACTGTGCGCGGCGCTTCCGCTCTCCTCCCCGCCCCCCAAACAGGAAGATCGGTCGGCCATATGGTTGTAGGACCACTTCCCCACGTGTGCCGTGATGGCGTGCCAAGCATGGGTTCTCCTCTTCACTGTCGCGGGGATGGGATCCCGCGACAGCCTTGCAGTTCTGGTGTCAGTTGGGTGGGCCTGGGTCTAAATTGGGTGGGCAGCTGCCCACCCAGGCCCACCCGTGGCTACACCACTGGGTCAGACCCCTGTGCTGTTGGTGTTGGTGTTGGTGTTCAGCAGTGGAAGGCAGCTGCTGGATATGCTTTCAGACATTTGTAGTGTGAGAACCCAGTGTTGTTGTTGGGGGCGTGTCTGTAGGCAGCAGGATGTGACAGGCCCAGTGTTATTGATGGGAAATGTCAGGAGGCAGCAGGCTGAGTCAGACCCCAGTGTTGTTGATGGGGATGTGTCAGGATGCAGCAGGGTTGGTCAGACCCCAGTTGTGTTTTATAATGGGAAAGGCAGGCAGAAGGTGTTAGTACATGTAGGCCCTTGTGATGTTGCTAAGGGCAAGTCAGGCAGAAGGTATCAGTGTCAGTACATTTTGGCCCCAGTGATGTTGCTAAGGGCAAAGCTGTCAGTGCATATTGTTATGTTTGGCAGTCCATGGGCTCCTCCTGCAAACCCCTGGGTCCAGGTGAGCTTTTCCAGATCCAGTCGGGATCCCCCACTCACCTGTATGGCAGTACACCATGCTTTGATGAGGCAAGACACCATTGATGCTCTCTGTGATGGGCCGCTGCCGCCTTCCTGCCAGACTTCCCCTACTCGCATGTGTGCCTGACAGCATGGCTCTTAAAGGGCCCATGGCGGGAATTCTCCCATGACACCCATTGATGACCTCACAGGCTTAGGCCTACATAAGATCCTCCTGCTCAACCCTTCTTTGCCTGTTGTGCAAGTTGGTTAAGTGTTTTTCGTCTCCAAATGTCTTCATCTTCAGCTCCTGTCATCTTCAGTTCCTGTGCCCTCATTTCCTCAGTTCCAGCATCCTCATCTTCTTATCTTCAGTTCTTCAGTTCCAGCACCATCATCTTTAGGTCTTCAGCTCTTCAGTTCTTCTTCATCTCCTCATCTGCCCACTTGTTCTGCTCCTTGCCCTCCTGCCCGGCCTCTCCATCCCACCTTTCCCTTCAGACAGATACTCGGTATTGACCTCGGCCTGACTCCTGGACATTGCTGAATGCTGCCTGCCACTGACTACTGCCTGCCTCCTGGACATTCATGAACGCCACCTACCACTGACTACTGCCTGCCTCCTGGACATTCATGAATGCCACCTGCCGCTGACACCAGTTTGCTTCTGGATTCACCTGTACCACATTCACTCTGCCCAGCATCCCCAACGAATTTTCCTACCATCAGCAGAAGCCCCCACCTAAGATCTGCAGCCCCCTGCAGCCAAAGACTCAACCAGAGGGCAACATGGGCTAGTAAAGGTAGGGCATCTGCCTCATTCTGATCCACCTGCCAACAGTGGGAACCTGCAGGGCTGCTCTCTGCAGGTGATGTCAACTCCACCTCGGTCTAGGGGTCCACAAATTCAACACATGTTAGTCACAGAAGTATTCTTGGAGACATGGCAGGTGGAAGTAGGATTATGTGTAGCTGAACTGGCAGTCCTGGGGACACAGTAGAACTCAGCATTCGGGGTGTTGTTGCCCTAGGAATGGATTCTCAGGCTTGGAAGGCAGATGAAGTGTGTTTGCGATAGTGTGACCCACCTGGTGGTATTGGGGATACAGCATGACTCAGCATTTGGGGTGTTGTGGCCCTTGGAATGGCTTCATGGACTTGGGAGGCAGCAGCAGTGTGTTTCCAGAAATGTGGCCAAACTGGCGATGTTGGGGACACAGCAGGAATCAGTATTCTTGTAGTATGGCCCTCACAATGGCTTCTCCAGCCTGGGAGGCAGCAGCAGTGTATTTGCAGAAGTGTGGCCCATCTGGCAGTGTTGGGGACTCAGCAGGGTTCCGCATTCAGGGTGTTGTAGCCCTCAGAATGGTCTCTCAGGCCTGGGAGGCAGCAGCAGCAGTGTATTTGTGGACGTGTGGCCCACGTGGCGGTGTTGGGGGACACAGCAGGCAGAAGCAGTCAGTCACTGAATGTTGCTGGATGTAGGTCCCATTGCTGTTATTGAAGCATGGCAGGCAGACAGGCAACTCAATTGATCTGTCTTTTTTACAATAAAAGCAAGCGTGTTCTGCTGCATCTAAGAATTAACTGGCTAAATACAATGAGGCACATTAGCCATAGCAGATTTTACATCATGGGCTGTTGTATGTCATCAGTGTACATCCTGTACTGTTCACCCAGAGAAACTAATAGCCTTTCCAGCGGTTGCAAATAGGTCTTAAACAATGTGTCTGTAAAAGAAGACCCCCTGGGACACTCCAAATGGCAAGGGCATATGTGATGATTTAGGTGTGTGTAGTGGTCTCTGCACAAAAAAAGACAGCAGCAGCTTGAAGCTGGAGTGGCAAATGTTAACTCTAGCAGGATTACAATGGCCAGGATTGCAGTCACCTGGTTAGAGGTGGTACAAGAAAAGGGGCTGAGTCAGAGGGAGGTGCCTCAGTTCTCCAATAGGCTTCTAGTTCCCATAAAAGGAACCAGAGGGAGACAGAGCACAGACTGAGGTGGGCTGGAGAGAAGGGGCACCTGGCAGTGCAGATCCAGATGGACAGTCCCATTTCTAAGCTAAGTCTTTGTCTAGAAATAGCAAAATGGTGGCCATTCCCATAGGGATTTTGGTGGGGGGGAGCATGTCTTGAAAGCAATAAAAGGTTAAACTTTTGGAGTAATGTATTAGAAACTACTGCAGAAGGTTAGGCCTGTTAGAGCACAACTCCTGAGAAACCCAGAGAGGGAGAGAGTTTTATAAGAGATAAAATGACCAAAACAGGGAGAGGAAGAGGACTTATTTCAAACCTCAGGCAGCCCTAATCAAGTGAGTGGCCAATTTCAGGGAGAGGAGCTTTTGCTGTATTTTAAGTTCAAGGTTATTGGCTCAAACCTGGTTTGAGAGAGAGACAAGCCCAACATTAGAGGCAGCAGAAAGGCTGAGCAGCTGCATGGACCCAGGCAGAGTAGCTGAAGTTACCTTAACCAGTGCTGGGGCAGCTTGCATGTGAGTTAATTGGATAATTTGTGTTCTGAAACCCTAATGCTGGAAATGCTGAAGCTGTGAGGTGAAGGTTTAGCACTTCTGAGCTGTGCTTGATAAATTCTGTTCCCGTATGCTTTCGGGGAAACTGTGGTGTTCAGAAACCCTGAGCATTTGCGTTTGAAATGTACTCCCATTAATTGTCTGTATCTTGGACTGCAAACTATATCAATTAGAACTCCAGGCTAAAAGCATTACCCTAATGAATCACTTGGAAACTCTGGCATGGAATCCTTTTAATCCGTGCAAGCCAGCCCAGCCCAAGAAATGAGATAATTACTAATCTCATAACCCGTCTTATATTATTATTTATATGTTGCCAATTCCGTTCTACCTTTCTTCCTGGCTCCTTTAGCCCCCAAGTTCAATGCCCTTGTTTTATGTAACTTTGCCTGTTTCAGCCTTCTTGTTTGGTTACTCTTGTTAATCCCCTAAGTTCCATGTAAACCGGCCTGATGTGAATTCCATTCGTGAAGACCGGTATAGAAATATATATTAAATAAATAAATAAATAAATAAAGTAATAAAACTATAGGCAATACTTTTCTGCTGGTGTCTGTGTCTACTTGAAAGCTTGAAGGTTGAGCTCTTAAGCCTTGCTAGATACCTGCTCCAAATTGTTTCTTCTATGCTTGAGTGTTAGCTGTTATTGAATAAACATAATTTGGAAAACTGAATTGTGGCTTGGTTTGGAGTTATTACTAAGGACTAGAATGGTACAAGGGTTTTGGGAGAGTGAAGTAGCACATTCAGGCCGATTCAGAAAAACACGCGGGAGAGCGGGCACGTGCCAGGTCACTCTTCTGGGCGTGCGATTCAGGAGGATGGCCTATGCAAATTAGGGCCTGCAGTAAAAGGAGCGGCGGCTGTCAGCGGGTTTGACAGCCGACACTCAATTTTGCCGGCATCGGTTCTCAAACCCACTGACAGCCACAGGTTCGGAAAACGGACGCCGGCTTAATTGAGCGTCCATCTTCCGACTCACGGGTCGATTTTTTATTTTTTTATTTTTGGGGCCTCCGACTTAATATCGCCATGGTATTAAGTCGGAGGGTGTACAGAAAAGCAGTTTTTACTGCTTTTCTGTGCACTTCCCCGGCGCCGGCAGAAATTAACGCCAGCCTTTGGGCAGGCGTTAATTTCTGAAAGTAAAATGTGCGGCTTGGTTGCACATTTTACTTTCTGTATCACGCGGGAATAACTAATAGGGCCATCAACATGCATTTGCATCTTGTGGGCGCTATTAGTTTCAGGGGGGGGGGGGTTTGACGCGCGTTTTCGACGCGCTATTACCCCTTACTGAATAAGGGGTAAAGCTAGCGCGTCAAACTCGCCTCCAAATGCGGGTTAACAGTGCGCACTGTACTGTATCGGCCTGTTTGTCAGGAGTGTCACAAGGAAATAAGAGCCCAGTTCCAGGTTTTTGTTTTGAAGTTAAAAGGGAGATTCCCCATGGTTGCCAATGACACAGTGAAGCAGAAAATATGAGAATGCAGTCTTCTGCTTAGCACTGGGCTTACTCGTACACTGGTAATAAACTCATTACACACAGGATTTGCCTCAAGCTAGGGATAAGGACCCCCTTTGCCTTATGGTAAGAGGTATAAGATTTAGGTGTAGGGGAGGTTCTAGTAATAGAAAACCCCCTTATGTGTAGACGGTGCTCCCCCTCCTGAAAATCCTAAGTCCCAGCCCTTGAAATTGCTCACACTAATGCCGGACGTCAGCCCCACAGACAGCCTGTGCCGTACCACCGTATGCCCGGACAAACACTTCTCCCCTGTTTTTACCTGTTCATACCTATTTAGACAGATAGGGGGGGGGGGGGAATCATTGGAGCACCATCTCGCCAATACCCCAACTCTACAGCCGATTTCACAGAATGATGTTGTCACAGAACAGCAAGTTTGAGTTGGGGAGCATCCCCACAGAAGCTGTACAGACCTGCAGGGCCAGCCCCCTCCCATGCAGGCTGAGCCCTTGGATAGACCAGTAGGACTTGCCTTCTGCAGACTGGGAGCTGGGGTCAGGCACAGGCTGGGAGCTGGATGCAGACACAAGCTGGGAGTGGGATGCAGGTACTGACTGGGGATAGTCACAAGTATTAGTGGGGAGCTGGATGCAGGTACTGGCTGGGAGTGGGATGCAGGTACTGACTGGGGATAGTCACAAGTAGTAGCGGGGAGCGGGATGCAGGTACTGGCTGGGAGCTGAAAGCAAGAACAAGGGAAAGGCCTGGGAAATAGACAAGGGACTGAATTAAATTGGGCAGGGTATGGACTGAACAAGGACAGAGAACAGGAAACAAGAAAGCCCAAAGGAAAGGGATGTGCGGGGTCATCGTGTCTCCATGGAAAAGCACTAAAAAGGCGAGGTGAGCAGGAAACAAATGATTAGCTAAATATTGAATTTGAATAATAAAATGGTCAGATCACAGAGGGACTGTATAGCCACATTCTTTATGGGCTCATCTTGTATGTCCCTTTCCAAATAAAAAATAGGATCTACAGATTGCCCAGCTACACAAGTGGCAGATTTAATTATCTGGGTTAGCCTTAGTGGTGAGGAAATTATCAACAAATGGAACAGCTGTGTCATTTATATGAAGATTAGAGTAGCCTAATAATAAAACATTGTTTAGGGTCATCCATCAAAATGCATTAGGCTGATATTGCGGGCATTAGGGCTCTCACACCTGCGATATTACCATAACACCTACGATTATTTATCGCTTTGAGCGATGAGAATGCAAATTTTTGAAATTTATTCAAAGGGGAGGGGTTTGGGCGGGCTCTATGAAAATGAGGGGCATTAACGTAGTGTGCGATAGTGCAACGCACGTTATCGCATCTTTTTAATGCTGGTAATAACTACACCTTTTTTCCTGGCGTTAAGCTGTATGATATGGCCAAAATGAAATTATGATATTTATCGTGAATTCTGATCTGGGCATTTTCCGACAGTGACAGGAAGTGGATTGGAATGGAGTAGAGAGAGCCTCTGGGGTAGCACACATAGAAGTCAACTAGTTATACCACTATAGGAGGGCAAGCTAGTAACTCGAGGTGAGGCTTTGGTAGTGGTAACTCGAGGTGAGGCTTTGGTAGTGGTCTAGAGAGACACACATCAGTAAAGATCTGATGTGATTTTGAGTGAGCAAAGTCAAACAAAGATGAAATTTCTACAATGTTCTCTTGCCCTAGCTTGATAGTACCCTGGCAGAGAGTGCAATACTAGCACTTGGCTGTACTTGCGCACATATTAGAACATTATTTATCATTCTGTGTTTTGTGTGTGTATATGCAGTGCATTAGTTTGAAGAGGAAAATACTAAAAAGTACAGTAGTGCATTCTTTCTGTGTGCAACTTTACTCACAGAGTGATCACTTTAGTCAGGGTCACACACATTCACTTCATGGAAAATAATAAAGATTAAAACATCTAGGACTTATGGTAATGACTTGCTCTTGATTGGATGTCGAGGGTAAAGTTCTGGTGCGTCTCTTCTACAAATCATTCCAAAAGTGATTCTAAAAATTTGCGGTCTAAATCACTTGTGAAGTGGTGGTGCTACTGAAATCGCTGCTGGCAACAACGATCACCCGGGGGTATGACCACAAAGGTAACAAGACTGGGCTGGGATAAAAAACATGCAGAAACAAAGATGGTGAGAAATGATGGCGCTGAAAAAGCTCTCGCTAGTCTCTCTTAGGAAGTGCTGCAGCAAATATCTAAAAGTGTACAAACAGGATTAGACAAGCATCTGATCAAAATCCAGGCAGTGGTAGAAGACATAAAGGGAGGTTTGGAAGGACAATCAAAACACTTCG
Source organism: Rhinatrema bivittatum (assembly GCF_901001135.1). Taxonomy (NCBI): domain Eukaryota; kingdom Metazoa; phylum Chordata; class Amphibia; order Gymnophiona; family Rhinatrematidae; genus Rhinatrema; species Rhinatrema bivittatum. The sequence goes on along the minus strand of NC_042616.1, from coordinate 95,702,655 downwards.
ATCTCGCGGGACAGCGAATCTCCCTTAATGATGATCGCTTGAATGACGTTGAAAGACAGATTGTAGAGTTAAAGGAGAAAAATGATATGCTGCTTACAAGGTTTGAAGACCAGGAAAATTGGGACAGGTGAAACAATATTAAAATTATTGGCTTGCCAGAGTCGCTTTGCGAAGCAAATCTTTACAATTTTGTAGAGCAATGGCTGCCCAAGTACTTGGGCCTCACTTTTTAGGGTAATTATTTGCATTCAGGCCGATTCAGTAAATTCCGCGGGAGAGCCGGCGCTCAGAGGCGAGCGCCCGCTTTCCCGACGCGTGCCCAGGCACCTCTCCTCGGGAGAGGAGAGGTGCCTGGGCGCGCGTCGGGAAAGCGCTTCTGGTAATAAGGAGGTGCTAGGGACACTAGCGCGTCCCTAGCGCCTCCTTATTACCAGAAGCAGCGGCTGTCAGCGGGTCTGACAACCGACGCTTAATTTTACCGGCGTCAGTTGTTGAACCCGCTGACAGCCACGGGTTTGGAAAATGGACGCCGGCAAAATTGAGCATGCATTTTCCAACCACGGGCAGATTTTTTTTCTTTTTAAAAGAAGTTTTTTTGTTTTTAATTTTTGGGGCCTCTGACTTAATATCACTATGATATTAAGTCGGAGGGTGTACAGAAAAGCAGTTTTTTTTCTGCTTTTTTCTGCTTTTCTGTACACTTGCCCGGTGCCGTCTGAAATTAACGCCTGTCTTTGGCAGGCATTAATTCCAGAGAATAAAATGTGTGGCTTGGCCACACATTTTACTTTCTGTATTTTGGGTAACTAACTAATAGCTCTCATCAACATGCATTTGCATGTGATGAGAGCTATTAGTTTTGGGGGAGGGGGGGGTTGGCCACGCATTTTCCACTTGCTATTACCCCTTACAGTATAAGGGGTAATAATAGTGCGTCAAACTCACGCGGCCAAATGGGCTAAATGGTGCACTCGGCTGAGCGCACCGTTCCGTATCGGCCTGATTGTGAGTTAGTTCATTGCCTGGGGCCTCCACGAAATAGAGAAGGCAAGCTGCAGCCTGTGATGGCGTGGATACTTAACTGGTTGCATAAAACAAATTTTTTTCAGGCGTACCAGCAAAAAAATATATTGAATATAATCACACGATTCTCCTGTTAAACGATTTTTTGGCGCATGTGGCTGCACTGAGTAAAAAGATGTCAGGGCCATGCTCGGAGTTGTTTCGGCAAGGCATTCACTTCTCGCTGTTATTCCGGCTAAACTTCCAGTTCAGCATGAGAGCAAAGTGTTATACTTTCCTAAGAAAGTGGAGGCTGAAAGGTTTCTTGCATATATACCGGCATTTGAGGGCAATCGTTAGGACCTCCTAAGCTCAAGATGGAGAGTGTAAGTGTAAGTGTAATGGTCTGGCGATCCTTTTCAAAAATTAATTTTGTTATTGCCGTTTGACCTTACTGGCCCAGTTTACGCAGTGGAAACGAAGAATGTTTCTTAACCACCTGGAGTATTTGATACATCGCAATGACTGTTCAAGAAGAACACACCAAGAAAAAGGAGGATGGCCAAAACAAATATGTCTGGAACGTTTCAGAAGCTGCCCTCCGAGGAAATATTACAGGATTGGACAGGAACTGGCACGACTGTTTTGAAGACTCACACGATGCATGCTTGCTAGTGGAGCAGGTGGCTTTTTGAATGCAGCATACGCTTCCTAAGAAAGTCAAATATTGTCTAAATCCTACTAGCCAAATTGCCTCGGTCTCTAGGTGATGAAATGGTAAATGACACAACATAATTTGGTCCTGACAAAATAAGGTTAAGACAAGAAAATTGATACCTATAGATTTTTATTATAGCTGCACTTTTTCTTGTTCTGAACAGTATTCATTTGTAGCAGTATTTGAAAAGGTAATAAATAGGTATGTGCACTGAGTGCTTGGTGGGTGGGTAATGCTTTTAGAGAAAAAGAGGAGATGCCACAGGACACAGCCCACAGAAGTGTGGAAGAGATAGGGGTTGTAGTTCCTTGGAATGGGAATTTCAGAAGTAGAAAATGGGGGGTTAAGGTGCGGAAAAATTATTTGTGTGGTAGAATGATGAAGCGATTGTCTGAAAAGAGGGGGGTGTAAGTGAGAGTATTTCTGGTGGGTTGTATATGAGGGTTGTATAAATGGTGTGCAACACAGTCTGTGGAAGATGGGTAATTTGAATTTGGTTGCCTGGAAGCTAAGCTGGGAAGTCACCTAGGCTGGAAGGTTCATCTTCTGTATATCCAATGTGGGTCTATGTTAAGCTGGAAATATGGGCGGGTTGTGTTATTTACTTTAAATGTTGACAGAATCCATTCGCTGATCAAATGCAGGAAGTTATTGAGCATGCTTAAGCAATTAAAAGTACAATTTGCATTCCTTCTTGAATGAAAAAGAGCAGGCCAAGTTAAAGCCTGATTGGGTGGGGCAATGTTGGTATTCCTCCTTCTCTAGCAGACAAAGGGGAATGGTCATTCTTCCTCATAAACAATTACCATTTCAATTGGAGCATCAAACACCCCAAATATAACACTTCAATCTTTTTTCAAGGAAATTGTGGGGAAATTGCTCACCGTCTCAGAATACAAATTGATTGTGGGCGGTTACTTTAATGTTGTGGCTGACAACAAGGAAGACTGTAAACCTGATAAGGCTGCTAAACCTGGTTTTGAGGCCTTGGGGGTTAACTGTACCTGCAGGAAATTGAGATTGTTGGACAGCTGATCCTCCACCCTGGAGAACTCAATTTCACTTTTATTTTCTCATCCTCACCAAATGTATTCACTTTGGATTACATTTTTTATTTCAGAAGAGCTATTTCCCAGTGCGTGTGGCTCCAACACAGGCACTATTTCCATTTCAGATCACGCACCAGTATCTCTGAAGTTAGAGTTGGGCGAATGCAGGTATCAGCCTTTATCTTGGAGGATGAACCCCGGTCTATACTTCGATGAAACCTTTCACACTTAATATAGGTGGGCAGATTATGTACATACTAATTTTCACGCGGATGTTTCTAAAACAACTTTCTGGGAAGCTGGGAAGGCCATAATGTTTGGGCACATAATAGCTTATGTAGCAAAACACACTAAAATTAGAAATGCTGCTACTTTGCAGATGACCAAAAATTTAAAAGGGGCCCAAGCTAGACACACTGCAAATATTACGGAGCCAAGTAAAAGAGCAGTTCATGCTGCTCGAGAAGCATTAAATCAACTACTATTTCAAAGAGCAACCAAATCGCACCAATATTTTCAATACCAGCTTTACCATTACGGAAATAAGCTTAGTAGCTAATTTAATACTCATACACGGTTGAACATCATATATTCTGGACATAAAAGATAGAGCAGGGAAACACATGATCAGCTGAAGAAATTTCTAATAGATTTCTAGAATATTATCAAGAGCTTTATAGCCAAAAAAACTATGTCTGTAGAGGTGAGGGAGAAGTTCTTCACTTATTTTTCAATGGCCTAAAGTATCTCCAGAACTAGTGGAAAGATTAAATAGGCCAATGAGTGATGGGGAAACTTTTCAGGTGATCCAAAATCTTAAACCGGGAAAGGCTGCATGGACGGATGGGCTAGGAAAAGAATTTAAGATTCTGTGCTTTCCAATATTGCCCTCTCTTGCTGCGACCTTTAGTTCTATCCCAGATTTGAGGTCTATTCCAGGCAATATGAATCAATCAATCATAGTAGTGATGCCCAAGAAGGGGAAAGACCCTTTGAGGTTGGGTCTTTTAGGCTTATATCTCTTATTAACGTAGACATGAACATTTTGGCAGCAGTCTTAACAGAAAGATTAAGCGTAGTCTTCATCGACCTGATTCACCATGACCAAATGGGCTTTGTCTTTTTTATTCATTTAAACAGCTGAGCCACTGGCCATATGCCTGAGAGGGGAGGATGTTAGTGGGGGGCCACCAGCTAAAGTTAGCCATATTTGCTGATGATATTATTGTTAGCAAGCCAAGCATTAGTGTCCCTGTGATAGTGGACATATTTCCCCAGTTTCAAAAGATTGTGGGGTTAAAAATAAATTTAGGAAAATCAGAGGCACTTGCGTTAATCTCCAATGTAACATCTTTGTTGGTGGGGTCCTTCTGCTTTCCCCTTTACTTGGGCTACTCAAATAAATTAAAATATCTTGGAATGTGGATCCCACGAAAGCTTGAGAGGGTATATGAGGTTAATTTTACAGAAATTGTCCTTAGTGTTCATTCACAGCTTCAGTCCTGGCAGGTGCTACCTTTGTCACTTTTGGAGAGATGTGCACTGTTGAAAATGATTATCCTTCCAAAAATATTATATAAAATGCAGTAGCTCCCTTGCTAGCTTCTGGTGTGAGATTTGAACTCATATCAGCTATTCAAAACTAATGTGCTGTATGATTATGGGGGGGTTAGATTTCCCAGATCTGAGATATTACAACATAGCATGTCAACTGTGTTTCTTCGGCGAATGGGTTTCAAACAAACATGTGTTGTGAAAAACGTTTATTAGATAGTATGATGCATCCATGGAACCCATTGTATATGCTTCATGCCCAAGACAAGCAACTATTGAAGGTGATTAATGCTAATCTATTGCTGAAATCATATTAGCTTGGAGATGCTTGTGCAGGACTTGAGGACGGACAATACACCAATCACTCTATATACCCCTTCTTGGTAATAAAGCCTTTGTCCTCGATATAGATTATAGAACGATATTTCAACTTTGGAAGGAATGGGGTGTTAAGTGGATATCTGATTTATACATCACAGGCAGCTCAAACTGCCTGTGATGTATACAAGATTGCCACTACTCAATTATTTGCATTCTTGCAGGCCTGGCACTATTTCTCTACACTAGTCTGGCTGACAGAGACTATTGCCCTTGAATTTTTTTTCTTGACAGATGTACAAGATTGTCTTGGCCAGGGGGGATTCAATTTTTGGCTAGCATAAACTGTGTAAAGTCCATCTTCAACCACAATATTTGGATTCTTTAAGCAAATACTAGTCCTCTCTTCTGGAAATGTCATTTACTCCTGGGGACATTCAAGCATATTTCTAGGACGCATATCAATACTATATGGACGCCAATCTAAGAGAAATGAAATTTAAACTACTACATCTTGCGCACATGGATGATGAAAAAAGACATAGGATCGGAGTTGCTCTTTCCTACTTGTGAGCCAAATGTAAAATGGAAGTGGTTTCACTACTGCACCACATTGTGTCCTGTCCTATGTTAGATGTTTTTTGGGCCAAAGTGTTTCAAAGGCTTCAAAAATGGACTGAATGGTCCTTTCTTTGCTCTGGGGAAATTCCCTCGAGCAAAGACTCTCCATCCAATGTTACTAAATTTGTATTTAGCTTTAGAACTGGCATGTAAATGTATTTTAGCACATTGGGTGGAGGAGAGGGTGCCCACCTTCGAACTATGGCAGTCTAAAATGATGCAGATCATGCAGACAGAATAGTTGGATATCAAATATGCTAAACAATCCATGTTTACACAATATGTTGGTTTACGGAGGACTTTATGACTGCTCAACAAGGAGTTGCAAAACCATCTCACAGTACTGGGATATACAACTAATAGTCCTGGGGGAATTCTGCACTACTGCAGAATGCAGAATTCCCCCCTGTGCAGACTTGTCAAATTCTGTGCAGAAAATGGCAGAGGAGACCCCAGTATGCCGTGAACAGATCGATTGCCGTTCGCGGTGAAGATGAAGGCCCCTACATGCTACGGGATGCGCTCCGCTCGTGGCGAAGATGAAGGCCCTGGAGAGAGTAAATGTGTGTAGAAAGATGTGTGTGTGAGAGAGGGAAGGGGAGGGTGAGGGGGGCAGGGGGTGTGAGACCAGGGAGGGTAAGCAGGGTGTGTGAGAGAGTGGGGGGAGGGGTGCTTGAGTGTGGGTGCCAGAGAGAGGGAACCTATATGAGGAGATTGGGAAGGAGTGTGTATGTGTGTGAGAGATTAAGAGCTGGTGTGTATGAAAAAGGGATCGTGTATATGTGAGGGTGTTAGCCTGTGTGAAGGGATTGTATACGTGTAAGAGAGAGCCTGTGTGAAGGGGTGTGTGAGAGAAAGACATAGGTAGCCTGTGTGAGGATGAATGCATGAGAGAGGGAGTTTCTGTGGATATGTATGCAAAAGAGGGACCCTGTATGAGGGGATGTGTGTGTGTGCGAGAGAGTGAGGCAGCCTGTATGAGGATGTGTGTATGTGTATTAGAGAGAGGGAGCATGGGTGTGAGAGAGGGAGGAACAAAGGGAGCCTATGTGAGGGGCAGTACTGAGAATGGGGTCAAACTCTGGGACTGGCAATAGAGTGGAAGGGGTTGAGCCTAGAGGTGGAGGGGAGAGATACTGGCAGATGGAGGAGTTGGGGTCTGAGAGGACAAAATAGCCAGGGGAGTAGGGAGAGAGAGTGGAAGGGACACTCTTACAGTGAATTTCTAGGGAAATTCTGCTCAAAATATTTAAAATTCTGCATCTTTAAGTAACTACTTTTTTCTGTATTAATTTAAAATGTAATTATTTAAAGACTGTCATGTAAATTGTTATTTTGACCAATATAAAGTTTGCAGAATTTTAAGTTTTTGTGCACTGAATTTTAAACTTTTTTTGTGCAGAATTCCCCCAGGAGTAAACTAACTGGGACACTATCCCTGCGCCTCATAGTTCATGGAAATTTATTCTGTGAGGGTTTTCTTATGGTGCAGTACCTAGATATAAATATAAATTTGATAGCGTATTGCGAGGGATGTTTGTGAGTGAATGCAGAGTGTCATATGTATGGGATGAGTGGGCTGAGAAGTGACAGGGGAGGATTCTATGACGGGGGGGGGGGGGGGGAGAGAAAATAATAAATAACTGTATGCTCCTTGTTAGGATTAGAAAAGTTCTGAGACTACTACGTGACTCTTGTTTTTGCTGATTGTTTTGTTTGTTTTCTTGTGTCTTAAATGCAATAAAAATTATTTTGAAAAAAACGCATGCAATGCACCGGATAAAATCCCATCCTGTCAGGCAAAAGTAGTAAAGACCATGGCAAGCCCTCAGTTGGTAGCAGATTTTTTTTTTTTTTACTAAGGCAACAGTGAATCCCCCAACCAAAATAAAGATGGATTTTTTTCAAATCCAAAACATCAGCAGGAGAAGCAGCCTGTTAAGCCATAAGTAACTGAAATTTGGGGGGATATGCCAGGACCAGCTGTGTCTCAAACAAACCCTGTTGTGTAGAGGGGAGGGAAAGGGTGGGGGGCTCTAGTAGCAGGCACAGGGCACAACCACCAGTGCCTTTGGAAGTAGAAGTGGAAGCAATAAAATCTAAAGCACCAGCAGCGCAATCCATTAGTGTAGTGCAGGCAGTAAAAGCAGTTTTGTCATCCTCTTCCTCTGAATTAGAATTAGAATCTCCCTTGAAAGGATATCCTGAAGCAGAGATGGGAGAGGTGTTAGCTGAAGATCCTGTATTAGAAGGATTAGTGAGCACTGTGTTAGCCTCTATTTCAGTGATGAAGGAGAGAGACAGGAGCTGAAGTTATGACGGAGAGCAGGCCACATTGACAGTGCATGAAGAGAGAGAATGAGTGAATCACCTGCCACAGTTTCTCAGGGTCCACCTGTCTCCACCGCCACTTCAGTGCCAGCATCATCCATCCCCAAGGATGCAGACAGAGGTAAGGAATCAGGTAAGAAATCGGTGATCTGGAGGCATTTTCAAATCGGGGAGGATCCACGCTTTGCTCATTGTAACTATTGCGCAAAGGAGATCAGCCCAGGGAAGCAACTGGGCCATTTAAGTAATCATGGGATGCAGCATCCCCTTCCATATGCAGCTGGGGATGGTAGAAGCAATAGTCAGGGGACACTATTTCAAAAAGGGACGCATGTTCCTCAAGCTGCATCCAAGCCTTCTGCTCCTTCTACCAGTCAGGTGGCAAGCAAGCAGCAGCAGTTCCCAGCTAAACCTAGGAAGCACCAGCCCACAGTGGAGGAAATGGGGTGGTGTTCAGTGGCACTGTCATGGAGAAAGAGGCAGACAGACAGCATGCAAAGTGATTGTCCAGGAGCATTAGCGAGATAATTAGTCCCTGCAGGTAGTGGAGAATGTGCTGCAGGTGTTTGCGCCAAACTATAAAGTGCCCTCCAGGACCACATTCAGCAGGAAGGTCATCCCCAATTTGTACGATCATTGCCGTAGTCACATCCAGGTGCTGCTGGCACAGGCACAGGGGAGCAGTGTGCATTTCACAAGGGAAATCTGGACATCCATAAATGCTTCACACTCCTTCCTCTCCCTGACAGCACATTGGTGGGACTTGGCTGAGGTAGGGGCAAGAGATCCACAGTGGACGGAGTAACAGGGCGAAGGTGGGCTTTTGCTGCATATTCACCTGGTAGATGGTGCCCATTCCTCTGCCAATATTTTAAGAGCCATTAGGGAAATGCTGGAGGGCTGGCAGCTGGATGAGAGAGCCAGAAGCCTAAATGCAGGATTGCTTGTCACTGACAATGGCTCTAATATGTTAAAGGCAATATCTTATGGGGGATATCAGGGTGTACGATGCTTTGCTCACACCCTGCACCTAGCACTGAAGGAGGTCCTGGGGCTGGGGTCCAGGGACCCAGAGAATGTCTACCTGCATGGTTTAATAGAGAAGTGTAGGAAAATAGCTGGACATTTTCACCGAAGTGTGAAGGCGGGGGGAGCTTTTCCGTGAAAAGAGGAGGAATTAGAGATGCCTCACAAGCGTCTCATTGAAGATGTGGGCACTCGCAGGAATTCTACCTACTTGATGTTGCAGAGGCTAATGGAGCAGCAGGCGCCCCTGCACCATCTATCTTGGGAAATGGAGATAGGTGTGCAGACTTCCCTGGGCATCATGATTGGTCAGTCATGAGAAAGCTTGTGACAATCATGCAGCCCTTTAAGAATGCAACAGAAGCTGAGTGCCACAAGTGCCACCTTGGGAGATAGCATCCCAACAGGCATTCGAGAGAAATGAAATAGGAAATTAGACAATTTTCTATTTCATTTCATTTTGTTATCTAAGCAAAACAATTGAAAATCTGACAATTTCATTGTATTTTCATGTTTTGTTTTGAAAACAATACTGATCCATTGGGCCTAAGCCTAGGCCCAGGCTTGATACTAAGTGCTGACGTAGGGAATAGGCTGAGGCCCAAAGCAAGGGCCTTGGATTATGCCTGAATGCAACGCAGGGGCCTAGACCTAGTCCTGTGGCTGGGGTCTCAGATAGGCCACAGCCTCTTGCAGAAACTGTGCCCTAGGACTGAGTGTGGTGCCAAGACCTCAGTCCTAGGCCAAAGGCTGGAGCCATGCCTAGGCATAGGCTATTCGCCAAAAAGAACTGTAAAATGATGATGTATATAGTAATACTTAAATCAAAAAGAACATCACAAATAAAACTGTGTTTTCAGGCTGTGATACCTCATATACATCTAGAGCCTCTCAGTGTTTGTCAGAGAGTGCTCTCATAAAGTCATATTTCAAGCGTTAACTGCAATATATAGGCAAAGTTATACGCTGTATGGACTTGTTTATAATCACTGGTATCGACAATCCCTTAATTTTAGACAATGCTTTTGCAATTTTTTTTAAATAAATTTTTCGTTTAAGGTTAAAGATAAGATGGAAAACAATCACTTATCATTATATGCTGAGCGTGCAAGGGTGACAGCTTTTCTAAAGAACACCGACATGAACCCGACATGTCCGTGTTTCGTGGACTTCTTCAGGGTGCATGATCACAGCTTCTTTAAGCTGTGATCATGCACAAAGCGTTTATATGATGGGACAAGCTTTCAACAATACACCGCTGAAAAATTAAAACCCCTGAAGAAGTCCACGAAACACGGACGTGTCGGGTTCATGTCGGTGTTCTTTAGAAAAGCTGTCACCCTTGCACGCTCAGCATATAATGATAAGTGATTGTTTTCCATCTTATCTTTAACCTTAAACGAAAAATTTATTTAAAAAAAATTGCAAAAGCATTGTCTAAAATTAAGGGATTGTCGATACCAGTGATTACAAACAAGTCCATACAGCGTATAACTTTGCCTATATATTGCAGTTAACGCTTGAAATATGACTTTATGAGAGCACTCTCTGACAAACACTGAGAGGCTCTAGATGTATATGAGGTATCACAGCCTGAAAACACAGTTTTATTTGTGATGTTCTTTTTGATTTAGGCATAGGCTATGGCATGACACAGAAACTGCAGCCTAGGCCCAAGCATGATGCTGGGGTCTCAGCCGAGGCACAGGCCTTGAATGAGACCAAAAAAATGTAAAAAATGTAACTACTCCAAGGATTCATTTTCATGGTCTAGGCCCAGGCCCAATGCATGGGCTCAGACCCAACGCTAGGGTCTAGTCTGTAGACCGGGTCCTGATGCCAGGGCCTTGGTTCAGATCCAGGCCCAATGCCGAGACCTAACCCGAGACCAGGGCCCATGTCTGACACTGAAACACAATCCAGTCACTGGTTCCCAGTGCCGAAGCCCGGACCCAGGCCTAATACAGGACACACCCCAGAGGCTGGGTCCCAAAGCTTGGGCCTTTTCCTAGGCCAGGGACTAGACTTAGCTCTACTCCAAGATCCAGTCCGGAGACTGGGTCCCGACATCTGGGCCTCAGCCAAGACCAAGGCCTGCAACCCGGTCTGGAGACTGGTTCCCGATGCTGAAGCCTCGACCCAGACCCAGGCCCGATGCTAGAACCTGTCCCAGAAGCTGGGGTCTTGGACTAGGCCAGGGACTGGATCTAGCCGTGAACCATCTGGAGGTCAAATCCCAACCTCAGGGCCTTGGACCAGGGTCAGATCCAGGCCTGGCACCCAGGCCTCGAGGGTCATCTGTCTTCTTTCTTCTGTATTCTTTGGTAAAATGATGCATCCACTTGGGAAGCATAGGAGGTAATTAAATCTGGTGCTTCCGCCAGTGGAGAGTGCTGTTTTGATGACTGGCAGCCTTCTTATAGTGTAGAAGTATGTTTCCAGTGGAAGCGTATGCCAGGATCGCTTAGCACAGTGATCCTAGCAGATCAAGAGGGGCGATTTGCAAGGTAACCGGGTTGGTGGGAGGGTGCTGCTGAGAGGGAAGGAGGTGAGTTGATGCTTGGGGGGGGGGAGGGAGAAGGGATAAATATGATTTTTAGTGGAGAGGGGACCTGGAGGCCTGAGCCTGCAGTACTCTTCTTCTTGAACTTTAGTGTGTTTTTTAAAGATTGGGGCCCATTTTTTTTGTGAGCAGGGGAGAGTTTGGGTTGAGACAGGTGGTGGGGGGCCTGGGTTTGCCTGAGGTGAGGGCCTTGAAATAAGCCAAGGTCGTGGCAACATATGGCTCCCTTGGCCTATGCAAGGCTGAGCCTTGAGCCTGGGCCCAGGCTTCACCGGTGGATTCATACTGGACTGGGTTAGTGGGGGCTGGGAGGAATATTGGCGCCAGCATTTTTCCAGGCAGGTGGGTGGGAGAACCCGGGAGGCCTCATTTTCGTTTTTTGGCCATTTTGGTTATTTTAAATTATTAGATTCATGTTTTCCTCATCAATGAAATAAATCAAACAATCTACAAACCAAAATTTGAAGGAAAAAAAACCTACTGAAAGCAAACCAAAAATGAAAATGAATGAACTTTTCTCCCCTTCACATCCCTAACAGATAGTTGCTGCCCTCAGCACCTGGGCAGGATCAGTAACTGCTTGAGTTTGGAGGGAAGATATGTTTGGAAGAGATACATGTTAGATATTTCACTCTGTTATCTGAGGTGTTGAAAGAGGGCTTGGAGACTTGTACTGATTGTTCACATGGAAACTCCTGAGATACATACACATCTATGATGTGCAACTAAAACAATTACCATTTTCGCTGTTGCAGTGGGCTGCCAAGAAGAACAAGCAGGGCCAAGCTGGGTGCAACGGCCTTGGTGACACATCAGCCAGCTTCCAGACTCATCATTATCTGAGGAGGAGGTGGTTCAGAAAGGCTCACCTAAGGGGGAACTGGTGCATCTGCCATGTGGTGAGCAAGAAGAGGAGCTCAAAGAGGAGCCAGAGCTGGAAACGCAGCAAACTGCAATGGATTCCTCTTCAGAGGGGGAAAGCAGTGACCAGCCACAGGTGCAGGCCAGGCCAGCCAAGCAACTCCTGATTGCCATGAATGGCTGTATCTTGGAGAAGATGGCGGCCCTGCAAGCAGAGCTCCATGGCTTGCAAGTGGCAATGCATGAGGAAGGAAAGGCTCTCAGGCAGTAAGTATGTGGCCTTATAACAGGAATTTCATGAGCAGACAGCTGTCTGGAGGGAGCTACTCCTAAGATTTCCCCCTTGCCAACCACAGCCACCACCAGCTGCACCTTCCCTACCTGGCATACCCTCCTGCAGCCAGCTTCAACAGGATCCCGGTTCAGTGCCCTCTGAGGGACCTGCTCTGAGGAGGAGGTCCAGACAACAGCAGTTCAATGCCTCTGCAGGCCCACCCAAAAACAAACGAGGACGAATGAGGTATTAAGTTTATTTTGTTTTGAACTCAGATAAACACCTGTAAGTAAAAGCAAGGTCATCAATGAAAATATCTTTGTATCAGTGTTCCTTTCTTCTATTGCCTGTCTTTGTGTCTGTGGTGATTTATCACTTGTAAGTCCTCCTTACTGAACTCTTGTTCCTCCTCCTCTTCCTCTTCATCTGTTTTCTCAGGCAGTCCCTCTAGAGAAAGGATGCATCTGGTCTTGGCCAAGTTATGTAGCAAAAAGCAGGCTAGGGAGATCTGACAGACTTTAGGTGGGTTGTAGAGGAGGCATTCCCTGATCTATCCAGACAGCGGAAGTGTGTTTTTAGTAGGCCAAAGTTTCTCTCAATGACTGGTCATCCTTTGGGCCCTGTTGTATTGCATCTCTGCGGCACTCAGTGGGGTGGCCACAAGGATCATGATGCCCTCAAACCAGAAGTGGATCAGTGTCAGAAGAAGAAGATTTTATTAATCATTTGATAGACTGCCCGACTCGGGCCGAGTTTTGCCCATAAACAGGAGCTGCTTCAGGGGCTATATCATTCAGAACTGTCTGTGGAATGATTCATAGTTCAGAAAATAGTTGTAACCAGTAATCCTTTTTCAGGAGAGTAGTGCAACAACTCCAATTCCTCTCTATTATGATAGCAGCAGTACACCGGCAGGCGTTCAGGTACAATGGATGTCTGCTCTACTCTCCTGAAAAAGGATTACTGGCTACAACTATTTTCTGAACTTTGAATCATTCCACAGACAATTCTGAATGGTATAGCTCCTGAAACAGCCCCTGTTTATGGGCAAAACTCGGCCTAAGTCGGGCAGTCTATCATAAGATTAATAAAATCTTCTTCTTTTGACACTGATCCACTTCTGGTTTGATGGCATCTCTGCTGCATTGGATCGACTTCCGTGCTGTTTTTTGGGACCATCACAAGGATCATGAGCAAGGTTTTGAGGGAATAGCCTCTGCCACCTGCAAGGGAGAAATCATAGCAAAACAGTTAGTATAGCGGTGTTTAAAAAAGGATTGGATAAGTTCTTGGAGGAGAAGTCCATTACCTGCTATTAAGTTCACTTAGAGAATAACCACTGCCATTAGCAATGGTAACATGGAATAGACTTAGTTTTTGGGTACTTGCCAGGTTCTTATGGCCTGGATTGGCCACTGTTGGAAACAGGATGCTGGGCTTGATGGACCCTTGGTCTGACCCAGTATGGCATTTTCTTATGTCTTATGTCTTAGTTATATAGGATTTCAGGTTGTACTGGACATCAGGGGATTAGGCTGGGTCAGAGCTCTCTTCCGGGGCAGGTAGGCCAGCTAATGAGATGGGACATCCACAGAGGAGGCTGGTTGTGATATGTTAGCAATGGATTGTTTCCTACCTAATAGCCAGTCCCTTCTGATGTGTCCTTTCTGGAAGCGGTCATGAATTCCTGACTGCGATAGGAATAGGCATTGTGAGTGGATCCAGGAAACTTGTGCATGATATCTAGGATGAAGCTCTTAGCATCACAGTCTACCTGATTATTGAAGGAGTGGAAGCCCTTGCAGTTGCAGTAGGTGAACTCATCTCCCCCTTGTACCCTTATAGGGATGTGTGTGCAATCAATCGCCCCTAAAATGAAGAGAAAGCATGTCGCCTGATAAGAAATCCAGCATGATGTATTCTTGCTGCCGTCTGCTCTGAGGGAAGTATATATACTGATGTGTTCTCCTTAGCAAAGCGGCCAGTGCCTGGTCGATGCACATGGAGGTGGAAGACTGGCTTATGCCAGCCGTGACCCCAAGAGGAATTTGGAAGATACTGATATAATAAAAAATGCTAGGGCAGTGGTGATCTTGAGATGTGCAGGCAAGGCATGACCCCTCTGGCTGGTGGATTGTAGGTCCACCATTAACTGCTGATATAGATATTGTATGGTTTCTAGAGAAGTGCTTCGGGTAAAAATTTCATGTCGGGCATCATTTCGAGGGCCCCCCCCGCGGGAATTTCATTTTTCCCGCGGTTCGAGGTTTTTTTTCAGGGGCCCAAATTTTTGGGTTAGTGCGTGCTAACTCCCAATAGTGCACACTAACCTGGCAGAGTTAGCCCATGCTAACTCAAAAATGAATTTTTTTGAAATTTCAGAAAAAATGAAATCGTTTTTCGGTTCTCCTGAACCATTCCGAATTAGGCAATTTTGTTGAAATTGCCTAATTCAGGAAAAACGATTGCACATCCCTAATGGTTTCATTATTAAACCTGAACTTACGTATGACTTCCTCCTCTAACAGATCTAAAAACCGAGTCCTTGTTCTTGTTGGTGTTTGAGGTAGTTGTGGTTAGATCCTTGGGCCGGTAGCAGATGACCATGCCCCCGGGGGAAGATCCCGAGAGGGACCACTGGTCAGGCTCAGAGTATGGAGACAGACACACACTAGTTCTTTTATTAAACAGTATATTGAACCACCAGAGGTGGCAGTAGTGAGCTGGAAGTGCCCGGCAGGGCTGTAGTCCCTCAGATACTGGAACAGCGATCCTGGATAACTGAGCTATAGAGAAACTGAATATAGTGAGTAGGCAGGGTATGCAGAGTTCAGGAACAGAACCTTGATGGTAACACTCACACAATAGTCTCTAGAAGTAATCCAGGTGTTGGAATGAGTTAGGCCCTTGAGGAGCGAGTACCTGGTTCCAGGGAAAGCTCTGAGAGAGAGAAGATAACTCACTGGTGTAGTAGGCAGCGATGACTTCCAGGCAGAATAAATATTCAGCAACCAGTCCGGGAACATGGGCCCTCGAGGAGCATGTACAGGTTCCTGACTGTGACCTGAAAAACAAAGAGAGAGCGAGGCTCCCGAGGAGCGGGTACCCCTGGTAAGTGCGAGGAGGCAGAGCAGCTTAGATAGATAGCTAACTCCATTAGTTAGCGATTTCTGAGACCTTATATATCCGGTACAGATGACGTCATCTCAGGAGACGCCCCTGAGGTTCACGCTACTGCTGGTACATCAGTCGGGGCCGCACCACACGCGCGCCCTTAGGCTCTTGTGAATCATGGTGGATTGCAGTATCGAGCCGCTCCGGGGACACTGGAGGGAGTCTGCAGAATGATGCCGCAGCAGCCAACCTTCCATTTGAGCAAGAGGGAGTCGCCAAGGAGGTAAGGAGGGCGGAGTGGAGACGTCGAGCAGCGACGGTCGCAACAGTTCTTTAGACTCTGTGTGCAGGGTACCTTATCCTCCTCCTCCGCACTCTCACTCTCCTGCAGCTTAAAGCCATGAGTACCCATATAGTAATTAGTCATTTTACTATGAAAATGTGTCTCCCGTGTCTCAAACCCCTGAATAGGTAATGGCTACTTCCTCTCAACCCTCTCCCCAATGGCCCACAAAGTACCTGTTTGATGCTACTTGGTCCTGTAAGGCACAATCGACTGCAGGAGAAAGCAAGTGTCTACCTAAGTAGCCCATGTAACTCTGATACTCTGAGGGCATTCCCATGGGACTCTGCCTGTCCCTGTTCCTACAATGAAGGGCAAGGCTTTCCCAGTATCCCCCAGTGGGTCCCAGTAGGTACTGGAGGTCCTCGTTTCCCCCCACTGGCAGTTCCTGCTTCCACCTGTTAACAGAAGATGGCCTGGCAAATGGCAAGTAGTTAATTGAAAGTCTCTCTGGCAGCCATGTGTGTATACCCCTCGTAGCAAGTTTACATGTGTAAGTGAGCACATGTCAGTATGGTAGATCATTTTTAAAATACGTCATTAAGCACATACATATAGTCTGCAGAAGCAACTCTAGAATTTCTAATAGATGAAACATATTTCACTTTATTCTTCAACTTACAAGTTTATTTACAGGCATAACACTTTTGTAATTGATATATAAGCAGTTCTCAAAAATACCCTGTATCATAAAAGACACCGTTTCCCTGTATGCAGGAGCTGTAACTAATGCAGAGATTGTACTGTAAAAACCTCTTAATTGTTACAGCTTTTTCGAAAGTACCTTCAGCTAGAAACTTCCACCCTTAGTAGCATGATGTCATTCAACATATATTGGACTGCTTCTGGTCCATAATTTTTAAAAGTGGTTCTTTTTTTTTTTTTTTTCTAGTAGCAATCCTTTGACGGATTACAGACATTTTCCTTTCGTATCACAAACACTCCATATATTCAAGATTTCCCAAGAAATCAAGATTCCCTTTGCTATCCCCTGATATCCCGTTTACATTTTTATGGTCTACTTTCATTGGCTTTTTGTCCCCCTTTTTCTCTTTTTTTCATTTTCTGTTTTTTTTTTTTATACCATAAGCAGGGTTGCACTTCCCATACTTATCCTAGCCTTTTCCTAGGCTATATTCCCAGGGAATTTATCTCCCTGTATCCCAGTCCTAGGCTTTCCCAGAGAATTTGTCTCCCTGATTTTGGTCCGCCTAGACTGTCCCAGCCTATTTACCTTAGGCTGTATATCCAGGGATTTTACCTCCCTGTATTTCACTGGGCCCGGTATTTTTCCTGGGAGTCTAACTCCCTAAATTCCTTTTCCTGGAGCCTTGCGCCCTGTATTAAGCTGCTGGCTATGTCAGGTACCTTGTAATTCTGAATGCTTTCTAATTCATAGGAACATACAAGTCTCTTTATAATAGTGCAAAAACAATGAGTAAGCACATTTCTCTTAAAGGTCTCAATGTTAGTGCAATACAAATGGTACAGCACAAAAAACAAAGAGAAAAAGATGAAAAATACCTTCAGGGATCTTGTGTCCTATATTCTGTTCGAATCGAGAGAAGGGCTTCTCAGGCTGTGCTGTCCTGCTTCAGGCCAGGCCAGCACCCCCTTCTTTGATTCCCGGATCAATGCACCATCTGTAATGAAAAAAGTTTACCAAAGGACAGGACAACAGAGACAGTGTATTTCTCATGATCAAAAACCTTTATTTCTTATGTGCATAAGGAAGTCAGCTCCTAAGTTTGAGAGATTGACTTAATTAGATATCCAATTGACTGTACTTAAATACACTTTTGCCCTAGTAATAAAAACAACACTCCTTTGATTTAAGGTCACAAGGTGAAAAGAAACATTTGCTTACATCTAGCATTCCAGAGTCCTGGGAAACTAGCTAACCTTGAAGACATGCATCTTTCATAATTCTTCATTGTGGGCCTAAGACTACAAAGAGATACACTATTTCTTCTGTTATCTAAGCATGAGACAGTTTGAAAGAAGGCCTCAAAAATTCAAGCAGTACCACCTGGAGTTTCACTAAACAGATGCATACCATAAATTTTATTATCACAGTGTCTGTATTAAATAGCTAGTCAAAGGAGAGGCCAAAACCAGGAGTACCTTTAGAATCCCCTTTTGGTGCCAGGATCTGACAGCAACACTAGTAGTTTATGCTTCCAGCTGTTGCAGCAACACTGGAAGCCTCTGGGATTGCAGTGTGCCATGAACCCCGAGCTGAAAGGGGATTCGAAAGGTAGTGGATGGGAGGGTTAGGGTTGGCATGGGGGAACATGGTAGGGAGGTTGGCACAGGTGAGAACTCAGAACATTGATTTTATGAGATACCGTAACTGGGAGGGTGAAAGTTGGAGTGGAGGTAGGGGTAGAGGTACAAAAACAAACAGATATTTAGGAGTTGATTTTCACAGCAACTTACATGGATAAAACCCTGTTTTATACACATGGGGTAGATTTTAGGAAGTGCACGGGCGTACATGTGCGCTCGCTATCTGGCGTGCACACATGTATGCCCGATTTTATAACTTGCTCACGCAAGTTATAAAATTGGGGGTTGGCACGCGAAAGGGGGTGCACAACTGTGCAGCTTGCTCGCGCTGAGCCTGCACCGAGCCGCACTGCCTTCCCCCGTTCCCTACCCCCCACCCCACCTTCCCTTCCCCCTACCTCCCCCGCCCTTTCCTCCCTACCTTTTTCTTTTTTTGTTTCTTGTTTTAAAACTTACTTTAGCCCTGGGGCTGAAGTAAGTTGTGTGCGCTGGCCAACTGCCGGCATGCGATCCCCCGCACAGCGACAAATGGCCACTGTGCCGGGAGCCTCTGACTCCTCCGGTGTCCCCGGAACGGCTATGGCAAAGCCTCATGCCATGTTTCTCCTAAGGACCTCCTAGGGTGCGCACGTGCTTGCCACCCACGTCTTTATCCACGTCATAGCGGGAACCTCAGGGGCGTCCCCCTCGAGTGACGTCACGCCATCCAGGTATTTAGCCTATGCTTGTTTGCTAACTCTTTGAGTTAGCAAGGATTGGATTGGATCGTGATACAGATTGATTGGATTGGGTTCGTCCGGTCTAAGCTACTCTGCCGCTTCCTTGCTGCCGCTGGAAGCCCTCTCTGCCCTTCGGGGTATATTCTAACCTGGGTACCCGCTCCTCGGGGGCCCTCTGCTTTCTTTCAGGTGCCTTACTGGGATCAGGTACTCGCTCCACGAGGGCCTGCTCTCCCTGCCTCGGTGCCTGTTACCATCTACTTCTGCCTGGTGGAATCATCAACCCTACAGTTACCATCTAGTGAGTAATTCTAATTCTCAGTCTGTCTCATCTACAGCTCTGCCGTCCTGGGAAACCTACACCAGGATATCCCTATACCATCTTGGTGAGACGGGTCCCCTCTGCCGAGGGTCCCTGGACTGCTACCTCTGGATCAACTCACTACTGCCACCCCTGGTAGAATACATCAGCTGTACAATAAAAGACAAAACTCTGTGTTTGTGCGTCCTGAGTCTAGCCCAGTACTGTGGCTCCCCACGGCACTCCTTCCCATGGGCGTGGTCATCTCCCACAGTACCCAAGAATCCACTCAAACACCTCGAAACCATAACACCCGGTTATGTGTGTAAATCCTCCAGATTTACGCGCGTATCCCTTTGAAAATCCGGCCCATAAGGGGCACTTTAGAAATCAGTTAGGGGGTTGTGCATGGGAAAGTACAAGCAAAACCCATTTTGTGCATACGTTTATCTGTACTAGGAAGAGATGTTCCACAACAGAGAGAGGAGCGTGGAAGACCCACAGCAACTCTTTAAATTTTTTTTTTTTTTTTTACCAGGACTTAATGAAATTGAGGGTAAGGGACTCAGCCCAACAGGGCACAGTTTTCCCACATTGACTAGGAGACAGGGCTGGGAATTGGGCTAGTAGCTCCGAATTCCTTTTTTTTTTTTTTTAAGTCTGTGCCACTTAACCAGCTATATTCTTTTGAATATAGCCAATTAAAAGTTTTTATCTAGTCATGAGGCCAGATAACTTGAAATATATATTTTTTAAGTACTTATTACTCACACCGTAGAGTACAGTTTGAGGTGAGGTACAATGAAACATACACATTCATTAAAACAAAAATACATAAAGACAAAATAATAACTTGATATAATATGTCTCATGTAAAATAACAGAGCTGAATACATTAGGCACCATTTAAGAATTTTTAATAAGGTGAGCAAAAAGGCTCATTGAACATATAGGTCTTCAAAAGTTTGTTAAAAGCGTTGGTGTCTCTTGTTAACTGTATATTTAGTGGTAGAGAATTCCAGAATGCAGGGCCAAAGATGGAAAAGGAATGTGCACGTGTCTCGGAAAGTCTTACTAATTTTGGAGAAGGAATATTGAGTAGGAATGAAGAGTACAGATGAGAATGTAAATGCATAGTGTTGCGCTAATCCAAGAGGAGATGTTGTTTAGGAGGATGTAAATAATTACTGTTGTCATATATTGAATACGCCATCGAACTGGCAATCAATGTAATGATTTAAATTCTGGCCTGATGTACCCTCTGAGGTGAGTTTCAGTCAAGATGCGCTGCTGAATTTTGTATTAATTGTAGTGGACATAAGGCCGGATTTTAAAAGCAATGGATTGGCCACTGTTGGAAACAGGATGCTGGGCTTGATAGACCCTTGGTCTGACCCAGTATGGCATGTTCTTATGTAAAACCCGGGGTTTATGCGCAGGGCCGGGTCTTGCGCGAACCGCGCACATTTAAAATGGGCCTGGCCACGCACGTAAACCCTGGTACATGCACAAGTGCCGGGCATCACAGAAGGGGCAGGGTCTGGGCTGGGAGGGGCAGGGCGGGGGTAGCCCGGGACAGCTCCATTCTATGCTGTGCCAGGGAAGCGCGCGCCAGTAGCCGGACAGCGCGCACAGATTACTTTTCCTCCAGAGGAGCAGTAAGTAATACAAAAAATTAAGCAAAGGAAGGGTTTAGGGGCTGGGTAGGAGAGGAGAAGAGAGAGGGAAGTTAGCTAAGGGATAGGGAACTGGAAGAGGCCCGATTGTGTCGCCACACGTATTAATCGCAAATTCGCCCCCCTGTGCACACCGTCTGCACATGCACGTGTGGATTTTAAAATCCAGCGCACGTGCACGCAGCCATCAGATTTTATAACATGTGTGCGCATGTTATAAAATCGGCGCGTGCCGGGAACCGCGTGCACATAGACGCGTGCCCACTCCTTTTAAAATCTATTCCATAGTGTTTTGAGATAAAATATAATATAGAGTATTACAATAATCAGTACCTGAAAGGTTTAAGGCTTATAGTGCCATATGAAAGTTAGTTAGACAGAGCAAGGGTTTCAAATGGCATAGTAATTTTAATTTGAAAAAGGAACTTTTTTAAAACAGTTTTCATTTGTGGAATCATAGATAGTCTTAGGTTATGGAGGACACCCAGATCCCTTACATTTTGAGATAGCAAGAATCAAATTGGAACGAGGAAATAATTGAATAAGGAAAAGGTTGACCAAGGATAATGGCCTCTGTTTTTTTAATGTTTAAAGATAACTTATTGTGATAAAGCCGGGTTCTAATAGAACTGAGACACAAGGGTGTAAATTGAGTGGAGGATCAAGAAGATTTTAATGGGAAGATAAACTGTATATCATCAGCATAGAGTTTATATGACACACCAGTTGGGCAAGAAACTGGCAGACAGGAGTCTGCTAGATGTTAAATAGAATGGCAGAGAGGGAAGAACCTTGAGGGATACCAAATGAAAATCGGAACCAGGAAGAAACAGAAGAACCAATTTTGTTCTCTGAGAGTGGTGAAAAAGTTATAAAAAGAATCATTTGAAAACTGAGCCAGCTATCCCAATTCTTTTTAGATGAGAAAGACGGATATTATGATCAGTAGTATCAAAAGCAGGTGTTGTACCTAACAATCAGGTCGATACAGTTATGCCGCGTTAGAGTGCGGCAGTGCCAAGCGCACCCTCGTTCCCCGCACGCACAGTTCTCTTCACCTACCGCTCGATACTCTCTTCAAATTGCATGCAAATGCATGCCGCGTCTGCGAAGCGTTAGGCGAAGGTTAGGCCCGCGCAACCCATTTTACTGTATAGAGCGCCTATACAGTATCCTGGGTGCACGGGCCTAACACTTCACGGCCACGCTGGTATCTGTCATTTCAAATGACATTTGAAATGACATTTGAAATGACAGGTACCAGGAAGTGGACAGTTATGTTCTCCGATGCTCGGCAAACCTTCCCCCAGCCCCCACTCACCTGCCCTGGCCGCGTCCGGTCTCCGGTGCAGCCCCAGTCCTATCCCCTCCTCCCGAAGCAAAAAAAACCAAACCGAAAAAGTAGCAAGAGAGCGAGGGGAGAGACGGGCAATCCTAGGCTCGGGCCTGCTAGTCCCTTCTCCTCTCCTCCCGAAGCAGGGCGCGAAAAGCAGCCTTGCTCTGGGAGGAGGGGGGGGCAGTTTAAAGCGACGAAGCGACTTACTTTTGCAGCCCCCCCCTCCGGACATCGGCGACGACCGCGGCTCCAGCCTCCAGCTGTCAGACAGACGCATCGCACGTGGGAAAGCGGCCCCCATGCGTGCAATTGGCTGCTCAAGACGTGACGTCACGACGTTTGGCGTCACGGCATGTGACGTCACGTCTTGAGCATCCAATTGCACGCATAGGGGCCGCTTTCCCACGTGCGATGCGTCTGTCTGACAGCTGGAGGCTGGAGGCAGGAGCCGCGGTCGTCGCCGATGTCCGGAGGGGGTGACTGCAAAAGTAAGTCGCTTCGTCGCTTTAAACTGCCCCCCCCCCTCCTCCCGGAGCAAGGCTGCTTTTCGCGCCCTGCTTCGGGAGGAGAGGAGAAGAGACTAGCAGGCCCGAGCCTAGGATTGCCCGGTCGTCGTCGCCGATGTCCGGGGGGGGGGTGCAAAAGTAAGTCGCTTCGTCGCTTTAAACTGCCCCCTCCTCCCGGAGCAAGGCTGCTTTTCGCGCCCTGCTTCGGGAGGAGAGGACAAGGGACTGGCAGGCCCGAGCGTAGGATTGCCCGTCTCTCCCCTCGCTCTCTTGCTACTTTTTTTTCGGGGTTTTTTTTTTTTTTCTTCGGGAGGAGGGGACAGGACTGGGGCTGCACCGGAGACCGGACGCGCCAGGGCAGGTGAGCGGGGGCTGGGGGAAAGTTTGCCGTCTACCCTTATCCCTGCCTCTAACGCTGGGGTAAGGGTAGGCGGTAAGTTAGCAGGGTAAACGCGCGGCAAAACGGCAGGGTAAAAAAGCGATAGTCGGGGCGCGCGTTACTGTATGGGAGGGAATAGCTAATTGGCTCGTTTACATTTAATATACATGCCGCATGCGGAAGGGGTTACTCGGGGATTTTAAGAGGCGGTAGGGATGAGTTAAAGGGGATAGTGTATCGCGGGAAGGGCTAACGCGGCCGGAAAGTGAGTAGAAGGCGAGTTAGGAGCAGGGTAACAGCGGCCGCACTTTACTGTATCGATCTGAATATGAGCATGTAATAGGAACCTGAAACAAATCCCTGATGAATTGCATCAAGAGTAGAAATGAGTAATGTTTCGATACTGTAAAATCTCTAGAATCCAAATTGGTGCTGATCCAGTATAGTGTATTCATCAAAGAATTGTGATAGTTGACGCAGAACAGCTGACTCAATCATTTTAGCAATAAAAGGGAGAGAAGAAACTGGACGAAAACTGGAAAAGTAAGTGGGATCAAGAGATGACTTCTTAAGAATAGGCCTCACTGAGGTCTCTAATACTGAATAGAGATGACCAGAAGTTAGTGATAAATTGGCTATTGGAATAATGGATGCAGCCTAACCAGCAATATTCAAAGATAACCAATTAGTTTTTAAAGTTTATCCAGGTAAAGCTAGACAGATAACTTTATTTGTGGATATTCAATGTGACATTTATCCCACTGAATATCCAGATAAGTTTGACATTTTAGTGCTTTCTGAATATTGACTTCATTGTTTTAAGTTGATAATCTATGCTAGACTAATTCAATTATTTCTTTTATGTGCCTGTCCCTACAAAATAGTAAAATAGTGTATAGGGCTAAGCAAAGAAAGGTACATCATTAATCAGGACTATGTAGTGATTTGTGAAGGTAGGATATGAACCTAGGTCATTAGGTTTTAAAATTATGCACTTTAATCACTAGTTTACCCTGCCAGTTCTAAGATATACTGCTGTCAATTCAGTTCCAGTTTGCTTGAGGTGACTGCTGGGTCAATCCTGGTTCCCCACCTTTTCCATTGAATCAAATACCGTAAAGTATTGTACTATTCTGAAATAGTTATGTATGCTTGAGCAGTAGAAAAGATTTACGAGTCCCTGTTTCAGTCTATAAATATTATGACAAAAGAACAAGGATATTCCCTTTAGAGCAAGCAACACACAAAGATGGTAAATTGAACAGAAATAAAAAACTAACATATTTCATTATGTTGGAATGATTTTGAATCCAAAAGTGATCATAAAAATATGGTAATATAAGTATAAATAACAAAATACAGGAAGTAATGTGTACAGATAGCTATTTAATCATTCAGGACAGATTTAATAGCTGCTATTATAATATAATGAAATAACATATGTGTAATGTTGCTCTAGCTTATGATTTACATACAGTCACAGCAGATTATTATCGATTTCTCCTCATTCCTGCTTTAAAATGTTATCACCACCTTCTGTGGTAGATGCTGGGATATTTTCATTTGCAGAATACAAGAAAATGATTTGAATGCAATTACACGATAATGGCCATAATTAGAGAGTAGGAAAGGAAATAAATGGCCCCTGTGGTGTTCAAAAGCCAGACTGAAGCTGAGGAATTTAATCAACCCTGGAAGCTCTTTCCCTGCTCTCTGACAATGGACATTAATCACATGTCACAGCAAGAAAAATTATTATGAAAAAAATGTTTGGAAGGTTGGAAAGAGTGTGTATGTGAGTGTGAGGGAGAAAAGGATGGGGCTAGTCAGCAGGGTTTGAAAGTTTGGGTCTAATAGGAGAGAAGGGAGCCTCTAAAACTAGGGTGGGGGGGGGTTAAGTCCTATCCCTACACTGGGCGAACTGGGAACAGGGTAAGTAGCCTCGGTGCGCACGCTTTATAAAATTCCCCCAACTTACGTGATAGACGTGTCATTTGCGCACACATGCACGTCTACATAAAATTGAGCACACATGTCCGTGCCTACAGCCAATTTTATAACATACACGCATATGTGCGGGTATGTTATAAAATGACCGCGTCCATTGGCATGAGCCAGCATACGTACGCACATGTGCGCACGCATGCGGGTCTTAAAATTCATCTCATTGTTTTTCTCCTCACCCCAACCTAAAAATGCCCCTGGAAATGATTCTTCTCAATGTGGCTAAACGTTTGAGCGTTATGGAATCCCATGCAAACGTTTAGCCGGATTAAAGCTGGGCAGTTTTTTCGACAGCCCTTTTATCTGGGTAAATGTGTTTGGGTAAATGGTGTTTGGGTAAATGGCTTTTGAAAATTGCACTCCTTCGGGCAGATTTTAAATGCCCTGCCCGTGTAAATTCCTCCAGAATAGATTTTACAAAGTCAAGCTCAATAGTAAAGAATCACCACCTTTCAGATCCACCATGGGAGTCCCGCAAGGTTCGTCTTTATCTCCTACATTATTCAACATTTATCTTCTCCCCCTATGTCAGCTCCTTTCCAATCTTAATCTTACACACTTTATTTATGCAGATGACGTCCAAATCCTTATCCCAATTAAAGATTCATTACAAAACACCTTACAATTCTGGAATTCCTGTCTACTATCTATCAACAATCTCCTAACAAATCTTAATTTGATACTCAATTCCAATAAGACAGAGTTTCTGCTCATCACTCCAGATGGCAACCAAAATGGTGCCGGCCATACGGCAACACGATTCATCTGCAGGAGGTCATTCCGGACCCCCGCTGGACTTTTGGCAAGTCTTGTGGGGGTCAGGAGGCCCCCCCAAGCTGGCCAAAAGTCCCTGGGGGTCCAGCGGGGGTCCGGAACGACCTGCAGTCGAATCGCTTTTCCGTACGGAAAAAGGATTCACGGTAGGAGATCGTTCCAGACCCCCGCTGGACTTTTGGCAAGTCTTGTGGGGGTCAGGAGGCCCCCCCCCCCCCAAGCTGGCCAAAAGTCCCTGGGGGTCCGGGAGCGATCTCCTAATCTCCTGACGTCGGGGGACAAAAAAACAAAATGGCGCCGGCGCTACCTTTGACCTGTCATATGACAGGTCAAAGGTAGCGCATTTCTACAACGCAAGGAGGTCCGAGAGGGAAAGATCACACCGGGACCCTTCCTCTGGACCCCAGGTAATTTAAGGCATTTTGGGGGGGTTTGGGAGGGTGGGAGATTTATTTTAAAGGGTCGGGGTGGGTTTTAGGGTTGTTTTAGTGTGCCTGTTTTCCCGCCCTCCCCCCCCCACTGGACCCCAGGTAATTTAAGGCATTTTGGGGGGGTTCGGGAGGGTGGGGGATTTATTTTAAAGGGTCGGGGTGGGTTTTAGGGATGTTTTAGTGTGCCGGTTTTCGATTTACACAATTTACACGAT
This sequence comes from Rhinatrema bivittatum, assembly GCF_901001135.1. Classification (NCBI taxonomy): domain Eukaryota; kingdom Metazoa; phylum Chordata; class Amphibia; order Gymnophiona; family Rhinatrematidae; genus Rhinatrema; species Rhinatrema bivittatum. The sequence goes on along the minus strand of NC_042616.1, from coordinate 95,676,251 downwards.
ATTTTAAAAACCCAAACTGCGACGATCCGATTCCCTCCCCCTCCCAGCCGAAATCGATCGTTAAGACGATCGATCACATGATTCACATCTCTACCTATCATCCAGAATAAAGGTCGAGATGGCAGCTTGAGAGTTACCGCGATCATTGGACTCTATTGTGGACTTGGTAACCCGGATTGATCGCCGACTGCAAGAAAGAGCTCGCGAGGGAGCTAACACGAGAAGGTCCATGACAGTTACCCCCTCTTGCTCAGTTGCTTCCACTCCACGAACAATGCCCACTACTGAAGGGACTGTTGAAGAACCTATGCAATTGGGACGTGGTCCCCTCTCTCCAGAGGAACAACAAAGATGCCACCGAGTGGGCCTCTGTATGTATTGTGGAGGTGCGGGTCATCTCATAGCCCATTGCCCAACACGTCCTGGAAACTCCCAAGCCTAGCCTCCTGTGGGGGAGTAACCCTAGGCATCACTTCTCCGGCTTCCCCACTCACTCTACAGGTCTCCTTGGTTCTTGGAGGTCTCCGATTTTCTACACTGGCTTTAGTAGATTCAGGGGCAGGAGGGAGCTTCATCCTCCAAGATATAGTGGAACAGCTACACATTCCTCTTCGCCTTTGCCCTAGGCCATTGATCATATCTTCTATCCATGGAGACCCTCTGTCGGGGAGGCTAACTCACCAAACTGTTCCTCTGGTTTGTCATGTTGCTCCCAATCATTCGGAACAGATATCATTTTATGTCATCCAGAGAGCCATACATCCCGTGGTTTGGGGCATCCCCTGGTTACAACGTCATAACCCTCAGTTCGACTGGACATCATTAAAACTTCTTCACTGAGGTTCCGCATGTCAAGAAACCTGCCTGAAAGGAACTACTCCAGCTGACAGTTATATCTTACTACTCTTCTTGAAGGTTTACCAGCTCAGTATGGTCAGTTTGCTGAAGTCTTCTCCAAAACAGCTGCTGATACCTTGCCTCCACATTGGGAGTTTGATTGTGCCATTAATTTGGTTCCGGGGGCATCTCCTCCTCGAGGTAAGGTCTACCCATTATCCGCCTCGGAGACTCAAGCCATGACAAAATACATTCAAGAGAATCTACAGAAGGGGTTCATTCGACGATCTACATCTCCAGGCGGAGCCGGTTTCTTCTTCGTGGGGAAAAAAGATGGGACTCTGTGTCCATGTATAGATTTCCGTGGACTCAATGCCATCAACATAAAAGACCGCTACCCATTGCCCTTAATTGCTGAACTCTTTGAGTGTTTACAAGGAGCCTGGGTATTTTCTAAATTAGATCTCAGAGGAGCATATAACCTAATCAGGATTTGTGAAGGTGATGAATGGAAAACGGCTTTTAATACTAGAGATGGCCATTATGAATATCTCGTTATGCCATTCGGATTGACCAATGCTCCTGCAGTTTTTCAACACCTAATTAATGAAATATTTTGAGATCTACTTTATGTCTGTGTAGTGGTCTATTTGGATGGCATTCTAATATTTTCTTCCAATCTTCAGTCCCACCGGCAACATGTCATTCAGGTTTTACAACGCCTAAGAGAAAACAGACTGTATGCCAAGATTGAAAAATGCATTTTTGAAAAAGAATCACTACCCTTCCTGGGGTATATTATCTCTAAGCAGGGTTTTCAAATGGATCCCTCCAAGTTGAAATGCATCAAAGAATGGCCCCAGCCTAATGGATTACGCGCACTTCAACGCTTTCTTGGATTTGCGAATTATTATCGTAGCTTTATTCAGAACTTTTCTAAATTAGCGGCACCTCTCACTGATCTGACTTGTAAGAGAGCAAACATCAAGGCTTGGCCCATAGAGGCTGAAGAAGCTTTCCAGGCACTTAAGAACTCTTTCCTACAGCAACCATGTCTTCGACATCCCGATCCCAGACTTCCATTTATTGTTGAAGTGGATGCATCGGCAGAGGGAGTTGGAGCCGTCCTAAGTCAGACCAATACATCAGGAGCATCTCATCCTTGCTCATACTTCTCCAAGAAATTTTCTCCGGCATAATGCAATTACTCCATCGGGGATAAGGAGCTTCTCGCCATTAAGTTGGCATTGGAGGAGTGGCGGCAGTGGTTGGAGGGAGCGCAACACCACATAACCATCTTCACAGACCATAAAAATTTGACATATCTTCAACAAGCTCAATGTCTGAACCCCCGTCAGGCTCGTTGGGCTCTCTTTTTCACACATTTTAATTTTGAACTACGCTACCGACCAGCCAATAAGAACATTAAGGCTGACGCCTTATCCCGATCATTCTCCACGGACGATACTGAGGAGCCAGTACAGCATATCATTGACCTGGCCCGCATTATTCTTTCTGCTACATTCACGATTCCACTGGGTAAAACAGTGGTGACTAAAAGACTCCGTAATAAAGTATTGGCTTGGGGTCACGATTCCCAGTTAGCTGGTCATCCCGGACGAGTACGAACTCAAACACTCCTCCAACAATACTATTGGTGGCCCGAGATGCGTAAGGATATACGAGCTTATGTAGACTCATGCCCAACTTGCGCACAACATAAGGTACCTACGAGGAAAACTTGGGGCCTTTTACAACCATTACCTGATCCCCATTAAGGTCCATTACAACCATTACCTGATCCCCATTAAGGTCCTGATCCCCATTAAGGATTCCCTTGCAAAAACGCTGACTTACTGGAACACATGCCTTCAAAAAATTCAACTCCTCCTCACCAGCCTCAACCTGGTACTAAATTCCGGCAAAACTGAACTCCTGCTCATCACCTCTGAGAACAGCACCATCACCTCGACACAACAAGACACACCAACAATCACACAAGTGAGAGACCTAGGAGTCCTAATTGACAATCGCCTGAATTTCAAAGCCACTATCAACAAAACAACTAAAGACTGTTTCTACCAACTACAAGTGCTGAAAAGAATTAGACCGCTTTTCCATGCCCAAGATTTCAGAACCATCCTGCAAGCAATCATTTTTTCAAAATTAGACTATTGTAACACCATCCTACTTGGTCTTCCCGCTTCTTATACCAAACCACTTCAGATGGTACAAAATGCAGCTGCACGAATACTGACCAATTCCAGGAGAAGGGATCACATAACCCCCATCCTAAAGAGCCTCCATTGGTTACCTATACACTTTAGAATAATATACAAGGCCATCCTTACCACATACAAAAATATCCACCTATTGGCTCCCATCGACCTACAGATCCCTCTCCAACTACATAATTCATCAAGACCAACAAGAGATGCATACAAAGGAACGCTATAGGTACCACCGCCCAAATCTACCAGACACATCACACTAAGAGATCGGGCATTCTCGACAGCCATTCCACCGTTATGGAACTCCATCCCCTCAAACCTCAGACTGGAAACATGCATCTCAACCTTCAAAAAAAGACTAAAGACATGGATATTCACACAAGCATTCCCGGACTCAAACTGATCTATTTCATCCATACCAATCCCTACCTTCACCTACACCATGATTAACCATCTCCGCTATCGTTTATATGTTTGAATTAATGACCTGTCCTTTCTCTTCTTCCTCTGCCAAGTTCTAATCACCCTGTTATATGTAACTGCCTTTTTCTGCACCATTGTTTTAGTTTATGTTTACGATACACCCTTGTTTTATGTGAACCAGCATGATGGGACTGCGTTCTCGAATGCCGGTATATAAAAACCCGAAATAAATAAATAAAAATTACCAATTCCCACAAAACCATGGACACATATCTCCACAGACTTTATAGTAGAACTTCCACCATCTGAAGGCAATACTATGATATGGGTAGTGGTAGATCGCTTTTCAAAAATGGCCCATTTCATCCCACTCCCCTCCCTCCCGTCTGCTCCATGGCTGGCTCAATTATTCATGCTTCACATTTTCCGCCTTCATGGACTACCTCAGCACATCACCCCTGACCAGAGTCCTCAGTTCATGGCTCAATACTGGCTCAATTTCTGCAAGAAATTCCGGATTTCTCTGGACTTTACCACGGCGTTCCATCCTCAGGCTAATGGTCAGCCGGAACATACAAACCGTACATTGAAACAATTTCTACGGCTTTAAGTCAACTCACGACAGGATGATTGGGCGTCACTTCTTTCCTGGGCTGAATTCTCCCACAATTCGCATGCTGGCACCTCTACGGGGGCATCTCCTTTTCAGATTGTCTTTGGTCGTCAGCCCAGGCCACCCTTGCTGGTACCATTGCCTGTCCCGTCACCGGCAGCTCAGCTAACGGCTACTCAGCTGAAACAGCTTTGGGTCCATACTCAACAGATGTTACATAAAGCAGCTCACTCCGCAAAGAGATTTGCTGACCAACATTGACGACGGGCTCCCCAGTTCCATCCAGGGGAAAAGGTGTGGCTCAGCACCCGGCACATCCGATTGAGAGTTCCTTCTATGAGATTGGCTCCTCGCTACATTGGACCATTCCCGGTGCTGCGACAATTAGGTCCTGTGACCTACCAACTTCGATTACCTGCCACATTGAGAATTCACAACTCATTCCATGTGTCTCTTCTGAAGCCGTTGGTCCTCAAGTGGCCTACCCGGAAACCTTCCGAAGTAGTGCACCATAGAGCAGTGGACGAAACTATATATCAAGTACTTGACGTTCTGGATGTCCGGAGATGGGGCACCACTTGGAAATACCTCCTAGCTTGGGAGGGATTTGGACCTGAAGAGAATTCATGGGAGCCGGCGAAGAATATACTGGACAAGTCTCTTCTCAAGGACTTTCACTCCAAACATCCTGGTAAACCCAAGCCTTCTAGGGGGAGGCCTAAAGGGGGGGGTACTGTTAGTGCCGTCGGCCGCGGCACGCCACGACCGGGACTGGGTGTCATGGCTGCCAGCCGTGGCGGGATGAGACCAGGGTCAGGCCGGCGGTTGCAGGGCAAATAACTCACCCGGGGCACTGGTGTTCTGCAAACCTCCGGAGGACTGCAGGCGGTCCCTTGATTCTTCTGGCAACGGCTTCCACAGTCTGGCTCGGCTGCTGGGTTCCTCGGTCGAGTTGGCTCCTCCTCCCTCTGTCTTTCTAGAGCCGCGCGCGCAGCTGAGTTGTATTCTTAAAGGAGCCATGACAGGAAATAGTCATGGCTCCTCCTGAGACTCCTCCCCTGACATCCTGTATATAAGGCAAGGTCTGACACTCAGACCTGGCCTTGGTATCGAGGTTCCTGGCTGAGTTTGTTCCTGAGCTCCCTGTTCTTCATCCTGCTCTACTTCCCTGCTCCGTGGATTGATTCTTGGCTTCTGACTTCTGGACCGGCGTGCGAGTTTCCCTGGCTTGACCCTGGTACGGCTTCGGACCCTTCTCCTGATTGCTCCTGGACTGGCTCCGGACCCTTCTCCTGTTTTGATCTTGGACTGGACTTTGACCCCTCTTGTGTACCGAACCCTCGGACCGGCTTTGGACTATTCTGCGACTCTATCCTCTGACTACTATGACCTGCTGGAGGCGCTAGCCATCTGGAACCCACGACCTGCAGGAGGTGCCTGCATCCAGCCCTTTCTTCAGTCTTCAAAGGAGTCTCCTAAAGTCCTAGTGACCGGATCCCTACGGGCCTCTCCTGGGGGGATCTCAAGCTTCTAGGGTGAAGTCTTCGAGCAGCAACTACAGCCTGCAGCCTCGCCCTTCGGTAGAGACCTAAGGGGACTACGTCCCTTTCAGGTGGCAATGACTCTACCTCGGAACAGGGGTCCACCTTCAGGTTCATAACAACTGTCCTGCTTCAGGTTGGGTACAGTTGGTTGGTAGTTCTCCCTACTCTCTTGTGTGATGGATGTCACCTGAGTTGATGGAAGACAAACATTTTTCATTATTTTTGGTGGATTGTTGGAGAGATTCTGAAGACCATAATAGTGTCCATAAAAATAATACCATCCTACATTGGGAGGCATCTAAGGCTATCCTGAGGGGGAGAACTGCAAGTTATATGATTGCAGAAAACAGAAATGGATACAGATATCTTAAAGTTAAACTGTCAGTTGAAGTATAAAAGACAACTCATAGATACACATTCTGTGGCGCTTAAGGCTATATATACAGCCAGCTACAACATAGCCTACATAATTTACTTCGTGAATGAGGCAGTCATAACAAAATGCTGGCCAATTTGGTTAGAATGCATTCTAGCTCTAAACTTATTTCTGCTATTTTGGATACTGCAGGGAAAGAACATACTTCGGCCAGAGATATTTCTGAGGTCTTCCAAGGTTTTTATGAGGTCTTCCAAGGTTTTTATGAAAACCTTTATAGAGTTGGCCCAGATGCCAGTTTGCAATGAGACAGGCTTATGCAGGGCTTAAATCTTCCTACAATCTCACAATCTGATCTTCAAACATGAATACCCCCATTACAGGGTCTCAAATCCAAGTGGTGATAAAAGAATTTAAAAACTTTAAAACTCTAGGCCCTAATGCATATTTTTACAAAGTTCTTAAAGACTTTGTAATTGAGGATTTGAAATCCTGCTTTGAGGTGATGTCAGAGCTGGGACAATGCCAGACACTCACAAGAATGCTTTCATAATAGTATTACAGAAGGAAGGTAGGGACCCACTATAACCAGGCTCATACAGATCTATTTCTTTATTAAACCAGGATGTCAACATTTATACTAAGGTGCTTGCAAACAAACTTCAACTTATTATGCCTAAATTGATTTTTACCTGAAATTAAGTGATTGACACAATGCCATCTTGGCAAGGTTTCAGAGCTTTTAATAGTGGAGTCTGAGGCAGGGAAAGTTTTGCACAGTTTTCTGCTCTTTCTTAAAATTTTTACTCAGGAAATATGGTTTCCATTGGAAAATGTATGATTGCATTAGTGTTCTTTACTCTAACCCTATAGCTCAAATATATATTAATGTTTGCTTGTCTGTCCCATTTGCTTTGATGAGAGGGAGACAGCAAGGTTGGCCTCTTTCCTCTTTGCTTTTCATTTTGATGTTAGAACCCTTAGTTTATTTATTTACTTATTTATTTATAATCTTGTATTCCCCAACTTCCAGAAATTTTGCTCAGTGCAGATTACAGAAACCATGCATCATCTCATAAATAACAAATACACAATAAAATGACATTATTCAATAAAAGCTCATAACAGCAACAACTAAATCTAAAATGCTAAAATTAAAATATAGATGAAAAACTTGAAAACCATTATTGAAAGGCCTCTTTATAAAATACAGCTTTTAATGCTTTCCAAAAATTTGCAGATCTCTTTCTTAATGATGGGGGAGGTGTGGCAGCTCCACTATTGATAGGGACTGTACTCAGGACTTTAATTAGTCTAAATAGTGCCTTCAAACCCCCCCCCCCCCCCCTTGTGATAGATACCATCTTCAACTGTCTTGGCTGAGGCTGGTGGAGTACTAAACATTGTTGTGTTGCAAGGTCTCTAGATGGAACCTCACAAGGTTGGTTGTTTAATTACCTCTTCCCTACTGGGTCTCCTGCACAGGAATGGGGTCCAGAACCCACCCAGCAAAGTCTCCTCCCAAGGAGGGGAAGCAGAGAGAAATTTAGAATAACTGTCCTGAGGGAGGATGTTACCTAAAGTACCTTGGAAATTAAGGATTTAAATTGTTTTTATAACGAATTGAAATATCATACGATATTTCAATTCGTTATATATCGGTTAAAACTCGAAACAAACATTTTTCCCCCGAATTTTCATGAAAATCGTTTTTCGGGTCAGTGCGCGCTAACAGGAATTAGCGCGCACTAACAAAAAAAACATTTATTTTTGTTATTTTTTGTTACTTTTCGTTATTTTTTGTTAGTGCGCGCTAATTCCTGTTAGCGCGCACTGACCCGAAAAACGATTTTTCACTAAAAAAAAAATGCTGATCTGCGGGAAAATTAGATTTTCCTGCGGCCAGACGAACCCGAAAGCGCAAATGATTGGGCACCCAATTCACATCCCTATTGGAAATAAAGTATTGCTGATGAACATGTTTAGCAAGTTTGCTTCTAATCCTTTTCTTTTTGGTAAAAAATAATCTTGTACTAAACAATACAAGTATTCAAGTTCTTTAGCATGTATCTTTGGACTAATACTTAAAAAAAAAAATATTGTTAACCATAGACAATTAAACAGCATTCAGGAATTGTACATATGTTACAAATTGTTCATTTGATGGTAGCAGTGCAAAAACAATATTAACAATTCTATTCTCTTGTTTCCAAGAACCTTCTTCTGGGTTCAACTCCAAGTCCGATAAATATTACTTTTATTCTTTTGTGTGTTAGTCTTCACTTTATTTAACCTTCAGATCTATATTATAAGGAATTAAGTCTTTGTGGGTACTTTTTCTTTTTTTCCAAACTCTTCTGAAAACAAAGATTTCCTCTTATAATAGGTATCTTTTTTTCTTTTTATCTTTGGTGTTTACTGTCCACTATCAGTGTTGTCAGTCCCTTTCTGTTACTTTCCTCTTGAGCTCAATTAGATTTTGCCAGTGTGTAACGTGCTAGTCTGACCCAATCTAAGATGTGATATACTTTTGTAAGTGTATGCACACACTTATCTAGGATCCATGCTCAGTCTGTTGTGATGCAAGCTCTGATGTGATGGTCTCTGGCACAGCAACCATGTCCTCCAGGCGATGGGTCCTGAGGTTGCTGGCATCTGGCTTTCCATTGGTGTCCATTTACAGAGGGCTACCTTTTACCTAACTATACCAACTCAAAAACAAAGACTATCTCGCTGGCACCAAGAATCTTCTACAAGCTAAAAGTCTTTCTGCTGTGGGTGTCTGGCTGCTTGGTGAAACTGTTTTATCTAGCTAAAGAAAATAAATCATAATCAGGAAGTCCTTGTCTTTAATTTCAGGGGAACCACAGTTGATTTACATACAAAACAAAATCCTACTCCTATCTAATTAGAACAGCAATTACCACATTCCTGTTCAGTTGCTTCTACTATTAACTACTTTTGTCTCTCCTTTTTTTAACCTTCAAGGCACAAGAATCTCTTGATTCTGGAATCAAATCTTCTTTTTTCTTTTTCTTCTCTCTTTGAAATCTCCCAGGACACAGGAACTCCATGAGAGCAGGGTTACTGGTTTCTGGCTGTTTCTCTTAGGATGCAGGCTAGCTTCACCTCAAATAATTTTTGGGCTTGGCAGAGCTGACCCCCAACAGACCTGCCTTCGGCTTAATTCCTGTTATAATTAGTGAGGTTTGGGTGGACCCTTGGACACTGTGGCAGCTGACCACGCCCAGATCCTATGAGACTCATCACAAAGTGTCCAGGATCACATAGAACATTGCTACTTGATTGTCAGAATGGATCACAGTTCTCATCCCTTGAAAATGCATAAACACTCTCTGGATAGTATGCAGCTCTAGAAGATTGATTTGAAGAGGACAGTCCGATAGGTCCAGTATCCTTGAGTCTGGGAGAAACGTGTATGTATGCCCCACTCCTTGGTGGATTGATCTTTATTTAAACAATGTTGTTTAGCCACCAGAGGTGGCAGTGATGAGTAGTTGAAGTAGCCCGGTTGGGCTGGTATCCCTCAGGCACTGGAACAGCGACTCCTCCGGTAGCAGTGCTGTAGTGGAAAGAACTGAGAATAATGAGTACAGTGGAATATGAACAAGCCCCAGTATGGAGAAACCCAGGATAGGAAGAGCAGGCCCTCGAGGAGTGAGTACCTGATCCCTGAGAGCTGAGAGTCTTGAAGGAGATGTACTCACACAGCGGTTCCACTTAGGAGATGGCACCAGGGCTGGAACGGAGGCAGGCCCTCAAGGAGCGAGTACCTGGTTCCTGGGAACTGAGGTGGAGATGGGAGTACTTGCTGGTGTTGAAGATAGCGAATCCTTCCAGGCAGAAGAGAAGCTAGGAGCAGGCAGCGCGTCAGGGAACATGGGCCCTCGAGGAGCGAGTACCGGTTCCTGATAGCGACCTGAAAAGCAAGTGAGGCCCCTGAGGAGTGGGTACCCTGTTAGCGTTAAGAGTCCAATGAAGATTGGAGGCAGAGTAGCTGGGTACGGAGAGCGAATCCAATCCATAAGATTCCCCTTGCTAACTCAAAGGCTAGCAAACAGTGTAGGCTTTAAATATCCAGGCAGTGAGACATCATCACAGGGGGACGCCCCTGAGGTTCGCGCCAAGGAGGAAATAAGAGTGAGGGCCAAACACACCAAACCAGCCTTGCACAAGTGATGGGGACTAGCACTGGAGTTCCCAGGTATGGATTTTAAATCTATAAAGTTCAAAGAATGCCCATGCAGGAGGGGGAAAATTAATGGTGAAGAGGACATAAGGTGGGGAAAGGTAAAAGAGGAAAAGGTGAGGCTAGGAGGAAGAGGAGATTAGGCAAATGAGAGAAAAGGAGGGATTAAGAGAGAGTGGTGGTGACAGGTGAGGGAAGAGACTGTGGTGTGGATGGGCTATTTGGGGGTGGGGGGATTGGACCAGGAGACTGGTGGGGATGATCTGGGGTTGGGGAGAAGAATGACAGGTGGGACTGAATGCTTCCCTACATTTTGCTTTGGCCACATAAGTCTTCCCCATGTCCATATTATCTGTTCCTCTCTGGACATTTACTGTACATACAGGCTGGTCAGTCATACGCACAACCCATTGTGTTCTGTTTTTTTGTTTTTTGCTCTTGGTGCTGTAATTTGAGTTCAGTTAACCCACCCCCCACCCCCGGTCATTTTCAAAGGTTGGCTCCTATGGGTGGAAGCTGTCAGGGGAATAGAAAGCCTGATAATGATTTCTTGTTGGAATTAAGCTGTATGACTTTAATAAGAAATGATCCTGATTTTTTTAAGGGAATTTTAACTAGTAAGTGAAATAACAGTTATAAGGGCAACAACTGCCTCTCCTTAGCCAATCTGTATGCACAGTCTGTAGGCTTGCTGTGCCTTCCTGGAAGTAACTCAGTTTCACAGCTCAGGAAAGCTATTTTCTTGCAGGATCTAAAAGCAAGGAGGAGCAGCAAACAGAGACCACAGGTAGTGCTGACAGAGCTCAGGCTGCGTGACAGCAACCCTGCTGAGTGGGTGATGCAATAAAAAAGTTTACCAAGGACACAGAGGACAACATAGACAGTGTATTTCTTATGAGTAATAGCCTTTATTTCTTATTTATTTCTTATGCGTGCATAAGGAAGTCAGCTCTAGTAGGCCTAAGAGCCTGACTTAATTTGTGATTAAATGTTCGCAGTGACCATGTGCACAGGCTGACAGGTTTAGAGCCAATAGCTTTATGGACTCATTGTTTCCTTATTAAGTTATAAGCAGGGCTCCTGGTTTCCCAGATTTGACAGCCATGGGAAGGGCTGCAAAATCCATCCTTTCTTGCAGAATTACCGCTGGAAGCCTGAGGGCCATGCTGTGCTCCCCCCAGTGCTGGCAATCTGATGAGCTTAATTCTGGGTTCGCAGCATCATCAGTGATGTCAGCAGGCCTCAGACAACATATGTACCAGTAACAGCGATATTGGAAACCAGCAAATCTGCTCCTGCTGCTCTTTCCTCTCACCGTGGGCCCTACTACAGCGGTGGGAAGGTAGACCATGCTCCCTGCTGCTTCTCCTGGTCAGTCATGACTCGTAGCAGCATAGAGAACAAGACTATAATTCTTTACAGTCCTCAGACTGTAGACTGGTAACAGCTGTTGCAAGCCAAAAAAAAAAATCAATATAGTACAGCCAATAGCGTGCTAGAAATAAATGTAATTAACTCCTTTAAAAATGAAATCTTTTGAAAGGGAACACGATGGATTGGATTATGGAATATATTGGCTTTCCAGGAAGTAATTTCTCTCCTTTGTCTCAGTAAAGTTACAGAACAAGAAAAATAGGTTAGTTTGTAGATAATCTCCAGTGCCGTTACAGTCCGAATGCAAAACTCTCTTTTTTTAAAAGAGATCCTAAGACATATTTTGGTAGGGCTTTAAAATACTTTCCCTCCCCCTTACCTCCCCCCCACCTCCCATTTCTGGCATTTGCTAAAAAAAAATGGCTGATCATATGTAGTGGGTAGGTAATATTATGTTGTTGCAGCTTGACCTACTCTAGTGGTTGAAAAGCTGAAAAATAATGGCAAAATCATTTCAAAAGCTTCAGCCAAGCCCAAATAAAGAATATGAGATGCAGAAGCTGGTAACTATTTTATTTTCTTAGGGTGATTTTTTTTCAGACACAATTTTGCTTGCTTCAAGACTCATTTTCCCATAGTTGCAGGTTTCTACAATCCATCCTTTTTAACCTGACTGATATGCACTGGTGGGGGTGGAGGAGATGAGAGTGAGGAGATCTCAGGGATTGTGCGGAAAGAAAGAGTGACTGAAGGGTGCTGGCAGGGATTGAATGAGTGAGGGGGCAGGGAGTCAAGAATGAGGGAGAGATTCTGAGGTATTATAAGGAGAAAGATTGAGTGAGAGGTGAAGAGGTGCAAGCTTGAAAGAGTGAGGATAGACACAGAGTGAATGATGTGATCTGAGGGGTTGTGGAGAGATAGAGCATGAGTGAGGGTGCAGGGAGGATTGGATGATAGGGAAAGAGGGCATCCCACACAATCCAGTGGGAGCACTGAGAGGAGAGGATCACCTTGCTGGTGGCTGAAAGGAATCAGTAAGTTCTGCTTGGGAAATGCTTTAAAAGTATTGGGAAGAAGTAAATTATTGCGGTATATTATTTAGTGTGTTTGTGCTTTAAATAGTCAGTAAGGCAGATAATAAACAGAAGTTAGTGTGTTTGTATTTCCCAAACCTCACACACACACCTCTAGCTCATCCTTTAATTTATAGGCAGGTGCCACTTTCACACTACAAAAAAAAAATCAGCCTTTTAACTTCACTTCAAGAATTCCCCACACGTTATTGATAGTTTAATCATTCCCTTGTAGGCCTCTACCAGACATATAGTGAATATACTAATACATTTAAAGAACCTTAATTAGACACATTCCTACTCCCATAGCATCCTAAAACTTAACTAGGAACTGAACAAATTTGAGATGAAGGCAGCAGTCCAGCAGCAAGAGAGGGGCCTCCCAGTCTTTTGCATCGAGTGTCACATGTATGACTTTTTACCTGCTGGTGAGAAGTTGCATGTGTGCACCTGATGCAAAGAGCTCCTGTCTCTCAGAGAATGAGTCTGATCTCTAGAGGTTAGAGTGGCAGACTTGGAGGAGCTGAGGCAGACAGAGAGGTATATAGATGAGACCTTCAGGAACATAGTAGCCAAGTCCCAAATTTAGACTGGCAGCCCTGTGCTGCCTTGGAGGAAGAAGGTCTCATGATCAGAGAACATCAACCTGATGTAGCAGGAAAGGATCCTGTAGCAAGGATCTGCTCTCCAGGTGGTGCATTGTCCTCTCACACCGAGGATGTATCTCCCAGGGCTACTGCCCAGGAGGGAACATAAGAACATAAGAACATAAGAAAATGCCATACTGGGTCAGACCAAGGGTCCATCAAGCCCAGCATCCTGTTTCCAACAGTGGCCAATCCAGGCCATAAGAACCTGGCAAGTACCCAAAAACTAAGTCTATTCCATGTAACCATTGCTAATGGCAGTGGCTATTCTCTAAGTGAACCTAATAGCAGGTAATGGACTTCTCCTCCAAGAACTTATCCAATCCTTTTTTAAACACAGCTATACTACCTGCACGAACCACATTCTCTGGCAACAAATTCCAGAGTTTAATTGTGCGTTGAGTAAAAAAGAACTTTCTCCGATTAGTTTTAAATGTGCCCCATGCTAACTTCATGGAGTGTCCCCTAGTCCTTCTACTATCTGAAAGAGTAAATAACCGATTCACATCTACCCGTTCTAGACCTCTCATGATTTTAAACACCTCTATCATATCCCCCCTCAGTCGTCTCTTCTCCAAGCTGAAAAGTCCTAATCTCTTTAGTCTTTCCTCATAGGGGAGTTGTTCCATTCCCCTTATCATTTTGGTAGCCCTTCTCTGTACCTTCTCCATCGCAATTATATCTTTTTTGAGATGCGGCGACCAGAATTGTACACAGTATTCAAGGTGCGGTCTCACCATGGAGCGATACAGAGGCATTATGACATTTTCCGTTTTATTCATCATTCCTTTTCTAATAATTCCCAACATTCTGTTTGCTTTTTTGACTGCTGCAGCACACTGAACCGACGATTTCAATGTGTTATCCACTATGACACCTAGATCTCTTTCTTGGGTTGTAGCACCTAATATAGAACCCAACATCGTGTAATTATAGCATGGGTTATTTTTCCCTATATGCATCACCTTGCACTTTTCCACATTAAATTTCATCTGCCATTTGGATGCCCAATTTTCCAGTCTCACAAGGTCTTCCTGCAATTTATCACAATCTGCTTGTGATTTAACTACTCTGCACAATTTTGTGTCATCTGCAAATTTGATTATCTCACTCGTCGTATTTCTTTCCAGATCATTTATAAATATATTGAACAGTAAGGGTCCCAATACAGATCCCTGAGGCACTCCACTGTCCACTCCCTTCCACTGAGAAAATTGCCCATTTAATCCTACTCTCTGTTTCCTGTCTTTTAGCCAGTTTGCAATCCACGAAAGGACATCGCCACCTATCCCATGACTTTTTACTTTTCCTAGAAGCCTCTCATGAGGAACTTTGTCAAACGCCTTCTGAAAATCCAAGTATACTATATCTACCGGTTCACCTTTATCCACATGTTTATTAACTCCTTCAAAAAAGTGAAGCAGATTTGTGAGGCAAGACTTGCCCTGGGTAAAGCCATGCTGACTTTGTTCCATTAAACCATGTTTTTCTATATGTTCTGTGATTTTGATGTTTAGAACACTTTCCACTATTTTTCCTGGCACTGAAGTCAGGCTAACCGGTCTGTAGTTTCCCGGATCGCCCCTGGAGCCCTTTTTAAATATTGGGGTTACATTTGCTATCCTCCAGTCTTCAGGTACAATGGATGATTTTAATGATAAGTTACAAATTTTTACTAATAGGTCTGAAATTTCATTTTTAGTTCCTTCAGAACTCTGGGGTGTATACCATCCGGTCCAGGTGATTTACTACTCTTCAGTTTGTCAATCAGGCCTACCACATCTTCTAGGTTCACCGTGATTTGATTCAGTCCATCTGAATCATTACCCATGAAAACCTTCTCCATTACGGGTACCTCCCCAACATCCTCTTCAGTAAACACCGAAGCAAAGAAATCATTTAATCTTTCCGCGATGGCCTTATCTTCTCTAAGTGCCCCTTTAACCCCTCGATCATCTAACGGTCCAACTGACTCCCTCACAGGCTTTCTGCTTCGGATATATTTAAAAAAGTTTTTACTGTGAGTTTTTGCCTCTACAGCCAACTTCTTTTCAAATTCTCTCTTAGCCTGTCTTATCAATGTCTTACATTTAACTTGCCAATGTTTATGCTTTATCCTATTTTCTTCTGTTGGATCCTTCTTCCAATTTTTGAATGAAGATCTTTTGGCTAAAATAGCTTCTTTCACCTCCCCTTTTAACCATGCCGGTAATCGTTTTGCCTTCTTTCCACCTTTCTTAATGTGTGGAATACATCTGGACTGTGCTTCTAGAATGGTATTTTTTAACAATGACCACGCCTCTTGGACATTTTTTACTTTTGTAGCTGCTCCTTTCAGTTTTTTTCTAACAATTTTTCTCATTTTATCAAAGTTTCCCTTTTGAAAGTTTAGCACGAGAGCCTTGGATTTGCACACTGTTCCTTTTCCAGTCATTAAATCAAATCTGATCATATTATGATCACTATTGCCAAGCGGCCCCACCACCGTTACCTCTCTCACCAAGTCCTGTGCTCCACTGAGAATTAGATCTAAAATTGCTCCCTCTCTCGTCGGTTCCTGAACCATTTGCTCCATAAAGCTATCATTTATTCCATCCAGGAACGTTATCTCTCTAGCGTGACCCGATGATACATTTACCCAGTCTATATTGGGGTAATTGAAGTCTCCCATTATTACTGCACTACCAATTTGGTTGGCTTCCCTAATTTCTCTTAGCATTTCACTGTCCATCTCACCATCTTGACCAGGTGGACGGTAGTATAACCCCTATCACTGTAGTCTTCCCTGATACACAAGGGATTTCTAACCATAAAGATTCAATTTTGTATTTAGTCTCATGCAGGATGTTTATCCTGTTGGACTCTATGCCATCCCGGACATAAAGCGCCACACCTCCTCCCGACTGCTCCTCTCTGTCATTGCGATATAATTTGTACCCCGGTATAGCACTGTCCCATTGGTTATCCTCTTTCCACCATGTCTCTGAGATGCCAATTAAGTCTATGTCATCATTTACTGCTATACATTCTAATTCTCCCATCTTACTTCTTAGACTTCTGGCATTAGCATACAAACATTTCAAAGTTTGTTTTTTGATTGTATTTTTATTCTGCTTTTTAATTGATAGGGATAAGTTAGAATTTTTTAGCTCAGGTGAGTTTTTAGTTACAGGCATTTGGACTACTTTTCTAATTATTGGAACCTCACTGTCGGGATGCCCTAATTCTAGTGCATCATTAGTATCCTTTAAAGATACATCTCTCCGAACCATGCGCTGCTGAGCGACTGTCGGCTTTCCCCTTTGTTCTAGTTTAAAAGCTGCTCTATCTCCTTTTTAAGGGTTAGCGCCAGCAGTCTGGTTCCATCCTGGTTAAGGTGGAGCCCATCCCTTCGGAAGAGACTCCCCCTTCCCCAAAAGGTTCCCCAGTTCCTAACAAAACTGAATCCCTCTTCCTTGCACCATCGTCTCATCCACGCATTGAGACTCCGGAGCTCTGCCTGCCTCTGGTGACCTGCGCGTGGAACAGGGAGCATTTCAGAGAATGCTACCCTGGAGGTTCTGGATTTAATCTTTCTACCTAAGAGCCTAAATTTGGCTTCCAGAACCTCCCTCCCACATTTTCCTATGTCGTTGGTGCCCACGTGTACCACGACAGCCGGCTCCTCCCCAGCACTGTCTAAAATCCTATCTAGGTGACGCGTGAGGTCCGCCACCTTCGCACCAGGTAGGCATGTTACCAGGCGATCCTCACGCCCACCAGCCACCCAGCTATCTACATTCCTAATAATCGAATCACCAACTATGACGGCCGACCTAACCCTTCCCTCCTGGGCAGTAGGCCTTGGGGAGATATCCTCAGTGCGAAAGGACAATGCATCACCTAGAGAGCAGGTCCTTGCTACAGGATCCTTTCCTGCTACATCTGGTTGGTGCTCTCCCATTATGAGACCTTCTTCCTCCAAGGCAGCACCAGGGCTGCCAGTCTGAAGTTGGGACTGGACTACTATGTCCCTGAAGGTCTCATCTATATACCTCTCTGTCTCCCTCAGCTCCTCCAGGTCTGCCACTCTAGCCTCCAGAGATCGGACTCGTTCTCTGAGAGCCAGGAGCTCTTTGCATCGCGTGCACATGTACAACTTCTCACCGGTGGGTAAAAAATCATACATGTGACACTCGATGCAAAAGACTGGGAAGCCCCCCTCTTGCTGCTGGACTGCTGCCTTCATCTCAATTTTGATCAGTTCCTAGTTAAGTTTTAGGTTGCTATGGGAGTAGGAATGTGTCTAAGTTCCTTTAAATGTATTAGTGAATTCACTATATGTCTGGTAGTGGCCTACTGGGAAGGGTTAGGTCAGCCCATCATAGTTGGTGATTCGAGTATTAGGAATATAGACACCTGGGTGGCTGGTGGGCATGAGGATCGCCTAGTAACATGCCTACCTGGTGCGAAGGTGGTGGACCTCACGCGCCACCTAGATAGGATTTTAGATAGTGCTGGAGAGGAGCCGGCTGTTGTAGCACATGTGGGCACCAATAACATAGGAAAATGTGGGAGAGAGGTTTGGAAGTCATATTTAGGCTATTAGGTAGAAATCTGAAATCCAGAACATCCAGGATAGCATTCTCTGAAATGCTCCCTGTTCCATGCTTAGGTCCCCAGAGGCAGGCAGAGCTCTAGAGTCTCAATGCGTGGATGAGACAATGGTGCAAGGAAGAGGGATTCAGTTTTGTTAGGAACTGGGGAACCTTTTGGGAAAGGGGGAGTCTCTTCCGAAGGGATGGGCTCCACCTTAACCAGGGTGGAACCAGGCTACTGGTGCTAACCTTTAAAAAGGAGATAGAGCAGCTTTTAAACTAGAACAAAGGGGAAAGCCAACAGGCACTCAGCAGCGCATGGTTCAGAGGGAGGTATCATCAAAGGATACTAATGATGCATTAGAATTAGGGCATCCCGACAGTGAGGTTCCAATAATAAGAAAAGTTGTCCAAGTGCCTGTACTTAAAAACTCACCTGAGCTAAAAGATTCTAATTTATCCCTATCAAATAAAACTAAAATGAAAATACAAACAAAAAACACACTTTGAAATGTTTGTATGCTAATGGCAGAAGTCTAGGAAGTAAGATGGGAGAATTAGAATGTATAGCAGTGAATGATAACATAGATTTAATTGGCATCTCAGAAACATGGTGGAAGGAGGATAACAATGGGATAGTGCTATACCGGGGTTCAAATTCTATTGCAATGACAAACAGGAACATCTGGGAGGCAGGGTGATGCTTTATGTCTGGGATGGTATAGAGTCCAACAGGATAAAGATACTGTATGAGACTAAATGCACAATCAAATCTTTATGGGTAGAAATCCCTTTTTTATTGGGGAAGAGTATAGTAATAGGAGTATACTACCATCCACTTGGCCAAGATGGTGAGACAGACAGTGAAATGCTAAGAGAAATTAGGGAAGCTAACCAAATTGGTAATGCAGTAATAATAATGGAAGATTTCAATTACCCCAATATTGACTGGGTAAATGTAACATCAGGACATGCTAGAGAGATAAAGTTCTTGGATAGAAAAAATGACAATTTTATGGAGCAATTGGTTCAGGAACTGATGAGAGAGGGAGCAATTTTAGATCTAATGTGCAGTAGAGCACAGAATTTGGTGAGAGGTAATGGTGGTGGGGCTGCTTGACAATAGTGATCATAATATGATCAAATTTGAATTAATGATTGGAAGAGGGGACAGAAGCAAATCCACGGTTCTAGTGCTAAACATTCAAAAGGGAAACATTGATAAAATGAGAAAAATAGAAAAACACTGAAAGGATTGGCTACAAAGGTAAAAAGTGTGCAAGAAGTGTGGACATTTAAAAAAAAATACCATCCTAGAAGCACAGACCAGATATATTCCACATATTAAGAAAGGTAGAAGGAAAGCAAAACAATTACCGGTGAGGTGAAAGAGGCTATTCTGGTCAAAAGATCTTCATTCAAAAACTGGAAGAAGAATCCGCAGAAGAAACTAGGATAAAGCATAAGCGTTGGCAAGTTAAATGTAAGACATTGATAAGACAGGCCAAGAGAGAATTTGAAAAGAAGTTGGCCATAGAGACAAAAACTCACAGTAAAATCTTTTTTAAATATATCCAAAGCAGAAAGCCTGCGAGAGAGTCAGTTGGACGATTAGATGATTGAGGGGTTAAAGGGGCACTTAGAGAAGATAAGACCATCACGGAAAGATTAAACTATTTCTTTGCTTCGGTGTTTACTGAAGAGGATTTGGGGAGATATCTGTTCCGGAGAAGGTTTTCATGGGTAATGATTCAGATGGACTGAACCAAATCATGGTCAATCTTGAAGATGTGGTAGGCCTGATTAACAATCTGAAGAGTAACAAATCACCTGGACCAGATGGTATATACCCCAGGGTTCTGAAGGAACTCAAAAGTGAAATTTCAGTTCTATTAGTTGAAATTTGTAACCTATCATTAAAATCATCCATTGTACCTGAAGACTGGAGGATGGCTTATGTAACCCCAGTATTTAAAAAGGGCTCCAGGGATAATCATGGAAACTACAGACCAGTTAGCCTGACTTCAGTGCCAGGAAAAATAGTGGAAAGTGTTCTAAAGATCAAAATCACAGAACATATAGAAAGGCATGGTTTAATAGAACAAAGTCAGCATGGCTTTACCCAAGGCAAGTCTTGCCTCACAAATCTGCTTCACTTTTTTGAAGGGTTAATAAACATGTAGATAAAGTTGAACTGGCAGATGTAGTGTATTTGGATTTTCAGAAGGCATCTGACAAAGTTCCTCATGAGAGGCGTCTAAGAAAAGTAAAAAGACATGGGATAGGTGGTGATGTCCTTTCATGGATTACAAACTGGTTAAAAGACAGGAAACAGAGTAGGATTAAATGGACAATTTTCTCAGTGGAAAAGGCTAAACAGTGATCTGTACTTGGACTGGTGCTTTTCAATATATTTATAAATGATCTGGAAAGGAATCCGAGTGAAGTAATCAAATTTGCAGATCATACAAAATTATTCAGAGTAGGTAAATCACAAGCAGATTGTGATAAATTGCTGTTACGTGTCCCGGACATGGTAGGCCCACACCCGGGCCTACTCACTCCAGGAATCCAGCTGCCAGCTCCGGTTCACCTTCACTCGTGGCGGTGGGCAGCCGCCTCCATCCCCGAGTGCCTGCAGCTGCCTCTGCCGCTTCTGACTCCTCCGCGGTTCCTCCCTGCACCCGGCGGGTCTCCCCGCGGAGTGACACCACCGTCCGGCTTTCTCTGGGCCCTGACTCTCACACACTTAAAGGGGCCGCAGTGGAAAAGTAGCCTGTGGCCCCAGATGATGACATCACTGGGCCTCTGTATAAAAGGCAGGGCCCAGCCACTTGTTCTCTGCCTTGGCAACATGTCTCCACAATTGCTCGTGTGCTTGTGTGCTCATTCCTGACTCCTGTTCCTGTCATTGTTCCTAGTTCCTGTTTCTATTTGTTCCTTCGTGTCCTCCTTGTACACTTGGACAGATTCTCTGGTATTGACCCATGCTTCACCTAGACTACGCTTGATCTGATCTTCTGGCTCTGACCTCGGCTCTGCTTCTGGTACCTTGCTTCTCTGCCGCCTGCCCTGACTCCAGCTTGCCTTGGACTCTTCTTCAGTATCCTACAGACCTGGCTTCTCAGGCTTTGGCCTATCATTATCTGGACGCCCCCTGCTCTACTTTGTTCCTGTTGGCATCTGGGTCTCTGGAACCCTGCCTCATCGGACCATCCTCGGCCCTCTGATACCTCTTCTGGTTCCTGGCTTACTCTTTTCTACACCAACTGGGAGTTGTCACATGGAGGCCCGCCTAAGTCCTGCTGGCACTGGCACCCAAGGGCTCAACCTGCAGGGAACATGGGCTGGTATTGGCGAAGCTCCAGTCGGCCTCCATCTCCTAGCCTGTACCGCCTGCCAACGGTGGTGACCCGTAGGGCTTGCCCTGCAGGTAGCATCAACCCCACCTCGGGCCAAGGGTCCACCATCAGCGCAACAATTGCAGGAGGACCTTGCAAGACTGGAAAATTGGGCATCCAAATGGCACAATAAATTTAATGTTGATAAGTACAAGGAGATGCATATAGGGAAAAATAACCCATGCTGTAGTTATACAATATTAGGTTCCATTTTAGGAGCTACCACCCAGGAAAGTGATATAGGCATCATAATGGATAATACATTGGAAATTGTCAGCTCAGTGTGCTGCGGCAGTCAAAAAAGCAAACAGAATGTTAGGAATTGAATGGTGAATAAAATGGAAAATGTCATAATGCCTCTATATCGCTCCATGGTGAAACTGAGCCTTGAATACTGTGTACAATTCTGGTCGCCGCATCTCAAAAAAGATATAGTTGCGATGGAAAAGGTACAGAGAAGGGCAACAAAATGATAAAAGGGATGGAATAGCTCCCCTATGAGGAAAGACTAAAGAGGTTAGGGCTGTTCAGCTTGGAGAAGAGACGGCTGAGGGGGGATATGATAGAGGTCTTTAAGATCATGAGAGGTCTAGAAAGGGTAGATGTGAATCGGTTATTTACTCTTTCAGATAATAGAAGGACTAGGGGGCACTCCATGAAGTTAGCATGTAGCACATTTAAAACTAATCGGAGAAAATTATTTTTCACTCAACATACAATTAAACTTGCCAGGGGATGTGGTTAGTGCAGTTAGTGTAGCTGGGTTTAAAACATGTTTGGATAAGTTCTTGGAGAAGAAGTCCATTACCTGCTATTAATCAAATTGACTTAGAAAATAGCCACTGCTATTACTAGCATCAGTTGCATGGAATAGACTTAGTTTTTGGGTACTTGCCAGGTATTTGTAGCCTGGATTGGCCACTGTTGGAAACAGGATGCTGGGCTTGATGGACCCTTGGTCTGACCCAGTATGGCAATTTCTTATATTCTTAGAGAGGAAGCAGAGGGCGTGAGAGAGTGGATTGGTGGTGATTTGGCTGTGCACCATGCTAAGGATTTATAAACCACCTTGCCAACTTCGATCAATGGACATATGCATTCTTGAGGTTCCGACAATAAAAACTGCAAAACTTGACATAACCTGCAGAAGAGCTTTTTCAGTCGCCGGCCCCAACTCTCGAACTCCCTGCCTGAAGATATCAGGCATATCAAACACCAAAGAATTCAAAAAATCATTAAAAACATATCTTTGTTCTGCCGCTTACAATATTGCCTAACTATCTTTAACTGCCCCCTCCACTAACTTCTTAAGAAAATGTTTTATATCCAACTAGCTGTCCTTGTAATATCTTATTATTTTACATTTTATCTTGTATCTATATTTGTCGTATCATCTTTTTAGTTTAACTCATTATGTGTGTATCATTGTAAATACCCTAGATGGATTGTTACTAATCTTGTTAGTGGTATATAAAAACATTTAAATAAATAAAATAAAAGTAAATGCAGGAGTTAGTAAGGGGATTGGAGGTGCTTTGGGGTATAAGTGAAGGAACTGGAGGAACTGTGCTGGGTGAATTAGGAGTTTGGAAGGGTGTGCTTGGAAAAAGAGTGAGTGAGAGGACTGGAGGACATGTGGGGTATGAGTGAGAGAGAGGATTGATGTCTCAGGGAATGGTATAAGTGTTACATTTCTTTCTCTCCTGACCCTAAATTCCCCCTTTCCTGATCTCCTCTTTCTCCTCCTCCTTCCCTGATCCTTCTTCCTTCTCTTCTCTCCTCCCTGACTTCCCCATACTCTCCTCCTTCTGTGTTTCTATTTATTTATTTATTTCACATTTTTCTATACCGAGCTTCATGGTTGAATACCATATCAGATCGGTTTACATCGAACGAGGGATAGAAACTTGTAACAAAAAACAGAACAATAAGTTATAATCAGAAAGAGAGCAAGAAAGTTACATTGAACAAGGACTATAAACTTGGAGGCTTTACAGCTTTGGAAGTAAATAGAGTAAAAAAGGCCCGAGTAGGGCCATAACTTAAAATCAAAAGTCATAAGATAGTTTAATTGCGGAGGTATTGGATAAGAGGCATCTCACAAAGAAGGCATGGTTCCATGGCTCGTGAGTAGGATGGTAGATTATTGTGTGTCTGAAGGATCCAAGAAGGCTAGTCGGAACAGCCAAGTCTTAAGTTTTTTTTTAAAAGTTAGTAGGCATGATTCCAACCTGAGTTCTGCAGGAAGGCTATTCCAAATGTTTGGACCTGCTAGAGAAAAGGCTCGGACCCTGGTCGAAACTAGGCGAATGGTTTTGGTTGGAGGGGGTTGTAACTCTCCTTTGTGGATTTCTCTAATCGGTCTGTTGGATGTATGGAGTTTGAGGGGAAATTCAAGGTCAAGATGAAAATAGTTATGGATGGACTTGTGTATCAGGGTGAGAGATTTGTGAAGGACTCTGTAGTAGACTGGTAACCAGTGAAGGTTTCGGAGAATTGGTGTAATATGATCTCTTCGGTTGGTACTGGTTAAAATTCTGGCAGCAGCATTCTGTATCATTTGAAGAGGTTTGGTGGTTGAGCTGGGTAGGCCAGTGAGAAGAGCGCTGCAATAATCTATTTTTGAAAATATTAGGGATTGCAGAACAGTTCTAAAGTCGTGGAGATATAGGAGAGGTTTGAGTCTTCTCAACACCTGTAGTCTGTGGAAACAATCTTTGGTAGTCGAATTGATCATAGTCTTTAGATTAAGGCGGTTGTCTAGAATTACTCCCAGATCTCTTACTTGAGTATGGGTGAGTTGGAGACTGTGATGGGTTTGTGGAGGATGGATGTCTGGGTTGGAAGAGATAAATAGTAATTCAGTCTTAGCGGAGTTGAGGACCAAATTTAGATTATTGAGGAGATTGTTTATAGATTGAAGGCAAGTTTTCCAAAGTGAGAGAGCTTTAGTAATGGATTCTGTAATGGGGAGCAGAATCTGAACATCGTCAGCATAGATGTAATGGATGAGATTGAGACTTGTTAACAGATGACAAAGGGGGAGGAGGTAAATATTGAAAAGGGTGGGAGAAAGGGAGGATCCTTGAGGCACGCCAAGAGAAGAATTTGTCGATGGTGATTCTTTGTTGTTGATCCTGACCCTGAAGCTTCTGTTATCAAGGAAGGACTTGAACCAGCTGAAGACTGAGCCAGTTATGCCAATATCAGATAAACGATCCAGGAGGATGGTGTGGTTGACCGTGTCGAAGGCTGCTGAAATGTCTAGAAGGATTAGAAGAAATGAGTGTCCTTTGTCCATTCCCATAATAATATGGTCTGTTAGTGAGATGAGCAGGGTTTCTGTATTGCGTGATTTGCGGAAACCATATTGGGAAGGGGAAAGAATATTGTGTTCTTCTAAGTAATCTGATAGCTGGGTATTGACTACTTTTTCTGTAATTTTGGCTAGGAATGGAAGATTAGAGATTGGACGGAAATTAGCAAGAATGCTAGGGTCTAAATTGTGTTTTTTCAAGAGGGGTTTAAGGGAAGCATTTTTTAGGCTATCTGGGTACAGACCTTGAGTTAGGCAGCAATTTATGATGTTAGTCAGAGGTTTTGAGATTGTGTCTGGGATGAGTAGCAATAATTTGGAGGGTATGTTATCTGTTGGGTGGCTGGATGGTTTCTGCCTTTTTAAAATGGTTTCTATCTACCTCATCCCTTATCCCTCTAACTTTCTTGCCTGAGATCCCTTCCCCTTTCCCTCCAGCACCAATCACTAAGATACTTTTTCTTCAAGAGCCACAAAAATTAACAGGACACACAAATATCAGAAAATGACTTTAATTACATAAAGTAAAAATAACCCAACATTCTTTAAATTGCAAATATATGCAACATGATGCAAATTTGCCACATAATTGCTGTACAATTTTGATAAATCTGACACAGAGTTTGCTAAATTTTAGGGGCAGAATCTTGAAAAATCTGCTGCAGGATACCAGAGGCTCCGGTTATAAACCACCTGGTGCTGGACACCTGCCAGCTAGGTCATTTCTGCTTCAGTGTATTTGTGCTCTACTGCACTTTCTGGCTCCAGGTTAGATCAGCAGGAGCTAACCCCGATTGGTCAGGGTACTTTTCTCGATCCGCTGTCTGTGTTCCGAGTTCCCAATGAACTGTAAGCCAGAAAATTGCAAACTTCTTGGTAGTAGCAGCTTCTGGGGGAGGGCAAAGAAAAACAGCACTGACAGCAAATCAATAGATTCTGAGAGCTGCATAAACTTAAAGAGCCGTCTGTGCTTTAAATCACGATGCCTTCACATCTTTTGCATACACAAATAAACAGGCACACCAAGCATTGCTTTTCACCATGACTATAGAAACATAGGGGTATAGTTACCAAGCTGGATTATGTGTTTACAGTGTGGTAAATGCATTAAAGCAGCGATAATGCATAGCAATGCATACAAATTAGCTCATTAACAGGCAATTTTATGGAAATAAAAGAACTCACCTGCCTAAAATATTGCAAGCCCTGAAAGTTAGCTAAAACTCTAAAGTTGTAGCTATCTTTCCCTGTGAGCACCAGGATGCTAAGATGCATCCTGATGCTCCTTGGCAGCTTCTTAAAGGGCACAAGTGGCCCGAACAAAGACCCCTACAAAGAGTAAAAAAAAAAAGCCCCTTTGGGGGGTCTTGTGAGACTTCCTACCCCATCCTACCTCACCCCTTGCTGCCTCTAGAGGTGGCCCCAAGGCACTAAAGCAAAAAACAAAAAAAAGTTACACGGTGAAGGCCCTTTGCCAATCCGGCCCCTTTGGAAAAAATTGACCTTCCTGGCCTCCAAACCCCCTCAAGACCATACTTTTCCCCACTCAGGCCTCATGACCACTCCCCATCCTAGCCCACCTCCTCCCCCCCCCCCCCCCCCCAGTCATACCTTGGCATCCCTAATGGCTAGTGGGACCCGAAGCACTACCTAGGCTCCGGGCCATGCGCTGCTGAAGAAAAATGGAGCTGTCCAGCTGCTTATCAAGTTATGACCCTCTCAGGTGGAGGCTGGGGGAGGGGGTGGGGGTGCGCATCACACCACATTATTTTATTACCATAAAATTGCTTAGCAATGAGTGACTTTGCATGTATTTCCATGCAAAGCAGCTCATTACCACTTCAGCATTATTTGGGTAAAATAACATGCAGCATTTTAAATAGGGGCATAAGTTGATAAGTGACGTTCCAGTGACATTTTTCATCAGAAGGTACACAGCTCAGAGCCTAGGGATGGTGCTCTGGGCCCCTCTAGATACCAGGGGGTTTGCAAGATATGACTGAGCAGCGGATCTGATGGGGTGGGCTAGGGTGGAAGTGTGAAGTCTGAGGGGATATTGAGCCAGGGGTAGGATGGGGGGATGGAGGCCAGGAAGTCAATTTTTTCAAAGGGGTGGTGGCTTTGTCTATCTCCTTTCATCCTCATTCCATGACCCCCTGCTTCTAGAGTCTCCTTTCAGCTGAAAGAGGCCTGACTTGTTTGTTTTGTTTTGTTTGTGTTTTAGGTTATAGGCTTATTGAGTGGTTTGACTCACTTTAGTTCTGCACCTCTGACAGGACATGGCAGCAGGTATAGCCCATGGTGTAGGAAACCAGGAGGGGAGAGGCTGGAGCGGACAGAACAGAGCAAAGAAGAGAAGAGCTACTCTGCACCCCAATGCAATCCCATCCTCTCCTATTTGTTTCCCCATCTTCCTTTCCCTTCCCTTCCATGCAGATGCAGGGAACATGAGGTGAGGGGTGAAGCTTATGCAGACAGAAAAGAGTTACTCTGTTCCTTAATCCTGCCTCTCCCCTGCTGTCAGAGCTGGTGCTAGCATTTTTGCTGCCTGTGCGAAAAATTGCTATGCTGCTATCTTCCTTCTGTCGCGTTTCTGTTTTTTGTTTGGGTTTTTTTACACAAAATTTGTGTTTTCCCCGATAACCAACACAAGCTCTGTTCCAGGACCCTTTTGCTGCCGAAAAAGAAGCCCTGCTTCCTCCAGCAATCCAAACTGTCAAAATTGACGCCCCCCCCCCTTCCCCCCACTGCCCTGTACCTATTTTTACTCCATCCACAGATCCAAAATTTCTGAATTGTATAGGAATGATCCTCAGGTACTTCTTCCCCACCTACTGGTACATAAAATTGGTGCTGGCTGGGCCCTGTAACGAGCACCAGTTTGTTGTACAGAAAAACATACAGTACTGGGGAGCCATCCAGAAAATCCTGCAAAAGGAAAAAAAAAAGACACTTGGAACCCATATAGTATTAGGCCTATTGTAACTGGTGTTAGGTGTGGGTTTGGCCCTGGGACAGCCTTGAGTAAACTGAATGACAGCAATATAGTTACATTTCCATACCACAACAATACTAACTGCAAGCACTCAAACAGGAACAACCCAATCTATGAAAAGGCAAATATTATACCAGGCCTAAAACACCTCCTGTTAGGAAAACAGAACAAACCAGTCTGCTCTAAATTCCTACATAGAAACTACATGCTAGCAGAATATCTCACCTCACTTACACATGCAGAACACAGACAGACCCTCACCAAATACAGAATAAAGAGATCATAAAATACAAATAGAAATGTGTACACAGAATCTGAACTGGAAAATGCAGCAACCTAGACTCTATAATGAAGCTATAGAAAAACAGAAGCATCATCAGTCCTCATAAATCATCAAACAATAAAATCAAGAAATATAAATCAATCATAATAAACCATACAAATATAAAGAATATTGCCAAACAGATAATAAATAGAATAATATCCAATAATTATGAACTCATATGTTTATAAAATATTTCAAAATAGCAGACACATCACATCCCCAATAATTAAAACAAAAAGAGAAAAATCACCTGCTTCCCATACCTGAAAACTTTTGATTTCCAGTTACCCTGAGCTTGTCATGGATTAGTAGGGGTGGCACAAATGTTTCACCCCCACAAGGCAGACTCCCATTCACACACACATGCATACATCCCCCATTCCCCCCCCTCCCAGGCAGGTTCCCATTCATACACACACAAACCCATCCCCCCCCAGGAAGGCTTCCATTCACACTCACACATTTCCCCCCCCCCCCCCCCAAGGATGGCTACTATTCACACACACACATCCTCGGCAGGCAGGTACTCATTCACACACACACACACACACACACACACACACACTAGGCAGGCACCCATTCACACACACACACACACCCATCCCCTCCCTGGCAGGCTCCCATTTACATACACACATTCAAACCCCCAGGTGGGCTACCATTCACATACACATCACCATCTTCCACCAGACAGGCTCCAATTCACACACACACACACACACACACACACACACACCTATCTACCCTAGGCAGGCTCCTACTCACACACAAATGCACATCCAGGCTCTCATTCACAAATGACACTCACTCAAGGCACTGCAAGTGTTGAGTACTGCAGGGCCGGCCAGCACACAAGGAGGAGCTGCAGAAAGGTTCCCTTTTCATCAAGTGGAATGCGGTGTGGGTCTTTCTATTCTTCTGCCACCAGTGGGATGGGGTCTACCGGTAGATGAACGGGCCTTTCACTGCTCTATTTGGTGGGTCCCTTCCACCGCAGCCACTGCCCTACTTGCTATGCTGCCCCATGCAATTGCACAGTCTGCATACCCAGTAGCGCCGGACCTGCCTCTGTCAAGCAGAGAAAAGGATGGTAAAAGTAAAGCTGAAATAGACAGAGCAGAACAGGGCTACTTTGCTCCGAAATCTGTTTCCTCCCTTCCTATCATTTTCCCCAACACAGGTACTGCCTTTTATTTGGTAAAAGAAAGAGATGGGTTGGAGTGGACACAACAGTAGGCCTGTGCTCCTGGGTCTCAGGACTCAGCTTCTGACAGAGTGGGGGGAGAAGGAGAAGGAAGTGAAGGCTGAATGTAAGAGAGGTTGGAAGTGATGAATGCCTGGGCAGTGTGGGAGGGGATCAATGCTAGAGGAGATGCGGAAGAGGTTGACAATTGTGGAGAGGTAAGGAGAAGTGGAAAGAGAAAGGGAGAGAAAGACATAGTATAATGGGGTGGATATGTGAGATCCAGAGGAGGTGATAGAGTAGAGTGTAAGAGAGAGAACCCGGGAAGAAGTGGGGAAAGGAAAGCATTCAATTGGAAGCCTGGGAATGAAAGTGAATCAGAGATAGGTGATGGGGAAGCATGACAAGGAGAACTGGTGTGAGTGAGTCAGACTGGAAGGGATAGGAGAACATGAGAAGAGGTGAATAAAATGAAATGGTTGAAAGAAGGTGAGAGAGATGGGTGAGAGACAGTCAGTATGGGGATGATTGGGTATGGTGAGAGATCCAGTGAGTAGGTGGCTGGCTGTTGAAAGATAGCAGGAAAATGATTATTTATTTATATACCGACATTCAATCTCAATTGAGATATCACACCGGTTTACATTCAGGTACTGTAGGTATTTCTCTATCCCCAGAGGGCTTACAATCTAAGTTTTTGTACCTGAGGCAATGTATTTATTTATTTTGCATTCGTTTATATACCAAGGTATAGCAGACATTGCCTTCACTCTGGTTACATTATAACAAACCAGTTACATTTAAATCCATAACAGTATAACAGAAATTGAATCAGAACAATAACTTAATAAAAGTCAATAAATACATTGTACATTAGATATGACTGTATGCAGATCTTGAAGGGGGACGGTTGATACCGAAACAAAATGAGAAAAAGGTTTCTGCAAGTCGGGGCGGATGTCAAAAAGGAGGGGGATTGCTGGCATAACATGGAACGAGTAGTGGATAAGATAAAAGATTTATGTTCTGCTGACATTGGGTGAGCATCCATTGTAAGACTGTGAAAGTAGCCAAGCTTTAAGTTCTTTTTTAAAAGATTTAAAGTTTTCTTGCGAATTGAGGTCCATAATTTTGGGCCAACGATAGAGATGGCTCTATTTCTAGTGGAGGATAGTTTGGCTTGTGGTAGTGAAGGAACATCCAGCTGATGTAGGGTAAAGTGACTTGCCCAAGGTCACAAGGAGTGACAACAGGACTTGAACCTTGGTCTCCTTGTTCATAGTCCACTGCTCTAACCACTAGGCTATTCCTCAGCTGAGAGGGGTTATGGAAGAGAGATTTGAGTAAGTGAAGTGTTGGGATGGGGAAAGCAGAGGGTGAGAGATGGTGATGGTCTAACTCCTGGGTGGGATAGAATCCTGATATTGACCTAAAGCTCATAGAAATAAAGTATACCCTGTCTCCATTAAGTCTCTATTTCTGAGGTGCAGGGCTCCCTGTGGGGGAAAGCATAGCTTCAAGGCCATTTTGTACTAACCCAAATATGCAGCCCTTTTGCCAATCTCTGTAAATAGCACAGATAATCTCCACAGTCAGTAGCAGCAAAATTCATGCTCACCCGCAAGGTGCTTTCCAACTTCTTTACATTGAAGAAAGCATAATCCTTCTTCCAATTCCCAAATTTATATCAGTGTTCTCCACATTGTAGAATGGTTGGAAGTTAGTCCCAATTACTTATCGTAACACAGTAAGTCTCAATTCTACTACTGCTACTACTTAACATACACGACATATGCAGTGCTGTATAAGCATACAAAAAGACAGGCCCTGCTCAATACAGCTTAAATCTAATAAGACAAACATACATTCTCATACCTTTCCTGTAGTCTTCTTAAATATCTTAGATCTCTTTCGGAAAGTACCAGGGCGTACACTTCTCTCAAGTGCAGCACACCTGAGTCCATCGAAAAGATGAGAATCGAACATTACCTTCACCTGTTTCCCTCTGGTAATGGACAGGGATACTTTTCTCACAGATGAAACCTCCACTCTTCCGGTTCTTTCCAGGGTGAACGATCCCTTCTCTCCTAATTGATTGAAAACTGGGTCCCTGGTACCAAGGGCACTCAGTTCCAAAAGAACACAAATAGAACTTGACTCAAAAGAAGAGGCAGAAAGAGTGGAAAAAAAATTCCTGGTCTCACAAATGAGGAGATAATTACTGAAGAAAGACAACTCAAAGTTGAAACTCCTCTGCATCGGGGTACTGACTGATCTATCCACTGAAAGTAAGATAGAGAGACAGAATCTTCCCTAGTCCTTGATCTAACCTGACACAGGGATGCCCCAATCCTCTGTGAAGGGCGACCAAGGCTCTCACAGGGAAAGTCTCCAAAAAGTCTCCAGGGTTACAAAAGAGTATCTGCGGGATTTGAAAGGAATCAACAAGAGTAAGCACGGGCAGAAATAGGTCAGTCAAACAGACAGACCCAAAAGGGCAAAACATTAAAAACCTTCTCCGAAAAGTTAGCAAAAATAATTGACAGAAACAGAGACATCATGCTTTCAGAAAGCCTAACTAAAAATCTCCCCCCCCCCCCCCCAAATCGAGTGGCAGGGGTTATTAAGCTGCTAGAGCAGACCATCTGCAGCTCCCACTGGGGGGAGTCAAACCCAAACCTCTCTTCACTAAATCTCTCTGAACCTCCCCAGCTAGACAGGGCGTTCCTTCCGGGAAGGAAACCAGAAGTTTCTTATAAAGGAAAGGAAAGCAGTGTAGAGAAGGAGCGGCTCCAAGTGTAAATGCACAGAGAAAATAAAGAAATCATGACAAAAGTGACAGATATTCATGCAAAAAAAAAGAGAAAATGAAATTGAAATGAATGGGAAAGATCGATGTCAGAGACTGAGTAGGTGAAGATATCATGAAAATAGAAGGAGAGAGAAAAAAAAAGTAAATTATAAAAGAGAGCCTGGAAATACATTTAGAAGATACACAAGAGAAAAGCAGAAAAAAAGAGACAGCAGGATTAAGAAAAAAAAAACCTCATCCAGACAACAGAGAAAGAAAGAAGCATTTTATTTTCAGTTTAGTGATTGAAATATGTAAAGCAATAATTTGGTAGCTGTATGGCTCCTGGAATCAACTGTATTTTTTGCAGATTGTGATAGCTTTTATTGGAGCAATGTAACTATTATCCCTAAATATTGTACATGAGCTATCAAGACCAAATAGGTTGCACCTTCAGATATTAATGTCTTTGATGTGACATCTGAAGAAGGGACCTGTGTGGTTTGGAAAGCTCATGTACAATATTGAATACAATATTGAATACAATATTGAATACATATACAATACATGTACAATACATGTACAATACATATACAATACATGTACAATACATGTACAATATTGAATACAGTATTGAATACAATATTGAATACATATACAATACATGTACAATACATGTACAATACATATACAATACATGTACAATACATATACAATACATGTACAAAATTGAATACAGTATTGAATACAATATTGAATACATATACAATACATGTACAATACATGTACAATACATATACAATACATGTACAATACATATACAATACATGTACAATATTGAATACAGTATTGAATACAATATTGAATACATATACAATACATGTACAATACATGTACAATACATATACAATACATGTACAATATTGAATACAATATTGAATACAAAAAAATTCAAGCAGAAACTTAAAACATGGTTATTCTTAAAAGCCTTCACATAAAGCAACCACCTTAACTTCCAGCTACTCCCCCCTTGCTTCTCCCTGAGACCAAACTTATGTAAATTTGTAATTATGCATTATCCTTCGAGTTACATAAAGTACACCTCTCTAATATCTCTATAAAATTGATGCCTAGTAATCTATTATAACTAATTTATTTAATGTATTTATCATATGTATTAACGTTAATATATTCTTCTTAATCCTTCCTTTTATTTTCCCTCTCCCTCCCCTTCCCTGTTTGCATTCCCTGATCCAATTTTTCCTTGTTATAATCTCCTAATGTCCTTTCTAAGTTGAATATTAATTGTAAAGCACTGCCGCTATTTTCTATCTGTTCCAGCGCTGCTGCTAAAGTTTTGTTGAATGTACACCGACATGATGTTACTAAACGAATGTCGGTATATAAAGAACCTCAAATAAATAAATAAATAAATTTTTAGGTAGTTCTTATGCTGATCCAGTAAAGTGTTTCAACGATACAGAGACTGGCATGTCATTTTCAGTAGCTAGCGGTTACAGCATCTGACTGTGAATGTGTGAACCAGGTAAGTCAAGATTCAAATCCCGCAGATACTCCTTGTAACCCTGGGGAGGTCACTTCACACTTCATTGCCTCAGGTACAAATTTAGGACCTCATTTAATAAGGCTTTTTCCCCATTTTGTGTCGAGGGGAAAAATTCTTAGTAAATAAGGTTCATAGGGGCGGATTTTAAAAGCCCTGCACGCGTAAATCCTTCCGGATTTACGCGCGCAGGGCCCTCACTATTTTGCATAGGCCGCCGGCGCGCGTAAAGCCCCGGGACGCGCATAAGTCCCAGGGCTTTCGAAAAGGGGCGGGAGGGGGCGTGTCCGGGGCGTTCCCGAAACGACGCAGCGTTTTGGGGGCGGGCCCGGGGGCGTGGCGCCAGCCCAGGGGCATGGTCGAGGCCTCCGGACCAGCCCCCGGGACTGGAGGACGGAGCGGGGCTGCCGGCCGACGCGCGCAAAGTTACACCTGCTTTCAGCAGGTGTAACTTTGCCGACAAAGGTAGGGGGGGATTTAGATAGGGCCGGGGGGATGGGCGAAGGAAAATTCCCTCCGAGGCCGCTCCGAAATCGGAGCGGCCTCGGAGAGAACAGGCAGCGCACGCTGGGCTCGGAGCGCAGGTTGCACAAATGTGCACCCCCTTGCGCGCACCGACCCCGGATTTTATAAGATACACGCGGCTACGCGCGTATCTTATAAAATTCAGCGTACTTTTGTTCGCGCCTGGTGCGCGAACAAAAGTATGCGATCGCGCAAGTATTTAAAATCTACCCCATAGATTGTAAGCCCTCTGACAGGGAAATACCCCCTATACCTGAATCTAATATGCTTTGAAGAAGACTGGAGGGTGGCACCTGTGATGCCAATTTTTAAAAAGGGCTCCAGGGGTGATCCTAGAAACTACAGACCAGTGAGCATGATGTTGGTGCTGGGCAAAATGGTTGAAGCTATTCGTAAAAACAAAATAATTATCCACAAAAATAGACATGGTTTTAATGAGGGAGAGTCAACATAAGTTTTACAAAGGGAAGTCTTGCCTTACCAATTTACTAGATTTCTTTTTGAGGGTGTCAATAACATGAGAACAAAGGTGAGCCTGTTGATATAATATATTTGGATTTTCAGAAGGCATTTGACAAAGTCCCTGATGAGAGACTCCTCAGGAAACTGGGAGGTCATGGAATTGCAGAGTTTCCTATTGTGCATTGGTAACTGGATAAAAGACAGAAAACAGAGGGTAGGACCAAATGGTCAATTTCTAAACTGAGAAAGGTCATTAGGAGAAAGACCCAGGGATCTGTATTGGGGCCTGTGCTATTTAGCATATTCATAAGTGATCCGGAGAAAGGAACAAAGAGTGAGGTGAGAAAATTTGCAGATTACACAATATTATTTTAAATCATTAAAATAGCAGCAGATTTTGAAGAACTGCAGAAGGACCTTATCAGTGAAGGAGGCTGGGCTTTTAAATGGCAGATTCAGTTTAGAAGTAAGGGATAGAGATGTGAATCGTTTTCCATATCGTCTTAACGATAGAAATCGTGTGGCAGGAGAAGAAAATCGTGTTTGGCACGATTATTTCGTTGAAAAATCGTTAAAAATCGTTTTTTCCAATTAGTGCGCACTAACTCCCCGTTAGTGCGCACTAACTCGAGTTAGTGCGCACTAACTCAAAATGATACAAATAGACACTTTCCAGGTCACTGAAGGTCAGTTAGGAATGAATATGTGTTCCTATTGGCTGGCAGCCCTCTTATCTATTGATGTTACCAAGGTTACCACTGAGGTGATGGTTGGGGGATGGGAAATGGAACTGGAAACTCATGAACACCAACAGAAAATGAAACAAAGTGTTCACACTTCCCAGGTCAGTAAAGGTCACTTAGGAATGAATATGTATTCCTATTGGCTGGCTGTGCTCTTATCTATTGATGTTACCAAGGTTACCACTGAGGTAATGGTTGGGGGATGTGAAATGGAAACAGTTGGAAGCTTGACATGTGATGATCAGCATTCACGTGACTAGAACTTCTTTGTTTATTATTTTTGTTAGCAGACACGTGCATGTTGAATTTGCCAATCACTGTGCATTTTAGAAAGGTGGTCCTGGCTGGAACTGTACACAGTTCAAATATATGTAATTGATTGTTGGTAAGTGTATTTTTTAAGTAGCCACACTGGCACAAGTATGTTTACTTTTCCTCCTACTTAACTCACTAGCTCAGCTTTGTAAGAAGGGCTTCTCTCCTTGAGTGAGGGTCAGGCAGCTCCCCCCTGTCTGTGAAGCCAGCCTCTCACTAGTAATGCAGGGAGGGAGCTGTCTCAGACTTCACCATCCTCCCCCCCCCCTCACCCACACACCATTCACTAGCTGGGACATGGGGGAAGTCAGGAGTGAGGGTCAGGCAGCTCCCCCCTGTCTGTGAAGCCAGCCTCTCACTAGTAATGCAGGGAGGGAGCTGTCTCAGACTTCACCATCCTCCCCCCCCCCCTCACCCACACACCATTCACTAGCTGGGACATGGGGGAAGTGAGGAGTGAGGGTCAGGCAGCTCCCCCCTGTCTGTGAAGCCAGCCTCTCACTAGTAATGCAGGGAGGGAGCTGTCTCAGACTTCACCATCCTCCCCCCCCCCCCCCTCACCCACACACCATTCACTAGCTGGGACATGGGGGAAGTCAGGAGTGAGGGTCAGGCAGCTCCCCCCTGTCTGTGAAGCCAGCCTCTCACTAGTAATGCAGGGAGGGAGCTGTCTCAGACTTCACCATCCTCCCCCCCCCCCCCCTCACCCACACACCATTCACTAGCTGGGACATGGGGGAAGTCAGGAGTGAGGGTCAGGCAGCTCCCCCCTGTCTGTGAAGCCAGCCTCTCACTAGTAATGCAGGGAGGGAGCTGTCTCAGACTGGTATCAGGGTTAGGGCACTGTGTGCAGGAAGATCACAACACTCCTGGTATTAATAGGGATAGGGCACTGTAAGAGATGACTGTAGTAGATTGAATAAAGATCTGATGTTTCTGCTCTCCTCACACCAAACAAAAACAACACACAAGCAGAGAAGCCCTTCTTACAAAGCTGAGCTAGTGAGTTAAGTAGGAGGAAAAGTAAACATACTTGTGCCAGTGTGGCTACTTAAAAAATACACTTACCAACAATCAATTACATATATTTGAACTGTGTACAGTTCCAGCCAGGACCACCTTTCTAAAATGCACAGTGATTGGCAAATTCAACATGCACTAGCATTT
Organism: Rhinatrema bivittatum; assembly: GCF_901001135.1. Lineage (NCBI taxonomy): Eukaryota > Metazoa > Chordata > Amphibia > Gymnophiona > Rhinatrematidae > Rhinatrema > Rhinatrema bivittatum. The sequence goes on along the minus strand of NC_042616.1, from coordinate 95,639,559 downwards.
CAGGTGCCTGCTAACAAAAATAATAAACAAACAAGTTCTAGTCACGTGAGTGCTGATCATTACATTACTTTTTTTGTCAAGCTTCCAACTGTTTCCATTTCACATCCCCCCAACCATTACCTCAGTGTTAGCCTTGGTAACATCAATAGATAAGAGCACAGCCAGCCAATAGGAATACATACATACATATTCATTCCTAAGTGAACTTTACTGACCTGGGAAGTGTGAACACTTTGTTTCATTTTCTGTTGGTGTTCGTTAGTTTCCAGTTCCATTTCCCATCCCCCCAACCATCACCTCAGTGGTAACCTTGGTAACATCAATAGATAAGAGGGCAGCCAGCCAATAGGAACACATATTCATTGCTAACTGACCTTCAGTGACCTGGAAAGTGTTTATTTGTATCATTTTCAGTTAGTGCGCACTAACTCGATTTAGTGCGCACTAACACGATTTAACGATTTTTAACGATAAATCGTTAGAATTTCTATTGTATCGTGTTCTATAACGATTTAAGACGATATTAACATTATCGGACGATAATTTTAATCGTTGAAAAACGATTCACATCCCTAGAAGGGATATAGGGAAAAATAATCCCAATTACAGTCATATGATGCTGGCTTCCATGTTAAGTCACTACCCAGGAAAAGGACCTCAGAAAATATCTTGAAATCTTCAGCTTAGTGTGTGACAGTGGTCAAAAAGGCAAATAGAATGTTAGGAATTATTTGGTAGGGAATAAAGAACAAAACTGAGAATATCATAATACCTTTATATATAGATCCATGGTGCGACTGTACCTTGTGTATTGTGTACAGTTCTGGTCACCCCCTCTCAAAAAAGACATAATGGACATACAAAAGGCACAGAGAAGAGCGACAAAAATGATAAAGGGGATGGAAAAGCTCCTTTATGGAGAAAGACTAAACAGATTAGGGCTCTTTAGTTTGGAAAAGAGACTAACGGGTAGATTTTTAAAGCGTTGCTCGCACAAAAACGGCCCCATACACGCGAATGTGGGTGTTGCGCGAGCAACACTGGGAAGTACGCACATCAAGAATAAAGAGGCAGAAAAGGGGTGGGGCTAAGACATATTCATATAACCCCCAAATTTTGCAAGGCTGATGCAAGAGAGAGAGAGAGAGAGAGGCAATCTAACATTTTATATATATCCCCCACTGTAAGAAGGGCAATTTCAACTCAGGGTGGGTTTGGGGAGGGGGGGTGGTGGTGTTCATTGGTCTGCCTAGGGTGCAAGGGTCTGCCGCCCCCCCTCAAAACCCACTCTGAGTTGAAAGTGCCCCTCTTACAGTGGGAGGTATATAGAATGTTAGATTGCCTCTATAAAAGAGTCTCTCTTTCTCTCTCAACACTTGTGAGTATGCACATAAAGGCTCCACTACATATGCAAGGTAGGGATACCTTAAATGGTATGTGTGTACTTGCATGCACAATATAAAATTGAGCATATTGTTGCTTGCGTGTCCATTTATGAGTGCATGCACACTCTTTTAGAATTTATAAAATCATGAGTTCAGTGGAGTGGGTAAATAGGGAATGGTTATTTACAATTTCATACAATACTGGGACTAGGGATTCCCTATGAAACTAGCAACTGGCCAGTTTAAAACAAATCATAGGAAGTATTTTTTTTTTCACTCAGCACACAATTAAGCTTTGTAAACTGTTGCCGGATTTACAACAATCCATTTAAAGAAATGAAACATTTAAAATTGCAATATATATTAATCAATTCATCATCTTCAATTCCAATTCCATTCCATAGAATGTCATTATCAGCAAAATCATATATTCTTCATATCTAAAAATAAGCAACAGCAGCTCTTCTCTTACCAAAAGCTCTCCTTCCCAATATAATAACTAATCCGTCATTCTCGTCCAGTGTTTCTGCTTATTTGTAAAATTTCTTGAAAAGCCAGGTTTTTATTCCTTTCCTAAAAGACAAGTAATCCAGTTCTAGATGCAATTAATTTGGGAAACTAATCCACAGCCTAGGCATAACTATGAAAAAATCAAACTCCGAAGTGTGTTTTAATCCTACTTCCTTTGCATATAGAAATGATAGCAGCTCTTATTGGGATGATTTAAGCTGACAATTTAGGCTATACTTCTCAACTTATTTTGAAGACAAACTGATGCCATCCCACACAAATCTTTAAAAATTAAAATACAAATTGTAAATAAAATGCTGGCTTTAACTGTAAGCCAAATTAAGCTTTTTAAAACCTGAATGACAGAGTATCCAGTCCTATGTCCTACCAAAAGTTTGGTTGCTGTATTTTGAACTACCTGAAGTTATTATAAAATTCTTTGTGGTAGAACAGGCAAGAGTGTATTGTAATAGTCTATTCTTGGCATAAGAAGAGCTACTGCTAATTTTACCAAATATGGGGATGAAAAATTTTGCCAAAGTTGATGAATCAACTTTGAAGTATCATAAGCAGATCTCATTATTGATGTAATTTGATCTCCCAAAGTTAGTTTAAAATCTAATATGACCTCTAGATTCTTTGCAAATTTGTAAATCCAATATCTGCTAAATAAACACATACATTTTCAGGTGGCTGTGATCTACTGATCCAAAGAACCATTGAGATAGAACTGTTTAATTTCATTCTATGATCCTGGAACCAATCAGATACCTGAGACAAATACTAATTTATTCTTCTCGCTTCCAGTGGATCAACACCTCAGTCAGAAAACTAGAACTGCATATCATCTGTAAATACTGTACTTTTGTTTAATAGAAAATTGTAAAGATAGTGGTCTGGATCCTTGTGCTGCGGTGTGATTGATGCAGCCTAGTAGGTAAACCAACTAGGTCCATGCCAACAGCTGGTAAACAAACCCTGGACTGGGACTAGGCTGAAACTTCGTGTATACCAGCCCCATTCCCCGCAGGTTTAAGCCTTTGGCTTCCAGGGTCTGGCAGGCCTTAGCCACAGAGCCTATAAAATGAAAGAGTCCGGAGCAAGGCCAAAGTCTGGACAGGTTGTCATGAGACACTTACCCAAGAGCTAGGTGGAGGTCAAAGCAGAAAGCAAGCGTGTTGCGTCAGAGTTGGACCCTTGGGCTGAGGTGGGGTTGACGCAACCCATAGGTAAGGACCTTTGGGTCCCCACCGTCAGCAGGAGGAGTGGGCTGAAGCTAGAGGCCACTGGCGCTTCACCTATACCAGCCCTCATTCCCCTCGGGTTGAGCCTTTGGGTGCCAAGGCCAGCAGGACTTAGGTGGGCCTCGGGGTTAGTGAATACTGAGAAGTGGTTCAGCCCAGAGACAGCAGCCGGTAGATGGCGTAGTCCTACCCTGGACTGGATTTGGTACAGGAACTCAGGCACCAAAGGAACAATAAGTAACTGGAGGCACTCAAGCAAAAGAAGGCCTAAGCCTTGTAAGTCCACATCCAGAGGATAGGCAAGAGGAGGCCTCACAGGCTAGGATCAGAGCCGGCGGCAAGTGGAAGTCGTGGCAAGCAGCATAGAACTCTGGACACAGAAAGGTCTGTAGTATAGTCGATCAAGGCAGTGGTCGGGGCACAGAGAAGGCAGGCGTAGTCAATCAAGGCAATGGTCAGGGCACGGAGAAGGCAGGCGAGGTCAAGCGTAGCTGAGGTCCGGGATTGGAGATAAGCTGAAGAGTAGTCAGGCATAGCGGAGGTCCGGGGTTGGAGATAGGCTGAAGAGTAGTCAGGCATAGTGGAGGTCCGGGGCTGGAGACGAGCTGAAGGGTAGTCAAACAAAGCAAAGTCGAAATCCAAAGAGTCAGTCCAATACATAGATGAAACAGGAAAAAGACAGGAACCGGGAACCACAGGAATCAGGAACACGATGTAGAGAGGATTCTCTATCAGCAATGAGTACGAGGAGTACGAGGAGACCTGTTGCAAAGACAATGCTATGGAGCGAGGCCTGAGCTTTTATACGCTGAAGAGCCTGACATCAGCATCCGGGGCTGTGGCCAGGTTCCCGCCATGGGCCCTATAAAAGAACTAGTGATGTGCATGCGCGCCTAGGGAGGGGCGCGGCACCGATGGCGGCATCTCTCCGCGGGCCACGCAGAGAGGCCCGACGAGCAAGGACATCTTGGCTGGCAACAATGGGGACCATGGCAGAGCCAGAGGCACCGTAGGTGACCTAAGGTTGGAGCTGGTGGCCCACTGCCGCCGGCAAAGAGGAACCAGGAGCTGGAGTCCACATGAAAAGGTGAGAGGGCTGCACTGCGGGTCTGACGCAGGCGGCACGCATAGCAAAGCGGAGTGTAGATAGAGTTCATAGCTGAGGTCAGAAGCAGACAACAGGCAAGAGGGAAATCCAGGTCCAAAGCAGAGATGATTGGCAGGTGGCAGGCAAGAGGGAGATCCAGGACTAAGGCAGAGGTCAATACCAACTAGACTGAAGAAGGACCTGGATGAAGGGGGACCAGGGACAGAGTGGGTTGGACTGGGCAAAATAGGCTGAGCAAGACAGGGCAGGCAGAGCAAGGCAGGACAGACTGGGCAAGAGAGGCAAGACAAGGCACTGAGGAATCCAAGCAGAATCAGGAATCAAAGCAGGATCAGGAACCAACGCAGGAGCAATACCTACTGCATCCGAGCAGGGAGACCTGTTGCTGAGGAACGTGGTTGGGTTTTCTATACCTAGCAGCATGACCTCATCACTGAGTGCCGACATCCGGGTTTCCCGCTGCAGGAACTTCATAAGGTCCCATGCCACGTGCACACGCATGCCTAGTGGATCCCAGGAAGCAGCATTGCAAAGGGCATCACTGCGACGTGCCTGCCTCTTTAGAGGCTTTCTGCATCCTAGGGTGAGTGCTTTCGGTTGTGGGACAACCCTGCAACCAGCAAACACAACAAAAATCTCACAGAGTGGTGCAGTGCAAAGGCTGAATAAAAATGATGACAATATGGACTCCTGGGGAATCCCATAAAGGAACTCTCAGGGATCCATATAGCAATTTGCAAACACAACTTGCTGCACTCTACCTCTCAAATAAAATTCAAATCAGCATAACTCTATCCCTGAAAATGATCAAGTAATATTAAATGATTTACCATGTTGAATGCATACAAGAGATCTAATAAGCCCGTGCTTCTACCTTGAGTTATATGATGATGCAGATCATCATATAACTCAAGGTAGAAGCGCGTTGAGTTATATGATGATGCAGATCATCCAAAAGAGAAACTAGCACTGCGTCAATGCCACGAAAGAGCAGAAAATCAATTTAGTAACTGGATCCAGACTGCCTTCTCTTTCAGTTTGCCACCATAAAACAGATTAGAAAACAGGTCTATAATTCTCTTTCTCCTGGGGTTCTAATGAATTTTTTTATCAAAGGACGGATTAAGGTCTTTTTAAATGATTGAAAAAAAAAAATCTCCCAAAAAAATATATTAAAAACTTTTCCCTATATCTTTTTTAACACATTAAAAAACTGCCACTTCAATTGAAAATATTTTTATCAATCACCTATTTAAAAATGATAGAGGTTCAGAAATATAATCATTGGTCCATTTAAGTACTATCATAACCAGTCAATATTTTTTTCAAATAAAATCCAGTTAGCTTTTTGGATTGCCACAATCTTGCCCAAATCTCTCTCTTCATATCCCGACACAGACCATGTTTTCAAATCAGTCTGCGTCAGGGAGAGTCCATCATTCAAATAGTTACTCAAATGGCTGACCAGTGTCCATCTCATGCCTCTGCGCACTGCATTTAAATACGTCACTTCAACAGATTTAAAATCACATTCTTCAATAGCAATCTAGTTCTTCATTTAGTCCAGTAGACTGCACATATTTCAACTTAAAAATCCATGATTGATGCATCAAACCATGTCACACCCCTCCCTCTCCCCCCATCACAGTGAAAACACATGCTCTAAAATAGAACAGTGCAAGTCTGGAAATGTATATTTTTGAGCCATACAATGTGACATTAAGGCCTTTGCTTCTTAAAGGTGCTAATACAATTACAATGTTCTATCAAACATGTTTTTAACCGCACACACAGGCTGATTCAATAAAAGTTGCGGGAGAGCCAGCGCTCCAAGTTGAGCGCCCGCTCTCCCGATGCGTGCCCAGGCACCTCTACTGAGCACGTGATTCTGTATTTAAATGAGGCCGGGCGCTAATAAAGAGGTGCTAGGGACAATAGAGCGTCCCTAGCGCCTCCTTATTAGCGTTAGGGATGGCTGTCAGCAGGTCCGACAACCAACACTCAATTTTACTGGCATCGGTTTTTGAAACCTCTGACAGCCACAGGTTTGGAAAATAGACGCCGACAAAATTGAGCATGCGTTTTCGAACCCGCCAACCCAGATTTTTTTTTTTATTTTTGGCTCCTCCGACTTAATATCGCTGGGATATTAAGTCGGAAGGCGTACACTTTTCAGGGTTGCTTCGAACTTAACGCCTGCCCTTGGCCGCACATTTTACTTTCAATATTTGAGGCGACTAACTAATAGGCTCATCAACATGCATTTGCATGTGATGAGCACTATTAGTTTCAGGGGGGTTGGCTGCATTTTTTCCATGCGCTATTACCCCTTTCAGTACAAGGGGTAATAGACACCAGTGAGAAAAACACAGCCAATTGTTAAATGGTGCGCTCAGCCAAGCACACCGTTCTGCATCGGCCTAACAATCTTTTAACTGCACACTTACAGGTGATTTTCAAAAGCCCTACATGTGCCAAAGCCAGGAGATACGCAAGTATTTTCGGCCACTGCACGCCGCGCAAATTTTTTAAAGTGTGCGAGTATGCGTGTACCTCCCGGTATGCACACAAATGAAAACATTTTAAAAGGGGGCAGGGTGTAGGTGTGGCCTGAGTAGAGCATGGGTAGGACATGGGCGCTCCAGGAAGTTGCCTTGAAATGTGTGCCAGGTCCGCTATGGACAGCGTGTAAACATTACAATAAAAAAAACTAGGCGAGTCAACAGGGTTTTAAGGGTTGGTGGTTAGGAAGTCCGACTCATAGCTGAGCAAAATGGGGATGAACTGGCTGGAGATCTCTGGGACCATCTTGATCCTGCTACTGGCTAGGCTAAGGAGGCATCTCTCAACTCTGGAGCCAACTCTGGCTTCATGGCAGGCAGCCAGGTATCAGGCAGAGCTTTCCTCTCTCCAGTCTCACTGAACACCCCTGATCCGCTACCTCCTCAAAACAGGGAAGGGAAAGCTTGATGCCTTCATGTTGTCAGGTGTTAATGAGTCTCTCTCCACCGGCCATCGTGCTTGAGTCTCTCTCTCTTGCAGCTTTTTAACATTCATGACATGAATATGTAACAATTCATGCATAGTCAGCCAGAGCATGAAAAGGGGTCATTTCTTCATATCAGAGTACTACTTCTCTCTCCCATCGGGGGTGGGGGGGGGGGGGGGGGGGTGTGACCACTCCTGCTGCAAGTGGTGATTCTGGAGCAGGGTCTTGTCCGGTCCGGTAATCTCTTGACCAGTGAGCTGTCTTGTAGTGTCAGCGCTATTCTGTGAGCTGACCTGTCAGATAAACTTCCCTTTGGATAGTTGTTTTCACCTCTGTGACCTGTCCTTGTCCTGGGCTTAGCTCATGTTTAAGGGAAAAAGCTTATAGCCCTTAAGTAAATAGGCAGAAGAGATAAGCTGGGCCCATATTATTATTCTGGTCAAAGTTCCTTATCTTGTTTCTTTCTGCTGAGACAGTGCTTTTTGCTAGGATATACCTTTCAGCATACATCTTGTAAAGTTTGTGCCCCTCTAAGGTCAGCATTTATAGAAGGTAGAATTCATATTTTTTGCATACAGTGGTAGAACATCTGGTATCTCCCTTATAAAAACCTATATGGACAATTTCTTCTGGTTAGATGCTCAGAAAGAGAGGTTCATCTGTCTGGCTGGCTTTATCAGAACAGTGGCAGCATAGTTCATTCATAGTATTTTTTAAGTTGTATCCACACTCTCTATTTTAATCTGTTTCTTAATAAATAACATGGTATGAATAGGAATTTTTATATGTAGTAGGTGACATTTATACATATTTCAATACAGAACTGTAGGAACCCCCTCCCACCCTATAAATCTTTGTTGGTGAGCAGCCTATAATGTTATCCCTAAGGTAGAAACATTATTAAAGGTATCAGTAAAACATCTTTACCCATACTGGGAGAAACTTGCAGGGAAGAATAATAGTGAGTTATTATCAGTATTCAGAGAGTGTATGTAGGTAGCTACTGAAAGTGCAATGCTGGCAGGGCCAGTGAAATATTTCTATATATGTGAGCATGTTTAATTGAATAGTTTCTACATGCAGATTTGAATTTTTAAAAATAATCCCTATGCTAGTGCATATACATCATCAGCATGACCTCTGTTGAAGATTTTTTTTTTTTTATAAAATGCACTGAATGTGTTTTTAGACATATTCTTGTGTTAAACAAGTTGTGATAGATGTAAGTTGGTCATAAGAATATAAGAACTTAAGAAATGCCATACTGGGCATCAAGTTCCATCAAGCCCAGCATTCTATCTCCAACAATAGCCAATCCAGATCACAAGTATGATAACTGCTTTCAATATTTCTTGTGACAACAAATTTCATAGTTGTGCTGAGTGAAAAAATATTTTCTCTGATTTGTTCTAAATGTGCTATTTGTATACAGTTCTAGAGACTGCACCTTCAAAAGGATATAAACAGGATGGAGTCAGTCCAGGAGACAGGGGTGTAGATACGAATGCCAGAGTAGGTCCTCCTAGTGGTGTACTGCAGAGCAGGCTCCGAGGAGCGGGGAATGCAAGGCAGGGTATGGAGGAGTGCTGAGGGAACAACCACAGGGGGTGGAGCCACAGAGTGAGTCAGCACGGGAGGAATGACGTAGGCTTACCCAATGAGCGGGGAAGCCCAGGGGTCTCTGGCAATGCACATGGACACTACCCCGAGGAGCGGGGGAGTACGGTTACAGTCTCAGAGGTAAAAGCAGAACGCTGCCCCGAGGAGCGGGGAGCGAGGCATAGTCACTGAAGTACACAAGGCACTACCCCGAGGAGTGGGGAAGCATGGCACAGTCACTGAAGTACACAAGGCACTACCCCGAGGAGTGGGGAAGCATGGCACAGTCACTAAAGTACACAAGGGCTGCCTCGAGGAGCGAGGGACGCGGCATAGTCACAAATGTAAGGCAATGGCCCGCAGAGCGAGGAACGCCCACGCTGAGTCTACACGAAGCAGAGTAGTAAGGCAATGGCCTGCAGAGCGGGTTACACCTACGCTGAGTTTCCACAAAGCAGAGTAGTGAGGCAATGGCCCGCAGAGCAGGGTACACCAATGTTGAGTCTCCAAGAGTAGAGTAGTTCTGGAAGCGACCCTGAAGAACGGGGAAGCTGGCAGGCAGCATCCGAGGCGCAGGGCCCTCCGAGGAGCGGATAGCCAGAGACCAGGAATGAGCCCCCGAGGAGCGGGTTCCCAAGAGTGTCTCATGCCAGCAGGTGCAGGATACAGGAATCAGCATCTGCAGAGAGATCAGCAGGATTCAGCAAGGAAGGAACACATTGCCAAGTCGATTAGAGCCAGGCCCCAGTGGTGCTTAAGAGTCCAGGGCTAGTGATGTCATCAGGAGGAGACACCCCTGAGGTTCCCACCCTGGCACGCGCTTAGGAAGGCCCAGAGAAGAAGTGGCGGTCAGTGGCATCCTTGCCACCCTGGAGGTTCCTGGAAAAGGGCAATGTACATCGGAAGCAGCTAGCCACAGCCGCGAGTTCCCCCAAGGAAGAGAGGGCATCAGCACACGAAGTGAGTAAGAGCGGTCGCAGCCGTCTGTGACCGACGGTCATAACAGAGATATTGTAAGGGCAACCAACATTTTTGTTAGGAAAATAAATAAAAATAAGAGGGGAAAAATGGCTGGTAAGGTTATCTAAAGAAATAGTTGAAAAGTAAGGAAAAAATGATTAGCATGAATGTAACTCCTGGGCTGATATCCTCCATTGGAATCCAAGGGCACCACATGCTGAGGTTTAATCTGTTATCCAAGTCTCGTTATTTTCATTAAGCTATAACACCATTCAGGATTCCCTGCAAGAGATTTCTCTCTAAGGCCCTAGGTGTTGTTCAAAGTCCATTACTCCTTTTTAATAAAACATCATGCTGGAGGCCCAAATGAGGTTCAAAACAACTTTACTTACAGTTTAATAAAAATGAATTATAACTTGATGTTACATATCCAATTCCAAACAGTCCTTTACACAAAATTACTTCATCTAGGTAAATTGGTGACTCTATTGCATTTTTTAATTCCCAGTCCAGATTCTTTCCCAGTTTGAGTGGCGGTTTTGAAGCTCCATCCCAAACTTCAAAGAACAACTGGGGTTAGCAGGATGATACGCTATAGTTCTCAGCTTGTCATACCTTAGTCAAGATTTCCTGGATAGACTTCTTACAGCTTATCCAACCACTTTCATTCCTTTATTGGTACCTGTATAGCACCTCACAACTCCTCTCCACAATAATCTCATAATCCGCACTGAACAAATAGAGGAAGTTGCGGACTATAAGTTTCTTAAATAAATAAAATATATAAAGTTGGAGCTCTTACTGTTATCAATCAGGCAATATCTTCAAGAAAAGCGAAGACCCATCAGCTCAGCACTAGGGAAACTTCCTTAGCACATCTTTGCTCTGTTTCCATAGAAAACATATGCAGGCAGCCAACTAGTTTTCCATTCAAACCTCTTACGGCCTAGAAAATGCTTCATGTCGAGATAGCAGTTTTGGCCAAACAGTTTTAAGATGCCTATATAACTAATTCCTTCAACTCTACACTCCAAGCTTCTGACTTATATATACGAGTGAATTTTCAAAGGGCTGCAAGCGTAAAAATCGGGACTTGCGCTTGTGGCTGGGCCCTGCTCGCGCTGCACACATATGCGCGTAACCCCGAAAACCCGCTCATGTGCGCGTAACCCTGAAAACCCCCTTGTGCGCGCTGACCCCGGATTTTATAACATGCGCGCGGCTGCGCATGTTATAAAATCGGGCGTAGATTAGAAAATCTGGCCCTATGTGTCCAACATAGGCTCTCCGACACCTACAAAACACATCAGAGAAAATTCTTTTTCACTTAGCTTAATTAAGCTCTGGAATTCATTGCTGGAGGAGGAAGTAAAAGCAGCTAACGTAGCTGGGTTTAGAAAAGTTTTGGACAAATTCTTGGAGGAGAAGTCCATAAACTGTTATTAACTAGATACACTTGGGAAAAGCCACTAGTTATCCCTGGATGTTAGTAGCATGGGATCTGTCAATGGGATCTTGCCAGTAATTGTGACCTGGATTGGCCACTGGTGGAAACAGGATACAGGGCTTGATGGACCCTCAGTGGTAATTCTTGTGTTCTTATGTTCATTCTCTCACATATATGCATTGCACACAGGCTCTTACCAATACACACATATCATTCTCTTACACATACCCTCTCTTATATACACATCCATGCTCTTAAACAACACTCCCTTTCACATACACAGGCTCTCACACACACATATGCACACAAGCTCTCATTTAAATAGGCTCACATTCAGGATCTCATGCTCTTACACACCCACATACTCTCAGGGCCTTCCGTTCTCTTTGGGCCACAAGGGGATGGGGTCTGCCATAGTCCTTCTAAACCTCTCTTCTGGCCATGGTAGGATGGGGTTTGCCACAGCTCCACTACCGGGCCTCTCTTTGGGACACAGTAGGATGGAGTCTGCCACGGCCCTGCCACCAGGACTCTTTATGGGCTGCTGCAGGATGGGGTCCATCAAGCTTCCACCACTAGGCCTTTCCTCCGTTGCTGTGCGCTAGGTGATGCTGATGATGCTCAGGGCACCCCACAGCTCACAGCACCCTGGGTGACTGCACAGCTCACCAGCTCTAAAGAATGGATTTGCTATTGCCCAAAGATCTGGCCTCCTTGGTTGCCTGCTCATCCTACTAGACAGACCCAGCTATGTGAGTGCCTGCATTTCGAATCAACCCTTTGTAATGAATTTCACGTGTTCAAGTCTTGAAACAACAGTAAATATCAAGCTAAATAAACTGTGGCAGGACTTTTGAATTAAATATTTAAATAAATAATGGTCATAATCAAATGCAACTTTTCATTATAAATCTGTTTATAAAACCCAAACATAATCAAGTTAGAGAGGGAAAACACTTAAAATATTAACTGACTGTATTTAGCCAGGGATGTATAAAATATCAACCTTTATGAAACAAAAATGTTTCAGTATTTTCCCTGCAGTGGTAGTGCATCCTTTTGAATTTGTTGCATTATCAGTGTTGTCATAAACAAGCTTTTATTAATGCCTTTATACCTCTACGGAAACCAATAAAAACTAACACAATAAGCCACTCATGCTTCAATAAAATTAGTCAAATCTGATAACAACAGACCTCAAATAGAGCCAGCCATTTGCTTAAATCCATTTTTGTGCTATCCAGATGCCCAGAGATGAACACCGATAGTTTGCCCAAGTTGCAAGAGCCTGTCAATTCCATATAGACGCTGTCAGCTATCTCTGGATTAACACATAGGATAATCATAGAAGGGAATCATCCTCCACCTTGAGGAATTGCTGAAGAAAGTAACAAGGAAGGTACTGTAAACAATATCAAATGGTTTCAAAGAGTTTTTCTTAACAGCTCCGTAATCTGTTGAGTTTAACAACTGATGCAAATTAACCAAATATGACTTTAGTAGTTCTGATGCATGCCTGCCACCAAAATGTGAAAGAACGTAAAGCAGGACACAACTTGCTGTCAGCTATTTCTGTTGCTTCCCTGTTATGCATTGCTATTTTGACAGATTCAAAACATTCTCAGAGCACAATTTTCCCTGATATTGCAGACATTGCCTGCCAGGTCTCAGATCTCTCTTACAGAGACTTACAACGATTTTATAAATATGTAATGGGTATTTAATAAATAAAGCTCAGGAATGCATATTCTGAAAATGTTAGACAACAAAATAATTGCTTGTGCATTAAAATAATGGTGATGATGAAAAGATTACATAATGAATTTAAAATGCTTACATTATTATTGGCCACTAGCAAAGTAAGGTTTTAGTTTTGACTATATTTTCTGGGATATATAGAAAAGATCAATGTAAACATTAATGTCATCTAATTTTGAGGAGATTGTCAGATGGCACAAGCCACTGCGAAGTGTGAAAACAATTTCACAGCAAGATTGGGCCTATTTATTTAGACCTATTGCGTTTGAAAAATTGTCAGAAATATGCAGAAATTACAGACTGGGCAGCTGAGCAATTTTTTAGTGACTTCTATTCTATAAGGTTTGTGATTAATTCAGGGTTAAACATTCCCCAACTGACCTTCAAACTGCACAAGCCCAGACCTCTTGAATCGTCTACTATAATTTATAGCTGGTACTCTGATTTATTACCTTGTCACACCACACAGAAACAGGCTTGTAATCAAGACAAATATTCGTATAGCTACTGAAGTGTCTATAAGACTGACTATATCGTTTCCACCTTACAAAGGGAAAAAGAACCCAGACCACTTGGATATTTTGCATTCTTGTTAGTAATTTACCATTCGGCAAGAGGCAGAAATTAAACAAAGGAGGAGGCATAGACTAGTGGTCAGAGCACTGAACTATGAGCACTGCTGGCGTGTGGGCAAGCAACTGTGAGGTCAATACTCAGCTAACGCTTGGAGTTAGCTAGACAAAACACAAGATTTGAATATCTCCTCTTGCCGAGCATTTATGTGGATGGAAAAAGGCGATGCCAGAGATAGTCTGGGGTGGTGCTAGATTCTAGCTGATGTCAATAGATACTGAGCGCCCTCCAGCTAGAGTATGCACAGGCTTAGGGGGTCATTTATCAAATCGTGTTATGGCGTTTTTGCATGCATTAAGGCATTTTCGCATGCATTAAGCGCCTTTAACGCATGCAAAAACACCTTTAACACATGCGATAGTACCATAATGCATGGTGCAATGCAAATCTGAAAAAGAGGAGGAGTTAGGGGCAGGAGTGGGCTGGGCTCACAGTTTTGCAAAACCCTATCGCATGGCTTTAACATGGGAAGCCCACCTAGTAACTCGAGGTGAGGTTTAGGTATTAGTGTAGGGGTTAGGGGCCACTTTGACATTCAAAGTGAGACGTACAAACAGAACAGTGCTCTCGTGTGAAGATTTGATGACCTTCAGAGTGAGGAAATTCAGCCAAAGATGAGATTTGTGCAATGTTCTCTCAACCTAGCTTGATGTTTCCCAGGTAGAGAGTCCATCAAGCTAGGTTGAGAGAACATTGCACAAATCTCATCTTTGGCTGAGTTTCCTCACTCTGAAGGTCATCAAATCTTCACAAGAGAGCACTGTGCTGTTCGTACGTCTCACTTTGAATGTCAAAGTGGCCCCTAAATGCCCCTTTTCCTATCGCATGCGATATTTTTCGCATTTTGATAAATCCAGGCCTTAGTAAAAAAAATTCCAGACCTAAAGTTTCTGGGTAAAGCTATGTGCATAATTTTATCTGAGCAAATCCAGTAGCAGACTTATCCTGGTAAGTGTCATTGAATATCCAGATAAAGTTACATGCATGACTTTATCTAGATAACTTACCCACTCACTAGTTATCTGAATATCAACCTCTGTGCCTCAGTTTATTCCATTATAAAGGGTAATAATAATTGTTCTTTCTCCCTTTTAGAAGTGTGCATGCAACTTGGTGCCAAAAATGTGCTGACAGACCCTCCTTCCCAGAAGTGGCTGTCTGTGAATATTTTTCTGAAGCACAACAAACATTAAAGTGCATTGTGATCTTGTTTGGATGAAAGATGCTACATAAATACAAATTATTACAAAAAAAGAGAAGCATTTCAAATAACACAAGAAGCACTAAGAAATGTAAATAAATAAACAGTGGAATAAGCAAGAACAGCAAAAAATCAAATTCATAGAGATGGCAGGCCAAAAAATGTCATTTTGTGTCATGTTATGTCATTTGGTGGTCGATTATTGCGGTTGTTAATGTTTTCCCATTTTCTTTTTTCATTTTGTTTCCGAAAGAGTGTGCACTATTTCTTAATAGTGCAGGCTATTTCTGGATAGTGTGGACTCTTCAGAAATAGAGCACACTATTCAGAAGTAGTGCACACTAAAAATGATAGAAGAAAAAACATGAAATGTTATGTTTGTCTTTCGTTTTGTTTTGAATGTGCATTGTCATTTTAAATCAATGCGCATCCCTAAATCTAAGTCATTTAAAAGCTATAAATCATTGAGCTATATGAAAGTGTGTAAATAGAAAGAAGGCAAGTTAAAAAAAACTAAATTTACCTGGCAGAAAAAGGGCATGCTTTATCCCTGGCTGACACAGGCGATGGAGCGGACAGGGCTGGAAAACAGGGCAGTGTTGGGCTGCTTAGCTGGATTTTTTTTTAAGGGGCTGTTATGGCACATAAGAGCTTCATGCAGCACAGCAAGAATATGGCAGGAGGCAGAGTAAGAGAAGGGACCAACTTTGATACAGCATTGTGCTGCTGAGAGGAAGGCCAATGTTAGGCTCTATTGAGGACAGTCATGAGAGTGTTTTACTTTTCTCCCCCAGCCCTCCCAGGCCTGGAGGGACAGAGTCAGTAGCAACTCTCCTTCAACGCAGCTGAGTTTGTCTGGGCAATGGCAGCCTTGGGGAGCAGCTGCTGCTGCTGCGAGAAGGCTGAGGCAAGCATCTAGGGGTACTGTGAGAACCCCCGGGGCTACCAGGAAGTGCAGGCCATTATATTTAGATGACATCATCAGGACGTTATATCTGGTTTCATTGCACTCCTGGGCCAAAAGTTAAAATGAGATTTAAAAATATAAAAATAAAGTAAAAACAAAAATTAAAAAAAAAAACATTTGGCTCATGGTCAAGGGAGGCTTAAAATTGTCCCCAGGAAAATTTTAGGTTCTGGGGAGCAAAATGGCGATCCCAGCACTGTTAAAAATGAAATGAGTCAAAATATATCAAAATAAAAAGAAAAGAGCATTGGGGTGGTGTAGGGACATAAATTGTGGCAATTTTAGTGACAAAATAAGGAGAATTAAAACACCAAAAGTCAACAAAATAAATTATAACAAAAGCAGAGAATAACAAAGTAGTGCCAAGGATCTTTTTAAATGGCCCTCAATACATTTAAAAATAAAGGGAAGGTAGTTTCTGCACTAATTTACATCAAACTATTGTTGTGATAATTAGGGGCAACATAAACTTAAAATCTATGGAAGTCACATTAAACATCTCTAAAATGTCCGAAGAACATATTTTAACGGAGAAAAATTTAAAAAAAAAAATACAAATTTTTTGTATAAAAAAAACAGTGAACCAGGTGTTCTTTTTTTAGTCCAGTCCAGGTTTTGGGCATTTGAGATCAGGGCTGAGTTGTACTCTGTGAGGCTTGTGGCTATCAGTGAAACCATTGCCAGGATAACCAGCCTGCCTCATGGCAAAAGCTTAAACAAGGAGAAATGGCCAATATAAGGACACCTGAGATGCGCTGCAACTGACTTCCCTAAATTTGGGGACTATTTTAACTAAAACTAATGTCATCAAAATTTCTTTGAGTTGATGATTACTACATGTAGCAGCAGGGGTGCTTTATTCTTTATAGGGTTGTATAGGAAGTTTTGAGTACATTGTTCACAGGACAATGTTTTTCCTAATGATATCAACAGAGCATGAATATCAGTGTAAAACAGTTGTTACAGTTAGAATCTGTGTGAGATGGTGACAGTTGAAGTTACTCTGGATAGAAGTGCAGCAGCTGAGTTCTGTCACAGGGAAAGAAAGAAGGAAAAAATGGTTTTAAACACCTTAGAATATGAAGAAACAAGTTGTAGACACAATGGTGGGAATGATTCAATATGAGTGTAATGTTTAAACCTTGAAAAATTATGACAAGGTAAGGATCCAGTGTGGTTAATGATAATTACCATAACTGGTCTGCGAAAGTCATTTTACAAGTTTAGAGAGAAGAATAAAAGCTTGGATGAGAGCTTGTTGATAGATACAAATTGAATATAAGCTGAGTGTAAACAAATATTTTGAGGTTGCACATCCTTACTAGACACACTGCTGTTGGCAGGAAAGTAAATGCTGGGTGGCCTTGACAAGGTCTGGTCAGACTGTGGCCTTGTGTGCCTAGTATGCCAATGGGTCCTTGGCCATGTCCTTTATAGGCTCTGAGAGGTAGCATGTGATTGAAATTTGTGCCAGGATCTCCTTGGTGGGGCAACAAACTAGCACCAAACAAAAAAAGGCACCATCCCATCCACCCTGGAGAAAGACACCACAGCAACATCACTGAGGTGCATCCTCCAGGCAGAGGATGTCACTTTTAGTCACCGGAAAAGAAGACATCAGAAGGCCTGTGCCTGGGCATCCGGGTCTCAGCCTTCTGCCTCAGCGAATGGGAACCAGGCCTAAGCCCAGGCCCAAGTCTCAGCAACTGGGACCCAGGCTCGGCCAAGTCCCAGCGCCAATCTAGAGCCTAGGCCTGGCCTTTAGCAATCAGGACCCAACTTCACTCAACATTCCATACTTGTAGGTTTTAATGATGCTCTTCTTCCTACCTTACCCCTCACTCTATGCCGTGGGGTGTTGACTACTTTGCTTGCTGTCTGACCCCCTCACTCAATGTCTGGGGATGTTGATGCCACTGTGTGTCCTGCCTTACTCTGCACATCATGCTTTGGAATGTTGATGGCACAGATGCAGTGCTCTTTATTCTCAATCAGTACCTTGGCATGTTGACGCCATTGTTCCTGCAACCCTTCTCCTCTCTTGGTGCTCGCAGAATAAGAATAGACTGATATGCTGAGGGTTGTGTCCTCACTACAAGAATTAACATCAGGACAGAGACACAGCAAAAGGGAAGTCGATTTCCAAATCTGACCCGCCACACACACACACACACACACACATTGATGCTATAGAGAATATATATCATGACCATTTTGGACCACCTCCAGCATTTCCTCTGGCAGAAACCTGAACAGATTGACCAGCAATTTAGCTGGTTTGATTAGTCTTTTGCATCTAGATAGGCACAGTAAGTTTTCTATCTTTCAGCTATTAAAGCTCAATAAGTCATTTGCCCATGTACTCAGCCCTGACATCCAATTTACATGTCAGGACTGTTGCAGGTCTCCCTCAGAGTTTTCTTTGCCCTCAAGGCACTATTCATACGTTTTGCCCCTCTCACAGAGCTCTGGGGTGTTTCAGCTATCATAGGTGCTTCTTTGCTCAATTCCTGACGTCTTAGACTGCTCCTAAGAACATAAGGAATTGCCATACTAGGTCAGATCGCTCTTAATGCCGCTCTTCCCCTCTCACAGTGTCATGGGGTATTTATGCCATTCTTTGGGCTGCTTTGCCCCTCTCATAGTACTTTGAGGAGTTCATGTCCCTAGTCCTAGTATTATTTGATAGTGTAAATAACCATTCTGTATTAACCTGTTCCATAATACACTAAATATTATAATTATCACTAGGGATGTGAATCGGGTGCCCGATCGCTCCCGCTTTCGGGTTCATCTGGCCGCGGGAAAATCTCGTTTTCCTGCAGATCCCCATTTTTTTTTTTTAGTGAAAAATAATTTTTCGGGTTAGTGCACGCTAACTCATGTTAGCGCGCACTAACAAAAATAGCAAAAAGTAACAAAAAAATAACAAAAATAAACGGGGTTTTGTTAGTGCGCGCTAACCCGAAAAAACGATTTTTACGAAAATTCGGGGGGAAAAGTGATCGTTTCTTTTTTTACCCGATATATTAACGAATTTACAAATATCGTACGATATTTCAATTCGTTAGAAAAACGATTCACATCCCTAATTATCACATCCCCTCCAAATTGTCCCTTCTCCAATCACATCTCTATAATTTTTCTAGTTCTAGTATATCTTTTGTGAGGTGCTGCAACCAGGATTGTGCACAGTAATAAAGATGCGGCTGCAGTTTGGATCCAAACAGAGGTGTAATTATATTTCCAGTGTTGTTTTCTATTCCTGTCCGAATATTTCCTGACATTCTATTTGCTTTTTTAGGCTATCGCCGCACACTGAGCTGAAGATTTTAACATGTTGCCCACGGTGTTACCAAGTGCCTTTTATTGGGTAGTAGCTCCCAACATGGGGCTCAGCATTGTGTACACATAGGATTATTTTTCCCTGTGCATCACTTTGCCCTTGTGCACATTTTATTCTATCTACCTGCTAGATGTTTAGACCTTTGCTCTGACCGAACATGACACTTCTTATATTCTTATGTGGATTTGGTATGTGGGGTTTTTTTCCAGAGAAAATTGATGGCAGAGAGATGAGGATCCATTTCCTTACTCCCCGCCCCCTTCAGCATTTTTGCCAATTTCCACCTCACTCCACTCACTTCTTCTAAGAAACAGCTGGCACATGCCATGAAGCTCCAATGTCAGCCTCCCCCAGGAAGATATATTTCCCATGGTAATCACCATGGGAAATGTTTTACAGATAGCTCGCTTTTGTAAATTGCGATAGAAAGTCTAATCAGCTCAGTATCCCCCCCCCCTATTTAATTAGCATACAAGGTCACATTTTAATTTAAAACAGTCGCACTCATGCGATTTAGTGCATGTTTTCATCCATGCTAAATTAGTACATAGTGCAGCTTTGAATACATAAGCCAAAGGCCAGTGCACCTTAGTGCATCAGTCACTATATTTCACTGTAACACAACACGTTACCAAACAGCACAGCTTGTAAATGCTAAATTTAACCGATTTCATCTAAGCTCCTAAAGAGAAAATGAGAATTACTGGATGAAGTAAAACACTGACGCTGAAGCTTTTATGACTTTAATCTCAGTTTCATCCAGGTCTCGTAAAGAAATTTCACAGCTGGGTACAGCAAACACCTGTAATGTTTCATGTCCAGATTTTTTAGGGACTGTGTTTAATGTCTCTCTGGGAGGTTGCATCATATGGAATGCAATGAGTGTGTGATAAATGCTTCTTGTTTGCAACTAGACATCTGGTATAAATAAATGACACTCTAAATTCTCCTTTGGGGGCCTTGTTTTTCAGGGATGTTTTCCTAGTAATATTCAGTTTAAAATGTATTTTGCCTCTGACTCTCCTAAACTTAAAAGTGTCACCTTGGTGTGTATCGCTTTCTGTAAAGTCAACAATATCTGTCAGATGTTGCTATTAAAGTTCTTTAAAATAACTTAACAAAATTCCTGAAATCCTTCTTTGCATTCTGATTGATATTTAACTCTTTAGGCAATATTAGTGCGTAAATTTTTGAAAGCTCTTTGCACTATTGTGAATGTAAAGAAACTGTGGTATTAATGTGTTGACCCTCATAACAACCTCATGTGGACATTACACTGAGACAACTCATACTGAAATAAAGTATTAGCAATTGAAGATCTGACCAATGGAAAGAAAATTTTGAAATTTGGAGATGTGGACATAATAAAAGATGCCCAAACTGGGTAGGGCAATGTTCATAGTTTTTTTTTTTTTTACTATTCCAGTCAACACACTTACCAGTAAAATCATCAGCTTTTGAAAACTGCTTACCCTCAGTGTGGGGTAAAGATATGTGCACTGTTTCACAGGGAAAAGGGCAGTTCCCAGGAATGGCGAGAGGTTGAAGGCATGAAAGCACACATTGAAACTTTCACCAGAAAGCCACCATATGTAAAGCAAACTGAAGGCTGCAGAAGCCGATAGTGCCTATTATGAGGTCTAACATTTTCTTTAATTTTTGTGATTGATATCTGTGACTTGGGATGAGGTTCTTTTTTTTTTTTTACCTTATAAACTCGATTAAGAACATAAGAACATAAGAACATAAGAAATTGCCATGCTGGGTCAGACCAAGGGTCCATCAAGCCCAGCATCCTGTTTCCAACAGATACCAAACCAGGCCACAAGAACCTGGCAATTACCCAAACACCTAGAAGATCCCATGCTACTGATGCAATTAATAGCAGTGGCTATTCCCTATGTAAACTTGATTAATAGCAGTTAGGATTGTAAAAAAAATCATGTTTTCCATATTGACCTTCTTTGAAGATTTTGAGACTATATATATATTTGCCACTTTAAGTAAGCAAGTAGCAAATGATTTTCAGATCACCAAATACAGGTTTTTGACAACTAACAATCACAATATATCCATTGTCATCTCGCTTACTTTAGCATTATAATTTGCTGGTAGAAAAAGAACCAATGGGATTAGTTCAAGTCTTGACCCGTGGGTCTTAGGACACAGGGGCTTTCCTTTTCTTTGGGGTGAAAAATATTGCAAAGATGTCCAAGCCAAGGAATTAGGTTTCAACAGGGTTTTACTGTCTGCCCATCATCCCAAAACAAGGGGTCTGTCACTCTCCTCCCATTGGAGCATGTTTAAAGTCTGATAAGGTAAATTATTCCCCAGAAGGAGTATGGAACTAACTCCCTCTCTGTGAAGGTCACCTATGTCCTTTCACCTTTAGGATTCTCTTGGACCCCAAATAAGAACATAAGAAAATGCCATACTGGGTCAGACCAAGGGTCCATCAAGCCCAGCATCCCGTTTCCAACAGTGGCCAATCCAGGCCATAAGAACCTGGCAAGTACCCAAAATCTAAGTCTATTCCATGTTACCATTGCTAATGGCAGTGGCTATTCTCTAGGTGAACGTAATAGCAGGTAATGGACTTCTCCTCCAAGAACTTATCCAATCCTTTTTTAAACACAGCTATACTAACTGCACTAACCACATCCTCTGGCAACAAATTCCAGAGTTTAATTGTGCATTGAGTAAAAAAGAACTTTCTCCGATTAGTTTTAAATGTGCCACATGCTAACTTCATGGAGTGCCCCCTAGTCTTTCTACTATCTGAAAGAGTAAATAACCGATTCACATCTACCCGTTCTAGACCTCTCATGATTTTAAACACCTCTATCATATCCCCCCTCAGTCGTCTCTTCTCCAAGCTGAAAAGTCCTAACCTCTTTAGTCTTTCCTCATAGGGGAGTTGTTCCATTCCCCTTATCATTTTGGTATCCCTTCTCTGTACCTTCTCCATCGCAATTATATCTTTTTTGAGATGCGGCGACCAGAATTGTACACAGTATTCAAGGTGTGGTCTCACCATGGAGCGATACAGAGGCATTATGACATTTTCCGTTTTATTCACCATTCCCTTTCTAATAATTCCCAACATTCTGTTTGCTTTTTTGACTGCCGCAGCACACTGTACTGACGATTTCAATGTGTTATCCACTATGACACCTAGATCTCTTTCTTGGGTTGTAGCACCTAATATGGAACCCAACATTGTGTAATTATAGCATGGGTTATTTTTCCCAAATGCATCACCTTGCACTTATCCACATTAAATTTCATCTGCCATTTGGATGCCCAATTTTCCAGTCTCACAAGGTCTTCCTGCAATTTATCACAATCTGCTTGTGATTTAACTACTCTGAACAGTTTTGTGTCATCTGCAAATTTGATTATCTCACTTGTATTTCTTTCCAGATCATTTATAAATATATTGAAAAGTAAGGGTCCCAATACAGATCCCTGAGGCGCTCCACTGTCCACTCCCTTCCACTGAGAAAATTGCCCATTTAATCCTACTCTCTGTTTCCTGTCTTTTAGCCAGTTTGCAATCCACAAAGGACATCGCCACCTATCCCATGACTTTTTACTTTTCCTAGAAGCCTCTCATGAGGAACTTTGTCAAACACCTTCTGAAAATCCAAGTATACTACATCTACCGGTTTACCTTTAGCCACATGTTTATTAACTCCTTCAAAAAAGTGAAAGATTTGTGAGGCAAGACTTGCCCTGGGTAAAGCCATGCTGACTTTGTTCCATTAAACCATGTCTTTCTATATGTTCTGTGATTTTGATGTTTAGAACACTTTCCACTATTTTTCCTGGCACTGAAGTCAGGCTAACTGGTCTGTAGTTTCCCGGATCACCCCTGGAGCCCTTTTTAAATATTGGGGTTACATTTGCTATCCTCCAGTCTTCAGGTACAATGGATGATTTTAATGATAAATTACAAATTTTTACTAATAGGTCTGAAATTTCATTTTTTAGTTCCTTCAGAACTCTGGGGTGTATACCATCCGGTCCAGGTGATTTACTACTCTTCAGTTTGTCAATCAGGCCTACCACATCTTCTAGTTCACCGTGATTTGATTCAGTCCATCTGAATCATTACCCATGAAAACCTTCTCCATTACGGGTACCTCCCCAACATCCTCTTCAGTAAACACCGAAGCAACTCCCAACTCCTGGAGACCCAGGAACTCCACCCTTGAGACCCAGCCGTCTTCCTAAAAAAGAGGGTAGAAGAGAAGCATAAAAAAGCTCGGTGGCTTCTCTGTTTTATAAAACCAGAGCTCCTTGCAAGACACTTCTGCTGAATCACTACACCCTCTTCACTGCATCACTAGCAAGTACCTGCAGAGAGAGTTAAGTAAACAGTAAAGGAGGAGGTGACTTTTAGGACCCTCTTACATATGCAAATATATCTTATGTTCTGTACTGTATATTCATTGCAGATTGCCTGAAAATAAGGCTTACTGGGTGAATCTGAGGGTTGAAAACATTGTTCTAGATTAGAAAGTGTCTTAGAGAACAATTTTCAAAATAATTTATGTGGCTGTAACTCTTACTGTGAATTCCACTCTCAGACATACTAAAAAACGTCCATAAATCTTGCAAACCATCACTAGGGGTCTTTTTTCTGCTGTGAGTTAGTTGCAGAGCAGACAAGCAAAAAGATTACAATGGAAGATATTTTTAGAGCTAACCAAGCTATGTGGAAGGAACCTAATCTTATTTGTTTGAGCAAAGGTGAGCAGTTTATGTATATGTTATACTTTAGATTAAAGAGTTGATGGTACTTATTTAACCAGTGACATAAGTAATAATAAGTATATTTATTGTGACCAGGTTTCAGTGGTAGAGTTCTTTCCATTGCTGCAATTCTCATTGAAGTAACATCCACCTGTTATCACTTTGGCATTGCTCTTTCAATACAATAATAGTTGAAATGCATAATGTGTTAAATTTCAATGTAAAATAATTTAACTTTCATAGAAGCATAGAAACATGACAGCAGAAAAAGAACGTATGGCCCATCCAGTCTGCCCATCCGTCCAATTAATTTAGCATTATAATTCTCATCACTTCCTTAGAGATCCCCTGTATTTATCCCATGCTTTCTTGAATTCAGATATTGTTTTTGTCTCCACCACTTCAACTGGGAGGTTGTTCCACATATCTGCCACCTTCTCTGTAAAGAAATATTTTCTAAATGTACTCCTTCCTTTCAACCTCATCACATGGCCCCTCATTCTAGACCCCCCTTTCCCTTGAAAAAGGCTCACCTCCTATGCATGGAAACCGTTGAGATGTTTGACTGTCTCTATCATGTCTCCCTTAGCTCTCCTTTCCTGTAGGGTATAGATGTTTAGATCTTTAAGTCTATCCCCATATGCTTTGGAAGGAAGACCACTGACCATTTTAATACCCACTCTCTGGACCAAACTCCACCCTGTTTATATCCTTTCGAAGATGTGGTCTCCAGAATTGTTCACAGTATTTCAAGTGAGGTCTCACCAGGGACGTATACAGGGGCAAGACCACCTCCCTTTTTCTGCTGACTATTCCTTTCCCTATGCAGCCAAGCATATTTCAGGCTTTTGCCATTGCTTAATCCACCTGTTTGACCACCTTAAGATCATCACATAAATCATCCCTAGATCCTGCTCTTCCTTTGGGCTTAGAAGAATTTCTCCTCCAATACTGTATCTTTCCCTTGAGTATTTGCAACCTAAGGAGTAGATTTTTAAAGACGTGCACATGCACCCATGTGCGCGCACTACCTGGTGCATGCATGTTATAAAATCGGCGGGCCATGCGCCCTGGATTTTGTAATTCGCACACATAAAGGGGGTATAGTTAAGAAAAGTACATGCGGCGATGAGAATGGGCCTCTCCCAGTTCCCTACCCCCTGCTCATAGGCCCTCCCTCTTCCCCTGTCCTTCCCATTCCCTAAACCCTTTACCCTACCTTTTTTTTTTAATTATTTTGTTGCTTACTGCTCCATTGGAGCAGTAGCAACTTGCAAATTTTGTGTAATGGGAGTTACACATAGCCAGTCCCCTTCTAAAATGCACGTGGCGTGCGCAAGGCCCAGCCAAGTGAAACCCCCAGATTTTATGCACGCCGGGGATTTAAAATTCCCCCATAAATGCATTATTCTGTATTAAATCTTAGTTGCCAGACTTTAGACCATTCGACAACCTTAGCTAGGTCTATCCTCATGTTTTCCACTCCTTCCTGGTTGTCCACCCTGTTACAAATTTTGGTATCATCGACAAACCTTTCCTGACACGCACAAAAATGCTGAAAAGAACAGATCCAAGGAAGAATCCCTGAGGCACACCGCTAGTAACAACCCCCTCCTCAGAGAAAACGTAATTTACCACAACCCTTTGTCACTTCCCACTCAGCCAGTTTCAAACTTACTGGGTCATTTATCAAAGCGCGTTATTGCGTTTTTGCATGCGTTAAGGCATTTTTGCATGCGAAAAATGCCTTAACACATGCCAAAAGCACCATAACGCATGGTGCAATGCAAATTTTTAAATGGGGAGGAATTGGGGAGGAGTCAGGGGCAGTATTCTGTAAAAGTGGGCTGGCTTCGCAAAGTGCGAAGCCATAACACATGATATCACACAGTTTTAATGCTGAAAATAGCTACACCTTTTTCAATAGCATTAAGCTGTGCAATGTCATGCGATATGCCCATAATACAATTTGAAATTGTTTTGCAAATTCTGTTTTAGACATTTTTAGGCTGGGAAAGGGCCTGAGATGTGTGTGTGTGGGGAGGGGGGGGGGGTGGAGGGAGAGGGAGAGAGAGCACCTATGGGGGTGGCACCATGGTAAGGGAGGAAACTCACACAATGAAATTTGTGCAATGTTCTCTCAACCTATCTTGATATTACCCAGGTAGAGTCCATCAAGCTAGATTGAGAGAACATTGTATAAATCTCATCGTTGTGTGAGATTCCTCACTCCGAGAGACATCAAGTCTTCACGAGAGTATACTGTTCTGTTTGTACATCTCACTCTGCATGTAAATGTGGCCCCTAACCCCTACACTACTACCTAAACCTCACCTTGAGTTACTAGGTAGGCCTCCTATAGTAGCATAATAGCTAATTACTTCAAAGGCCTTATAGATAGTCTCTCTCTCTCTCTCTCTCTCTCTCTCTCTCTCTCTCTCTCTCTCCCTCTCCCTCTCCCTCTCCCTCTCCCTCTCCCTCTCCCTCTCCACCCAGTCATGAAATGAGCACTTTGCAGGTAGGAAAATGTAACTATGTCAGTATTACTGCAAAGGATGAAAAGTTAACACACTTTGTGGTAATACCTATATATAACACACATTGCAATAAATAGGCCATTATTATAAAACACACTCCTTTTCCTATCACATGCAATATTTAGTACATTTTGATAAATTTAGGCCTTAGTCAGTCACTCTAGGATCCATACCAAGAATGAACAATTTATTGATAAGTCTTCTGTGTGGTACCATGCCAAAGGCCTTGCTAAAATCCAAGTGCACTATGTTTAGCACTTTCCCTTGATACAATTCTCTGGTCACCCAATCAAAGAAATTAATCAGATTCATCTGACAAGATTTAGACGATGCTGCCTCAGATCTTTACAATCCATTGGATTCCAAATATAGCACTATGTTCTGTTTTAGCAGTGATTCCAATAGTTTGCTCACCACAGAGGTCAATCTAACTGGCCTGTAATTCCCATCCTCCTCCTTACTTCCACTTTTATTTATTTATTTATTTGTTGAGTTTTATATACCGTCATTCAGTGAAGCCATCATAACGGTTTACAAGATTCAAGTTGTAATTTTTCTTAACAGTTTTGAAAAAGCTATAACAGGAAGTATATAAAAACAGAAGTTAAATACTATCAGTCTGGAAAAGATGGAGGGGTTGTTTGGAGTTGGATGGAGACAAGGTATATTTTGTGGTTAAGGTTGAAGATTCAAATGGGTATTAGGATGATCAGAGGTAAGAATGTCATTGTAGACTTTGCGAAACAGCCAAGTTTTTAGGTCTTTTTTGAAGGTTTTGAGGCTATGTTGGATTCTCAGATCTTTTGGGAGGGAATTCAAAATTGTAGGGGAGGCAATGGAGAAGGCTCTTTCTCGGGTTGTTGTCAGATGAGCATCTCTGATGGGGGGGATGTTTAGACGTCCTGAGTTGTTTGAGCATAGGCTTCTTTGGGGAAGCTGGGGGGTTATGTTTAAATTATTTAGTCCTTGTTGTTCATTGTTTAGGATTTTGTATATGATGGTCATGGATTTATGTTCAATTCGTGTTTTAATTGGAAGCCAGTGTAGAGAAACCAGTGTGGGTGTTATGTGATCATTTCTCTTTGTTCCTGTCAGAATTCTGGCTGCTGAATTCTGCAGAATCTGTAGAGGTTTGATGTTTGAATAAGGTATTCCAATTAGTAGGGAGTTGCAGTCATCGATGGTAGACAGTTCTGAAGTCGTAAGGGTTGAGGAACGGTTTTAGATGTCTTAGGGTTAGTAGTCTGTGAAATCCTTCTTTAGTTTTGTTTGATATGTGGTTCTTGAATGAAAACTCTTTATCAATGATAATTCCTAGGTTCCTGGTGTGGGTGGCAGGGAGTATAGATTTTGTTTGATTGTTGAGAAAAGAAAGGGGTGGTGGGGTTGGGTTGGGTTTTTTGTCCATGATGATAATTTCAGTTTTGTCGATGTTGATTATGAGTTTCAGGGAAGTTAGGAGATTTTTAATTGAGATAAGTAGTGCAGAGGTTTCTTTGTAGGTGTCTTCAATTGAGTTTTGGATGGGAATTAGCAGCTGAATGTCGGCGTAGATAAAGTGGATGGCAGATGGGAAGAAGGTATATGTTGAATAAAGTGGCCGATAACGCTGAACCTTGGGGAACTCCAGTATTAAGGTCAATTCTTTTGGATGGGTTATTGTTAATTAATACTTGGTAGCTTCTGTCAGATAGATAGGAAGAGAACCATTGAAGGGTGATGTCAGTTAAACCAATTTCAGATAGGCGTTCTAGCAGTATTTGGTGGTTTACTGTGTCTAAAGCAGCTGAAAGGTCAAGGAGAATGAGTAGGTATTTTTTTCCTTTGTCGAAGTCTCTTAATATTGTGTCATTTAAGGAGAGAAGGAGAGATTCTGTGTTTAGATTTTTTCTGAAACCATATTGGGATGGTGAAAGGATATTGTTTGATTCTAGATAGTCGTCAAGTTGGGAGTGTACGACTTTTTTGATAGTCTTGGCTATGAATGATAGGTTTGAAATAGGGCAGTAGTTTGTAAGGATTTCAGGATCCAGGTTGTTCTTTTTTAGAATTGGTTTGATTATTGCAGACTTGAGGCATTTTGGGGTAATTACCTTCAGTCAGGGATAAGTTGATGATCTTGGTGATGGTTTTAGATATGGTGGGTTCAATTGTTTTTAGGGCTGTTATGGGGATGTTGTCTATTGGGTGGTTGGCGGGGTTCATATTTTTTATGATAGATTGAATTTCTATGGTGGAGGCGGTATCAAATTTTGACCATGATGAGGTTGCCTTGGTGTTTAGTTTGATGTTTTGGTTGTCATTGGTTATGTTGGTTTGAACTAGTTGAGATATTTTTTTGTTGAAGAATTCAGCAAAGTCATCGCTTCCATGTTTGGTGCATGAAGAATCTTGGGTGGTTTTTGTTAGTTTTTGAACTATTGAGAATAGCATTCTGGGGTTGTGATGAAATTTGGAGATTTTGTTGGAAAATAATTCTTTTTTAGTATGTTGATGATGTTTTTATATTGTGCAAATGTAATGAAGCAACATGACTGCTGGATTTAATTTTTTAAAACAAATCACTCCCAACTGCATGTTTTTATTGTAGTCCTTATTCTAGATATTTTTCAAATATCATCCTTCAGTGACCGAAAAGATATGGAATAATTTAAATACTATGTACCTAGACCAGAGATGGGCAATTCCAGTCCTCGAGGGCCGCAAACCGGTCAGGTTTTCAGGATATCCCTAATGAATATGCACGAGAGAGATTTGCTTGCACTCTGCCTCAGTCATATGTAAATCTTTTTCATGCATATTCATTAGGGATATCCTGAAAACCCAACCAGTTTGCAGCCCTCGAGGACCGGAATTGCCCACCCCTGACCTAGACAATACTATCTGGAAAATGTAGGCATCTATAAAAATCTGTCTTTTGATACAAAATATTAATTTAGTCAGAGCAGTTTTTAATACAGAGAACATTTTGTTAATTTTAACTAGTTATAATTTTCAGTATTAATACATTAAAATAATTTGTATTTCTTTAAAACATCAATGAACATAAGTTATGTAAGTGAAAATGAGCTGGATGCATATTTCTAATTAGATGCAGTATATCTGCTAGAGACAAGATGTACAGTATATGAATTGCTTAAGCATCAAAAACTATAGCCCTATAATTGATTCAATGACATGGTAGACTAATCTTAATGACTACTTGATTCAGAGTGTAATTTTTGCTTAAAAAAAAACAAAAAAACATTTGCCAAAACATTTCATAATGTGTAAACAATAGAAATGTGTTAAAATAATTGTTCTGTTTGATAAAACTATTCAAAACCAGAGTACAAAAAATATAGAAGACTACACGATTTAGTGTGCCGGTTTTCCTGCTCTCCCCCTTCCCCCGATTTAGCTACGGACCGCCGCTACGGAGGTAATTTAAGCTATGGACCGCCGCTACGGACCCCCAGGTAATTTAAGGCATTTGGGGGGGGGGGTTCGGGAGGGGGGGATTTAATTTAAAGGGTCGGGATGGGTTTTAGGGGGTTTTAGTGTGCCGTGTTTTAGTGTGCCGCTGGACCCCCAGGTAAGTTAAGGCATTTGGGGGGTGGTTCGGGAGGGTGTGGGATCTAATTTAAAGGGTCGAGGGTGGGTTTTAGGGTGTTTTAGTGTGCCGGTTTTCCTGCCCTCCCCCTTCCCCCGATTTACGATTTTTTGACGATAAATCGGGGGAATTGGTATTGTATCGTGGCCCTAACGATTTTTGACGATTTAAAATATATCGGACGATATTTTAAATCGTCAAAAAACAATTCACATCCCTACTATTTTGTGTAGGTGGCCAGGAGGGGTAAAATAGTACGCATGCTTGTGAAAAATGTCACATTCATGCCCTATTTCTCTCCCTTTCTCCCTCCAACTCCACAATCTATACATGCCTCTGGAAATGCCTTCTCACACTCTGGTTTAAAATATGCATGCATTTGAGTGGGAGCACTGTTTTGTTTTTATTTTGAAAAAGGAAAAATGGTAATCATTATGAGATAAGTAATCCTTACCTTTATTGGTGCTGTGACTTACTGCACTATAATATTATTGTTGAGAGTGGATGGGTAAATGATCTGAGAATAAGTGCTACCGTCTCGTAGCCCATTGTGTGGCAGGAGGCAGTGGATTACTCAGTTAAGTACAATTTATAATTCTGATTCCAAGTCAATTGTAAAAATGTTTCACTTGATCTTTTTTGTGCATCTCGTTTTGGTTTTTGACCTTATTTTTAGGGCAAATTTTAAAGCCCAGCGTGTGGCAATTCTGAGACATACACGCGAGGCTGGGCCTCGTGCGCGCTGCTTGGATCTTCAGGGGCCCACAACCACGCGCATATCTCCTGGAAAGCACATTGCGAAGCAGATTTTTAAAAATAGGCAGGCTGGGGTGGGGTCTGGGCGGGGATGGGCAGGCTGGGATGGCTCACGCAACCTGCTGCTGCTGCTTCGGAGAGCAAGTAAGTCAAAAAACAAAACATTGTAGGCTAGTTACTAGTTGGGCGAAAGGGCGGCAGGTTAGGTAGGGGGTTTAGGAAGTTCTCTCCCCGTCCGCTCCTTTACTGGAGCGGATGGGGAGGGAATTGAGAAATAGGCCTATTCCGTCGCCACGCACATCTAGTAAATCCCCCCCCCACACACACACACTTATGCACGTGAGATGGCACTAACGTGCACATAGTAGTAATGACAGTACGTCCACTAAATACTACCATGAATCTGCTTTTTGATGTTTTTACTTTTTATTCTGTGAATGTTTTGATAATTGATATTATGAATGTAACACTGTAAACCACCTAGACAGGCATACACATGCCTTATCTGTGAGGTATATAAAAACTTTTAAATAAAATAAGAACATATTAAAGAACATAAGAACATGCCATACTGGGTCAGACCAAGGGTCCATCAAGCCCAGCATCCTGTTTCCAACAGTGGCCAATCCAGGCCATAAGAACCTGGCAAGTACCCAAAAACTAAGTCTATTCCATGTTTCTGTTGCTAGTAAAAGCAGTGGCTATTTTCTAAGTCAACTTAATTAATAGCAGATAATGGACTGCATGCTGATATAAAATTGTGCGCGCATGAGGCAGATTTTATAAAATCATCCAGGAACTGTGCATACGTGGATGCCCGCGCGGAAGTTTGAAAGTTACTGTCCCTGAGTAGATGTGTTCTGTAGGGATGTGCATTCATTTGCAACGAAAGAGGGAAAAAGGACTAAATATCTGTGACTGAATATCTGTGACAAGTTGTCTGGCTAACTTTATCTGAATAACTTCCCCAGATTCCCCAACTTTCTAAATCTGTACTGCTTGGTGCTCATCAGTAGGATTTTGGAGCTGCTACTTCTCCTAGGGATAGAACCCTTACGGACCCCATCTCAGCATTTCTGGGAGGTACCAGCCTATACAAACTATTGGTCTGAGAAAGAGATTCATTTACATTTTGTTGTATTCTTGAAAACCAGACTACTTTGCAGCTCTCAAGGCCCAGAGTTGCAGAACCCTGATTTAGAGCTTCTTTGCTTTGTGCTTTTGGGAAATAAAACTCACCTGCCTTTGACTAATTGTAAATCACATAAATCAGAGGTGCAGTCTTCGAGGCACTGCAGTTAGCATGAGATTTCCTAAAAAGAAAAAAGATCAGAGTGCCCATAGAATTCCCAAGAACCCTCTCCAATGCCATCATTCAAATTCGTTAATATTATTTGGAGGTTTAGTAGTGACTTTAAATGAAAACATAAATGCACTTTTTTATATTTCCCATAAATATTTTCAACAAGAAGATTCTTCAGTATAAATATTAGCACTGGTTGGATTGCAGCCTTTCCTGAGTATTTGAAATGAACATTTCCTTGTCCCTTTAGAATATCTAGCCCATAAATAAATGACTTTACAAAAGTCAAACTAAAGTATTAGCTAAACATCTTCTTTCTGTGACTCTTGCTAAGTTTGCTCTGCTTCCCCGCCATACTACATTATTATTCTTTTGCCATGCAACTGAAGAAACTCGGTATCATTTCAATATTACCGACAACAAACATGCTGTTATCAAAATCTTGCTTTCTACTGCTTGATGGCATATGAAGAAAAAACAATACGACCTGACTTTACTTAGGAAACACAGCTGAAACTAACAATTAGTACCTCTGTTTTGCAAAATTGCTGGTCTTTGTGAAGGCAATTTAAATATTTGCTGCAGAGCTTACAGGTCCATGGGTACTTTATGCCCACTGGCCTGGAAGCTCATTTTCAAAGGAAATCCCCTTATAAGTTTTCCTTTTAAAATTTGTGGCAAGTAGGAAATGGAAGTAGTTTAGAGTTGTGCAAAGTATGCACATGAAAATACCCGCAGAGGTTTGAAAATTAAATCTCAATGCATACTTTCCCTCCCCTGATCTAATGCCATCCCTTTTTTCCTGAGAGACAAAGTAGAAGTGTACACGTTTTTGTGCACCTCATATACATTTATCCACACCATTGCATAATGACTGATGCTCCTTCTCACTACTGTGAATGCTATCTGTGTTCATTCATTTAAAAATATTTATATTCCACCTGTAGCAGTATTTCTGTACTAAGGAGATTACAAGCATACATATAAATCTCTATATCTGTACAGCCAGCAGAAGCCTGAACTAGGAATCAAACCCAGCAACTTGCAGCAGTTCCCAGAGAGCCCCAGATTGTATGTCTCTATGTTTCTGTGACATGTAAGTCATGGGTAGAGTACAGGAAGCAAAATGCACTGTAGAATATGGATAGAAATTCCATGAGAGAAGGTGAACAGAATAACAGTGGGAGTAAACTACTATCCACCTGACCAGAATGAACAGATGATGAAATGCTAACAGAAATTATAAAATAGCAACACAGTAATAATGAGTGATTTCAATTACACCAGTATTGTTTGGATAAATGTCACATCAAGACATGCTAAGGAAGTAAAGTTTCTAGATGCAATAAATAACTGCTTCATGGAACAGCTGGTAAAAGAACAGACAAGGTGGGAGCTATTTTAGACCTAATCCTTAGTGTAACATATGATTTGGTGAGATAATGGTGTTAGGGCCACTTGGCAATAGTAATCACAAAATGATCAAATTTGACTTGATAACTACACTCGCATTTAACTTACAAAAGGGATATTATGAGAAAATGAGAAAAATGGTTAGGAAAAAATTGAAAGGAGCAAAGAAGCAGCTGCAAAGATTAAGGGTCCATCTTGAAAGCCCAGACCAGATGTATTCCACTCATTAAAAAGGTGGAAGTAAGGCTAAATGGCTTTTAGAATTGTTGTGCTCCGCGGCCAGTCCTGCTCACCTCTCTGGTCCATCTACCAGCTCCGGGCTCACTCCCTCTGCCGCTGCAGTGAGTTTGCGGCGTCCCCGGCTCCTCCGCTCACTGTCTCCAACGCCGGCCTCACAGCGGAGCTCCCAGAGGGGCTCCGCGTCTTCCTGCTCCTCGGCCCCGCCCCTAGGCACGAGCGCGGCCAATGTCGCTCTACTTAAAGGGTCAAGCGAAAGAAACCCAAACCCGGTGCTCCCCGATGACATCACACTCCCTCTGTATAAAAGGGAAGGCCTGTTCCCTTGAACGGGGCCTTGGCAATCGGGTCATACACTCCAGTGTCTCTCGTTTGCCTTCCTGCATTCCAGTGTCTTTGCTCCTGTGTCTCCTGTTCCAGTTCCTTTGTTCCAGCATCTCCTGTTCCAGCGTCTCCTGTTCCAGCGCCTCCTGTGTCTCCTGTTCCAATGTCTCCTGTGTCTTCTGTGGATCCATCTGGAACCCCTGGCTAGAGACAACATCGCCCAGAAAAGGGACGGACTCCTTGTGGAAAGAGCATTTTTCCAGCTTGGCGTACAACTGGTTTTCCCTTAAGCGTTGCAGAACATTGATGACGTCCCGTTGATGGCTCTGGAGGTCTTGCGAAAATACCAGAATGTCGTCCAAATAGACTACGACATTACTGTAGAGCATGTCTCTGAAGATTTTGTTCATCATATTCTGGAACACCGCTGGAGCGTTGCAAAGGCCAAATGTCATGAGCAGATATTCAAAATGACCATCGCGGGTATTCCATTCATGCCCTGGCGTATCCTGATCAAGTTGTTTGCCCCTCTGAGGTCCAATTTGGTAAATATCTTGGCCCCCTGGAGTCTGTCAAACAGTTCAGAGATTAATGGCAGAGAATAGCGATCCTTCAAAGTAATCTCATTTAAGCCACGGTAGTCTATGCATGGCCGAAACTCCATGCTCAAGCGGGAAACTTGGAAGGCCGAATGAAGCCTTTAGCTAAATTTTCTTGTATATACTCAGACATAGCTTTCGTCTCAGTCAGGGAAAGTGGGTAGACTCTTCCTCGGGGAGGTTCCGTGTTGGGCAACAAATTAATAGGGCAATCAAAGGAGCGATGCGGAGGTAAGACGTCTGCAGCTTTCTTCGAGAAGACATCCTGGAAAGAGGAGTACTGGGGCGGAAGGCCCGGAATGGAAGTCAGTGTGGCTAGGCAAGGCGTCAGGGACACAGTCTCCAAACATTTTTTATGGCAGTAATTATCCCAATGGGACAATAGGAGAGTACAGTCAAATTGCGGAGTGTGTATTTTCAGCCATGGTAATCCTAGAACCACAGGATGTACAGCTTTGTCCAAAATCAAAAAGGAAATAGTCTCTGTATGCAGCGATCCTGTGGAAAGTCGAATGGGGATCGTGGAGAAAGTGACTTCACCAGGTAATGGTTCGCCATGGATAGAAGAGAGCAACAATGGCATCGGCATACAGACAGTGGAAATCCATAGATGTTCTACAAGTTGCCATAGAATAAAGTTTCCACCGGTTCCAGAGTCCACGAGTGCCAGGGTGTGAAATTCCTGGGCTTCCACTTTGATAGTGACAGGCAGAGTTAATGGAGGAGAGGGTGCGGTCAGGCCTAGGAGGAGTCCTCTGGCAGATCCTAGGCCTGGGAGTTTCCCGGACGGAGTGGGCAGGAGGGTTCCGCATGACCCGATTGGCCACAATACATGCATAGGCTTGCCTTCTGGCGATGATGTTTCTCCTTAGAGGATAAGTGACTATGACCCATTTGCATCGGTTCCTCATCCTTGGTGCTTGATGTAATAACGGCCGGAGAAGATGATGTCAGGCAACTGCGTGGAGCACTAGAAGCCACTCTCTTGGCTCCTCTGTTCTCTTGGGAGCGCTCATACAGATGACAGTCTATGCAACCAGCGAGGTCTATTAGGGAGTCCAAGGTCTCAGGGAGTTGTCATGCTGCCAACTCATCCTTAATACATGGACTCAGGCCCTCGAGTAATATGGCACGCAGGCAGCCCAGGTCCCAGTGCAGTTCAGATGAGAGGGTCCTAAATGCAATAACGTAATCAGTCAGTGACCTGGAGCCCTGTTGCAGATGTAGGAGCATAGATCCTGAAATGGCCTTTCGACCTGGGTCATCGAGCACAGGCTAAAAAGGCTAAAAAGCCTGGTAGGTCATTAAGGATTGGATTCATGCATTCCCAAAGAGGTGACGCCCAGGTCAATGCTTTTCAATCCAGTAGGGATAGGATATATGTAGTTTTGGAAACTACATCAGGAAAATATGCATGTTGCAAGGAGAAGTGCATGCTGCACTGGTTCAAGAAGCCCCTACATAACAAGGGGTCAACTGTAAAATGAGGAGGTGCTGGCAGGGCACTGGAGGCCAGAAGGGTGGCGCTTGCATAGCTGAGTTAGGCTTGTCAGGCGTTGGAACGGAGACCAGCCAAGTATTCAATTGATGGCGGTAGCCAAAGTCTCTAGGATCTTCTGCTGTTCTGTGATTCGCTGGGCCACGCCAGGGATGGCCTGGATTGCTGAGACCTGTGCCGGGTCCATGGACTTGGCAGTCTATTAGGATTTAGTTAGTGTGTGGACCCTGGGCCGAGGTGAGAGATGGTACCACCCACAGGGAGGAGCCACGTGAGCCTCACCATCGGGAGGCTAGGTCTCAGTGAAGTCAGACACAGTATCAGTCTAGAGTCTTAATTAAAGAGAAGGAGTGACACAGCCCGCAGAGCGGGGGGTGTCAGAGAGGAGGTCTTACAGACCCAGGGACACAGGGTCCGTAGATGAGAGAATACCCCGAGTGGATACCTCCTTAGAGTAGATGATGATCCGCAGCGCAAGGTACACAGATGATATCCTCAGAAGAGATGGCAGTGGCCCGCGGGGCAGGGTACACTGAAGAAGGTCCTCAGCTGAGTCGGCAGTGGTCCTCAGAGTGGGGTACACTGATGAGGTCCTTACTGGAGATGGTAATGGTCCGCGAAGCGGGGTACACTGAAGAGGATCCTCAGTAGTGATGGTAGCGGTCAGCAGAGCAGGGAACACTGAGGAGGTCCTTGCTAGAGATGGTAATGGCCCGTGGAGTGGGGAACTCACGGTGAAGGTCCTCAATAAAGATAATAGTGATCCGCAGAGCACGGAGCACCAGTGAGGTCCTCAGTAGCATTGGTAATGGTCCACAAAGCGGGGTACACCAGAGGAATCCTCGGTAGAACAGGAAGTAGGCAGTGGAGTGGAGTACTCACAGAAAGAGTAGCAAAGGTTCCAGGGAAGCCCCAGGGAATGGGGCAGGCAGAAGTCCCAAGCAGTAGGCCCTCCAAGGAGCAGATAGCTGCACATTTTACTTTCTGTTTCGCGCGGGAATGACTGATAGGCCCATCAACATGCATTTGCATGTTGCAGGCGCTATTAGTTTCGGGGTGGTTGGCCACGTGTTTTCTACATGCTATTACCCCTTACTGTATAAGGGGTAAAAATAGCGTGTCGAAAACGTGCAGCCAAACGGGGGCTAACAGTGCGCTCAGCCTGAGCGCACTTTACTGCATCGGCCTGTTGGAAATTAAAAATTCATACAATAGGAGGCAATGTTTGCTATAGTTTGAGAACTGGTTAAAAGACAGAAGACAGAGAGTAGAGCTAAAAGGTCAATTTTCTCAATGGAGAAAGGTAAATAGTGGAGTGTCCCAAGGATCTGTACTGGGACAATTGCTTTTTAACACATTTATAAATGACCTAGATATAGGCACAATGAGGGAAGAAATCAAATGTGCTGATAATACAAAATTATTCAACGTTGTTAAATCACAAGAGGATTGTGAGAAATTGCAAGAGGTCCTTGCAAGACTGGGAGACTGGGCATCCAAGTGGATGATGACATTTAATATGGACAAATGCAAAATGATGTAGGTAGGGAAGAGCAACCCAAATTATAGCTACACAATGCAAGATTCCACTTTAGAAGTCACCACTCAGGAAAAGGATCTAGGCATCATGAATATAATATGTTGAAATCCTTTGCTCAATGTGCAGCAGCAGCCAAGAAATCAAATAGAATGCGAGGAATTATTAAGAAAAGAATGGAGAATAAAACAGAGAATGTCATAATGCCTCTGTATCGCTCCATAGTGCGACAATACCTTGAGAATTGTGTGCAGTTCTGGTAAAAAAAAAAGACAAAGCAGAATTAGAAAAGGTACAGAGAACGGTTACCAAAATGATAAAAGGGGATGGAATGATTCCCCTATGAGGAAGGGCTAAAGAGGTTAGGGATTTTCAGTTTGGAGAACAGATGGCTGAGGAGAGATGTGATAGAGGTCTATAAAATAATGAATGGAGTAGAACAGCTAAATACAAATCAGTTGTTTGCTCTTTTAAAAAGAACAAGACTAGGGGACATTCATTGAAGTTACCAGGTGATTCATTTAAGACAAACAAAAGAAAATATTTTTTTACTCAACGCACAATTAAACTCTGGATTTTGTTGCTGAAGGATGTGGTGAAAGCTATGGGGTAGATTTTCAAAAAGCGCGAATAGGCCTACTTTTGCTTGCGCATCAGACTCAAGCAAAAGTACGCCTGATTTTAGTAGATACGCGCGGAGCCGCGCGTATCCACTAAAATCCCTGGATCAGCGCGCGCAAGGCTATTGATTTTGTATAGCCGGCGCGCGCCGAGCCGAGCTGCCTACCTCGTTCCCTCCAAGGCCGCTCCGAAATCGGAGCGGCCTCGGAGGGAACTTTCCTTTGCCCTCCCCTCACCTTCCCCTCCCTTCCCCTACCTAACCCACCCGCCCGGCCCTGTCTAAACCTCCCCCTTACCTTTGTCGGGGGATTTACGCCTCCCGGAGGGAGACGTAAATCCCCGCGCGCCAGCGGGCCTCCTGCGCGCCGGGCCGCGACCTGGGGGCGGGTACGGAGGGCGCGGCCACGCCCCCAGACCGCCCCGGGCCGTAGCCACGCCCCCGTACCCGCCCCCAAAACGCTGCCGACACGCCCCCAAAACGCCGCGACGACCGGGCCCGCCCCCCCGACACGCCCCCGACACGCCCCCCTCCGAAAACCCCGGGACTTACGCGAGTCCCGGGGCTCTGCGCGCGCCGGTAGGCCTATGTAAAATAGGCTTCCCGGCGCGCAGGGCCCTGCTCGCGTAAATCCGCCCGGTTTTGGGCGGATTTACACGAGCAGGGCTCTGAAAATCCGCCCCTATTAGTACAACTGGATTTAAAAAAGGTTTAGAAAAGTTCCTGGAAGAAAAGACCATAAACCATTATTAAGGTGGACTTGGGGAAATCCACAGTTTATCCCTGGGATAAGCAGCATGGAATCTATCGATGTTTTGGGACGCTCCCAGGTTTCTGTGATCTGGGATGTGCCAGTGTTGGAAACAGGATACTGGGCTTGATGGGCCTTTGGTCTGACCCAGTATGGCAAATCTTATATTTGTATGTTCTTATCTTATTCTCATGCAAGGAGCAAAGAGAAACGTATTAACTGGCTGGATACTTTAGCCAGTGACTCTCAATCACAGTCGACAGAGCAAATTGGTCAATCTGGTTTTCAGAATATCCACAGTAAACTTAAGATGCATTGTCATAAACTTGCCTGTGCTCTATGTAAATATAGCTTATGCATATTCCCTGTGAGCATCCTGAAAATCAGTATGTCTCGTGGCTCCTGAGGTTTGAGGATGAGAACCAATACATTAACCCATCTGTTTTTACAAGAGACATTTTACAGTATGAAGTCAGGATAAGATTTTCTAGTTTTTTTCTTTCACAAATCATAGTAGCTACCATCAACTTCTGTCAATAATAGTCATTCAGTATTTGTTTGCAAGTATATCTTTATTCGTCATATTCTGCAATACATTAGACATGTCAATTACACAGACCTTGCTGCATGCTCGCAAATTCAGTAATCTTCAAGACTGAAGTGAGTGTCATGGAACATTTCTTTTGAGATATTATATCAGGATAACAGGTTACCTCCTTATGGTTTAAAATACAGAATTCATGTTTGCTCTTTTAAAAGAAAGTCATGCACTCCCTCCACCATATAATATACACTGAGCAAGTATTAATATTTGGACTGTTTTGCTTAGAAAACTATGTGCACATATATTCAACATGTAGTAAGACATGCAAACAAAAGGTTGAATTAGCACAAATGTGAAACTTCTGAGCAGTAGCAACACTTGTCAAGGATTCAGCCTTAGCTACTGTGCAATTTTCCAAAGCATACATAATTTAATTACCCTTATTTCAAAAGAATATTGCTATATTTATTCACCTCGTATTTACAATAGGGAAATCAAAGACCAGAGAATGCCAGCTCTACTTTTAAAGACTAGAGAATTTAAATATCAATAGGATTTATCATCTTTCACAGGTGATACACAGAATAGAGCCTCTCCCTAGCACTGATGTCCCTTCCCTTAGCAACTTGTGAAGTGTCATATGTAGTTGCTACAAATTGAAGATTATAAAATGAATTTTAAAAGCCTGGCGTGGACCAAAATTGGGAGATATGTGCATGTAGGGCTTACACACGCCAGTCGAATTTTAAAAGCAATCTACATGCACGCGAATATCCCAAACATGCAAACATTACACTCAGAAAGAGAAAGGAGTATGGTGAGGGCAGGGCATGGGCACTCTGGGGTGGGGTCAGGAAATGCGCATGCAAATACTTGTGTTCCTGAGCACGTGCCCGGGTCTAATGCTGCGTGACTTTACTTCTGCTGTGGAGGAGGTGTAAATTTAAAAAAAAGAAAAAAACTTTCCTGAGATGTTTAAAGGGTCTGGGGTAACTGGAGGGAGTGCAGGCTATTAAACCAGGGGGGTTTGGAAGATCTAGCTCTACACTGGGTGAAGTGGTGGACAGACTGGTGAAACTGGTCTTGGCATGGACACATACCATTATAAATTCCCTGCCTTATGTGGCTGAAACCCGTTTGAATGGTTGGGCATGCCTACTTGCAAATTTAAGAACACACATATGTGTGCCAAGGCTATTTTATAATGAACGTGTGTATGTGCGCACATGTTATAAAATCAACGTGTCCCTGGGCGCTCACCAATGCACACACGTCAATGCATGCCCACGTGTCCCTTTGAAAGTTACCATCTGCGTAAATCTCAAGTTTCCATGAATCGGGTGCGAGTCAACCGATAAATCCTATTTCATGAAAAGAATCACTGATTAGTCAACTCATGTGTTCCAAGTCGAAAAATTGCCTCATTTGGGTTCCTGCGGCTAGAGGTAGCAAGAGGAAGATTATATTCTAAATTAGTAAAATCCAGTTTTCAGCATTCACAGTATCTGCCCTATTCGGAGGCACATAGGCGCCATTTTTCTTGAGGTGGTATCCATATAGACTCAACTAATTTGTTGACTTGGAACACATACGTTGACTAATCAGTGATTCTTTTCATGAAACAGGATTTATCAGGTGATTCGCAACCGGTTCATGGAAACTTCTCTCAAGCTTTTACTCCTTTGCACCTTGCTTTTGAAAAAATATTTTTAAATGCAGTAGCATGGTGGCATTTCCCGCTCTCACGTTTTGCAAGTAAACTAAAAAATGGCATTTATATTGTATGGGGGTCTCTGATCTAGGGGTTCCCCCCAAGGAAGCCGTCACTGGTGAAGCAAGGGTCTTGTTGGGCACGTCACATCAGACCCAAGAAACTCCATGCAGTTATTTAAACCCTTGATTTTTCACTGCTGTATTTTCAGTGTTTATGTGTGAAAGAAAATGTGGAAGCAAGTGTGGTCATTTGCATGTGTAGATCAAAGCATCCATTATATCTATATAGAGGCAGTGTCAGTAAGTGTTGTGTTTTTCTTTCAAATAACATTCCTGCCATTGAATTGTTATCAATTGATCCATTCTGTTGTTAAACTGAGAAGATATATGTTTTCTGTTAGATTAAATGCCAATCAGGTCTAGTAATCTCATTGAATAGTATAACAAGTTATATATACATCATAAATTGTTTCATTGTTAGAAACTGAGTCATATCTGTGGTTAAATTGAAGTCTATGTATATCAATGTAGAATGAATGTTTTAAGTTCACAGTAGCTCATTTATTTTATTGATTTATGTGTACTAATAAAGAATAGTTTTATTCTTAAAAGACTGTTAGTGCAAATTGTACAATTGTGCTTCTCTTCCCATAGAGAATTTTTTTCTGTATATTGTTTTTTATACAATGAATGTAGTATTGCTATCTGCTTAGAATTTTAGATAGCACGACTACAAAGTTTTGAAATAAATAAAATTACATTTCAAGGATCATTGGTCCAATTCCCATGAAATGTTATATCTGGGCAATAGGCACAATGTTCTTTAATTGGAATGATTGAAATATTAGTAGCTCCTGTGTGTGGCAGTTGTAATCACTATCATTTCTATCATGTATCACTCCTTTTATGAAATTCTTCTCAATATCCTTCTTTGTGCTTCAATTTATAATTATTTATAGGATATCTTGACTATGTGAGTGGAATTTTCAGCGTAATTTGAGTGTATGAAACTAAATAGAAGTATGATAAAATATATTTTTGACAATGATTGACTGTGCTAGTTTGTATTTCAGAATATATTTCCCCGTTGAATACATAAGGAAATCTTTGAATATGTTTTGATAGATATATCAATTTTTACACCCATTGGTACTATTTTATTCATATGGAACTGAGAATATCTAGAATTTCATTCTTTCTACTGGTTATTTGAAGGTTGCCACCTTGCTGTAAGAGTTTCTTCTCTGAAATGTACTTCAAATAAAGTGGAGAATCTAAAAGCCTAAACAAAATTAGCTAAGGGGGTCAGTTATCAAAGTGCTATATGGCGTTTTCGCATGCAAAAAATGCCTTTAACGCATGCAAAAACGCCATTAACTCATGCGAAAGCACCATAATGCATGCAATGCAAATGAGAAAAAGGGGAGGACATTGGGGTGAGATTTTTGGCTAAGTGGGATGGGCTCACAGTTTTGCACCCCTTTAATGTGAATTTTAACTACACCTTTTTCATTTGTGTAAAGCTGTGCAATAGGGCTTTATTGTGCATTGTGATGTTTTTGCAAGTGCCATTTTAAGCTCTAGAGAGCCAACCTTCCTATCAGGACCCTCCTATCATCCCTGGGTGGGGGATGGAGAGAGGAAGAGGGGGGCAGAGAGAGAGTGCCTAGCCATAATGCCCTTGCACTAGACAGGTATTTACTTATTTATATCTCTATGGGAGGCCCGCCTAGTAACTCGAGGTGAGGTTTAGGTATTAATGTAGGGGTTAGGGGCCACTTTGACATTCAAAGTGAGACGTACGAACAGAACAGTGCTCTCTTGTGAAGATTTGATGACCTTCGGAGTGAGGAAACTCACCCAAAAATGAGATTTGTGCAATGTTCTCTCAACCTAGCTTGATGGACTAATATCAAGTAACCCCTACACTAATACCTAAACCTCACCTCGAGTTACTAGGCGGGCCTCCCATAGAGATATAAATACCTGTCTAGTGTGAACCCGCTATTGCTAGGTGCTCTCTCTCTTTTTCTTTGTCTCTCTCTCAGAAATACAATAATGCTTTGCATAGGTATTAGCTCAAATTGCAATAAACTGCCTATTACCATAAAACACACCCCTTTTCCTATCACATGCAATATTTAGTGCATTTTGATAAATCCAGGCCTAAGTTTGGAAAAGTATTGTAGCCGCAGCTTTAACAGTTAGAGCAGAAGGGAAGTTCTGCTTCAGCCCCTCCTATCCAGGCAGCCTGCAGGGAAGAAGAGAGGAGAGGGTGAACCTGAAGAAGACAGAGAACAGCCACTCTGTCCCCAATCCATTCCCCAATACACACACATTTACACATCGCCATTTTCCCCTCTCTTCCTGTTTTGTAGGGAACAGGAGAAGGGGTATTGAACCTGACCTGTAGCAGATGCTGCAGAGTAAAGAACAGACATAAAAAGAGGATGAATTAGCATAAGTTTGAAACTTCTGAGAAGTGCCAAATGTCAAGGCTTTAACCCTGTCC
This sequence comes from Rhinatrema bivittatum, assembly GCF_901001135.1. Taxonomy (NCBI): domain Eukaryota; kingdom Metazoa; phylum Chordata; class Amphibia; order Gymnophiona; family Rhinatrematidae; genus Rhinatrema; species Rhinatrema bivittatum. The sequence continues at coordinate 95,595,719 of NC_042616.1, read as the reverse complement.
TTGATGAACAATATTACTACTCACAGCTTTCAAACTTATGCTAAATTAATTCAACCCTTTTTTTTTTTTTGTCTGTTAGATGGGGCTTAATTTCTGGTAGCACAACCCAGAATAGTGTTCTGCCACCTTTTTTCCAGGACCAAAGAAAACAGAGTAGAGGTGGCAGTGTAAATCAGTTCTGGCTCCCCTGTGGAAATGGGCCAGAGCCGGGAGCAGAATGGTCCATTTCTGAATCCCCCAGCCCTAGAGGAAGCAGAGTGGAGAGTGTTGGAGCTGCTTACCCAGAGAAGGGGGCAGCCACATGGTCTTCAGTTTTGTTCAGTTTCCCAGTACAGTTGAGGAAGCTGTGAGGGAGAGCAACCAATGTCAAAGCCACATGGGATGAATAGCTCTCAGCCCCTCTGCTTCTGCCACTACTGGATGTTTGCTAAATGGCCCCATTGCAGTGCTTATTGTGCTGGTTCCTGGGCCCTGTCGACCCAGGTAACCTTATTCAGGGAGGAGGAAAGGGCAAGAGAAGGAGGGGATATGGAGAGGAAATGAAAGTAAGATTGGGTGAGGCAAGAGTGAGTGAAGGGATCAGAGGAAAGAGTGGAAAGAGAAGGCAAAAGTGTGAATGAGAGGATGTGGGAGGGCAAGAGAGTAAGTGAGGGGATCAGAGAAGCTGTGGGTTGTATGGAGAAGGAGGGAGAGTGAGTCAGGAGATCGAAGGTGCTGTGGGGTGGGAATGAGAGGACTGGAGGGACTGAGGTGTGAGAGAGATGATCAGAGTTGGGGGCAGTCAGAGAGAGATAGGATCAGAGGGTTGGGAAAAGAGTGAATGAGGGGAAGAAATAGAAGGGAATGGATGAGCAAAGCATGCAGTGTTACTCTCTTCTATTCTCCCATAAGGAGGCAATAATCATAAGAAACATAAGAAATTGCCATGCTGGGTCAGACCAAGGGTCCATCAAGCCCAGCATCCTGTTTCCATCAGAGGCAAAACCAGGCCACAAGAACCTGGCAATTACCCAAACACTAAGAAGATCCCATGCTACTGATGCAATTAATAACAGTGGCTATTCCCTAAATAAACTTGATTAATAGCCGTTAATGGACTTCTCCTCCAAGAACTTATCCAAACCTTTTTTGAACCCAGCTACACTAACTGCACTAACCACATCCTCTGGCAACAAATTCCAGAGCTTTATTGTGCGTTGAGTGAAAAAGAATTTTCTCCAATTTGTCTTAAATGTGCTACTTGCTAACTTCATAGAATGCCCCCTAGTCCTCCTATTATTCGAAAGTGTAAATAATCGATTCGCATCTACTCGTTCAAGACCTCTCATGATCTTAAACACCTCTATCATATCCCCCCTCAGCCGTCTCTTCTCCAAGCTGAACAGCCCTAACCTCTTTAGTCTTTCCTCATAGGGGAGCTGTTCCATTCCCTTTATCATTTTGGTTGCCCTTCTCTGTACCTTCTCCATCGCAACTATATCTTTTTTGAGATGCAGCGACCAGAATTGTACACAGTATTCAAGGTGGGGTCTCACCATGGAGCGATACAGAGGCATTATGACATTTTCTTTTTTATTCACCATTCCCTTCCTAATAATTCCTAAAATTCTGTTTGCTTTTTTGACTGCTGCAGCACACTGAGCCGACGATTTTAAAGTATTATCCACTATGATGCCTAGATCTTTTTCCTGGGTGGTAGCTCCTAACATGGAACCTAACATCGTGTAACTATAGCAAGCCATGCTTTTGAATTCTAGGGCCCCTCTCTAGTTTGAGGAGGCTGAGGAGCATAGGGGGTACATGCCAGTCTGTCTTCATCTCCCAAGACAGAGGAGGGCCAGCGGGTTCAGTCTCAAAACTAGCTAAGGAAGGAGGAGATGAGAGTTACTGGAAAAGTCAATTTTCCAGGGGAGGGGGCCTTGAGGGCTACTGTGGATTAGAGGTGAGACTTGGGAGACCTAGGACCACTGGGGAGGGAACAAGAACTACTGGGGGATTCATGAGGGGGATTAGGAATGAAGGACCAGGATCCCCAGAGCTGAGAGGAAGAGGAAAGTTGAGAGAAGGAGTCCTATTCGCTCTACCCTACTTCTCCTCCTTACTTCAGTGATCCTCCATTCCTAGCCCCGCAGTGGGAAAAAGAGGAAAACTGTGAAGAGTGTGTTCACATATGTGTGTGAAAGAGAAAGCGTGTGTTTGGGAGAAAGGGAATTCACAACAGGCTCTGTCCCATCCCCTCACACACGTCTCATCTAATCCTGTTCCACCTCCCTTGTTTCACAGTTCCACTTCTTTTGTGTCTATAAATTTAGCTCTGATTCTTCTTATAGTTTTGTAGTTTAGTTTTTCTCTCTCTCTTCAGGTGAGTGTGGTCGACCCTTCGGTTTGCCACAAAATGGCCCTAGGAGCCTTACCAACATGACTAGTAACAGCAGTGGGATTTACCATTTTCTTTCAGTTTCTCCATTGAGCTGATTGTGATTGACTGACTATGCCAAGGACATAAGGTGGAGCTAAAGTTAGAGACAGTGTGGTCACTTTGAGTTGGTTCTTGAAGAGCAAAGAGCTGTTTTTCTTTCACCCCACTGAGTTGGGCCTACATATCCAACTTGGTATTTACCTTGCATTTAGAGGGGATTTCTCATCAGTACACTCCCTGTCTAAGATAGTATGCCTCCCTTTTTGAAGAGATAGAGATTTTTGTAGACTTTGGTCAGGTTTTTGATAAGTTTCTCATTGTGGGGGACAGCCTGTGATTTGAAGAGACCAGAGACTGGAGACCTGGGAGCTATTCTTCTCTTCCCTAGAAGAAGTGAGACCAGTGACAGCACTACCCAGTGAGTGATATTTTTTAATAGAGACATTTGGATTTTATCCATTTTTGTTAGTGTGGAGGTTTTTTCCCACCACTCTGCACATCTTGGAGAAAGAAGATAGAGAGAGCTTTTGGCAAGACTGGAACATCAGGTTTCTCTACCAGAGACGTCACACAGAGAGGAGGGCGAGAACAGGATTGTGACATCAAGATCTGGAGACTCCCAATTGGATCTCCATCCCAAAGGGATCAGGACACAGGCTGTGGGCAACAGACTGAAGTTTGGACTCAAGTAGGGTCTACTTATGGCATGGGGCTCTCCCCCCCCCCAGGTTTCCCCAATTTACTGGTGCTGTTTGCACAGATGAGGAGACAGTGGCAAGCTCTCTCCCAAGAGCTAGAGAGATGGACACAGGCACCCCAGCAGAGAGACAAAGTAAATAGTTCAGATGTACAGTTTTCATTTGTGGAACGTTTGTGGGACAGTGATTGACATTTTGGAAGTAATCAGTAAACTTGATTTGAACACCCAGTCTGTCTGTCTCTGAAGAGAATGCTGCTGCAATGAGACACACATGCACACACACACACACATCAGGAGAGATACTCCATCATCTGGGCCACAAAGGATTTCCTCCCCCCCCCCCCCCACCCCACAGAAAGAGCTCGTTCCCTGGGAGATGCAGAAAGAAGGGGAAGGATGGCAAGAGCAGCCCCCACTAACAAATACTTTTATAGCTCTAGGAGAAAAAGCAACCCCCCCCCCTGGCAAAAGGTTACATCAGCTTCCAAGCTTCTGGAACATGTGCTCCCTCTTGACCACTGAAGCTAGTGTTCATGAGTTTCAAAATTGCGCTAATTCAACCTTTTGTTTGCACTGTTTCATTTACAAAGTTTGCTGGCAAGTCTATCATAATTCTTTAAACGTCCTCCCTGAAATTCTTCTAAACTCCCGAGGCAGTCATGTTAGTAAGGGTTTCAGAGAATGCTTCATACTCACTGGATCTGTTTCCCTGACGTTGGGAACCTCACTCACTCTACGTGACCCACGAGGTGACGCTGCTCTAAACATGCCCCCAGGGTTTCAGGAGAAATGTGGATAAGGTGTTGAAGTAAGTTGCGTGCACCAGCAGCCGGCCGGCACACAAGGCTCCGGGACAGCGAACAATGGCGCTGTCCCAGCCTGCCCCTCCCCGCTCCTTCCAAGAAGCCCAGCACTTCAGCGCGTGCCGCCCTTTACGTGTATGGTCAGGCCTCTTTGAAAATTTGCCCTGCACACGCAAGGCTCAGCCACACGTGTAAAGGCCGGAAGGTATGCGTGCCAGGCATTTAAAATCGGCCCATTGATATAGTTCACATTCCAATTATTAGCCTGCTGTGATTCCTTTTGGCCGACATAAGAATTAAGCAAATACATTATATACGTATCTAGCAATATCCTTATGCACTTATTGTCTTTTTTTTCTAAATTCAAACAGAAAGAATGCAATGTGTATTGGGGAAAAATGCATTTCACAAGAGTTCTACAAGTACAGAAGAGCTGTTGACTTACTATCTAAATTCACATTTATGATTTTCAAAAATATCTGCAAATGTGAGTGAAAACAGAAAATGAACATTTTGAACCTTTATTAATATAAAGTTCTAAATCACTGCAACTTCTGTAAATGAAAAAATTAACAGAAAAAGCATTTAAGTGAAAACTTTTGTAAAACATACTATGGGAATTTTGCACAAGCGAATATTGACTGCTGAACCTTCATCTGCTAGTGGTGAGTTGGACTTGCTGGGAAAGAGCGTTTAAAATTTTGAGAACAAATTTCTTACAGCCAGGGTTAAACTATCTCTGGCTATATAGTGTGTGCTAATTTTTAAGGTTAGTATTTGATTGCAAGTGATATAATTGTGTTCGTTTTGGGAAAATAGACTTTGATTAATTCTGCAAGACAGAAACTATAGAATTCCTTTTCTAGTGTTAGAATTTTGTATTTGCAAAGGTTACTTACTTGATCTCAGAAGGTGAGTGTGCTGGTTCCTGTTTGATTCTCAGCCATCCTTGTCACATTTTTTGTTATATAGATTATTACCCTCATTAGGAGGAAATTCTTCAAAATAAGTCAGTGATTTGGAATAACATAAAGTGAAGTCTGATTTTAGTGATTATTGGTGGTCATTCACCAAATAACATTAGTCACCTAGTATTTATATTTAAAAACCTTAGATTTAAAAGACACCACATAAATGTAAAAACCCTAGTCAAATTAAAATACCTTTAAATTCAGAGCTATGTGGGTGGAGTTATGGGTGGGGGCAGGGGTGGGCAGGAGCAGGCTGAGGGCATGGTTTGGGGCAGGAAGGGGTGGGGCTACACCCAGTCACTTCTATGGAGTGGGAGGAGCTTAAAATAGAAGTTAATGCTGATTGGCTGCTGTCATCCTTATTTCACATGTCAATCATTTTGATTGACCGTGTACCCATTATACTACTATCATACATTTGGCACTTGGTGCAAAAGACTGGATTGCACCCATCTCCTGTCTGCATCTTAATTTTGTTGAGACTGACATTGTGCAAACAGCCACTCCTTTTCCAAGCAGTGAGCATTTTTTGAAAGATAGCAAAGAAGGTTTAATTTGTGAAAAGTATAAAAAATAATGCAATTCAGTGATAAAGTATTTGATTTTAACTAAAATGTATTCAAATTGTTGATATATCCTATTGATAACAGATGCATTACACCCCCATTTTTCTAAGGGATTATAAAGCTAATTGTATAGATACATTTCTTGGGCTATTTTAGATTTAGAGATTTAGAACACAAAAATAATTCAGTTTCATTCATTCCTGTTACATTTTTTATTTCAAATACTGACATATATTTTGGATGTTGATGCCCAAAACATAGAATTCCCAAAATGTCTTTTAGTCTGGTTTGAAAGTGGAGGTTATTCTCAAACTGTCTTTATAGGTGTTGCTTTTTGCAAATAAAATTTAATTATTGCAATTATTTTTATGTTTTTCTTATTTTGTGCTTTGTCTCTGATGACAGATGGGGCTATAAAGAGCTAAAAATTATTTGCTATTGTATCTCATCTATATAGGTAGCTTGAGAATAATAAAATAGACCAAATGCTTTATCACTAAATTGCATTATTTTTTATACTTTTCTCACATGTCAATCAGTTCGATTGACTGCGTACCCATTATACTACTACTATTACTACTACTGTTGGTGATGCGTGCACCTGTTGCAAAGAGCTCCTGGTCCTCTGAGAACTAGTTTGATTTCTGGAAACCAGAGTGATAGACATGGAGTAGCTGAAGCAGATACGTGTATAGAGGAGATCTTTAGGGGCACAGTACAGCAGGCAAATTCCAATCAAGGAGGAGCACAGATGGATGTAGACAAGGAGCATACAGATGTGAATGACTCTAAACTGCCTGTATCATTTCCTAATAAGCAGGTCGTGAACACAAAATGAAATGAAAGTACAAATAAAAAACAGACTTTAAAATATCTGTCAGTGAATGCCAGAAGTCTGAATAGTAAGATTGGTGAGTTAGAATGTAGGACATTATATGAGGATATAGACATTATAGACATTTCAGAAACATGGGAAAAGAGGATAAGAGATATGAGAGTATAAATTATATCAATGTTATAGGGAAGATCGAATTGGTGGAATGATGGCACTATATATAAAACATGATATAGAATCAGGCATAATAAAAATCCTGCAGGAAACAAAATGCACTATGGAGTCCATATGGAGAGAAATTCCATGTGCGATGGGTAAGATTATAGCAATAGGTGTATACTATCGGCCACTTGGCCAAGATGAAGAAACAGACTGTGAAATGCTTACCAATAACACTGGGCAACAAATTTTCACAAAAGTCATGTTATGGAAATGAAATTAGTCAATTCTTATACATTTCCATGTGCTAAACACAAATGTGACTGTGAAAATGCAAAATTGGCTCTAGTATTTTTGTAATATGCAATAATATAATTACATCTTGAATTGTATGCCAATAGTAGGAGACCTACGGTTAATACCGCTTGAAAAATGAAGTCATAGACTATGTCTTAGATTTCTTTGCTTGTCTTTTGTACACCTGTTTGGGAGCATCTCTGCGGAGTGTCCAGCAGTAGTCAGCCAGCATGAATATTTCAAATGCTCACCCTTTCTGACTGGGCTTCATATAGTACACTGCTGATGTCAGCTTACTCAGCAGCAGCATGGCAGTAGAACTGCATTGCATCAGAAAATGATGTAATAAACTCTGGATGATGTGTGCATGATGGTATTGTTACGCTTGGGCTCCGGTCAGGAGTCGTGAACACCACCCAGCAGGGTGGCTCCAGGTGGAGAGAGACAGGAAGCTAGAAACAGTGTCTGGTTCCAGGCTGGGTCAGGGCAGGCAGCAAGTAGCAGTGTCTGGGTTCAGGCTGGGTCAGGGCAGGCGGCAAGTAGCAGTGTCTGGGTCTAGGCTGGGTCAGGGCAGGCGGCAAGTAGCAGTGTCTGGGTTCAGGCTGGGTCAGGGCAGGCGGCAAGTAGCAGTGTCTGGGTTCAGGCTGGGTCAGGGCAGGCGGCAAGTAGCAGTGTCTGGGTTCAGGCTGGGTCAGGGCAAGGCAGGTCAGAAGGCCCGTAGGCCACACACACACAGAAGGCCCGTAGGCCACACACCGTTAGCAGGGCAAGGCAGAGAAGGCCCGTAGGCCACACACACACACAGAAGGCCCGTAGGCCACACACCGTAAGCAAGGCAAGGCAGAGAAGGCCCGTAGGCCACACACACACACAGAAGGCCTGTAGGCCACACACCGTAAGCAGGACAAGGCAGGTCAGAAGGCCCGTAGGCCACACACACACAGAAGGCCCGTAGGCCACACACCGTAAGCAGGGCAAGGCAGGTCAGAAGGCCCGTAGGCCACACACACACAGAAGGCCCGTAGGCCACACACCGTAAGCAGGGCAAGGCAGGTCAGAAGGCCCGTAGGCCACACACACACAGAAGGCCTGTAGGCCACACAAGGCAAGGCAAGGAATAAGGCCCGAAGGCCGCGCAAGGCATGGAATAAGGCCCGAAGGCCGCGCAAGGCAAGGCATAAGGCCTGAAGGCCGCGCAAGGCAAGGGAAGGTCCAGGGACCAAATGCACAGCAAGCAAGGAAGGCTAGAGCAGGGAGCCCAGGCGAGCTCAATGCCGAAGCACTGAGGGAACTGTCAGGCAGGGTTATAAGGGACAGCCCAGAACATAGAGAGGAGAAGGGAGATGGACTGGGCCTGTCAGGAGATCCAGCTCTAGAGGGACCCCTGGTGGTGAGGCGGTTGCACAGCAGCCATAGCCGTAACAGTACCCCCCCCCCTCAAGGCCTCCCCCTCCTCCTGGATCCCATCTGTGCAGGAGGTAATCAATAATAACGTGAGACCACTCCGGGGGTGATGCGGCAGGTTCAACTCCTTCCCGAGGCAGTAAGGCAGTCCATACCCCCACCTGGGGTGATAAGGCGGCAGGGTTAGACCCCTCCTGGGGTAGCAGAGGCGGTGCAGATTTCCATAACCCCTCCTGGGGTGACAAGGGGAACACAAACCCCACCTGGGGCAGAGAAATAGTCCGTAACCCTTCTTGAGGCGACAGTAGGGCCGGTCCGGACCCTTCCAAGGTCGGCATCAGGACCGGTACAGACCCCTCCAAGGGCGGCAGCTGGACCAGTACAGCAGGCTCAGATAGTTGAGTAACAAAATCAGTTGGCAGGCCCGGTTCGGACCCCTCCGGGGGCAGCAGCAGGACCAGTACGGACCCCTCCAGGGGCGGCAGCTGGACCGGTACGGACCCCTCCAGGGGCGGCAGCTGGACCGGTACAGCAGGCTCAGATAGTTGAGTAACAAAGTCAGTTGGCAGGCCCGGTTCGGACCCCTCCGGGGGCAGCAGCAAGACCGGTACGGACCCCTCTCGGGGAGGCAGCTGGACCGATATGGACCCCTCCCGGGGTGGCAGCTGGACCGGTACAGCAGGCTCAGATAGTTGAGTAACAAAGACTGTTGGCAGGCCCGGTTCGGACCCCTCCAGGGGCGGCAGCAGGGCTGGCTCGAGCCCTTCCGGGGGCGGCAGCAGGACCGGCTCGGACCCCTCCGAGGACGGCAGCAGGACCGGCTCGGCAGGCTCAGATGGCTGAGTCAGAAAGTCTGTCAGTAGGACCGGTTCGGACCCCTCCAGGGGCGGCAGCAGGACCGGTTCGAGCCCCTCCAGGGGCGGCAGCAGGACCGGATCAGCAGGCTCAGATGGCTGAGTCAGAAAGTCTGTCAGCAGGACCGGTGCGGACCCCTCCGAGGACGGCAGCAGGGCCGGTTCGGACCCCTCCGAGGACGGCAGCATGGCCGGTTCAGCAGGCTCAGATGGCTGAGTCAGAAAGTCTGTCAGTAGGACCGGTTCGGACCCCTCCAGGGGTGGCAGCAGGACCGGTTCGAGCCCCTCCAGGGGCGGCAGCAGGACCGGATCAGAAGGCTCAGATGGCTGAGTCAGAAAGTCTGTCAGTAGGACCGGTTCGGACCCCTCCAGGGGCGGCAGCAGGACCGGTTCGAGCCCCTCCAGGGGCGGCAGTAGGACCGGTTCGAGCCCCTCCAGGGGCGGCAGCAGGACCGGATCAGCAGGCTCAGATGGCTGAGTCAAAAAGTCTGTCAGCAGGACCGGTGCGGACCCCTCCGAGGACGGCAGCAGGGCCAGTTCGGACCCCTCCGAGGACGGCAGCAGGGCCGGTTCAGCAGGCTCAGATGGCTGAGTCAGAAAGTCTGTCAGTAGGACCGGTTCGGACCCCTCCAGGGGCGGCAGCAGGACCGGTTCGAGCCCCTCCAGGGGCGGCAGCAGGACCGGTTCGGACCCCTCCGGGGATGACAGCAGGACCGGTTCAGCAGACTCAGGCTCTTCTCGGGGTAGTGCAGGAGACTCGGACCCCTCTTGGGGCGAAACAGCAGACCCAGACTCTTCTTGGGGTTGTGCAGCAGGTTCAGATGGCAGAGTAGCAAGGTTAGAAGTAGTGTGCATGGAAGACACAGATTGTACTGCTGTGGGCTTGATACCTCGAGCCAAAGTCTGACGCTCCTGATTTTGTTTCTGGAGGAACAGTTTAGAGAAGGCACAGGCAGTTCTAGGACGTCTAGGGAAGGTGCTCGTTAGTGTCCACTTGGCAGCTGTGGGAAGCAGAGCCCTGCTAGAGTTAATTACTTCCCTCTGCTTCTGTTTCTGGTGCTCTAGCGTGGAAGTTATCGAAGGCTTCTTAACCCGGTGAGTTCTGAGATTTTCAGAGCAAGTTTTTTCCAAAGTGTCCAGAGATGAAGTGCTAGAATGCTTAATCCATAAACTGTTACATGAAATAATGTTGTTAACTGGGCCAGAAGCTGAATGCACGGTAGTAGAGCTGACTGTTCTCCCTAATGAAGCAGCTGGTCCTGTAGCTGAACAACAGGGGCACGGTTTGCCTGGTGGTAATAGGCTGGGAATACATGAACATTTCCACCATCCTGGCTTTGGAGTAGAACAGTTTAAACACTCTTGGTAGACAGAGACATTTCTCTTATTGCAGTTACTGCATGTCCAGTGTTCCTGACCAGCAAGTTGACAGGCTAGGCAGTTCTGATAGCTTGGGTAATTCAAGGTCTGACAGGAATTGCAGGTATAAAACTTTGAAGAAGGAGGCATCTTGTAATAGTGAAAAAGTTGACTCACCGGTTTAGCACACAGACCTATCTCTTCCCCTGGAAATTTGGTGGCTTCGGCATACTGTTACGCTTGGGCTCCGGTCAGGAGTCGTGAACACCACCCAGCAGGGTGGCTCCAGGTGGAGAGAGACAGGAAGCTAGAAACAGTGTCTGGTTCCAGGCTGGGTCAGGGCAGGCAGCAAGTAGCAGTGTCTGGGTTCAGGCTGGGTCAGGGCAGGCGGCAAGTAGCAGTGTCTGGGTCTAGGCTGGGTCAGGGCAGGCGGCAAGTAGCAGTGTCTGGGTTCAGGCTGGGTCAGGGCAGGCGGCAAGTAGCAGTGTCTGGGTTCAGGCTGGGTCAGGGCAAGGCAGGTCAGAAGGCCCGTAGGCCACACACACACAGAAGGCCCGTAGGCCACACACCGTTAGCAGGGCAAGGCAGAGAAGGCCCGTAGGCCACACACACACACAGAAGGCCCGTAGGCCACACACCGTAAGCAAGGCAAGGCAGAGAAGGCCCGTAGGCCACACACACACACAGAAGGCCCGTAGGCCACACACCGTAAGCAGGACAAGGCAGGTCAGAAGGCCCGTAGGCCACACATACACAGAAGGCCCGTAGGCCACACACCGTAAGCAGGGCAAGGCAGGTCAGAAGGCCTGTAGGCCACACACACACAGAAGGCCTGTAGGCCACACAAGGCAAGACAAGGCAAGGAATAAGGCCCGAAGGCCGCGCAAGGCAAGGCAAGGAATAAGGCCCGAAGGCCGCGCAAGGCAAGGGAAGGTCCAGGGACCAAATGCACAGCAAGCAAGGAAGGCTAGAGCAGGGAGCCCAGGCGAGCTCGATGCCGAAGCACTGAGGGAACTGTCAGGCAGGGTTATAAGGGACAGCCCAGAACATAGAGAGGAGAAGGGAGATGGACTGGGCCTGTCAGGAGATCCAGCTCTAGAGGGACCCCTGGTGGTGAGGCGGTTGCACAGCAGCCATAGCCGTAACAGGTATTATGCAATATGATGCAATATTACATCATTCTATGCTTATTTACAGTCCTTCTGGATAAATTTACATGACTAAACATAGAAAGTGAACTATATTAAATATCTTCAAAACGAGAGCCAATAAAAACTTTTCATGGTCATATTCGTGTTCAAAACATCAAGATACTACAGAGTAGGACCTTTTTAGGTAAGTAACACTTTCATTGTTGCCCAGTGTAATAAAAATGCAAATAAATTTGGCAACTCAAATTTCCCATACTAAACGGGCCAATGGCTCATTGGGACATGCTTGAGAAGTTGAGATACTATATTCCATAATTGACTGCTTTATGGAGAAGCTGGTCCTAGAAACAATGAGAGAGGCAGCTACTTTATATCTTGTCCTCAGTAGAATCATGACCTGGTATGAGTAGTAACTGTGGTGGGGCTACTAAGCAATAGGAATCACAATGCAATCAAATTTGACAAAATCACTGGAGGGAGGACATTCTGTATAACTACTAATATAAAAACATAAGAACATAAGATATGCCATACTGGGTCAGAGCAAGGGTCCATCAAGCCCAGTATCATTCATTTTTATAACAGTGGCCAATCCAAGTCACAAGTACCTGCCAAGACCCAAACATTAAATAAATGTCAAGCTACTATTGTTATTAATTAATAGCAGTTTATGGATTTTTCCTCTAGTAACTTAGCCAAACCTTTTTTAAACCCAGTTATACTAATTGCTGTAAACATAACATATCCTCTGACAATGAATTCCAGAGCTTAACTATGCGCTGAGAGAGTAAATAACCAATTTACATTAACTGGTTCATGTCTTTTCATGATTTTGTAGACCTCTATCATATCTCCCCTCAGTCGTATCGTCTCCAAATTGAACAGCCCTAACTTCCTTAGCCTTTCCTCATAGGGCAGCTGTTTCATGCCCCTTATCATTCTGGTCGCCCTTCTCTGCACTTTCTCCAGGGTAGCTCTTAGGGATGTGCACTGATTTTTTTCATGGCATTTTCATTTCAGGTCATTATCTGTTTGATTTTGTTTTTAAAATGGTTCGCGAAGTGTTTATTTCAGGTTTCTCTAATTTTGGAGTTAGCGCACTAACTAAAAATGTTACTAATAAGTTAAAAAGTGTCAATAGGGAAGCAGTTCATTAGCTAGAGGTATGGTTTGCATATCCATTGGCTATCTTCTTAGTTACTTTTAACCTTGGCAACACAAGTAACTAAGGAGACAGTCGATGGAAATGCAGAACCATGCCTCTAGCTAATGAACTGCTCCCCAATGACACTTTTTAACTTATTGGTAACATTTCTAGTTAGTGCACACTGACTGACCCTTTAGCGCACACTAAGAGGCAGATTTTGAAAGGGGTATGCGCGTACCCCCCGAAAACCTGCCTCAAACTCCCCCTGCGCGCGCCGAGCCTATAATTGAATAAGCTCGGCGGCGCGCAAGCCCCAGGACACGCGTAAGTCCCGGGGCTTTGCTAGGGGGGGGGCGTGTCAGGGCGTGTCGGGGGGGGGGGGGGGTGTCGTGGCGGCACGTCATTTGGGGGCAGGTCTGCGGGCGTGGTTCCGGCCCAGGGGCGTTTCGGGGGAGTGGCCGAGGCCTCCAACAATGCTCCCAGGCTGGGGAATTGTACGATGGCCAGCTGGCCAGCGCACGCGAGTTACGCCTGCCTCAGGCAGGCGTAACATTTCTAACAAAGGTAGGGGGGTTTAGATAGGGATGGGGGGTGGGTTAGGTAGGGGAAGGGAGGGGAAGGTGCAGGGGGTGGTAGGAAAGTTCCCTCCGAGGCCCCTCTGATTTCAGAGGGGCATCGGAGGGGATGGAGGCAGGCTGCGCGGCTCGGCGCACACAGACTGCCGATTTTGGGCAGCCTTGCGCGCGCCGACCCCGGATTTTAAAGGATACGTGTGGCTACGCACGTATCTATTAAAATCCGGCATACTTTTATAAAATCTACCCCATAGGGGCAGATTTTAAAACATATGCGCAGGTGTAGATTTGTTCGTGCAACCCGGCGTGAACAAATCTACGCCTGCTTTTATAACATGCGCGCGCTGCCATGCACATGTTATAAAATCCAGGGTCGGCACGTGCAGGGGGTTCCCAATTGTGCAACCTGCGCGTGCCAAGCCAAGCAACCTGCCTCCGTTCCCTCCGAGGCCACTCCGAAATCGGAGCGGCCTCGGAGTGAACTTTTTTTCCGGCCCCTCCCACCTTCCCCTCTCTAACCCACCCCCCAGCCCTAACTAAATCCCCCTCCACCTTTATTGGGAAAGTTACGCCTGCCCGAGACATGCGTAACTTGCGTGCGCTGGCTGGCTAGGCCCCGACACAGGCTGCTGTGTCAGGGCACTCGGCCCTGCCCCCGGACCGCCCATTTTTCGAAGCCCCAGGACATACGCGCGTCCCGGGGCTTGCGCGCGCTGCTGAGCCTATGCAAGATAGGTTGTGCACGTATTTTACGCACACAACCCTTTGAAAATCTACCCCAAGTCCGTAAATAGAAAACCATAGTTAGTGCACACTAGACTGGCATGCCAGTGAGATAGGTGCTCAGATGAGCATGAATCTAGATGCTCGGGTGCTAAGATAGGCACTCAGCTGGGTGCCTTTCAGGGTGCTCGGGCATTCAGAAAGGCGCCTAGCTAAGCAGGAATCTGACCACTCGAGATAGGTGCTCTTCTGGCCATGAATCTGGCCGCTTGGGTGCCCAGAGAGGCACCTAGCTAATCTGGCTTCTTGAGTGTCTAGATTGATGATTATCTAGGCACATTTCCGAGTGCCTGATCATCCAGATTCATGCCCGACTGAGCACCTTTGAGTGCTCAGCTCATCTAGGTGCTCAGTTGGCCATGATTCAGGACACTCATGTGCCCATAAAGGTGCCTAGCTAAGCAGGAATCTGGCGCTGTCACTTAACTTGTGCCCTGACCATGAGGGTTAAAAACCCACAGTAAAAAACCCACACTAGCATTAGCGCAGCTCTCTGCATTGCCTATGATTAGCTAATTGCCTCCTTTTCATGCCATTAGCATGCATTCGCACAGGAAAAACTGTGAGTCTGTAAGCGCACCTGTACGCATTTTTTTCCCACACACAAAACCCTTATGACATCACCGTATAGGGCTTTATGTGGGAAAATGCACATAGAAGCCCATGTACAGGCATGTACAAACCCGCGGCAGATTCAGCGCGCCTTTACATTGGCCCCTAAGTCTGTAAATAGGAAAACTATAGTTAAGTGTGCACTAACAGGACTTAGTGCACCCTAACATGAAATACTAATTTTCACAAAATTTAAACTTTTTTTTTCATTTTGTGGGCCTCCCAAAACAAGTCGAAATAGACAATTTCATTGCCATTGTCTATTTCATTGAAAACGAATGCACATCCCTAGCAACTATATCTTTTTTGAGATGCGGCGACCAGAATCGCACAAAGTATTCAAGATGTGGTCTCACTATGGACAAATATAGAGGCATTATGACATCCACTGTTTTATTTGCCATTCCCTTCCTGATAATTCTTAACATTCTGTTTGTTTTTTTGATCACCACAGCACACTGAGCCAACGATTTCAATGTATTATCCACTATGACACCTAGACCTGTTTCCTGGGTGGTAACTTCTAAGAACCTAACATTGTATAACTACAGCAAGGGCTATTTTTCCCTAAATGCATCACTTTGCACTCCCTTGTCCACTTTAAATTTCATCTGCCCTTTTGAAGCCCAATCTTCTAGTCTCACAAGATCCTCCTGCAATTTATCACAATCCACTTGAGATTTAACTACTCTGCATACTTTTGTGTCATCTGCAAATTTGATCACTTCACTCATTATACACCTTTCCAGATCATTTATAAATATATTAAAAAAGCAGTCCAAATACAGATCCCTGAGGCACACCACTGTTTACCTTTTTCCACTGTAAAAGCAGACCATTTAATTCTAATCTCTGTTTCCTGTCTTTTAACCAGCTTGCAATCCACAAAAGGACAATGCCTTCTATCCCATGATTTTTTAGTTTTCTTAGAAGCCTCTCATGTGAGACTTTGTCAAATGCATTCTGAAAATCCAAATACACCACATCTACCAGTTCACCTTTGTCCACATGTTTATTCACCTCTTCAAAAAAAATGTAGGAGATTTGTGAGGCAAAACTCCCCTTGTAGTATATAACTTTAAAAAGGGAAACTATGTTATAATGAGGAAATTAGTTTGAAAAAAACCTAAAAGGAGTGGTTGCAAAAGTTAAAGTTTGCATGTGGTATAGACATTGTTTTAAAGTACCATTTTGGAAGCCCAGAAATAATGTATTCCATGCATTAAAAAAGACAGTAGTAGATCAAAGACTGCCAGCATGGTTTAATGGTAAAGTAAAGGAGGCAGTTAAAGCTAAAAGGGATTGTTCAAAAAAGGAAAGCAGACCCAAATTATGATAATAGGCAAGAGCATAAGCACTTGCTAGTTAGATGTAAAACAGTAAGTAATTGCCTTGGTCTTTACGGAGAAAGATGGGACCATACCTACACCTGAAGCATTCTTTAATGATTGAGATTCTGAGCAACCAAAACAAATATCAGTGACAATAGAGGATGTAATAGATCAGATTGATAAACCATAGAGAAACAAATTACTGGGACCAGATGATGTCAATTCTAGATTTCTAAAAGAACTAAATCATGAAATTGCTAACATGTTACTAGTAATTGGTAACCTATTATTTAAAAAGCATTGATACTTGAAGATGAGAAAGTGACCAATGTGATGCTAATTTTTAAAAAGAGCTCCGGGGTCATTCGGGAAACTATATACTAGTGAGCCTGATGCTGGTCAAAGGCATAGTGAGGGTTTCTGGCACCCGGGGGCCAATTTATATTTATTTATTTATTTATTTATGTATTTATTTATTTATTAAAATCTTATATTTGCGATTTCCTTACAAAAAGCATTTAGTGTTGTCTCCTCTGCAGAGGCCCTCTTTTCTCCTCCCTCAATCATGCACCAGAGCTTCACCACACAGCACCACCGCATGGTGTCTTTTCACTGGGGAGGGATGGGAACTCCCCCAGCGCACCACCACAGGACGTCACCATACAGGATCAGTGATAACTTTTCTGCAGCCTTGTGCAAACAATTACTGGGCTGGCCCCTCCTCATTCTGTTTTTTTTTTTTTTTAATATTTAATTTGCATTATTGTACTAATCAGGGTCAGTGTAAGGTTATTAGGCACCCTAAGTGAATCTTATAGCTTTGTGCCCAGCCTTCCTATATCAAGGTCCTGTCCACACATATTTTCAAATTATGTATTTATAATAAAAGTTTTTACATGAAAAAGCACACTCAAAGTATAGTCTTTTGAAGTAAAAATATCGCAACAGCATGTATAATATATTTACATGTGCTGCTGTGGTGTCAACCAGAAAACCCTGCATAAAAGCCAAAAAGACACTTGTAACACATATGGTATTAGGACTATTGTAATGCATGTTGGGTGTGAGCTTGGTCTTCAGAAAGCCATGAGCAAACTGAATTACAATTACAATATAATAAACCTCCCATTCTAAAACAGCACTAACCTCCAGTTATAACTGTATGAAAAGATGACCCTGCAAATCTTACACTAGGCCCTAAAATACCAATATACCTCCTATTAGGAAAACAGAACAAACTAAGCTTCTAGAGATCCCTACATAGAAATGACACATTAGCTGAATACTTAACCTCAATCACACAAGCAGAAAGCAGACAGACCCTCACCAAATACAGAATAAAGTGATCATAAAGTAGTAATACAAATGTGCAGACAAAAACTGAACTGTAAACCATAATAGGCCAGACTATATATGCAGTGCAACAATGGAAAAACAGAAACATTACAATTCTTCATAAAACATTAAACAATAAAATCAGGAAATATAACTCATCAATAGAAGTAAAACCATACTAATAAAAATAATATTTCAAAAAAGCTGACAAAAAAATTACATTCCATAATATAAAACTCATATACATTTTTCAAAGACCAATAAAATATTTCAAAACAACAGTTACATACACCACCCAATAATTCAAACTTAAAAAAAAAGATAAAACCATTGCTATCCATACCTGGGATCTTTTGATTTCCAGATGCCTGAGATTGTTGTGGATTAACAGGGGAGAGGAAAGGAATTGTTGCTCACATCTCACCTTCTTCTCCTCTCTCTCATATATACTCACATGCTGAATCATAGAACATGTTCTCACACACACACAGACATGCTCTCACATACACAGAGACATAATCTCTCACACACAGACATGCTCTCACACACATACATATGCACACACAAACTTTCTCTCTCTCCCAAACACACACACACAGAAATGTTCTCTCTCTCATACCCACATACAGACATGCTCTCTTTCTCATCACACACACACACACACACACACACATACACACAGGCACATAAACAGATATGCTCATTTCCTCTCCCTTCCCCACCAGGCACATTCATTTCCTCCCATCAGAAGCAGACGTCCAGTGGGCAGCTTCTTCTTCTTGAGGCCAAGGGGGCTGACGCTGCACTATTTTCTACATATCCGGTGGAGGGGTGCAATGTGCTGTTGCTCCTCTTGTGGTCCAACACTGCGCAGACCCAGGGCTGATGTTTCCTCTTCTTGCCATGGCACGAAGGACGCGCTGTTCTGTTCTCTAGCTGCGACTGCTTGGCCTCTCCTTCCTGCCCGCATAGACCCATCACTTCCTTTTCTGGGCTCTGCAGGCAGGAACTAAAGACCATGCTGTCACTGCCCCCAGACTGGTTGCATTCTAGGCCAGGGGTGAGCAAACCTTTTGAGCCACGGCCCCCCCTTCCATCCATACAATTTGTTGCCCCCCCCCACCCACCCACCAAAGTTGGGTTTCATCATGAATATCAGTGGTTCTCAACCTTTTTTTCAGCCTGGACACACCTGACAGATGGTTCTCACATGCGTGACACACTGAACATGTGACCGCCACGGGGCTAAATGTAAACATGCACTCTGCATCCACATAAACCCCCTCGACCCCCAGCAATGTATGCAGAGCAGAACTAGGGCATTACCCGTAGAGTTCACCACACAAAAAAATATTCTGATTCTGGTGACATCTCAGTAAAAGCAAAACAAACTCCCTCTGCTACCAGGCGCAATGGCCCTGCTTATGAAAAGACAGTAATTTACCACTCATGTCCAATGGAGAAAATACAACAAATAAGACTGAAACAAATGCCTACATGCTAGTAAAATACCTCACCTCGGTCACACTCCCAGAACTGACTTTCACCAAGTACAGAAAGACCACAAATTATAAATATGGAGACAGAAACTGGAATGGAAAACCAAAAAAGCCTCTCTACAGTACGAACCTGGAGAAATGGAAAGAGAAAGATCTGCAACAATGCAATGTAACAACCCTATCTATGAAAAGGCAACACTACAAATATTAAACCAGGCCCTAAACACTAATACACCTCCTATTAGGAAAGCAGATCCCCACACAGAAATAATTGCAAAGCTATACTAATAAATGTTACAAAACAGCTGATAAACAGAATAATATCCAATAATTAAAAACTCATAAAAATTATTGAAAGTTGTTCAAATACCAATAAAATATTTCAAAACAGCAGACATCACGTAATACTCAATAATTAAAATGGCAGTCAATCAAGAAAAAAAAAACTTAAAAAGCCACCTTTATTTATCCTCTCCAGCAACTCTCCTACTCATTTCCCTTGCAGGCCAAAAGCAAAAGCACACACCAGAAGCAGCAATGGCTGCTGAAGCTCTATCTTCATGGTCCTCTCCATTATAGCCCACAACCAGTCATTCATACACACACCCAAAACAGACCCCACAACCAGACTCTGTCTCACACACATGCCAGTAACCTCCCTGACCAGTCTATCTCTCCCTCTCACAGAAATACATCAACTCCCTGACCAGTCTCTATCTCAATCACACACATGCTCTCTCACTTACATACAAGCTCTCAATCATACACAAATGCTCTCTCTCCCTCTGGCACACTCTCACTCATGAGGCCCCATTCTCCCCAGCACAAATGGCAGCTGCAGTAGCTTCCTTCTCCAGCCCCTGCCACCCATCAGCTGTGGGGGCTGACTTTGTTCTTTCTCCCATTACTGGATGCACTTCATTTTGATCCGGACCTGCACTGTTGCCAGAACTTTATGCACATACTTGGAAACTTTTGATTTACAGTCACCCTGAGATTTCATCCATTAGTTGGGGTGGGGACAGGCTCTGAGGTATGTGCACAAGCATTCTCCTTTCATGCACACTCAGTTTGGTGCTCATTTTCACAGACCTGCTTTCTCACATTCCTCACATTGTCCCACACATACACTCCCTCTCCCTACCAGCGGCAGCAATCTCCTCCTTTGGGCACCCCAGCAGCAATGAAACTCCTCCTCCATCTTCTTCTGGCCATGCCCTCTTCATCTTCTGCTTCTGCTGTGGGCTATGGGATGCCCCCCTCTTCCTGCCCCACTGGCCAATCAGAGGCTTCCTCCCTTCTTCCTACTCCCACTGGCAGGAAGAAGGAAGGAGGCTTTCTATTGGTCCACAGGGACAGGAAGAAGGGAGGAGGCTTCCAATTGGCCAGCAGGAACAGGAAGAAGGGATGAGGCTTCCCATTGGACCACAGGGGTAGGAAGAAAGGAGAAGGCTTCCCATTGGCCCACAGGAGCAGGAAAAAGGGAAGCGGGAAGCACAACCAGTGCATTGGGAAACCGGTAGCCATGACACACCTGCCAATGTTTGGCAACACACTTGTTGTTACATCGGCCGGCCACAGTACCCGTGGCTGGCCTTCCTCACCTTCTGTTGCTCCCGGGGACAGGCTCCGGTCCTTTTCGGTGTTGGGGGAGCATCTCCAGTGCTGCCCTCCTTGTGACGCACCTTCGCGGCACGACAGAAACACCGCCGCCACTCCCTTGGCTGGCCTGGCTTCCTAGGCACACCTCTCGGGAACATTTAAAGGGCCCGTGGCGCACTAAGGCTGCCGGCCCTCCCTGCAGTGATGTCATGTGGCCTGGTATTTAAGGCTGGGCCAAACTCTCTCTAGTTTGCCTTTGCAACAGTTTCCTTCTCCT
Source organism: Rhinatrema bivittatum (assembly GCF_901001135.1). Classification (NCBI taxonomy): domain Eukaryota; kingdom Metazoa; phylum Chordata; class Amphibia; order Gymnophiona; family Rhinatrematidae; genus Rhinatrema; species Rhinatrema bivittatum. The sequence goes on along the minus strand of NC_042616.1, from coordinate 95,575,040 downwards.
AGTTGTCTTCTGGCCTCGAGTTCCTGATTCCTGGATTGCTAAGCCTGACCTCTGCTACATCCGACTGTACCTGCCTTCTCCAAACCTAACCTCTGCTTCGTCCGACTCCGCCTGCCTTCTCCAAAGCCTGACCTTTGCTTCGTCCGACTACGCCTGCCTTCTCCAAGCCTGACCTTTGCTTCGTCCGACTACGCCTGCCTTCTCCAAAGCCTGACCTTTGCTTCGTCCGACTATGCCTGCCTTCTCCAAGCCTGATCTCTGCTACGTCTGACTACGCCTGCATTCTTCAAAGCCTGACCTTTGCTTCGTCCGACTCCGCCTGCCTTCTCCAAAGCCTGACCTCTGCTACATCCGACTGTACCTGCCTTCTCCAAACCTACTGTTACCTCGATCGGGGCGCGCGGCGGCGCAACGCGCGGGAGGAGCCGGGCAGCGCAAGGAATCTGATGGCGCGTTTCGGTTGGCGTTTGCGGCGCGGGCCGCAGCGCAGGAATGGCGCTTCCCCCGCGAATTGCCGGCCTCTCTGCGTGCTAGCAGGACCAAGTGTCGCGCGATTGGACTGGCCACGCCCCCCCCCGACGTCAGACGCCGACTTAGGCGTTTTGCGCGGGAGATAGGGGCTATTTAAACGGCAGCACTTCTCCTGTTTCTTGCTTCGGCCACGTTTGTTCCTGGGAGCATCGCTGTGTGTTTGGCTTGCTGTTTTCCTGCTTCTGATCACCTTGGACTGCCTCTGGATTATTCTGCCTGCTACCTGCCTGTTCGGATCTTCTGCTTTTGGTTCCTGATTGTTCGCTGCCTGCCCCGACCTTGGACTGCCTCTGGATTATTCTGCCTGCTGCCTGCCTGTTCGGATCTTCTGCTTTTGGTTCCTGATTGTTCGCTGCCTGCCCCGACCTTGGACTGCCTCTGGATTATTCTGCCTGCTGCCTGCCTGTTCGGATCTTCTGCTTTTGGTTCCTGATTGTTCGCTGCCTGCCCCGACCTTGGACTGCCTCTGGATTATTCTGCCTGCTGCCTGCCTGTTCGGATTATCTGCTTTTGGTTCCTGATTGCTCGCTGCCAGTCCCGACCTCGGACTGCCTTTGGATTACGCTGTCTACAGCCTGTACTGACTCGGACTGCCTACCGATACCCGCGCTCTCCTCCTGAAGCCAGACTCCAACGTCTCCAGGTAAGCGGTCTAGACTGTGGTTCCACTACTATCTGAATACTAGTCGTAACACCTAACCTCTGCTTCGTCCGACTCCGCCTGCCTTCTCCAAGCCTGACCTTTGCTTCGTCCGACTACGCCTGCCTTCTCCAAGCCTGATCTCTGCTACGTCTGACTACGCCTGCCTTCTCCAAGCCTGATCTCTGCTACGTCTGACTACGCCTGCATTCTTCAAAGCCTGACCTTTGCTTCGTATGACTTCGCCTGCCTTCTCCAAGCATGACCTCTGCTATGTCCGTCCTCGTCTGCCTCAAGGCTGACCTCCCTGGTCTCTTCATCCGCAACGTCATACGGAGGCCCACCTAAGTCCTGACGGCCCAGGCACCCAAAGGCTCAACCTGAGGGGAATGTGGGCTGGTATAGGTGAAGCGCCAGCCAGCCTCCGCACCTTAGCCTATTCTGCCTGCTGACATGGAGGACCCGAAGGTTCCTACATATGGGCCGCATCAACCTCTCCTCAGCCCAAGGGTCTATCTCCGGCACAACAGATTGCAAAGGCCATGGACTCGGTGCATCTGTCAGCCCTCCAGGCCATCCCGGGCTTAGCCCAGAAGATACAAGAGCAGCAACTTTTTCTGGAGGCATTGGCAGCCTCCATTGAATGACTAAATGCCCGCTTGATTCTCAGCCAGTGGACTTCGCTGCACTGAAGTCCATTCCCAGACTAGACCTGAAGCTCAGAGTCTCCATGCGACTCTGGAGATTGTCGTGGTGGACATGAATCGTCTTGCCGCTTGTCAAGACTCCCTGCCTCAATTCAATACACCACTACCATCCCCGGTGGCCCCATGACGACTCCCGATCCTGGACAGGCGGTCATTCCCTTACCAGCACTGCCCTGCTACTCAGGAGACCCCAGTGTTGGGGGATTCTAAACCAATGTCAGATGTATTTTACTCTGCAGTCTGTGCTTTTCCCAAGCGACTTAGTTAAAACAACTTTTATCCTGTCCCTATTGGATGGCAAGGCCCTAGCCTGGCTTCTCCGTTGTGGGAAAGTTCTGACTCTCTGTTGTCTAGTCTTCCACAGTTTTTGTCCGCCTTCAAGCAAATTTTTGAGAAACCTGGCAGACTTCCTTTGATGGGTTCCGACTTGCTGCAGCTGAGACAAGGGACTCGTTCCTTATCCGATTATGCGATCAAGTTCCGCACTTTGGCCACAGAGCTGAAATGGCAGGGGGACAGTCTACACGCCATTTTTCTGGAAGGACTGGCACCCAAGCTTAAGGACAAACTCGCCGCATGGGAGATCCCTACATCCTTGGAAGGTCTAATTGACTTAACTGGGAAATTAGATCAACAACTCCAAGAGCGGGCCCGAGAAAACTGGTCTACTTTGAGTAACCGCCCAAGAGCCCCACTTCCCTCCGTTGAGAACTACCGACTGCTCTTGGAGAATTCCACTGAAGAACCTATGCAACTGGGTCATACCCATAACTCAGAAGAAGAAAAATCCTGCCGTCGCCAGCTCGGCCTGTGCCTGTATTGCAGGAATCAGGGTCACCATTGTTTTCAGTGTCCTGAGAAAAAGAAACCTTCCTCATGGCGAGGTATCATGGGTTCAATAGCCCTTGATTTAATTACAACATCACCTTTGTTTCTACTATCAGCCTCTCTAGAACAATCCTCCACCTGCTTCACCACCCAGGTCCTAATGGATTCCGGTGCTGGAGGTAATTTTATCCAGCAAGACCTCATGGATCAATACAGAATTTCCATGTGCTCCTTGACCTCACCATTGGCTCTTGCCTCTGTCCATGGGGACTTCCTTTCCAGATTGGTGGCCCGAGTTACACATCCTTTAACACTAAGGGTGGGACCCGATCACACTGAGCTCATTACCTTCTACGTTCTTCCCAAAGCTGTGAACCCAGTTATACTAGGCCTGCCGTGGCTACAAAAACCTCAGCTGCAGTTCAATTGGGCTTTGGCTGACCTTATTCAGTGGGGTCCACAATGTTCTGAGACCTGTCTGGAACCGTCAGAGCCTCCCCACTCTCTGATCGTGGCCACCGCTCTGCCTAACCTTCCAAGTCCAAATAGAAAGTCACAGGAGACTCAGACCAACCCCAACTTTCTCCATGAGAACCTTTTAAAGACCATCTTTACTCAGCTGAAGGAGCAACTGTCACACAGGATGGCTGAATACGAAGCCTTGGAAAGGGAACACATGAAAAACATGAAAAGATTTGTGTTCCTCCTGTCCTTTAAACAAGAAGAAATCCAAAGTCTACAAGTCCTCCTACAACAAAAGAAAAGGGGACAGGCTCCCGATGTACCCGAAGGTACGGACACCCCATGTCTCAGTCTACAAAACTCCCAGAAAGGGGGCCTTAAGGAAGGGGTACTGTTACATCCCCCGGCCACGGTACCCGTGGCCGGGCTTCCTCACTTTCCGTTTTTCAGCCACTAGTGGGATTGGGTCAACTGGCAGCTGCATGTACCTTCCCCCATGGTCTGGAACATCCTAGCCAACTGCTGCTGGTGCCCCCCCCACCCTCTCTAGGTGGCTGTGGGCCTCCTCTTCTGCCACCAGGCGAGATGGACTTCCCGGCAGCCGCAGGCCTCCTCTTCTTCTGCCCCCAGGGGCCCCCTACAGCCTGGTGCCCGGGGATCTTGCCCTCCCCCCCCCCTGCTATGCCACTGATGCTGGTGCTGGGCAAAATAATAGAAGCCATTGTTAAAGACAAAATCACTGGCCATGTAGATAGACATGGCTTAATGGAGAAGAATCAACATGATTTTAGCAAAGGAAAGTCTTAGTCTAGTCTTACCAATCTCTTAGATTTCTTTTAAGGTATAAATAAACATATAGATAAAGGTAAGCCAATTGACATAGTATATCTGTATTTTCAAAAGCCATATGACAAAATCCCCTATAAGAGACTCCTCAGGAAATTAAAAAGTCATGGGATAGAAAACAGTGCCCCGTTGCAAATTGGTAACTGGTTAAAAGACAGGAAACAGAATGTAGGACTAAATGATCAGTTTTCCAAATGGAGAAAGCTCAGGGATCGGTGCTGGGTTCTGTGATGTTTAACATATTCATAAATGATCTGGAAAAGGTAAAGATGAATCAAATGATCAAATTTGCAGATGACATGAAATTATTCAAAGTTGTTATAACAGCAGCAGATCGGGAGGTACTTGAGAGGGACCTTGTAAGACTAGGAGATTGAACAACTGAATGGCAGATGAAATTTAATGTGTAAAAGTGCAAAGTGACGCACATAGTGAAAAATAACCTGGAGAAAAAGGACCTGGAGTCCTTGTGGACAATACATTGAAATCCTTGGCTCAGTGTGCAGCAGCAGTCTAAGAAGCAAATAGAATGTTAGAAATGATCTGAAAAGGAATGGAGAATAAAATGGAAAATATTATATTGTCTCTATATTAAAGCACAGTGCAACCTCACATCAAGTATTGTGTGCAGTTCTGGTCAACCCATCTTAAAAATACATAGTGGAATGAGAAAAGGTGCAGAAGAAGGTGACAAAAATGCACAAAGTCTGGAATTTGTTGCCAGAGGATGTGGTTAATGCAGTTAGCACTTAGTATAGCTGTGTTTAAAAAAGGATTGGATAAGTTCTTGGAAGAGAAGTCCATTACCTGCTATTAAGTTGACTTAGAAATTAGCCACTGCTATTACTAGCCACGGTAACATGGGATAGACTTAGTTTTTGGGTACTTGCTAGGTTCTTATGGCCTAGATTGACCACTGTTGGAAACAGGATGCTGGGCTTGATGGACCCTTGGTCTGACCCAGTATGGCATGTTCTTATGTTCTTAGGTTAGGGTTTTTCAGCTTGGAAAAGAGATAGCTAAGAGGGGATATGATAGAAGTTTATAAAATCATGAGTGGGGTGGAACACGTAAATAAATGATGATTATTTACCCTTTTAAAAAATACTAAAACAAGGGGACACTCCCAGAATCTAACAACCAGAAGATGAAAAACAAATTGCAGAAAGCACTTTTTCACTCAGCACACAATCACATTGTGGAATCTGTTGCCAGAGGACATAGTCTTGTCCTCCAGCATAGCGAGGTTTAAAAGAGGGTTGGACAAGTTCCTGGAAGAAAAGTCCATAACATATTATTAGCCAGGTAGAACATAGAAAGCTATTGCTATCCCTGGGAATAAGTAATAGGAAATGGATCTACTTTATGGGAACTTTCAAGTATTTGTGACCTGGATTGGCCACTGTCAGAGATAGGATGCTGAGCTCGATGGACCTTTGGTCTGACCCAACATGTTCTTATGAGAACTATCAGACAAAAATCCCAGAGTAGTTTTTGAAGAAGTTTTTCAATTTTGCCCATGGAATTTTTCTCCCTTCCTGAAGCTGCCAGAAATTATATCCTTGCCAATGTTCTATATCTGCTCAAGCAAACAGACTTGCACGTATTTAGAACGTTTATGTCCTGCTTTTGCCTAGGGTTTAAACCCAGCTGTCTGTTCATTTATTTATTTATTTATTTATTTATTTAATTAAAAGCTTTTATATACCAAAGTTTAGCTATCTGCCTTTCACTCCAGTTTACAGATAATTAATAATGTCCTTTAGAAATTGATTGTGATGTGCTGCTTACAGTTTATTGGAACAAGCAAAGTGCTGTGGCCATTGGGCAGTATGTTTTGGCATCTGATAAAGACATTTCCAACTAATACAGTCTGTTGTGACACTGACACGGATGCTGGAGTACACCTCAAAATTAGGGACTGGCAGCAAAATTGTAAACATTTTTTATCTCACACCCTGCATATAATGCAGCCACTTGCTTGTAGGCAGAGTTTATCAGATCCTAATTACTGGCTGCAACACAAAGTATCCAAGAAATTAGTGGCATTTGGAACTCAGTTTCCTGATTTCTTGTCACCATAATTGGCGATTATAATCCAGTTGAGTGCTCGCCTCATGAGAAGGCCTGCATTCTGGATGAGGTTTGTGATTACAATCACTTTTCGTGCTTCTTTTTTTTTCATCCTCTATCTGAACAATCATTCTTTTTAATGAGAGCAATTGACCTGAAAAATGTGATCATGAAAAATCCTTACAATTTCCAACATGAAGCAGATGCCTCCTTGAAATGGGCTAGGGAGTAGTAAAAAGGAATTTCCTCAAGGAGAACACATTTAGGCATATCAATACAATTGGGCCATAAAACTTTGCAAAGCTGAAGGTGGAGACCTACCACAAAGGACCAAAGTTATCATTTAATGTATTTATTTATATCTCTGTGCCCGAGCACATCTGCATTACTGCTTGGGAGTATTTACATGATTTATATGTCAATAAGGTCATAGGTGAATGCGCAGCTTTTTATTTTATATCACATGGCTGTAATGTGAATTTTAACTACACCTTTTCCATAAAAATGTGTGATAGGGTTTTATCGTGGTTGTGATGTTTTAGCTCTCAGGGCCCTCCTGAGAGAGAGAGAGAGATGGGGGGGGGGGGGGGGAGAGAGAGAGCCAGCCTAGCCATAATGCCCTCATACTAGATAGGTATTTAATTTATATTAAATTCCTATTCTATTATTCTATTATATTATTATATTAAATATGAATATTCTATTCATAAGCGAGCACTTTCAACAGCGGGTCCGCTCCATTGGAATTCGCTTCCCCCAGATATACGCCAGGAACAATGCCATCTCTCCTTCAGAAAAAAACTGAAAACCTGGCTGTTCACACAAGCTTACCGTTGAAGTAACCTCTATCAACCAACATTGACTCTCACCCTCCGACCTCTTCCCTAACTCCTCCCCCCCCCCCGCTCCAGTCCCTGCCCTGACACCCCCCCCTGCTTACCTCCCCATGTCTCCTCCTTCCACAGGATATATTATGTTTATGCCTTGCTACCCTATTGTTTTTCGTTGATTATTGTATCACTCTACAGTTGTTATCGTTATAATATCTTTCCTGTCTTCCATCTCCCATGTTTTCGCTCCGTTTAATGTAACTTTACCTTCTACATAGTTGTTAATTGGTTTCCCCTTGTTCTATTGAAAACCGGTACGATAAGACCTCGTCTTGAGTATCGGTATAGTAAAAGAATTTAAATAAAAATAATAAAAATATATCTCTATGGGAGGTCCACCTAGTAACTCGAGGTGAGGATTAGGTAGTAGTGTAGGGGTTAGGGGCCACTTTGACATTTAAAGTGAGACATACGAACAGAACAGTGCTCTCTTGTGAAGATTTGATGACCTATGGAGAGAGGAAACTCACCCAAAGATGAGATTTGTGCAATGTTCTTTCAACCTAGCTTGATGGACCTTCTACCTGGGTAACATCAAGCTAAGTTGAGAGAACATTGCACAAATCTCACTCCAAAGGTCATCAAATCTTCACAAGAGAGCACTGTTCTGTTTGTACGTCTCACTTTGTATGTCAAAGTGGCCCCTAACCCCTACACTAATATCTAAACCTCCCCTCGAGTTACTAGGTAGGCCTCCCATAGAGATATAAATACTTGTCTAGTGTGAGCCCATTATGGCTAGGCACTCTCTCTCTCTCTCTATCTCAAAACGTTATCACACTTTGCATAGGCACTAGTGCAAATTGTGATAAACTGCCTATTACCATAAAACTCACCCCTTTTCCTATCGCATGCAATATTTAGTGCATTTTGATAAATCCAGGCCTAAGTCTTATGGCTTCTGCACCCCAAACTCTGGAATGCAGGAAATGTGCAATGTAATTTTTTTATTTTTTTATGTAGCATGAATCTCCTCAAATAGCAATATACTGTCATAAAATATTAAAAGGTTTTACAATTTAAAATTTCATGTAATCCTGCTTGAATAAATATAATGTATTTTTGTGTGATCAATCCATAAATTGTACAGTAAAGCCAACAGGAACAAAGTCTTCTTCTTGTGAATTAATATATAAGTAATCTTTTTCCATGACTTCAATATGCATTATACACATGTGATATCAATAATTTGATATAAGAAAAAAGTGCAATTAGTTGATAGGTGACCTTAAGTACAATGTTCAATGTGATATATTCTAGAGTAATTAGAAATCTTTCTTCCATATATGAAAAGAGCATCAGACACAGCATCTCACAATATTCAAAAGAATGCATCTCCTCACTTTTTCAGTTTGGAAGTGTCATTACTGTACAAATTCACTGTAATATTCTGTACAAAATCATCAAAATGACACATAAAATAAGGAGTTCTGCACTTGTCAGTCACCTCTGCACAATGTAGATTTTTAACAACCTTGAAATGCATGTGAATTTCATTATACAAGTAACTTTGCCCACACAGAGAAAAGGGGAGGGGAGCAGCATTTTTGAGGCATGCAGATTACCTACTCGTCCAACAGAAATTCTTAAAATGTTATATGCATTAATGGCATGTCACGTACACATGTACAACATGCCACATATTAAGATAAGTCTCTAATATATATACACTTAACAACCTAATGCTCAACATTTAACTTGTACATTTACCTTGTTTTTGAAAGTCGAGGGGATTTTAGACGTGCTTCAAAGTACATGTGCAAATCTGCAGTTAAAAGCATTACTAAAAATGTAGGATAAAATGTCTACCTATGAAGCAAAGAGAAACACACTTTTTGGACTGTAAATTGTGATCCTAGTAAAGATGTGTAAACTAGCCATGCCCCGGCTTTGATACTTGTTCAGATTAGACTAGCCTGGCTACATAATCTAAGTAGCTTTCCTACTAAAGCTATGATTTGCAGGGGCAATCTTTAACCCAGAGCTTTCCAAACTTTTCATGTTGGTGACACACTTTTTAGACAAACATAATTTCACGACACGGTAATTCAGTCTACTAGTAAACCAGAGGTTAAAGGTTAAACGAACGAAACATATTTCGACAATTTATGTATGTTTCCTTAAATATATACATAAATAAAATGTTTCACGACACAACCTATCTCATGAAAACCTTAAATTTATATTAAAAATATATATTCCAAGATTCATGTGGTATAGTATAGGCAGTGAAATTCTTCTGTGCACAAAACAAGAGCAGGATCTGGGCGTGATCATATCTGATGGTCAAACTGGAAGGTGAGGGGAAAAGCCAGAAGCATGCTTGGGTGCACAGGGAGAAGAATTTATGAGAAACAATAATAAAACAAATTGTCTGTCCCCCACACACTCATCTCTCTCCTCCCCCCAGCACATGTCTGGCCCCCACACACTCATATCTCTCCCCCTCAAGCACATGTCTGTCCCCCCAGCACGTTTGCCCCCCACTCACTCATCTCTCTCCCCCCAGCACATGTCTGGCCCCCACACTCATGTACCTCGTCTTTTTGATTGTTGCCAGTTAAGTGCTTCACTCCCTTCCATGATCACCAGACACTGCTGCTTGTAGTCAGTACTCCTCATGGCCAGGCCTCATCGGCAGCAGCAGCCAATGCAAGGATGGCTGGGCTCGTTCCACCCACCAAGCCCCCCAAAAAAACGCGATTGACAGCAAAAATCACCCAATAATAAGCAACCCATAAACTGAAAAAAAAAAGTGAATCTCTAGAAAAAAAAAAGCCCAAACTCGCATCAGAGTTGACCGGGCTTGCGCGACACACCTGCACACTGCAGGCGACACACTAACGTGTCCCGACACACAGTTTGGAAAGCTCTGCTTTAACCTATTAGACATCAGGTGAGCTTCAAATTTATGAGTCCGCTTTATTCAGACTTTAGAACAGTTCAAAATAAAGATCAGAACCAGTGGCAAAACTTCACCCTCCTGCTGAGGAAGAGGTTTCAAAGAAGAAGGGGACTCATTTGCATCTGCCCCCAGATCTTCTGAGGTAGGATCCTCCTGCCCTACCTCCTGCTCAGGGGCCCCTCTCTCAGACTGCCAATTGGGGGCCCTTAATTTGAATTTATTCCTCTGATCAGAACTTGTCTGTACATCACTTTGGGTGGATTAAATTAACACTGAAAACTGGATAAAATATATTCAAATTAAATGAAGTTGAGCCTAACTTGGATCAAAATATAAGGACTCAAGTTAGCTGGGATTTAATCCTTATTATATTGCAGCCCCAGATCTGAAGTTGATGCTGATTAAATATAAACTGGCTTCCCCATCTCTTGGTTTGACTATTACACCCAGTAATTTATTCTGAAGCACAAAACCTATGCATCACAATATTTAATCATCTCTTTCTATACATAGCCAGAAAAAAAAATAAATAATAAGATTATTTCATCTTGATGTCAAATGCTAATTGGATGGAAAGGAACATCATAATTGTACTTGTCTAGAACATTTTAAACCCTGTGAACCTGCTGTGATTTAAAAATCCTAAGGCATGTTAACAGTTACCAAATGTACGAAAATATTAATTATTAGAATGACTAATACAGACTAAAATAAATCTTATATAATCCAATCCAAACAGAAATCCATGAATGCAGTATTTTGATGTTTTACAATTTTACTATATTTTGTGCACCTTTCCCTTAATACTTAGTATAGTATCTACTTTCATTAGTTTGCATTACTAAAAATCACAGGCAGCAAGCTAGACAAAAACTACAAATACTGCAGTCTTTCACTATAGAATGTTATGCAATAGAACCAGGTAAATCAAGTAATACAATCCATGGTTCTTTTGCAAATATATATTTCTCACATTGGCTGTCATTTCTTGATGGGACTCTGCAGAGAACAAGTTCTATGACTGTTAGTTATGCTGGGCCAAATTAGCTGAACACTCTGCTGTTGGAAGTGAGATTGGAGTGGGATTACTTAAAATTCAGAAAACAAGTAAAGATATGATTGTTTTCATTAATAAATTGATTCAACCTTAGTCATGTACCACTGAAAGCTATTAAGCTTGTGTTTATTTAAGATCTGATTGCCAAATTGCAGCTGGTGGGGCTGAATTTTTAATTTTGATTGGTTATTATTGTATTTGTTTCAACACTTGTATTGTATTGACTATGGAGAGGGGAGACGGGTGGTTTGTGATTTTACTGTACCACACTTTGCGGCAATTTTCAAAAGCTCACTTACTCGAGTAAAGTGCATTTACTCGGGTAAAACCCAGTTTTACTTGAGTAAATGCTTTTTAAAATCAGGTCCTTTGATGTTTGTTGATGTGAAGCATAATAGCAGTGTCAATAAACATAGTTTGGGGCTGGAAGTAGGCCATGATTTCTACTTAAACTATTCTGTTATTTACTTAGATTTTTATATTCCACTTTTTGGTACTTCAAAGTGTACATCAAAGCAGATTACATGCAGGTACTTCTCTACCCCGACAAGGCTTAGAATCTAATTTGTGTACCTCAGGCAATGGAAGGTAAAGTAACATGCCTAAAGACCAAGGAGTGACAGTGGGATGTGAATTCTGGTTTCCCTGGGTCATAGCCTGCTGCTCTAACCACTAGGCTACTCTTGCTATTTAAACATTCATGTATGCATTTTGAGCCTTTTTATAAGGCTCGTATATAAGTAAACTATTTATATCACTGTAAAAGGGGCATCTAGTAACTTGGGGTGAGGTTTTGGTAGTGGGCTAGGTTTGGGGGGGCAGTTTTACATGCACAGTCAGAGGTACGAACAGCAAAGTAGGCATCAGTGAATATTTTATATGATTTGGAGTGATGACAGGTACACAAAAATGAGATTTGTACATTGTACTCTCGACCCAGCTTGATAGCAGTTAGCTAGGTCGAGAGTACATTGTACAAATCTTATCTTTTTATACCTTTCATCACTCCAAATCACATAAAATCATCACTGATGTCTACCGTGCTGTTCATAGCTCTGACTGCGCATGTAAAACTGTCCCCCAAAACCTAAGCCACCACCAAAACCTCACCCCGAGTTCAGAATGGCCCCATCTTACTCTCTCTCTCTCTCAATTCCAGTTCAGGCATAAGGCCAGGAAAAAAGGTGTAGTTATTTCCAGCATTAAATCGTGTGATAGCACCCTTAATTTTCATAAACTCTTCCCTTTTGACTAAATTTTAAAAATGTACATATGCATCTCATGATGCATTATTTATCACATGTATTATGGTGTTATCACAGGTGTTAGGGCCCTAATGCCCATGATAAGGCCCTAACGCATTTTGATAAATGACCTTGCCTGTTTCCTATTGCTCTCCTAGCATTACATTCATAGCTCTGGTTACTATGGTGTCTTGCTTTCAGGGTTTTAAGTTGTCCTTGCTATTGTACTGATATGAAGGCATATTAGACAAACAAATTATTAGGGATGTGCATTCAAGCGTCCATTCGTTTCATTTGTTTGGATGCCTATCGCATATCTAACGAATGAACTAATGTATTCACAACGAATGGTCTGTGCATAATGGACACACTTTAGACAGATGCGCATACCACTAGTTTTATATGTACATTCATCCGTTTGTTATATACACACTTATGCTTGAAATGAATGAAACAAATGGTCATCCAAAAACTAACTAATGCACTATAAATTATTAATAATAGCAATAATAATTCTGTTAATAATAATTTGGACAGAAAGCTAAAAAGGGTGATATTTGATAATAGTCCTTCAGAGAAGAAAAGCAAATGTATTTTACAACTGCACCTGGCTTAACCCAAGCTTTATGATGAAGTTAATTTTCCAAGAGCTATGGAGTGGCAAAGATAGTTAAAATTAACCTAATTGTCTTCATGAATTTTCAGCCAAGCTTAAGATAGCATCTGAAAATTTTCTCAAATTTAACTGTCAAAATCTGACTGATTAGATTTAAACTTGCAATTCATTTGCCTCATTTTCAGTCACTTGGAGGTCATTTATCAAAATGCTATATGGTGTTTTTGCATGCGTTAAGGTGTTTTCGCATGCAAAAAATGCCTTTAACATTTGGTGTGATGCAAATGAGAGGATATTGGGCTGGGCTCACAGTTTTGCAAATTTTAACTACACCTTTTTCATTTGTGTAAAGCTGTGTGATAGGGCTTTATTGTGTTGTGATGTTTTTCATGCATGCTGTTTTAAGTTCCTGGTGAGCCAGACCAAGCTATGTGAGTGAGTGAGTGAGTGAGTGAGACTAGTCATGATACCCTCACACTAGATAGGCATTTATATCTCTATGGGAGGCCCACCTAGTCACTCGAGGTGAGGTTTAGGTATTAGTGTAGGGGTTAAGGGCCACTTTGACATTCAAAGTGAGACGTACAAACAGAACAGTGCTCTCTTGTGAACATTTGATGACCTTTGGAGTGAGGAAACTCACCCAAAGATGAGATTTGATGGACTCTCTACCTGGGTTGAGAGAACATTGCACAAATCTCATCTTTGGGTGAATTTCCTCACTCCAAAGGTCATCAAATGTTCACAAGAGAGCACTGTTCTGTTTATATGTTTCACTTTGTCAAAGTGGACCTTAACCCCTACACTAATACCTAAACCTCACCTCAAGTTACCAAGTGGGCCTCCCATAGAGATATAAATACCCATCTAGGGTGAGGATATTATGGCTAACCTTGCTCTCTCCCCCCCTCCCCCCCCAGGAGCTTAAAACTACTGAACAATTCTGGCAGTTATCACAATTTGCACTAAGATAGTGCTTCACATAGGCATTAGCACAAACTGCCTATTACCATAAAACACACCCCTTTTCCTATCACATGCAATATTTAGTACATTTTAATAAATCCAGGCCTTAGTACTGAAAATCACCACTAAACTTCTTTCCCCACAACCTAAGCACACTCCATTTTTTTAATGTGCATTTAGGTATAAAAATGTATTCAGTTAGTGGAGGCAGGAAGCAATTTTCAAATTGCCAGCTAACTCCTGATTTTACCCAGTTAATTCCTTCCTTGTAACTTGGAATTCAGTATTTATTTATTTATTAAAATATTTATATTCCATAAATAACAGTCAACCATGCCAAGTGGATCACAATCAATATTAAATACACATACATACAAAAAACATATAAGTAACTTAAAATACAACTACAATTTTACAATTATAAATATGACTTAAATAATCTTTATAAAGAGTCCTGCCTTAAAAAACAAAATCACTGGCAATGTATTCATAATCATGAAGCATAAAATGCAGTTTGAAACAAGTATGCCTTTAACTGTTTTCAAAATATCTTTATGTCATTCAGGTAAATAATTAGGAAGATGTTTCCATATCACTGATCCTATCACTGAGAATGCCCGAGAATGGATAGCCCGTAATCAAGCAGTTCTCAGAGAAGGATCCTGCAATAACAATTTATCCTGTGAGCGTAAAGAATGAATCAGACAGTAAGGTTCAAGCAGATTGGCTAAATAAGGTGGAATATTCAATTTTAAAATCTTAAAAACAAGAATCAGAATTTTAAATTCAAACTTCTGCTTCACTGGAAGCCAATGTAAAGTCTGTAACAGCAGGGAAATGTGATCAAAGGAAAGGAAAAAATTTCCCAAGAGACAAAATGATTGCTCTCCTTCAGATCCTAATCTTATTTTTGTATTTTATTGTAAAAGATAATTCCCATTACAACTGTTGTTTCGGTCTGGCTGATGAATGATGCTCAAAACTGAAATGTTACCTTTTATGGTAACACCTATTCTACAAGTGATTTTTCTCATTTTAACAGAAGTTGTTTTATTAAAGGATGCTTGCTGTAAAAGGATAATCCACACTGGAATTAGGTACAGTATTGGGCCTGAAAGTCTTCTAAGCATGACAACAGAACAAGATCTGGGGCTGACTGTATCCTTTTGCCATCACTTCAGCCAAAAAGGTGGATGAAGTGATGGGAAAAGGAAGAGGAATTGTCAGCAGAAAAAGGGAGCTGAGACCTCATTATTACAATTCTGGAGACTGCACATTCTAAAGGATATCAATAGGATGGAGTCTGTCCTGAGTGGCTACTAAAATGATCAGTGGGCTTTGTTCTAAAGCATATGGGGATAGACTTAAAGATCTAAACACGTACACTTAGAGGAAAGAGGAGATAGGGGAGGTATGATAGAGACATTTAAATATCTCAAATGTTTCCATGCACAAGAGGTGAGCCTTTTTCAACCGAAAGGAGGCTCTGGAACAAGGGGTTATGGGATGAGGGTGAAAGGAGTTAGACTCAGGGGTAAGCTTAGGAAACATTTCTTTACAGAGAGGGTAGTGGATGCATGGAGCAGCCTCCCAGTGGAGATCGTGGAGACAAAAACAGTATCTGAATTCAAGAAAGCAAGAGACAAATACGAGGGATTTCTGAGGGAGTGATGGGAATTGTAAACTAAATTAGTTGGGCTCATAGGCAAACTAGATAGGCCATAGGGTCTTTTTCTGCCATCACATTTCTAGGTTTCTATGTTCTATGTTATTATTGTAAACTATTACCAACATTGCTGCCGATCCATTTTATGTATCAGCCATATAGGGGCATATGTACTAATGGGCATTAGAGTTAATGCTCATGTACTAAGTGAGATAATGTGCATTAATTGCATATACTTTAGCATTACTGATAGTTCTCTTATGATAAAACTAATGTGCATGCAGACAGGAAAAAAATATTATAAATGGACTTATTAGGTATTAACTATCCAGCGTTACTACCTAAAATGGTGGACCTGTAACATCCTTAGAATGGTTACTGCTGTGATTCTTGGGCTAAAACTAATTTTAAATAAATATATTAAAATAAATAAATAAGGCAAGGAAGTTAATTATATCTTTGAAGGGGTAGTTAACTTTTCTGCCAGTGGCATGCATTAACAACTGTCATTGGAAACCAGTTCCTCCAAACTCAGACCCATCAGTTAAAACCCCCTGGAAGAAAATCAGACCTCACCCTGCATGCTTCCTTGGGACAAAAAATGGACTTCACCTCATGGTCCATGAAATCCCATTCACCCACCCTCAGATTCCCACAAACTGAGGATAATTGTCAAATAGCCCACATAGAGGTAGGGCTATTTGACAATAGCCCTACCTCTATGTGGGCTATTTGTACATGCAGATTTCAAAGTTAATTCATGCACATTAGTTTGTTTTGAAAATACTTGGGTAATTAGACCAGTATGCATATACATTATCCAGTGTAAAATTGCATCTCCTCCTCTTCAGAGAGCATAACATACACATACATACTTACACTCATACCTTTAAAAATCACCATCTTACCCCAATTCTATCCCCCACCTCCCCTTGGTGCACATAGAAGTACGTATGACACTGAGTTATGCATATACTTATATGCACACTGAGCCAGGATCAGTATTAGAACATCTATTCAGACCTATAAAACTGGGTTTAATGGGCATACATGGCTTTGAAAATTACCCCCCACAGGGTCCAACATGGACCCAAACCCTCACTGGCAGAAGAGAGGCAGACCTCCTGCAGGCCACATTGTCAAATCCTCTTTATCCCTCTGTCACACCTACTTCTAGAGATTCTTCCCAATTGCATATCCTATTCCCTCTTGTATTGTTCCCATCCTCCTGTTCTTATCGCACATTTTTACACATGATAGAGTACAATCTCTTAATTACTACCATGTTATCTTAAAGATATCAGTTGATTTCTTCCAATGTTGTTATAGTATAGCATAATCTCTGGTTTACCCTATTGTTTTTCATGTCATCCCTCCTGCTATTCTTTAGCATAACTAAACTGTTTATTATTTAATAAGCTGTTCCTATTCAGTTCCGAGTTTGATATAAAGCCTGTTGCTAATTTTACAGTTCCATGTAAATCGATGTGATGTCCCCCTACTGTCGGTGTATAAACATTTTCAAATAAATAAATAAATCCAAAATTGCATAGCTGACACCCTGGCCTGCAGTCCATGCACATCCTGGACTGGAGGGCTGTGTGGGTCTAGAAGAGCAGTGGGAGGTTTGGGAGGGTAGAGGGACAGCCCAAAAAGCATGCCTTTGTCCTAGCAGACGTGAAAACATGCCTTTCTTTTGGTGGTGGGTTCCCAGGAGGCCTGCCTTTGTCATGGGGGAGCATCCTGGGGACCCAATATGATTTGGTGGGAAGGGAGAGAAGTGGAGGGGAGGTTTCCCTGCACGAACCGGCTTTTTCATTTTGAGGCACTTAGCATAGCATTGAAACCCAAGGCTGGCTTTAAGAGGGTGGGGGATCTGGGATGAATCAACTTCAGTGGGGCCCTGGAATGCTGACATGCACGGCTCCACCCCCAAGCTGATAGGAAACCATAGTGCTGGCTCCTAAGGCAGCCGGGCTCCTTGAAAGTGTGGAGCCCAGGGCAGTTATATTTGTACTCCCCCCCTCCCTCCCCAACCAGGGACAGCCTCGATGAAACTTAACATATAGAGTGTGGCAGTATCACCATGGCTGTATTGTCTTTAACTTGCAATGGAATGCTGTTATGCTTTGTATGTCATTAATTAACTCGCATTATCATGCTGTTTTTAATACTGGTTAGTACATAAACCCCCTAAATTACAGTCATTTCAATGCAAATTCAGGGCTGTCAGAAAACAATTATTATTGGATTCGTACTCAACTTATAAACAAATAAAATGCTCTCAGATTTATTGCTAGTATCATGTTAAGCTATCAGTAAGTAAAGTGTGCATAGCAGAGCAAGAATAGCTCCCAGATGTGAGAAGGTACGATGTTTCCTTACAACAGAGTATCCAGGCAGAGTTCAGTTACAGTGCAACCAGAGGAAGATTCACTACATAGGTGAACGCACAGGCAGTTTGTTCACCACAGAAAGTCTGATTCTTGTACCAATCAGACTCCTTAGCTATAACGACTGCAGCAGAAAGTAGCTGAACCTCAAGAGCGCCAGCGAGCCTCCCCACACATGTCCCCTTTTCATCTATCCATCCCTCCAGGCTTCATAAACCCTCAGCATAAAATAAACACTTTAAATGGAAGCTTCCTTTTTGTAAACGGATGCTGCTTCAAATGTCCCCTAAGTTGTGCTGTTCGAAATCTAAGAAAGTCTTCCACATAAAATGTTTTTTAATAGCCTATGATGAAAAATGTCACAGCTCCCACCTCAAGGTACAAAAGAGGAGAAATAAAATAGTTTATGCTTCTTTCCTGGTGCAGTGCAAAAAGGGCCTTAAGGGTCAGATCTTGGAAGTTAGGGGGCAGGCAAACCTGGAAGCCCTCCTCCTGTCTATGCCTTATTTCCCCCTTAACAGAAATGATATGTAAAAACCTCTCTTTCAGTAGATGTCTCACTACCCTAGAGCCAAAATTTCTTGAGATTAAACTTGTTTATAAAAAAAAATAAATTAATAATAAAATAAAAAAAGCAATTCTAAAGCAATTCTTGCCCTGTAGTGATTTGTAATTAATCTTTGTACTTTTTCTCCAAAACAAGGGGGAAAAAAACCTGGGTAAAGTTCAAGTTTGCAAGTAATAGTTACCTACTAAAATGGAAATATAGAGGAGCCTAATACATAAAGTGCAGCTCTCTAGTGGCCTCTCCCACTATCTGTACCCTAAAGCCACACATTTCATGTTCAGAATATATCCATAAATTCCAACAACTTTAAAAGAGAAATTTTGGACACGGATTTAATATTCATGAAATAAGGAGCAATGCCTAACTCACACCAGGGGTGTGCTGCAAGTAAATTACGAAATTTGCATACTGTTCAGAGAGCTACACCAATTAAATCCAGAAAAGGGAAGGGAAAAGAAAGGGTACCCGATGGTGTCAATGTGTGCTTGCTCCATATAGTGAAGCTTTAAGTTTACATATAATTACATGGAGTTTCTAACTAAGAAAAAAAAGTGTTAGCCCAATAGCCAGCAGAAGCATTTAAATCATATTAATTATATATATAGTGAGAGAGATTTATTCACAAACTACAAAGAATGGTTTATTTTACAATCGGGAGGTATGACAAGAGCTAGTTCGGGTTGCAATCAGTAGTTTGAATTGAAAGCAACCCTTAGCCTGCAGTAATACTGTTTGGGGGTCTGAAATAGGTAATTTACAACACCCTCGGACTGAATCGCGCTGTGAACATCGCTGAACAGGCTTCCCAGACACTCACATCCTCGGAGTGGCAGCCTGCAGAGCGCGTTGAGAGTATAACGCTGCCCGGAGTCAGTGTCTCTGGTTACGTCCTGTGGGGGATGTGCTAAGCTGTGCCCTTCCGTGATTATGTCTGCAGTAGACACAGATAACCCAGCTCTCTCGTTTCATCTCTGCCTGGAAAACAGGTTTTCTAAAAGCGTTGTTGTAGTTCTTGTTAAAAGCCGTGTAGATCAGGGGATTGAAAAAAGAATTCGAGTACCCTAGCCATAAAAAGATGCTTTTCCAGATGGGTGGGATGTCACAGGCGCAGAGCGGGTTAATGAGTTCGGTGATGAAAAAGGGGATCCAGCACAAGACGAAGACCCCAATAAGGATTCCCACCATCAAGGCAGCTCTCTTCTCTTTCTGCTCCCTCCAGGTGTCTCCGTCTGTCTGGAAAGTGACAGTGGCATGCGACAGTAAACACCATCTGGGGCTGTTTGGGCTGCCTCTTTCACCTGCAAAAAAGCGCAAGAAATATCTTTTTAGTCCTAAAGTCGAGTGATCAACGCCTGCTGCTGAACTCTCAAGTGTCTTTCAAAATCATGGTCACTAAGGTTTGCTGTCTTCTTTCAAAGAAAGCCGTGACTGAAACCTAGGGAGATCTAATATCAACAGTGTACGGATTTACCTATTTCAGACCCTCCAAACAGTATTACTGCAGCTAAGGGTTGCTTCAATTCAAACTACTGATTGCAACGCGAACTTAAAAAATGTACAGGTAAAGTTTTAAACGCTTCCTTTCAGAGATGGCTCTGATCTTTTAAGAGTGCCATCTGATTTTTTTTTCTGGAAAGGATGAGAAGTATGATCAGTTTCTGTATTCCCCGTCACCCGTCTTCCAACTATCTGGGAAAACTGCAAGTGACATGCATGCTCAGCCATCTATTATTAACACATTTTTTTAAATAACACGGCTTAAGTTAGGAATGCCCTAACTGGATGCATAAAAAAAAGCATAACCACAAGTTTAACTCCTTTTCCTCTAGTTTTATTTGTTAAAAGCATTACAGATTATAAAAAAGGGATACTGATATTCACAAACCTCTACAACTTCTGGCATAGGTGTGATGGTATTTGTCTTCCTGGATCCAATCCGAAATTTAGCGGCTTTGTATATTTTCCAGTATACAAAAAGGACAACGCAAAGAGGGAGGTAAAAGGCTCCAAAAGTTGAGAAAACAGTATAGGATGGCTCTTGACTTACTTGGCACTCTTCATTCATTTCTGAGTAGGTTTCCCCCCAGCCAAAAAGCGGAGAGAGAGAAATGACCGCGGAGAGCAGCCAGGTCATGACAATCATCGCGTTGGAAATCCTCTTCCTGCTTTTCAGCGTGTACTCCAGGTGCCGGGTGATGGACCAGTACCGGTCCAGGGCTATGGCGGTGACGTTCCAGATGCTGGCCGTGCAGCACAGGACATCGAAGGAGATCCAGAGCTGGCACAGCACCCTGCCCAGCCTCCAGCGCCTGCCGTTCAGCTCGTGCACCAGGCTCAGGGGCATCACCAGGGCGGCCACCATCACGTCGGACACGGCCATGGAGGCCACCAGATTGTGGGGCACCCGGTGGAAGGTCTTGACCCGCAGGATGGTCACCAGCACCAGCACGTTCCACAGGAAGGTGGCGACCACCAGCAGGGCCAGCAACGTTAGGACGAGCACGCTGAAGACGGAGAAGGGCTGGCGGAGCGCGCCCTCCGCCGAGCCTCCGCTGCCATTAGCCGAAAGCGCCGTGGCGTTCCACCGCTTCCATTCCCGCCACCGGGGCGCGCAGCGGGGGACACCCCCTCCCTCCCCTCCCTCTGAGGGAAAGGAGGATCCAGACGCGACCGGGGGGGGGGGGAGGATCAGATCCGTGGCCGAACCGCCGCGGGGCGATGGCGGAGCCTCCTCTGCACGGGCCCCCGGCTGGGCAGGGAAAAAGTTTGGCGGCTTCCGCGCGCGTCTCCCAGGCAGCCATGGCCTGCCGCACGCGCGGGCTGTGCCCCGCCCCCCCCCTCCGGAGCTGCTACCGGTGCCGCTGGCCGGCTTCCCGCCGCCGCGCGCAGCCGAACGAATGCGCTGGCAACGGAGGGAGAGGGCAGGAGGACATCCCTTGCAAAACTCCAGGCGCTCTCCGTGCAGCACGGGAACTGGCGCCTGCTCTGCACCAATCAGAAGGACTGATCGGATCAGATTTGTCAAAGAGGGGAAGCCGGGTATTATTGGGGAGGGGGGGAGGGCGGGAGAGAGAAATAGTTTTATAGCCCAAACGATTGGCATTCGTGTAGGGCAGTCCAGTCCTTAATAGCACAGCCTCAGCGCCCACGGCTGCCGGAAATCCGCGGCGGAAGGTAACTTTGGAAGCTGTCCAAACTGTCTCCGGCACGGAAAAGGGGAGAGCAATAGGGGCTCAGGATGATGGGGGATGGGGGGGGGGGGTCTAAACCTTTATTTCCATCCGTGTGTGAATCTCGAGTGTTTACGTCAAGCGCTCCCTCTGTCGCCCTTTCCGAGTGATCCGCCTGCGTCAAATGCACCGAAGATCTGGAGTTGAGTTTTGCACGCGGGCGAGCTCGTATAACCCCGCCGGTATTGTAAGGTTGCTGTGTTTTTATTTGTTTTACAAGAAGGGGTGGAGGGGGGCTGGTGGTGATCGTTTAGCACTATAGCCAGGAAACAAAACGATTCCGTGAAAACGAGCAATATTTCAGCAATAGCTATGGAAATGCGTTGGATGTTGCAGAGTACTACATAAACTGTCTAGCACTTGCTCTCTGCAGGGTGGTGCGGGAAGGCTCCCCTGTGGAGAGACAGAATAATAACAGCTCTAGTGTTAGGCTCTGATTGAGTTGCTTTGTAAAAGTCATAAAGAGAGAACCCAAGATCATTCATTATAAAAAGTACACTCTGCAGCATTTTCAGCTTCCAGGCCAGCGTACCAGACTGGCAAAAATAGCTCGGTTTTACAGGCAACATTTCTCTGGCTTACATTTTAGTACCAAAGCCAAAAAAAAAAAAAAGTTATTTGTTGGGGCCTCTATTCTCTGAGGTACGGAGGATGTGAGCAAACATTATGCACGGGAATAAATCTCAGCCTGACAGAGCCAAGCATCCCCGAGTCAATGCGAATGTTTGTTTTTCAGTAAGAAAAAAATCAGGACAGGGTATCGTCATATACTACTCCATTTAGTACATGGCTATAGAATTTTGCAGAGTGGTGGCCTGCACTATCCGGCAGCAGTTCTAATCCAACCTGAATATGTTTCAGTAATCACATTTTTTGCACCTGACTCAGACCGAATTATTCATTTTAACTTCTTTATAAATGCACGGGTTTACTCTGATTAGTTTGGACCTTCGTATATACAAATGTGCATCCAAAATAGAGCCAAGTCAATAGTGATTTCTGATCAGCCTGTTTTTGGCAGGCGGCCCCCTGTTTGGTTCCTGGGTATGAAATTACGGATTTACCTTCAGCCATCATTGCCCCACCCCGATGCCCTTTCCTAACCTGCTGCTCCTTGCTGTGACAATTTTGTTGCTCCCTGCTCCAAAACCACTCTCTGACTGCCCAGTTAATACCACCACCTTCACTATATTTTTATGTATTTATTTATTGAAAATAATTTGCTATCCGCTCTCGTAACAAAATGAGGCGGAGTACAACAAAACCCATACCTCGCAAAAACAAAATCGAGCCGCTGATTTATGGACTTTGTTTGTTTTCTTTGAGCCACGTGGTAATAGTGCAATTGCAAGGGTGGGGAGATAGCAGGAAGAGAGCGGGAGGCCAGGCAGGGTGTTAAAAGAAAGGGGAGGGGGATGTGTGAAAAACTAGAAGGGAGGGAAGGAAAAGAAACCTGGGAGAGGAAGGAGAAACTGGGAAAGTTGTAGGGGTGGACGAGTGAAGAGAAGGCAGAAAGATCAAAAGAGAGTGAGGTGAGAGAAAAAGACTGGAGGGGAAGGGAGGAGGGACTGGAGGCAAAGCGGCCAGGAGAGAACAGGGTCAGTAAGAAAGAGGGACCGAGAAGAGGAGGGAGCGGTGATCTTGGAAGAAGGGTGAGAAGAAACTGGAGGAAAGAATAAGTGCAGGATGGAGGGAGAAAAGGAGAGAAAAGGCATCTTTGGAAGCGTAGAGGCATTTGAGAAGCAGCTGATAATAGAAAGGAGGGAGATAAGAAAGATAAGAGAAAGGAGGAGAAAAGAATAAACATGAAATAAAGAGAAAAAATGAAAGGGTAAAAGAAGAATAAACTATCCGCTCACACAAAGCTTAAATTTAGAAAACACAACTCTTTTTATAACTTAAGATGCTTTAAATTGAAATATTTGGAGTTGACCTGGTGGCGCCATGGCCGTGCTGTACGCTGCCATGTGGAGAACCTGGATTCAATTCCTAGGGGAGGTCTTCCATGCCCCAAACAGCTGAAACTGGAGATGTGCAGAGATCCGGAAGGACCCTGGTGAATCACTAAGGACTGCCCCTCCAATGTCTAGAATGAGCAGGTTAGCAGGGGATGAAAACTAGGGGAAAAATCATGGCAATGGATCCCAGTCCCAATTCCCATAGAAGCCCAAAGAATCAGAAGAAAAACTGCCATGCCTGAAAAAATAGAAATATTTTTAACATACAAAATGTCTTTTTCCATCTAGTAATTAATGTAAAACAATTTATGCAATTGCACTGCAAAGTCACCATAAGAACATAAGAACATAAGAACTTGCCATGCTGGGTCAGACCAAGGGTCCATCAAGCCCAGCATCCTGTTTCCAACAGAGGCCAAACCAGGCCACAAGAACTTGGCAATTACCCAAACACTAAGAAGATCCCATGCTACTGATGCAATTAATAGCAGTGGCTATTCCCTAAGTAAACTTGATTAATAGCCATTAATTGACTTCTCCTCCAAGAACGTATCCAAACCTTTTTTGAACCCAGCTACACTAACTGCTCTAACCACCTCCTCTGGCAACAAATTCAGAGCTTTATTGTGCGTTGAGTGAAAAAGAATTTTCTCCGATTAGTCTTAAATGTGCTACTTGCTAACTTCATGGAATGCCCCCTAGTCCTTCTATGATTCGAAAGTGTAAATAACCGAATCACATCTACTCGTTCAAGACCTCTCATGATCTTAAAGACCTCTATCATATCCCCCCTCAGCCGTCTCTTCTCCAAGCGTCTCACAAACTGTGCCACGGAAGTTTGTAACACTTGCCACAAAATCTGTTATTAATATGCTGCAGAAAACTGGGGTCATCCCGATTTTGCAAGGGAAAGGCATTTTATGTAGTATTTTTTCTGCATATCTTTTTTAGTCTGTTTAATATGTGAAATTTTATGAGAGAAGAGAAACAGGAATCTTGGAGGTGAAGATGTGCTTCTGTGGGGAAGTGAATGCTTATTTCATATTTGTCTGTGTCTGAGTTGAGATGAAGGATTAGAGAGTAGACATTGCAGAATGAGCCCAGGAAAAGTAGAACTGGACAGGATCGGGCTGAGTTCAGTTTTGTTCAATATTCACTGAGGTTACCTGCATGGCTGGAAGGGAAGACGATTGAAGATGTGAGCCAGAGGACATTGGGAGAAGTGGCACAAAGGGAGGATGGGGAAGAGGAAAAGGAAATAGAAGTTATCTAACTGCTGACTTATGAACAGGCTGCCCTGTTTGCTTTACTCCTCCAAAATAAGAACGTAAGAGTTTGCTGTACTGGGTCAGACCAAGGGTCCATGAAGCCCAGCATCCTGTTTCCAACAGTGGCCAAGCCAGGATACAAGTACTTGGCAATTACCCAAACATTAAATACATCCCATGCTACTAATGCTGGTAATAAGCAGTACCTATTTTGTAAGTCAGCTTGAGTAATAACATTTTATGGACTTCTCCTCCAGGAACTTGTTCAAAACTTTTTTAAACCCAGATAAACTAACTGCCTTAACCACATCCTCTGGCAACAAATTCCAGAACTTAATTATGCGTTGAGTGAAAAAGAATTTTCTTGGATTTGCTAACTTCATGGCATGTCCCCTAGTTCTGAAAGAATAAACAACCAATTTGCATTAACCCATTCTATTCCTCTCATGATTTTATAGACTTCTATCATATCTCCCTTCAACAGTCTCTTCTCCAAGCTGAACATCTCCAACCTCTTTAGCCTTTCCTCATAGACGAACCATTCCATCCTCTTCATCATTTTGGTCGCCCTTCTCTGTACTTTCTCCAGTGCACCTATATCTTTTTTGAGATGCGGCGACCAGAATTACACATAGTACTCAAGGTGCGGTCTCACCATGGAGCGATACAGAGGCATTTTCTCCATTTTATTCACCATTTCCTTCCTAATAATTCTTAACATTCTGCTTGCTTTTTTAACCGCCACAGCACACTGAGCTAATTTCAATGTACTTTTCACTATAATGCCCATGCAGGGGTTTCCTAATATGAAACCCCTGCATGGGTTATTTTCCCTATATGCATCACCTTGCATTTGTCCACATTAAATTTCATCTGCCATTTGGATGCCCAATTTTCCAGTCTCACAAGGTCCTCCTGCAATTTATCATAATCTGCCTGTGATTTAACTACTCTGAATAACTTTGTCATCTGAAGATTTGATCACCTCTCTTGTGGTTCCCCTTTCCCAATAACCCAGACCATCAGCATACATAGGGGCAGATTTTAAAAACTTGCGCGAGCGCGTACTTTTGTTCACGCAGCAGGCGTGAACAAAAGTACGCAGGATTTTATAAGATACGCGCGTATCTTATAAAATCCGGGGTTGGCGCACGCAAGGGGGTGCACATTTGTGCAACCTGCGCGCGCCGAGCCCAGCGCGCGCTGCCTGTTCCCTCCAAGGCCGCTCCGATTTCGGAGCGGCCTCGGAGGGAACTTTCTTTCGCCCTCCCCCCCCCCTCCCCCCCCCTTCCCCTCCCCAACCCCCCCCCCCCCCGGCTCTATCTAAAACCCCCCCCTTACCTTTGTCGGCAAAGTTACGCCTGCTTTCAGCAGGCGTAACTTTGCGCGCGTCAGCCGGCTGCCCCGCTCCGTGGTCCGGTCCCGGGGGCTGTTCCGGAGGCAACGGCCCATGCCCACGGAACGCCCCCCGGGCTGAAAACCACGCCCACGTCGCCGCCCCCGAAACGCCGCTCCCCGCCCACTAAACGCCGCGTCATCCCGACACGCCCCCGACAGGAAGCCCCGGGACTTATGCGCGTCCCTGGGCTTTACGCGCGCCGGCGGCCTATGCAAAATAGGCGCGCCGGCGTGCGCGGGCCTTTGAAAATCCGCCCCTTAGTCTTTTGCTCTGAGCTGGTAGATCATGGTAGATCATGGGTCTACTCACTTTATATTTAATTCCTTATTTAGACTTTGCATTCACTCATTTGTCTTTTTTTTTTAATTTCTTTCAAAGTTAAATAATTTTCCAATCTTCCTCCTCTTGCCTATTTTCTCATGTCATAGTTTCTCTCTTCCTCTTTTCCCTTTCCTTTTCCTGTCCTCCAATTCACTTATATTTTCCTGGAGTGTTTGGCATTTCCAGCATTTTCAGCACTCCATTCTATTACTCTTCTGTTGTCTCCAAGTCTACTCTGAGACAGGGTGTTTAGTAAAACAGAGGTCGTTTCTCGGCAGCCAGTGAAAACTGTGCTAAGTCTTAAAATGAAACATTGGATGTGCACAAGGAAACAGTTGTACCTGTTGGTAGGACCCGTTATACCAAAAAGAGTAAAAACCCTCTTATCATCTTTCAGCTTATAGTTTTAATGTCCTAAGTCTCCAAGCTGTGACTTAAGCATCACAATTATTAATCTTTATAGGGAACTGTTTGATCTACGGTTTTCATAAATGTCATTCTGTTGCATGATGCCCTGAGTGCCTGAAACAGAAATGTGATGCATTCATATTTTATAAGTAGACACTAATTATAACTAACTGTGTGACAGGAACTAGTAATTCTGCCTTATTACTTTCATTGACTAACTTTTACAATGCCCTAGAGGAAGAAATCTGCTATCGAAATGGCATATATTCAAGCATATGACAAATTTTCAAATGAAACCCCTGCGGCTGTAATTTTTAGTGATGTTTAGTAGTACACCTTACATCTCTGTATATAAAATACAGTATACAACAGATTAGATGGTCAGTTAATAAAAATACATTTTTTATACAGGATTCAATAACTATTCTGCTTTCTTCTCTGACAAAAGGATTTGTAATTGCATTATACAGGTCAATTTTTATGCATAATTTTCTATTTTATGAATTATTGAGAACTAATTATCTCAGTGTTGGGTCAATTGAATTTTAATGTTGTCTGTTATTAGTTAATACTCTATTTATATTCAAGAAGAATTAAATTCAGTACATGATGTAGGTATCTATGATATGGCCTGTTGAGGAATCCATGCAAAAAGTATGCCAGGGTTATGTTTAGATCTTGGGCACATAATTGTTCTATCTTTCTCCTGGTATGCCTTGAGCTGTTCTAATGAAACACTGAATGCATTAGTTGTTTACATCTTTGATTTCTTAGGGAACTCTTTCATTTTTTGGATGTAGATGTGGAGGTTTTTCTATAAAATGTATGTTTCCTTTTTGAAAAAATACTATACGTAGCTCACTGTGGATAAGACATACAGTGGTTGGATTAATCAACATGTAGGCTTTGTTAAAAACCTGGCTATCAAGAAAACATTTAATAAAGCTTCGGGAAGAAAATCTCTGCTCACCTACCAAAAGTTGGGCCTGATGACTTCAGCTAGCAAAATTTCTTTGCAGGATTTATCAAAAGCCAGATACTTTTGGCCACAGAAAAAATCCTCTAGAATTCATTTTTTTCCTGTTCATCTTATTAATAAATTGTAGAAGATCATTTTCATCACCATCTGTGCTGATAAATTAATAAATTAATTAATTAAATTAATAAAATTAATATTTCCAGAACAATCAGAAAAATGCTTGCTCATATATTGGGCATATGCTAACAGATAAAAAAAGGAATTGAATTAGCACAACTTTGAAACTTGTGAGCAGTAACATCAATTGTCAAGCCTTCAGCCATTCTATCCATTCATACATCTTTCAAATACATTCATGTAACCCCTCCACACCAATAACAGATAAGCCACATCTGGGAGCTGTCGATCCATCATATCACCCATGGGGCTCTCTGGAGTTCCTCTGGCAGGGATGAATATTTACTTCTGGACCCTTGAACCTTGGGGCCAGGAAAAAAAAGACACATCCACAACAATATTTGTTGTTCCAAAAATAAGACAGTTTACTAAGGCACTTAAAGAATAGTTGTCAGTCGACAAAAATACACTTCTTCCTGGTAACATCTATAAAAGAATTCCAGTTACACAAACAGTTCATAGACCTGCAGGGTCTTCCCTTGTACTCCTTAAATCCCTACAGGCTGCTTCCAGGGAACTTCCTAGGCTTAAGGAATCCCTTTATTGGAATCTGAGTACTTCTGCTGAATGTCCTCTTGTATTGAAACTTCTAAATGTATATGGTAGAGCACCTTGCCCAAGAATGAAATACTCTTCACTCTTGTGATTCTCATCTGAAATTTTCACTGCAAGGCATTGTCTGTAAGAACAACAGATGTTCCAAGCTGGATCAGTCCATAGGTTTATCAAGCCCAGCACCCTGTTTTCAACAGTAGCCACTCCGTGTCACTAAGATCCCCAAAGAGTAGATACATTCCTTGTTGCTTGCTCCCAGCCATAAGTGGTGGCATTTTCAAGTCTACTAATGAGGATGTTGGGGAGATACCAGTTCCGGAGATGGTTTTCAGGGGTGATGAGTCAGACGAACTGAATGAAAACACTGTGAACCTGGAAGATGTAGTAGGCCAGATTGACAAACTAAAGAGTAGCAAATCACCTGGTCCGGATGGTATGCATCCTAGGATTCTGAAGGAAATAAAAATTAAATTTCTGATCTATTAGTTAAAATTTGTAACCTATCATTAAAATCATCCATTGTACTTGAAGACTGGAGGGTGGCCAATGTAACCCCAATATTTAAAAAAGGCTCCAGGGGCGATCCGGGTAACTATAGACCAGTGAGCCTGACTTCAGTGCCGGGAAAAATAGTGGAAACTATTCTCAAGATCAAAATCATAGAGCATATAGAAAGACATGATTTAATGGGACACAGTCAACATGGATTTACCCAAGGGAAGTCTTGCCTAACAAATCTTCATTTTTTTGAAGGGGTTAATAAACATGTGGATAGGCGGCTGTGCTGGACTCAAGACCAACCTGGTGAGCAGAGAACCCATCTCGCAGCGTTGCTGCTTTGTTTGAACGCTGCCATTTCCCGCGGACCCAGAGCTCCACCTCCGAGCCCCCTGACGTCAGAGAAAGGGGACGAGGGCCCATAAAATCGGCCTCAGAGGGGAATACAGTGCGGCTGTGCTGGACTCAAGACCAACCTGGTGAGCAGAGAACCCATCTCGCAGCGTTGCTGCTTTGTTTGAACGCTGCCATTTCCCGCGGACCCAGAGCTCCACCTCCGAGCCCCCTGACGTCAGAGAAAGGGGACGAGGGCCCATAAAATCGGCCTCAGAGCGGCGCCGCGTCGACGCCGGCGCGCCGCCAAGCCGCGCGCACACAAGGGGCGCACCAACTTGGTCCGGCTTAGTCCGGATTGGGACGGAGGTACGGAGGGGAAGGACTTGGAATCCATCACAGCTCGTCAGGAGGAGAAAGATAAGCTGGAAGGCAGTGAGTAAAACGTTTTAAAGTACTAACGTGTTAAGTATGCCTCCGAAAAGAAAGGGGAGGGTTCGGGTCCACCCTTCTGAACCAACCCCAATCCCGAATCAATGTTTGATTACAGCATATGCTCCTGCTTTTGAGACTGCAAATGAGGAGACTTCCCCCGCTGCGGTGGTAGAGGTGGGAGCTTTGTCACCGTCTGGGGATGTGACTCTGTCTCCTCCTGATCCTCGGCGCCCAATAATGGTGTCCCCCATTGACTCCCCCGCGTTAACATTGACCAGAGAGCCGAAGGGGCTTTAGGTATAATGGTTGGAGTGGAGCACGGGAGTGAGCTTCCCAGCTTACCAGAATCTCCTGAAGGCGCTGTGGGAGGAGTAGCAGTTGTTGCCCCCACAGCGAGTATGTTATCATCGACCCCTGAACAGGGGACAGGAGGAAGTAAGGGCAAGCTGGTGACGATGGGAGAAAAGCTGGCAGGAAAAACGGGTAAAATTACCCAGTATGTACCACCAATTAAGCCAGCGAATGTAACTCTGGACTCATTATGGGACTTAGTAGCGGGCTTGAGTAAAGCTCTATTTGAGACGAATGCAAATGTTGATAACTTGGATAATAAAATGGTAGCAATAGAAGAAAAAACTGATAAAAATGATTCTAGATTAAATAAAATTGAAGCTGCTATTGAGAATAATTCCAGCATTCAATTAAAGTTAGTTAAAGATGTTACAATTGCTTCACGGAGAATTGAGTACCTGGAAAATTATTCCAAACATCTCAACCTTAGATTTATTAATTTTCCAAGAGTAGTGGGTCAAACAATTGACATGACGTTAAAAAAATATTTCCTTGAAAACTTAAAGTTTAATGAACAAGGATTACCTTGTGTCATAAAACACTATTTCCTAAAAACCCCACAAAAAATTAATATTCAAACTCAAAATCAGGCTGAGATTATGGAAAATTTAACTGGATATCTGGAGGATTCCTCAATGGAATTATGTGATAGAGCAACTCTTCTTGTTACCTTTTCAAATGTACGTGACATGGGTATTGTTATGAAAAATTTCTTTAAAAACATCGATACTCCATTTTATGGAGCAGGGGTGAGAATTTACCCGGACCTTGCGCATTCAACGCAGCAAAGGAGAAGGGAATTTTTGAATTTAAGAGCACAGGTTAAGAGTTTAGGTTTTTCTTTTGTATTAAGATATCCTAGTAAATGCATAGTGAAGCGAAAGGAGGAATGTTTTGTATTCTTATATCCAGAGCAACTCAAGTCATTTGTTAATGCTAGGGTGATTTCTGTAATATCCCCTAGTGTAGACTAAGAGGGATCTAGAAAATAGATAACAGTCTCTATAGAAACCAGCTGATTATTGTTAGATATTTGAAATACCTATATAAATTACTCCTAAAATTTATCACCTCAATTTCTTATATTAAGATTAAGCCATGATAGTGATTGTTGTACATGTAAATGTATATAATTACAAATGGCTGTATCTTTTTTCCGTTGTAAGTTTTGTCTTATTAAAATATGTGAAAATCACAATAAAGATATAATTAAAAAAAAAAAATAATAAACATGTGGATAAAGGTGAACCGGTAGATGTAGTGTATTTGGATTTTCAGAAGGCGTTTGACAAAGTTCCTCATGAGAGGCTTCTTCGAAAACTAAAAAGTCATGGGATAGGAGGTGATGTCCTTTCGTGGATTACAAACTGGTTAAAAGACAGGAAACAGTAAGATTAAATGGTCAAGTTTCTCAGTGGAAAAGGGTAAACAGTGGAGTGCCTCAGGGATCTGTACTTAGACCGGTGCTTTTCAATATATATATATAAATGATCTGGAAAGGAATACGACGAGTGAGGTTATCAAATTTGCAGATGATACAAAATTATTCAAAGTAGTTAAATCACAAGCAGACTGTGATATATTACAGGAGGGCCTTGCAAGAATGGAAGATTAGGCATCCAAATGGCATTTACTCTCATACAAGAGAGTAAATGCTCAGTAGAATCTATATGGGTAGAAATCCCATGTGTGTTGGGTAAGAGTATAGTGATAGGAGTATACTACCGTCCACCTGGACAAAATGGTCAGACAGATGATGAAATGCTAAGAGAAATCAGGGAAGCAAACCAATTTGGCAGTGCAATAATAATGGGAGATTTCAATTACCAACAAACCAATAGAGCAAGTTACTGCACTTCACAAATATCCCAGCAATAAGTGCAGAAAAGGAATTTAGTCCAAACCATGAAGATTCATCAAGGCTCTACAGAGCAAGTACATTTTTATTCATTTTAGGCGGCAACTCCACAAATTTAGAATAGCAACAGATTAGAATGCGTCCCCCGACACGGTCCCGTGTTTCGCCGAGGGCTGCATCGGGAGGGAGCAAGAATTTTCACAAAACACTGTAAATAAAACATACAATGGTAAGGACATAGAATGGCAAATAGTCGACATAAATTGCAAATGATTACACACATACCTGAAGCATTCAATTACCCCAATATTGACTGGGTAAATGTAACATCAGGACTTGCTAGAGACATAAAGTTCCTGGATGTAATAAATGATTGCTTCATGGAGCAATTGGTTCAGGAACCAACAAGAGAGGGAGCTATTTTAGATTTAATTCTGAGTGGAACGCAAGATTTGGTGAGAGAAGTAATGGTGGTGGGGCCACTTGGCAACAGTGATCATAACATGATCAAATTTAAACTAATAACTGGAAGGGGGACAATAAGTAAATCTGCAGCTCTAACACTAAATTTTAAAAAGGGAAACTTTGATAAAATGAGGAAGATAGTTAGAAAAAAACTGAAAGGTGCAGCTGCAAAGGTTAAAAGTGTTCAACAGGCTTGGACATTGTTTAAAAATACAATCCTAGAGATGCAGTCCATATGTATTCCGCGCATTAAGAAAGGTGGAAGGAAGGCAAAACGATTACCATCATGGTTAAAAAGGTGAGGTGAAAGAGGCTATTTTAGCCAAAAAACATCCTTCAAAAATTGGAAGAAGGATCCATCTGAAGAAAATAGGATAAAACATAGGCATTGTCAAGGTAAGTGTAAAACATTGATAAGACAGGCGAAGAGAGAATTTGAAATGAAGTTGGCCATAGAGGCAAAAACTCATAATAAAAACTTTTTTAAATATATCCAAAGCAAGAAACCTGTGAGAGAGTTGGTTGGACCATTAGATGACAGAGGGGTTAAAGGGGCTCTTAGGGAAGATAAGGCCATTGCAGACAGACTAAATGAATTCTTTGTCTCCGTGTTTACTAATGAGAATGTTGGGGAGATACCAGTTCCGGAGATGGTTTTCAGGGGTGATGAGTCAGACGAACTGAACAAAATCACTGTGAACCTGGAAGATGTAGTAGGCCAGATTGACAAATTAAAGAGTAGCAAATCACCTGGACCGGATGGTATGCATCCTAGGGTTCTGAAGGAACTAAAAAATGAAAGACTGGAAGATTGGGCATCCAAATGGCAGATGAAATTTAATGTGGACAAGTGCAAGGTGTTGCATATAGGGAAAAATAACCCGTGCTGTAGTTACACGATGTAGTTACACGATGTTAGGTTCCATATTAGGTGCTACCACCCAGGAAAAAGATCTAGGCATCATAGTGGATAATACTTTAAAATCATAGGCTCAGTGTGCTGCAGCAGTCAAAAAAGCAAATAGAATGTTAAGAATTATTAGGAAGGGAATGGTTAATAGAACGGAAAATGTCATAATGCCTCTATATCGCTCCATGGTGAGACCACACCTTGAATTCTGTGTACCGCACCTTGAATACTGTGTACAATTCTGGTTGCCACATCTCAAAAAATATATAGTTGCGATGGAGAAGGTACAGAGAAGGGCAACCAAAATGATAAAGGGGATGGAACAGCTCCCCTATGAGGAAAGGCTGAAGAGGTTAGGGCTATTCAGCTTGGAGAAGAGACGGCTGAGGGGGGATATGATAAAGGTCTTTAAGATCATGAGAGGTCTTGAACATATAGATGTGACTCGGTTATTTACACTTTCGAATAAGAGAAGGACTAGGGGGCATTCCATGAAGTTAGCAAGTAGCACATTTAAAACTAATCGGAGAAAATTATTTTTCACTCAACGCACAATAAAGCTCTGGAATTTGTTGCCAGAGGATGTGGTTAGTGCAGTTAGTGTAGATGGGTTCAAAAAAGGTTTGGATAAGTTCTTGGAGGAGAAGTCCATTAATGGCTATTGATCAATTATACTTAGGGAATAGCCACTGCTATTAATTGCATCAGTAGCATGGGTTCTTCTTAGTGTTTGGGTAATTGCCAGGTTCTTGTGGCCTGGTTTTGGCCTCTGTTGGAAACAGTATGCTGGGCTTGATGGACCCTTGGTCTGACCCAGCATGGCAATTTCTTATGTTCTTATGTTCTTATGGACAAGTGCAAGGTGTTGCATAAAGGGAAAAATAACCCTTGCTGTAGTTACACGATGTTAGGTTCCATATTAGGAGCTACCACCCAGGAAAAAAATCTAGGCATCATAGTGGATAATACTTTAAAATCGTTGGCTCAGTGTGCTGCAGCAGTCAAAAAAGCAAATAGAATGTTAAGAATTATTAGGGCTGATGTGCACGGAGCAGGAGAGAGACCTTGAGGTGATAGTGTCTAATGATCTGAAGTCGGCGAAACAATGTGATAAGGCGATAGCTAAAGCCAGAAGAATGCTGAGCTGCATAGAGAGAGGAATAATGAGTAAGAAAAGGGAAGTGATTATCCCCTTGTACAGGTCCTTGGTGAGGCCTCAACTGGAGTACTGTGCTCAGTTCTGGAGACCGTATCTCCAAAGGGACAGAGACAGGATGGAGGCGGTCCAGAGAAGGGCGACCAAAAAGGTGTATGGTCTTCATATAATGACTTATGAGGAGAGATTGAAGAATCTAAATATGTATACCCTGGAGGAAAGGAGGATACAGACGTTCAGATACTTGAAAGGTTTTAATGATCCAAAGTCAATGACAAACCTTTGGAAACATTGGAAAAAAATCAGCAGAACTAGGGGTCATGATTTAAAACTCTAGGGGGGAAGACTCAGAACCAATGTAAGGAAGTATTTCTTCACAGAGAGGGTGGAGAGGACACTCAGCTGTAGAGGAATGTAGATAGGTGGATCCTTGGGCCGATGGCAGATGACTGCACCCTCAGGAGGATATCCTGAGAGGGACCACCAGCTAGGCTTGGATATGGAGACAGACACAGATAGTTCTTTTATTAGACAGGTTAGTTGAACCACCAGAGGTGGCAATAGTGAGCTGATATGCCCGGCAGGGCTGAAGTCCCTCAGGTACTGGAACAACGATCCCAGGGTTGTTGAGCTGTAGAGAAACTATAGATAGTGAGTAGACAGGGATTGCAGTGTACATAGCCAGAACTGGATGACAAAACTCACATAAGGTCTTAATGAAGCTCAGTAGCTGGAAAGGGTTAGGCTCTTGAGGAGCGAGTACCTGGTTACAGGGAAAGCTCAGAGAGAGTGATAGTAACTCACAATATCTGTATCTGCGATAGCTACCAGGCATAGAGAATCTTCAGAGTGTTCAGGAACATGGGCCCTCGAGGAGTGAGTACCTGGTTCCAGGGAAAGCTCTGACAGAGCGCTGGTAACTCACAATGTATCTGTGATAGCTTCCAGGCAGTAGAGAATCTTCAGAGTGTACAGGAACATGGGACTTCGAGGAGCGAGTACCTGGTTCCAGGGAAAGCTCTGAGAGAGCGCTGGTAATGCACAATGTCTGTATCTGTGATAGCTTCCAGGCAGTAGAGAATCTTCAGAGTGTTCAGGAACATGGGCCCTCAAGGAGCGAGTACCGGTTCCTATCGGCAATCTGAAACAAAGAAAAGAGAGCAGGGCACCCGAGGAGCGGGTACCCCTGGTAAGTTTGAGGAGGCAGAGTAGCTTGGACAGCCGACGCGAGTCCTTGCTAACTCAGTTCGTTAGCAAATACTAAGACCTTTTATATTGGAAGCGGATGATGTCATCTCGGGGGACGCCCCCGAGGTTCGCGCCCTTGCTGGTACATCAATGGGAGCGCGCGCGGGCGCCCTACGTCATCAGGCAACGTGGCGGATCCACAGCGTTGTGCCGGTCCATGGATGCTGGAGGGAGACGGCAAGAAGATGCCACGGCAGCTAGCCGTCCATCAGACCCGGAGGGAGTTGCCACAGATGTAAAAAGCGCGGAGTGAGGGCGTCGAGCAGCGACGGACGCAACACCTTTTACCCCCACCATTGATGCAGAGAGCAGTGTTGAAGCTGCATCAAGTGACGTATAAGCATTAATGTTTGAGGGTAGTAACCTTCGTATTGATGTTACCCCGATGTTTGTATACTCATACTGCTCAGATCAATACCTTGTTAGATGTTGTATGGATGTAAGTCCTCTTTTCCTCATTCCCCTCCTGCGGCTGAAGCAGAGAGCCATGCTGGATATGCATTCAAGGTGAAGAATCAGGCTTGATTGGTTTAGGGTAGTAACCGCCACAACAAGCAAGCTACTCCCACGCTTATTTGTTTACCCAGACTGTGCAATTCTGTCCTTGTTGATTGTTGCCTGAATGCAAACCCTCTTTTCCACATTTCCTCTTGCTGTTGAAGCATAGAGCAATGTTGGAGTCGCATTAACCATGTGAACGTTTATTGAATAAGGGTATTAATCACCAGGTAGTAGCCGTCATTCCCCCATGCCTCTTCTCTTCATTCCCATCCTCTAGGCTTTATGATCTTCTAGGCTTTATGGATCCACAGTGTTTATCTACTTTGGTCTTTACCACTTCCTCCGGAAAGGCGTTCCAGGCATCCACCACCCTCTCTGTGAAGAAATACTTCCTTACATTGGTTCTGAGTCTTCCCCCCTGGAGTTTTAAATCATGACCCCTAGTTCTGCTGATTTTTTTCCAATCTTTCCAAAGGTTTGTCATTGACTTTGGATCACTAAAACCTTTCAAGTATTTGAACGTCTGCATCATATCACCCTTGTTCCTCCTTTCCTCCAGGGTATACATATTTAGATTCTTCAATCTCTCCTCATAAGTCATTATATGAAGACCATACACCTTTTTGGTCGCCCTTCTCTGGACCGCCTCCATCCTGTCTCTGTCCCTTTAGAGATACGGTCTCCAGAACTGAGCACAGTACTCCAGTTGAGGCCTCACCAAGGACCTGTACAAGGGGATAATCACTTCCCTTTTCTTACTCATTATTCCTCTCTCTGTGCAGCTCAGCATTCTTCTGGCTTTAGCTATCACCTTATCACATTGTTTCGCCGACTTCAGATCATTAGACCCTATCACCTCAAGATCTCTCTCCTGCTCCGTGTACATCAGCCCTTCACCTCCCGTCAAATGCATTTCTTTCGGATTTCCACAACCCATATGCATGACTCTGCACTTCTTGGCATTGAATGTCAGCTGCCATATCTTTGACCAGTCTTCCAGCTTCCTTAAATCCCGTCTCATTCTCTCCTCTCCTTCTGGCATGTCCACTCTGTTGCAGATCTTAGTATCATCCGCAAATAGACAAACCTTACCTTCTTTCCCGTCCACGATGTCACTCACAAAGATATTGAACAAGATCGGTCCCAATACCGAGCCTTGCAGCATTCCGCTCATCACCACTCTCTTTAGAGTAAGTTCCATTTACCATCACACATTGTCTTCTGTTCTTCAACCAGTTTGCTATCCAGGCCCCCACCTTGGCACTCACTCCCAAGCTTCTCGTTTTATTCAAAGCCTCCTGTGCGGGACCATATCAAAAGCTTTGCTAAACTCCAAGTAGATGACATCGAGCACTCTTCCTCGATCCAATTCCTTAGTCACCCCATCAAAAAAGTCGATTAGATTCGTCTGACAGGACCTTCCCTTGGTAAAACCATGCTGCCTCTGGTCCATCAATTCTGCTGCTTGTAGATAATTCACTATTCTTTCCTTCAGCAGTGACTCCAATACTTTTCCCACCACCGAGGTGAGGCTAACTGGCCTGTAGTTTCCTATCGGCAATCTGAGAGAGCGCTCCTCTCTGCTCCCACTCTTGTGAAGTGGGACCACCGTCGCTCTTATCCAATCACTCGGCTCCACTCCCGTTTCCAGCGATCTATTGAACAGGTCACGCAGCGGAGCCGCCAGCACATCTCTGAGCTCCCTCAGTATCCTGGGATGAACCTCATCAGGCCCCATGGCTTTGTCCATGTTCAGTTTTCCTAGCTCTTCCCATACATTCTCTTCCATAAACAGAGTTTCATCCATTCTACTCCCTTCCAGTTTCTTGTTAACTAGCGTTGGTCCTTCTCCGGGGTCTTCTTTAGTGAACACCGAACTGAAGTATTCGTTTAATATTTCTGCCATTTCTTCATCTGTCTCCACCCATTGATCCTTTTCACCTTTCAATTTCAGTATACCACTTTGGACTTTTCTCCTTTCACTAATGTATCTGAAAAATGTTTTGTTACCTCGCTTTACCTCTTTGACAATCCTTTCTTCCGCTTGACTTTTCACTTTCTTGATTTCTTTCGTCTCCCTCAGTTCCACCAGATATTCTTCCTTGTGATCCTCTCTTTGGGGTCCTGTATATTTCTTAAACACTGTTCTTTTATCTTTTATTTTATCAGCCATCTCCTTTGTGAACCAGATAGGTTTCATTCTTTTCTTGCTTTTCTTTATTTTTCTAGCATATATATTAGTCACTTCAGTAATTGTTCCACATCTCTCGTTTTCTCCCAGCCTTCTAGTTCTTCCTCCAGGTGTTACGCACCCTGTCCATGCCCGTCCCAAGCATGGGCCTGCTCACCTTCATGATTCCACGGCAGGTCCTGGGTCGGCCTCCCTAGCAGCAGATGCTAGCACTTCCAGGCCCCGGCGTCCCGAGGTGGCGGTCGCCGGGCCTTCTACTGTGCACCAGGCTTCACGCCGGACTCGGCATCCTCGGCTCTGTTGGCCACGCCCTGATGCGCGCGGACTGCCCGGCCTCTTGTAGGGCCAAGGGCGGGTCTTATCTCCGCAGCATGCCCTGATTGAGAGTCTGTTATAAGGAAGTCCCTACCTGCACTTCCTTGCCTTGGCAATCGGGTTGGCTTATGCTAGATTGTCTCTGCGCCTGTACTTGTTCCTGTCTTGTTCCAAGTCTCGTTCCAGGATCCTTCTGTTTCAGTTCTGTTCATGCCTTGTTCCTACTTCCTAGTTCCAGCATCTTCCTGTTCCTGTTTGTCTGTTCATCTACCCAGGTAGTACCCCGGACTGCCTCTCTGGTACTGACCTCGGTTTGCTACTTGACCTGCCTGCCTGCCACCTGCCTTGTTACTCCAGCCTGCTACTCCTTGCCTGTCTGCTACCTGCTTTCTGACTCCAGCCTGCTACCTGATACGTCTGTCTGCCGCCTGTCTCCTGACCCCAGCCTGCTACTCGACTCGTCTGCCTGCCGCCTGCCTTCTGACCCCAGCTCGCCTGTGACCTCTTCTGACTTCCGGTATCTGACCTCTGCTTTGTCCTGGAGTCATTCCTTGGACTGACTCCTGGACTTTGACCTCTGCCTGTCTGACCTTGTCTCCAAATTCTGGCTCTGTTCCTAGCCTTGTCGTCACCTACACTCTTCTGGTCCTCCTTGTTCCACCTGACCACCAGTCTCGAACCTGACCGTGCTCCCCTTCTGTCTGTGGGCACGCCAGACTTCCACTCTCCCAGGAGACCCTGCGAGGCACACCTAAGTCCAAGCGGGTCCCTACGGGCTCCTCCCGGGGGGACCTCGGACTTCCAGTGGTGAAGATCTTCCTAGCCTCTGTCTCCTTCCATGCTTCGCCCCCTGGGGGCAGTTGCCTCCTGGTCCCTACCAGGAGGTGTATCTCCACTGCCACAGGACAAGGGTCTACCCCTGAGCGCAACAGGTTGCCAAGCCAATGGACTCGGCAGAGTCTCCCGCCTCCAGGGCCCTACCGGGTTTGGCCACCACAGTTAAACATCATCAAGCTTTGGAAATGCTGACCTCTTCGGTGGAAGAACTTCGTTCCCAGCTACAAGATACAGCTTTGGCCAATCCTGTGGGCCTCTCGGCCACCATGCTTCCTAAAGCATCTTTGGCACTTCCTGCACCTCCTCGATATGGGGATCCACGCTCCTGTCATGGCTTCCTTAGTCAGTGCTTTATGCAGTTTGCACTGCAACCCTTGTTGTTTTTGAAGGAAATTACTAAGGTGACCTTCATTGTGTCTCGGTTGGAAGGGAAGGCTCTTGTGTGGGCCTCTCCCTTATGGGAAAGTTCCAATCCCATCCTTTCTAAGTTAACTGACTTCATTGCTCTCTTCAAGCAGACCTTCGGAGACCCAGGCCACCAGGCTGTCACTAGCCATAACTTATTCCACCTTCATCAAGGGGCAAGGACTGTCTCCGAGTACTACAATCCAGGGTCCACAACCATACCAGAATATAACAGATCGCTAACTCCATGGACTCGGCTCAGGTCTCAGCCCTGCAGGCCATCCCTGGCCTGGCCCAACATATTGCTGAACAACAGAGGACCTTAGAGACATTGGCTAATGCTTTTAATCAGTTGAATTCCTGACTGAAAATGTCTACCACGTCTGATAAAGATGCTTCGCCGCAAGTGGTTTCTGTACGAACTGCAGTACCATTACCGGCCCCCACTCGCTTCTCAGGAGATTCCCTGTTATGTAGGGGTTTTCTCAATCAATGCTGTATGCACATCTCG
Source organism: Rhinatrema bivittatum (assembly GCF_901001135.1). Lineage (NCBI taxonomy): Eukaryota > Metazoa > Chordata > Amphibia > Gymnophiona > Rhinatrematidae > Rhinatrema > Rhinatrema bivittatum. Next base: position 95,534,339 of record NC_042616.1, on the reverse strand, counting down.
TTACAACCAACTTACTTTCCTACTGCTGTAACCAAGATTACGTATATCCTGTCTCTTTTAGATGGGAAAGCCCTGGCCTGGGCTTCACCTCTCTGGCAACGCAATGACCCGATCCTCAGCAACTTGTCAGGTTTTCTTGCTCTCTTCAAGTCAGTTTTTGATGACCCAGCTTGCAAGACAGTCACCGGATCTGCTCTTTTACACCTCCAACAAGGAGCCAAGCCACTCCTGGACTACGTGATTGAATTTAAGACCCTATCTTCAGAGCTTCACTGGGACCTAGAGTGCCTACGTGCGATTTTCCTAGAGGGCCTTAACTCCCACAACAAGGATGAATTAGCAGCACGTGAATTACCTGACACCTTGGACTCACTTATTGACCTTGCAGGGAGAATTGATCGTCGCCTGTGCGAACAATCACAGGAGGTAAAGAGTCCTAAGAAACATCCATCAGTGAGTATGCGCCCACGTGCAACACCTGCAACTCAAACCCTGCCTACACCTATCACTGAAGAAGATGAACCGATGCAATTAGGCCGCAGCCACCTAACCGCCAAAGAGAGGCGCCACTGTAAGAGATTAGGTCTCTGTATGAACTGCGGACAATCTGGCCATCTGTCCAGAAAACATGCAGACCTAGGATCCACTGGAGGACTCTTTCTAGGTCTTACTACCCCATCTCCTCCACTGACTCTCCCAGTCTCAATCATATCCGGGACTCTTGAATTCCAAACTCTTGCACTTGTTGATTCCGGGGCCGACGGTAATTTTATACTTAAAAAGCTGGTGGAACATCTACGGATTCCTATCATTATGACACCCACTCCGCTGCTTCTCTCCTCTGTACATGGTGAACCACTACCAGGAGAGGTTTCCTACACCACACAACCGATATGCCTGCACACTGGTTCCTTTCATACTGAGACCATCTCATTTTTGGTTCTTGAGAAAGCCATTCATCCAGTAGTACTTGGCCTCCCATGGCTGCAAGACCACACACCCGTTTGACTGGGGCACCCTGGAACTATCACAATGGGGAACAGCTTGTCATGACAGGTGCTTGAAGAAAGTAACACCTATACCCTGCATGTCTACCACCACTTCTCTCCAAGACTTGCCACCACAAAACGCGTCCTTTCAAGACGTGTTTTCAAAGAAAGAAGTTGACGTATTACCACCACTCCAGTCCTTCGACTGTGCTATTAATTTAAAACCTGACTCGGAGCCCCGTAGAGGAAAGGTATACCCACTTTTTCTATCAGAGACCTAGGCCATGTCATCCTATATTCAATAAAACTTGCAAAAGGATTCCAAATCCTTTCATTATGACACCTGCCGGAGCCGGAGCCGGATTCTTTTTCATTTGCAAGAAGGATGGATCCCTTCGCCCTTGTATAGACTACAGAGGACTTAACGAAATCATCATAAAGGACCGATACCCTTTACCTCTGATTTCAGAGTTTTTTGACAAACTCCAGGGAGCCAAGATTTTCATGAAGCTGGACCTAAAATGGGCATACAATCTGGTCCACATTCGTCAAGGGGACGAGTGGAAGACGGCCTTTAATACTTGCGATGGCCATTTTGAGTACATGGTCATGCGTTTGGCCTGTGTAAAGCTCCGGCCGTATTCCAAAATATGATGAATAAGATTCTGCAAGATATGCTGTACCAATGCGTGGTTGTGTATTTAGACGACATACTAAATTTTTCCCAAGTTCTACAAAGTCATCAAGTGGATGTTGCCAGAGTCCTGCAGAGATTACGGGATAACCGTCTTTACACTAAGCTTGAAAAGTGTGCTTTCCATCAGGAGTCTGTTCCCTTTTTGGGCTACATGTTGTCCAGCAGGGGTTTCTAAAGGGATCCACAAAAGACCAAAAGCATACAAGACTGGCCTCAACCCACTGGTCTTAAAGCACTCCACCGATTTCTCGGCTTCACCAATTATTATCGCACATTCATCCAACACTACTCTACCTTGACGGCACCACTTACTGCCATGACAAAGAAGGGAGCCAATCCTTCACAGTGGTTGGCAGAAGCTGTTGCTGCCTTTCAAACCCTCAAAGAGGCTTTTCTCAAAAAACCTTGCCTTCGCCACCTGGACCCTCGACGACCATTTTTAGTCGAGGTTGATACCTCCGATGTCGGAGTAGGAGCCATTCTCAGCCAGAACAGTGATACCCATACACTGCACTCTTGCTCTTTTTTTTCCTGGCGTTTTACTCCAGCCGAGAGAAATTATGGTATAGGAGATAAAGAGCTGTTGGCTATTAAGCTAGTATTTGAAGAGTGGTGCCTATGACTTGAGGGGGCACAACATCAGATAACTGTATACACAGATCACAAAAATTTGGAATATCTGCATCATGCGCAGCGACTGAATCATCGACAAGCTCAATGGTCTTTTTTTTTAAACTGGTTTGACGTTCTGCTCAAGTACCGTCCTTCTGACAAGAATACCCGCGCAGACGCCCTCTTGTGCTCTTTCACTTCAGAGGATGTCCTGGATGCACCTCGCCATATCATCAATCCTGAGAAGATGATTCTGGCCACAACCCATTTCCTTCCAGCTGGAAAGACGGTGGTACCTCGGACCCTGAGAAAGAAACTTCTGAAATGGGCTCATGATTCCCGCTTAGCCGGTCACCCTGGGCAATTCCGTACGCTATCCACCTTACAGTGATATTATTGGTGGCCCTCAATGAAGGAGAACGTAGGCGCATATGTTGGATCTTGCGCCACTTGTGCAAGACAGAAGCCTCTGGCCGGTCGTCCTTGGGGCCTTCTCCAGCCCCTACCAGCTCCAGAGGAACCTTGGATGAACATCGTGATGGATTTTGTCATTGACCTGCCAGTGTCCAGCGGAAACAACACCATATGGGTCACAGTAGACCGCTTCTTGAAAATGGCGCACTTCATGGCATTACCCGGGTTACCATCTGCCCCAGAATTGGCATAGCTGTTTATATGACATATTTTTCGCCTGCACAGCATGCCGAAAGCATATCCTCTTGGATAAAGGTGTACATTTCATGGCTAAATTCTGGAGAGCCCTTTGTAAGAAATTCAATATTTTTTTTGACCTAACATCAGCATACCATCCACAATCTAATGGTCAAACCGAAAGAACGAATCGCACACTTAAACAGTTCCTCCACTCCTATGTCAACTCCAGACAAAGCGACTGGGCAGAATTACTCCCCTGGGCTGAGTTCGCCCTGAATTCACATCCATCAGCCGCTACTGGATCAACACCTTTTCAAATTGTGTATGGCCATCAGCCATTACCTCTGTTACCAATACCCTTGTCGGTTTCATCACCTGCAGCCCAGGCTTCGGCTGAAGAACTCCATCAACTTTGGAAACAAACAAAAGGCCTCTTACAAAAGGTGGGACAACAGGCCAAGAAATGTTATGATGCTCATCACAGAGCAGCACCCCAATTCCAACCAAGAGACAAGGTATGACTCAGTACCAAGTACATCCGTCTCAAGCTGCCATCTGTTCGATTCGCTTCACGCTACATTGGGCCTTTTTCCATACTCCACCACCTGGGACCAGTAACTTACAGCCTGCAACTACCTACTTCCATGAAGATACACAATGCCTTCCTCGTATCTCTCTTGGAGCCGCTCATCCTCTTCGAGTTTTCAAATAATACTCCGGATCTGCAGTCTCTTACTGCCGAAGAGGACATCACATACCAAGTTGATGACATTCTTGATGTACGTAAACATGGAAAGCAATGGGAGTACCTCATATCCTGGGAAGGATATGGGCCAGAAGAAAATAGTTGGGAGCCTGTTAATAATATCCTTGAAAAGGATTTAATTTGACAATTTCATCTAACTCATCCAAGGAAGCCGAAACCCCCTGGGAAGGGCCCTAAGAAGGGGGGTACTGTTGCGTCTGTCCGTCGCAGATGGCTGCAACCTCTGTTGCTCACCTCCTTTTTCCCTGCACCAGCGATTCTTGGAAGAATGGTGGCCTCCGCTTGTAAATGCCGCTCTCCTTGGCGTTCCCGGGATGGCGTGGGTGATACCGTCCACCATCTTGAATCGAGGATTACTTAGGGCACGTGCGCATGTAGCCAGGCCCCTTCTTATACACGTCATGGCGGGAACCTCGGGGGCATCCCCTCCGCATAATGTCACCCGCCTGTGTATTTAAGCTATCCAGCCTATGCTTCCTACAAGTTAGCAAGGACTTCCTTCCTGCTGAATTCCACTTCCCTTGAAGATACTTCGCTATTGCTACGCTGAACTCATTCCTGATCCTGGGACTTGAACGCCTTAGGTACCTGCTCCTCGGGGGCCTTGTCACATTCTGGCTATCCGCTCCTTGGAGGCCCTTCCTGCCTGGTGATACCTCTACACTGATCGGGACACAGCCTTGTTCAGCCTTGTGAGTACGCTATCATCTTGCTGACGGAACCTCCGGTGTACCCCGTGCCATGGCCACTACCGTGCTCACCTCAGCAAACCTCCTTCTACACTTCAGAGTACCATCATTTACCCAGCTCTGCTGACCTCCTGCAGTTCTCTTACCAACGACAGTTTGATTCTCAGCATACCCCGCGCTGCAGGCTACTACCGTATTTACCTGAGAGGTGTACTATTTGGAGGAGGAGTTCCCCGGCGTACCCTGCTCCGAGGGCCACTGCCGGGGATATCATCACTGGGCGACCTTACTACTCTGGATTGTGTCTCTTTTCCCACTTGGTGGGTACTTCATCTACGTTCCAGTATAATAAAGTCTCATTCTATCTGTGTCCGTCTCAGCTGAGGAAACGCCTATTGTAGTGAGTCCCCACAGGGCTCCTCCCTGTGGGTGGAGCCAGCTCTCACTATGATCCAGGGTCCACAACCATACCAGAATATAACAGTTATAATATATATTGTGGGATTAGAATGTTATTTAAAATGTGATCTACAGATTCCGGTATGGTAAATTAAAATGTGGGTCCTAGATAATGCTTGCCTTTATTTCATATATTTACCTTTAAATTAACCGCTCATAGATTATGAAGATTTTACTTTGTATTTGCCTTATATAAGTGACTGATTGAGAAAATTATACATTAACATGGAGAGTCCTATGTTAAATTTTGTTATTATTTTAGTTCCTATTTTCTTTTCCTGTATAAAACATCAATCAGAAGCTATGATGTTGTAAATGAAATAGGTTATTTGTTGTCGAACTGATTTAGAAATGCAATAAATAAAGAATTGAAAAAAAAAATATGATCTACAGAAATATTAGTTTCTCTGAGGAAATTAAACTTGTAGCCCCACACCAAAGATCAATCTATTGGTATGATGGTGTTTCTTGAATATACAAGCATTACCATTTTTATCATGTTTTTCTGCTACAGGAATAAAATGAGGATGTATTCTATCATCATCTCCAAAACATTTCTGATAGTATAATAAGTCAAAATAAAGCTGAAAAACAAGGTGTAGGTAATAACTTTCAAAGAGTTACAAACATATTAAGTTATTCCAATAACCTTGGCTACTATTCTTCTCTGGCACTGATGTATAAGATATGGAGGTTATAGTTAGTATGAGGGCAACTATGTGTCCCTTAGACCCTTGCTTTTCTTTCCTGTTGAAAGCAGCTATCAATATTCTTTTAAGACTCCTGGGAGATATTGTGAACTCCTGCTTGACTGAGGTCATTTTCCCAGTGTCTCTTAAAACAAAAATTGTTTAACCATTATTTACAGAATGATTGTTGGCTCCATCAAGATAATTATTGGCCTATTTGTAATCTACTATTTCTAGGGAAGTTCATTGAGTGCATGACTTACAGCTTATTGTTTGACTTTCTGTCAGGCAAGCACAGATTAGACTCATTTCAGTCTGGTTTCAAAACCCAGCTATAGTACAGAATCCACTTTGTTAGTGATACTTGATGACCTGTGGCAAGAACCCAAGAGAGGCTATGATTTGTTGCTGAGTTTGCTTGACTTCACAGCAGCCTTTGATGACTGCAGGCTTCTACTGCATCCCTTAACTGACTTAGGCATTAGGGATCAAGCATATGTCTGGTTTGAGTGATTTCTTCTTGGAAGGGCAAATCAGCATCGACAGTAACAAAACACCCCCTAGAGCACAAAAGAGAGGCAAACAGTACCAACAGCAGTGGCATGAACAGCCCAAGGCACTAAAAGCAAAAACGCAGCAGCATCAATGCTAGGAATAGCCCAAGGCATCATGAAAGAGGTAGAGCAGCACAAACAGTGACATGAATACCCAAGTTACCAAAGGAGGGGCAACGAGCACTAATAGTGAAATGAATACCCCAAGGCATAGAGTTTGAGGCATGTGGACACCCCAAGGCACCAAAAGAGAAGCAAAGCAGCACCAACAGTGGCATTAACACCCCAAAGCACAATAAGAGTGGCAAAGCAGCACCAACAGTGGCAAAAACACCAAAAATGGGGCAAAGAGCACCAACAGAAGTGTCAAGAAGACCCCCAAGGCACCAAAAGTGTGCAAAGGGCACCAAACGTGGCATGAACACCCTATGACAAAAAGTGAGATGTATGGCAGGATGCACAGAAACATGAAGATCACAAGGCAAAATGAGAGTGGCAAAAGGCACCAACAACAGTGACATGAAGACTCCAAGGAACTAAAAGAGCGGCAAAAGGGAAGTGGGAGGGACATTTAATAGAGGCTTGCAGCCCGTTTTAGCAGCCAGCTCAAGGAGCATCATCAGGTACCTTAGCCTGGCAATACTCATGGGGGAAAGTTAACTATACCTCTCGGCTGTAGTTAACTTTCCTGGAATAGCACGGCTTGCAAAGTTTACCACAAGCCGCATTATTCTGTTTCCTTAGTAATAAGCTGCTTTGTATGCATTTCTATGGGATGTATCTCATTACTATTTAATTTGTGTTGAACCTGATTTATCATAGTTCTAAGCTGCAAAATAGTTGAATTACGTATGTTATTGGTAAACAACATGTTAATTGTTTAACTCAAAGAACTCCACTGGCTCCCGATATCCTTCCGTATGCTTTACAAAAATCTAACAATTATTCATAAAACTATACACAACTGCAATATACGCTGGCTTGGTAATTCCCTCTGCCTCCACACCTCTAACCGCCCTACTAGATTAGCATATAAAGGTACCCTACACACACACCCTCCCCAGAGACCTACCGCTTGATCTCCACGAAAGAGCGAGTCCTCTCGATTGCTGGGCCCACCCTCTGGAACTCAATGCCGCCAGACCTTCGCCTTGAGCCATGCACATAAAAATTCAAAAAAAAACAAACTAAAGACATGGCTATTTAAACAGGCTTTCCCAGACTAAGTGTCCCCCTACCTTTCTCTTACAAGCATTCCCTGAATAGTTTTTCATCCCCTCCTTTGCCCTCTCCCTCTAGCTTCCCCTTATGCCCTTTGAACCGCTTCTTCTTTATTAGCAAGCTGCATTTGCATGGTTCCCTGCAAACGTTGTATCCCCCCTCTATGCTTTTCAATGCTCTCTGTACTATTACTGTGATGTTATTATCAAGTTATATTGGTGATGTTCCTCTCATCCCCTCCGAGTTTATTGTACCTCCTGTTTCAATGTATTTCTGTTCTTGTTACA